>NC_135232.1:1157995796-1158595796 GCF_051348905.1 Ranitomeya variabilis
TGGTCTTTGGAGGGGATTTCAACAATGTCACGAGACCCTGTGATAGAGGAGGTTCCGTAGACCGGCTGGCTTACGATTGCGTCGCGCTAAATAGGATAGTAAGTGAGGCACGCCTGGTGGATGTCCACATCTGGCACAACACAGGCCACGCGGGGTTCACCTATTTTAGAGGTAGTCAGTGCAGGTCTAGGATAGACAGGTTTTATTTGAAGGAGGAGGCCGTTTCCTCGCCGTTGTCGGTTGTGGAGGTGGAATTCTCCGATCACTGTTTGATTATGTTTTCTCTGAGCGTTACAGAGACTCCTCGGATGGGAAGAGGTTATTGGAAGCTGAATTCGTCACTCCTTGAGGAAGAAGCTGTAAGACGGTCCTTTGAGGAATTTCTTCAGAGCCAGGTACCGCTGCTGGGCCTAAGTAACACTAAGTCGGAGTGGTGGGAGATGTTCAAACATCGGGTGGCGAGATTCTTCCGGCAACTCTCGAACCTCAGAAGCCTGAACAGGGATCGCCTGTATCAGAGCCTGAGGAGGAAACTCGAGCAACTTGTCTCGACTGGGGGTAGCCGCGAGGCGATCTCCAGTGTGAAATCCTTGCTAAAGAGGTGTCAATACGATAGGCACGCATCTTTGGTTTTTGAGAGGGACTACGGGAAGTACTACTCGCCCGACCCCTACAGAAGCTGCAAGATGTCAGTGAATAGTAAGATAGTGACGGGGCTGATGGACAGTACGGGATCCCTGAGAAGGTCCAGATCAGGGATCTTGGAGGTCGTCAGTTCATACTACTCGCACCTCTTGGGAAGGAAGGAACTGGATCGTGACAGGATGTCGGCTTTCCTGGCTGAAGCTGTTCCTGAGCCAGGGGCTGACCTCTCGCTGGGCGGTTTGGCAGAAGCGATCAAAGAAGAGGAAGTGAGACTGGCGATCGATGGGCTCCGGCCCAAAAAATCGCCAGGTCCGGATGGCTTAACATCCGAGTTCTTTAAGACCTTTAGGGACTCCTTGGTCCCCCTCTTGACTCAGGTGTTTAATGAGTGTCTCTCCTCGGGCACTCTGCCGAGATCATTAAGGAGGTCGGCTCTGATCATTTTGTCAAAGGGTAAGGATCCATCACGCATTGAGAATTGGCGTCCCATATCACTTCTCAATGTGGACAGGAAGGTTTTGGCTAAGATACTCTTCAACAGGCTGGTGAAATTTGCGCCGCGGCTCCTTTCGGAGGCCCAGCACTGTTGCGTTCCTGGCCGTAGCACTTTCAGTGCTGTTCTGGGTGTCCGAGAGGCCGTGGAGCAAGGCAGGGCGGGCCTTTGGAAGGGGTTCTTGCTGACCCTGGATCAGGCAAAAGCCTTTGATCGGGTTGACCACGAGTACCTCTGGTCCACTCTTTTGAGGTATGGTCTGCCTGGAGGGTTTGTGGACTGGCTTAAGACCTTGTACGCAGGGGCTGAGACTTTCCCTCTGGTAAACGGGTGGATTGGACAACCTTTCGGGGTAGAGTCCGGTGTCCGCCAGGGCTGCCCTCTTAGCCCTTTGCTTTACGCGTTTGCGATCGATCCCTTCCTCAGAAGGGTCGATTGTGGGCCGTTGGCGGGGGTGGGGATGGGCGGGGTGGCGCCGGAGGCTATCCTGAGGGTAGTGGCCTACGCGGATGACGTCACGGTCTTTGTTTCTTCGCAAGAGGAGGCGATGGTGGTGATGTCAGAAGTGGAGAGCTACTCGGAGGCATCCGGGTCCAAGGTCAACCAGGACAAGTGTGAGAGTCTCTGGCTGGGAGGCGGGGATCCCGCGTTTGATCTTCCGGACACCCTCCCCGAACCCCAAGAACATGCCAAAGTCCTAGGCATCGAATTTGGCCAGGGTGATTACCCCACGAAAAACTGGGAAGGCAGAATCAAAGGTGTCGCCCAAAGAGTGGACCAATGGAAGGGTTGGTCTTTGACCCTGAGGGAAAGGGTTGACCTGTGCAAAGCTTTCCTGCTCCCCTTGCTAATCTACCTGGGCAGCGTCTGTGTCTTACCAGAGCCTCTCTGGACACGGGTCTACAGTCTGTTCTTCCAGATGTTATGGGGGAATAGACTGAATCTAGTCAAACGGGAGGTCACTTACCGCACGAGGAGACTAGGGGGGTTGAATATGGTAAACCCCGTGGTGTTCCTAGTGAACACCTTTTTGAAAGTTAACGTGGCAAACCTCTGGAAAGAGAGGGCTCCTCCGTGGGTATTCTCCTGCAAGGGATGGTTTCAGCCTTTCTTCCAGGAATGGGAGACAGGGGGAAGATTGAAGGATCTCCGCACACCGCACGGGCATCTCCCGGCTTATGTTACCCCGGTTCTGAAAATGATGCGCCGGTGGGGTCTGGGAATGTGGGAAGTGAGGTCCCTCCCGAGGAAACTCCTCGACATGCGGGTCTTGCTTTCGCATTTTCAGAAACCATTGGTCCTCAAGGACTGCCCAAGTCGGGATCTAGAGGTTGGGTTAAGTTTGCTAAATTCTAGCAGGATCCCCAAGAAGTATTGGGACTTGACTTGGCGCTGCTTCCAAGGTAAGTTGTATGTGAAGGACAATTTGAAGCACAGGAGCTCCGTGGACAGGAATTGTCCCCGTGAGGCTTGCGCTACCATGCTGGAAAGCATGGAGCACTTCCTGCTTCATTGTCCTTTTAATACAGAGGTGTACAACAGGCTGGGCGCTTCCATTGGTTGGCCGCGGCTGGCCACTCTGTCCTATGCCGAGTGGGCCTATGGAGCGTTCAGAGACCTCGGGAGAAGGGACCGAGCCACTTTATTCTTAGTCAGCGCAGTGGTCAGGTACTTCACGTGGAACGCACGAGTTTTAGTTTCGACGCAGCATAAAATCCTCCGTGTAGATGAAGTTTGTAGCAGCATCCTAGGTGCCCTGGTGAAGGTGCGTTCTCTGGAGTGCGAAAGACTGGGTGCCCGGAGGGCGGCCCATCTCTGGAGGGGTTTCTCCTTCGGGGTGCCTTAGTCCGTTAGCGCTCCTATATCCTGGTGGTGGGCTGATATCTTTACACCCTAGATTTTTGTTTTGTATCTCTGTTCCCTGAATAGAAGGTTTGCAGGCATCGAACTTGAGCCTTGGGTGGTGAGTATGTAGGTTGTGAAGTTGGTTTATGTATATATTGTATATAGTGTATTGTATATATTGTATATAGTGTGTATAATAGAGGGTCTTAGTTAGGTTGGGTGGGGGATTGGGGGGTTTCAACAGCGGTGATATGAGACTGATCTGGCCTGGCCCAGGCCCCGCCTGGGGAAAAACTTTGGGGCCTGATCCTAGCTCGGATAATTCCTGAACTTTGTGGCCAGAGCTGGATCAGGGGTGGCGGGATAGTTAGTGTAGGTGTGTGTGTATATATATAAAAAAAAAAATAAAAAAAAAAAAAAATAATTAATAATAATAATTTTGTACAGTGTATTGTATTTAGGTTTGTTGTAGGGTGTATGTGGCGGTGCAAGCGGGTGGCTGTAAGGTAAGGCAGTGGGACCAGTAGGGTTTTGCTGTGTTTGCGGCATTGTATAAATCTGTATATAATGTGTTTATAGTGTATATATTGTTTATATTGTATATAGGACGGTGTGAATGTAGTTGGGGTTGTATATAGTAGTATGAATGAAGCTGGGCCGGGGGTCTTGTATGATTTTATTACTATTTATAATTTTTACAGGGGTATTAATGTAAGTTATGAGTATTTTGTTTGTTGTCTTTTCTTTTTGCTTTCTTTATTTAATTGGAATTTTCTTTCTTGTCCCTGATTAGTAGGTTTCTTTTTTGTCTTTTGTGGCCGTCTGATTGGAGCTTTGTTCTTATGTTTTGTTTTGTTGTGTTCTATTTGTAGTGTATCATAGTTAGTGTCATGTGAAAGTATTTTATTTAATAAAAGACTCACTGTGTTATCTGTGGTGTTACACAGGACTGAGTGTGGAGGACAGGTGCGCACAATCAGTCACACCCTGCTGGGAGCAGCACCTGTATTGTGAGCTCCAGGACTTCCAGCAGGAGGCCCAGAGTCTGCCTCTCTTCTCCCCAGGGAGAGGCAGGCTTCCTGGGAGGCCGACATGGCTTCCCAGGCTTCTGTTCCCCGGTCTGTGCCGGCGGGGGACAGAGAGCAGCAGCAACAGCAACTGGCCCAAGAGGGACTGAGGAGGTCAGGACGGGTGAAGAAAACCTTACCCACCTACTCCAACCCTGAGACGGCTCATCGTCCGCCCAGAGAGGGAGACAGGGGCACCCCAGGCCCCAGGAAGGAGAGCCCAGGAACATCCTGGGGGGAGAGGAGCTCCGGCGAGTCCACGAGTACCTTCTCCTCCCGAGTGGTCGCCATGCTACGTGAGTATGAGGACGCCGGCAAAGCACTGACCGGGCTGAAGGAGGAGCTGCGGGAGGCTCGGATCCTGAATACCCGAGCCTCTAGCAAGGAGAAACCTGTGACCTCCCAGAGGTTAAGAGCCCTCAGAGATGAGGTGGCCCGGTTAGTGCTCCTCCGGGAGGGGATTGAGAAAAGCGCAGGTCCCTTCCTGGAGAGGTTTAAGAACCAGCGGCGGTTCTCAGAAATGAAGGGGTTAAATACCTCAGGAGAACCGCCAGCCGGCGTCCTAAGCGTCGAGGAGGAGGAGGACGCCGATGTGGTCGTGACTGGAGTCCTACAAGCTGGAACCAGCCGGGAGAGTGAGCCGCAGAGCCGACAACAGGGAAGCGGCCTCCCGGCACGGCAGAGGACTCCGACAGCACAGGCTGGAGTGTCAGCGGAGGAAGAGGAGGAGGGCGGTCTGCTACAGGAGATCAGAGAGCTGGAGTCTCCAGTGAACTTGGACCGCTTTTCCTTTGGTGAGGACGAGCCAGCAGAGGAAACAAAGAAGAGGAAGAAGACAACGAAGGAGACCGCACGGGAGGTGGTGAGTTACAGATATGTACTGATGGATGATGTTACACCTACCACCTCCTGTGTAAACCCCACCAAACCTAAACGCACGGGCTCTGCAGTGGGTCCGGGGCATAGGCAAGGTGGGGAGAGGAGGAGGACGTCCGGCGGTGCTGCCGTCTGTGCGGGGAACAGTGCAGGGGGCGAGGCTGTGGAGGTACTCACAGCGCCGGACATAGGGGACCCCGAGGAGTTTCCCTCTCTGCCCTCTGCGGCTAAGCCGGTTATCACCGGGGCTGAGGAGGGTGAGGTGGGTGTCCACGCCGTTGCGAAAGGGGGACGGTGTGGGCAGACTCCATCCCTGCTCACTACGGCTGAGCCGGCCGACGCCGGGGCTGTGGGGGGCAGGTCCGAGGAACATGGTGCGGCGAAAGGAGGGCGCACTGTTGTGACAGGGGCGCAGTGCGCCTTAAAGGAGAACAGGCACGCAGCTGTGACAGGAGCGCAGCGTGTCCAAAAAGGACAGAAAAAGGATAAATCATCTGCAGGGAACACGAGGCGCCCTGCTGCGACAGGGGGACAGAGTGCTCCAGCACCCCAGCATGACACCAGGACCGCGAAGTCTGTGGGTGCGGGGCAGGCGGCGCCCCCCAACAAGCAGCGGGCCCAAAATAATAAAGTGCAAACTGCTGCAGTGGGGGGGCAAGGCGCTCCAAGGACACAACAGAGAGTCAGCACCAATCAAGGGAAATCGGGTGTGGTGCTGCACCCCTCCCCCGGTCCGGCAGGTGTGAGTGCAGAGAAGCTAGCAGACACAAGTGAGGAAGGAATGGATGTGACTGTGGCAGGTGCAGAGAACACTGGGACAAATGGTGGTGACAATACAGGTAATAAAGTGACGGGAAGTGGTGACAGTGGTAAGGGGAATGAAAGGAGCTGTGCAGGAAATGATGGTAGTAGTGGAGTGAATGGTGGGAGTAGTGGTGGAATGAATGATGGGAGCAGTGGTGGAGTAAATGATGGGAGTAGTGATGTTGCAAATGATGGGAGTAGTAGTGGAGTGAATGGTGGGAGTAGTGATGTTGCAAATGATGGGAGTAGTGGAGGAGTGAATGAGGAGAGCATTACTGGTGTTGGTGGAGGGGAAGCAGGTAGTGGTCCCGCTGCCCCCCCAGCGGTGGCGGGGGCTTCAGCCCCAAGCTATTCAGCGGCTGTCACTGCTGGGGGTAGTAGTGCGCCCTTGTCTGGTGACCCTGAGGATGGTGACTTGCAACAGCGCTTCCTGGACGCCCTGAGGAGAGGGGAGAGTTCCATCAATGTAGAGGGGAGGGAAGTTGATCTGTCTTTCTGGATAGAGAGACACGGTCTTTCCGCCTTCCGAGATAGAGGGGCAGAGACTGTCTGGTCTCTGCCGACACCAGGGCAGAGGAGCAACCGTAGGAACGTGGCCCGTCTCCAGTGGGTAAGCAAGGATGCCTGTCCTGATCGGTCAAAGGTTGCTGAGCTCCTGCTGGGGATGGGCTTCGTGGCATATGACATCTTTGCCTTGATCCATCCCTATGGGACCTCCTACTTCGATGTCAACTTCGTGAGACCGGAGGGCCTTGAGCTTTTCTGGTCTCGCCATGAGCTGGCTCGGGGTCGCCCCGAATGGCAGGGTTTCCTCGCTGTGGCAATATCCCGCCAGAACTCAGTCAGGAAGGTGACCGTTTTGACCAGTAACGAGTCACTTTCCTGTGTCGACATCTCCACCTGGGTTGGACGATACGGCGACATCGTCGGTATTCCCGAGAAGACCCTCGATGAGCATGGTATCTGGTCAGGAGCCTGGACCTTCATGGTGAAATTGAAGGTTTCAGGAAACACCGTTACCCATATCCCTTCCTCAACATTTTTGGGGAGGGACAGGATCTTGATTTTCTACCGGGGGCAGCCTAAGGTCTGTCACAGGTGCGGCAGCCCCACACACTTCAGTGCGCAGTGTACCACCCAGAAATGCGCACTGTGTGGGGACCTCGGCCATCTTGCTGCTACCTGTGGCAGGATTAGGTGTAACCTGTGTGGTGACCTCGGTCACCCGTTCAGTCGCTGTCCGCGTTCCTTTGCCAATGCGGTCCTGAAAGCGGCGAGTGCGGGACAGGCGAAAGCCGGGACTAATCTCGCCGGTGAAGGGACCAGCAGAGGCGGAGGAGGCAGGGAACCGGTGAGGAGCAGGCTGCCGCCATCCAATATCAGGCGGCAGGAGCAGCGCCATGGGAAAAGGGGGCAGGGAGTAATGACCCTAAACTCTGACCCGGGTGCTTCACTTGCAGCTGAGGATCCTAAAGACAGCGAATTGAGCGAGGAAGTCAAGAGACTTGAAAGAGAGGAGCAAAAGGACGCCATGTCTGCCCAGGAACCTTCATCCGGTGACAGTCTGGATGAGAGAGAGGGGGAGTGGTCACAGCAAAAGAAAAAGGGTAACAGGAAAACAACTAAGGATAAGAGGGGGTCCGGTGTTATGACCCCAATGGCGAGGGTCTCAGAGGAACGTGGAAGTCTGCAGAATACAAAAATCCAGCTCATAGGGCAGTGGTAACTGGGTTGACCATATATCTACTCCTAACGCCAACACTAGAAGTAGCCGGGGATCATTCCTACGTTGATTCTAGATGACACGCGCCAGCCGGAGAATCTAGCTACCCCTAGTAGAGGAAAACAAAGACCTTTCTTGCCTCCAGAGAAGGGGACCCCAAAGCTGGATAGAAGCCCCCCACAAATAATGACGGTGAGGTAAGAGGAAATGACAAACACAGAAATGAACCAGGTTTAGCACAGAGAGGCCCGCTTACTGATAGCAGAATAAAGAAAGGTAACTTATATGGTCAACAAAAACCCTATCAAAATCCACACTGGAAATTCAAGAACCCCCGAACCGTCTAACGGTCCGGGGGGAGAACACCAGCCCCCTAGAGCTTCCAGCAAAGGTCAGGATGTAGATTTGGAACAAGCTGGACAAAAATATAAAACCAAAACAAATAGCAAAAAGCAAAAGGCAGACTTAGCTGATATAACTGGAACCAGGATCAGTAGACAAGAGCACAGCAGACTAGCTCTGATAACTACGTTGCCAGGCATTGAACTGAAGGTCCAGGGAGCTTATATAGCAACACCCCTAACTAACGACCCAGGTGCGGATAAAAGGAATGACAGAAAAACCAGAGTCAAAAAACTAGTAACCACTAGAGGGAGCAAAAAGCAAATTCACAACAGTACCCCCCCCCTTAGTGAGGGGTCACCGAACCCTCACCACGACCACCAGGGCGATCAGGATGAGCGGCATGAAAGGCACGAACTAAATCGGCCGCATGAACATCAGAGGCGACCACCCAGGAATTATCCTCCTGACCATAGCCCTTCCACTTGACCAGGTACTGAAGCCTCCGCCTGGAGAGGCGAGAATCCAAGATCTTCTCCACCACGTACTCCAACTCGCCCTCAACCAACACCGGAGCAGGAGGCTCAGCAGAAGGAACTACAGGCACAATGTACCGCCGCAACAAGGACCTATGAAATACATTGTGAATAGCAAACGACACAGGAAGATCCAGACGAAAAGATACAGGATTAAGGATTTCCAATATCTTGTAAGGCCCAATAAAACAAGGTTTAAATTTGGGAGAGGAGACCTTCATAGGAACAAAGCGGGAAGAAAGCCATACCAAATCCCCAACGCGTAGTCGGGGACCCACACCGCGGCGGCGGTTGGCAAAGCGCTGAGCCTTCTCCTGTGACAACTTCAAGTTGTCCACCACATGATTCCAGATCTGCTGCAACCTATCCACCACAGAATCCACCCCAGGACAGTCAGAAGGCTCCACATGACCCGAAGAAAAGCGAGGATGGAAACCAGAGTTGCAGAAAAAAGGCGAAACCAAGGTGGCGGAACTAGCCCGATTATTAAGGGCAAACTCAGCCAACGGCAAGAATGTCACCCAATCGTCCTGATCAGCAGAGACAAAACACCTCAAATAAGCCTCCAAAGTCTGATTGGTTCGCTCCGTCTGTCCATTAGTCTGAGGATGGAAAGCAGACGAAAACGACAAATCAATGCCCATCCTACTACAAAAGGATCGCCAGAACCTGGAAACGAACTGGGATCCTCTGTCTGACACAATATTCTCAGGGATGCCGTGCAAACGAACCACGTTCTGGAAAAACACAGGAACCAGATCGGAAGAGGAAGGCAGCTTAGGCAAAGGAACCAAATGGACCATCTTGGAGAAGCGATCACATATCACCCAGATAACGGACATGCCCTGAGATAGCGGAAGATCAGAAATGAAATCCATGGAGATATGTGTCCAAGGTCTCTTCGGGACAGGCAAGGGCAAGAGCAAACCGCTGGCACGAGAACAGCAAGGCTTAGCTCGAGCACAAGTCCCACAGGACTGCACAAATGACCGCACATCCCTTGACAAGGAAGGCCACCAAAAGGACCTGGCCACCAGATCTCTGGTGCCAAAAATGCCCGGGTGACCTGCCAACACCGAGGAATGAACCTCGGAAATGACTCTGCTGGTCCACTTATCCGGGACAAACAGTCTGTCGGGTGGACAAGACTCAGGCCTATCAGCCTGAAATCTCTGCAACACACGTCGCAGATCCGGAGAAATAGCTGACAAGATAACTCCATCTTTAAGAATACCAACAGGATCAGCGACTCCAGGAGCATCAGGCACAAAGCTCCTAGAAAGAGCATCGGCCTTCACATTCTTTGAACCTGGTAAATACGAGACAACAAAATCAAAGCGGGAGAAAAACAATGACCAGCGGGCCTGTCTCGGATTAAGGCGTTTAGCAGACTCGAGATACATCAGATTTTTGTGATCAGTCAAGACTACCACACGATGCTTAGCACCCTCGAGCCAATGACGCCACTCCTCAAATGCCCATTTCATGGCCAACAACTCCCGATTGCCCACATCATAATTTCGCTCGGCAGGCGAAAACTTCCTAGAGAAAAAGGCACAAGGTTTCATAACAGAGCAACCAGGGCCTCTCTGCGACAAAACGGCCCCTGCCCCAATCTCTGAAGCATCCACCTCAACCTGAAAGGGAAGTGAGACGTCAGGCTGGCACAAAACAGGCGCCGAAGTAAACCGGCGTTTCAACTCCTGGAAAGCCTCCACGGCAGCAGGAGCCCAGTTAGCTACATCGGAGCCCTTCTTGGTCATATCCGTCAAAGGTTTCACAATGCTAGAAAAATTAGCGATAAAACGACGGTAGAAGTTAGCGAAGCCCAAGAACTTCTGAAGACTCTTAACTGACGAGGGCTGAGTCCAATCAAGAATAGCTCGGACCTTGACTGGGTCCATCTCCACAGCAGAAGGGGAAAAAATGAATCCCAAAAAGGGAACCTTCTGTACACCAAAGAGACACTTTGAGCCCTTGACAAACAAAGAATTTTCACGCAAAATTTTAAAGACCAACCTGACCTGCTCCACATGCGAATCCCAATTATCAGAAAAAACCAAAATATCATCCAGATAAACAATCAAAAATTTATCCAGATACTTCCGGAAAATGTCATGCATAAAGGACTGAAAAACTGAAGGCGCATTGGAGAGCCCAAAAGGCATCACCAAGTACTCAAAATGACCTTCGGGCGTATTGAATGCGGTTTTCCATTCATCACCTTGCTTAATGCGCACAAGGTTGTACGCACCACGAAGGTCTATCTTGGTGAACCACTTGGCACCCTTAATCCGGGCAAACAAGTCAGACAACAGCGGTAAAGGATACTGAAATTTGACAGTGATCTTATTTAAAAGCCGATAATCAATACAAGGTCTCAAAGATCCGTCCTTTTTTGCCACAAAAAAGAATCCCGCACCAAGAGGGGAAGAAGACGGACGAATATGTCCTTTCTCCAGAGACTCCTTGATATATGAACGCATAGCGGTATGTTCAGGTACCGACAGATTAAACAGTCTTCCCTTAGGAAATTTACTGCCTGGGATCAAATCTATAGCACAGTCACAGTCCCTATGAGGAGGCAGTGCACTGGACTCAGACTCACTGAAGACATCCTGATAATCAGACAAATACTCCGGAACTTCCGAAGGCGTAGAAGAAGCAATAGACACAGGCAGGGAATCCCCATGAATACCATGACAGCCCCAATTTGAGACTGACATAGCCTTCCAGTCCAGGACTGGATTATGGGTCTGTAACCATGGCAGCCCTAAAACAACCAAATCATGCATTTTATGTAAAACCAGGAAACGTATCACCTCGCGGTGTTCAGGAGTCATGCACATGGTAACCTGTGTCCAATACTGCGGTTTATTTGCTGCCAATGGTGTAGCATCAATACCCCTAAGAGGAATAGGATTTTCTAATGGTTCAAGAGTAAAACCACAGCGCTTAGCAAATGAGAGATCCATGAGACTCAGGGCGCACCTGAATCTACAAACGCCATGACAGGATAAGATGACAGTGAGCAAATCAAAGTTACAGACAGAATAAATTTAGGTTGCAAATTACCAACGGTGACAGGACTAACAACCTTAGCTATACGTTTAGAGCATGCTGAGATAACATGTGTAGAATCACCACAGTAGTAGCACAAGCCATTCCGGCGTCTATGAATTTTCCGCTCATTTCTAGTCAGGATTCTATCACATTGCATTAAATCAGGTGTCTGTTCAGACAACACCATGAGAGAATTTGCGGTTTTTCTATCACATTGCACCGAATTAGGTGTCTGTTCAGACAACACCATGAGGGAATTTGCGGTTTTGCGCTCCCGCAACCGCCGGTCAATTTGAATAGCCAGTGCCATAGTATCATTCAGACCTGTGGGAATGGGAAAACCCACCATAACATTCTTAATGGCTTCAGAAAGGCCATTTCTAAAATTAGCGGCCAGTGCACACTCGTTCCAATGTGTCAGCACGGACCATTTCCGAAATTTTTGGCAATACACTTCAGCCTCGTCCTGCCCCTGAGACATAGCCAGCAAGGCCTTTTCTGCCTGAATCTCAAGATTGGGTTCCTCATAAAGTAAACCGAGCGCCAGAAAAAACGCATCAAGATCAGCCAATGCCGGATCTCCTGGCGCCAGCGAAAAAGCCCAATCCTGAGGGTCGCCCCGTAAGAACGAAATAACAATTTTTACTTGCTGAGCAGAATCTCCAGATGAACAGGGTCTCAGGGACAAAAACAATTTACAATTATTCACGAAATTCCTAAACTTAAACCTGTCTCCGGAAAACAGTTCAGGAATCGGTATTTTAGGTTCTGACATAGGATTTCTGATAACATAGTCTTGTATGCCCTGCACACGAGTAGCCAGCTGGTCCACACTTGTAATCAAGGTCTGGACATTCATGTCTGCAGCAAGCTTAAGCCACTCTGAGGTAAAGGGGAAGAAGAAAAAAAAAAAAAAAACTCAGAATCTTCTTTCTTATAATCCCTCTTCTGCAATGCATTAAACATTTAATACTGGCCTGGCAAACTGTTATGACCCCAATGGCGAGGGTCTCAGAGGAACGTGGAAGTCTGCAGAATACAAAAATCCAGCTCATAGGGCAGTGGTAACTGGGTTGACCATATATCTACTCCTAACGCCAACACTAGAAGTAGCCGGGGATCATTCCTACGTTGATTCTAGATGACACGCGCCAGCCGGAGAATCTAGCTACCCCTAGTAGAGGAAAACAAAGACCTTTCTTGCCTCCAGAGAAGGGGACCCCAAAGCTGGATAGAAGCCCCCCACAAATAATGACGGTGAGGTAAGAGGAAATGACAAACACAGAAATGAACCAGGTTTAGCACAGAGAGGCCCGCTTACTGATAGCAGAATAAAGAAAGGTAACTTATATGGTCAACAAAAACCCTATCAAAATCCACACTGGAAATTCAAGAACCCCCGAACCGTCTAACGGTCCGGGGGGAGAACACCAGCCCCCTAGAGCTTCCAGCAAAGGTCAGGATGTAGATTTGGAACAAGCTGGACAAAAATATAAAACCAAAACAAATAGCAAAAAGCAAAAGGCAGACTTAGCTGATATAACTGGAACCAGGATCAGTAGACAAGAGCACAGCAGACTAGCTCTGATAACTACGTTGCCAGGCATTGAACTGAAGGTCCAGGGAGCTTATATAGCAACACCCCTAACTAACGACCCAGGTGCGGATAAAAGGAATGACAGAAAAACCAGAGTCAAAAAACTAGTAACCACTAGAGGGAGCAAAAAGCAAATTCACAACAGTCCGGGCCTCGAGCCTCCTCCTCGGAGTGCGACCCCTCTGACTCCGTAGCCCTGATCCAGGTGCCATTGGAAGGTCCAGCCGCCCCCCCTCTGGTGGATCTCTCTAACCGGTTCCGGGCCCTCCAGGACTCCCCTCCAGAGGGGGGCGATGGGGACCCGGGGCCGGAGGTTGCGGACAAGGTTGTTGGGGCTCAGGAGGTCGCTGGGTCTTCTTCTCAGGGGGCAAATACAAAGCCTTCTGGGGGGGGGACTACCTCGGGACCACCAGACAAGGGCCAGAGTGTATGTAAGGAGAGAATGGATGAGTCTGTTTGTCTTAAGCGCACTAAAAACTCATCATTGTCAGAGGAAGAGGGTGAAACTGTTGGGGGTGGGAAGAAAAAGGCTATCTAATTCAATCAATCATGATGGCGGCACCCACCCCGTTGACGCTGGCAACCATTAATGTTGCCAGCATAAAGTCAGAAGCGGCAAGGTACACGGCCTTTCATTTTCTCGGCCAACTTGACGCCGACATTTTGTTTTTGCAGGAGACCAGGTTGACCGACCTATCAACCATGCATAAAGCAAGGCGGGAGTGGAGGCATGGGCCCTCCTACTGGTCTCTTGCGGCCGAGCCGTATAGTGGGGTGGCGGTCCTTTTTAAGACCGCAGCGGTTGAATGCAGACGATTGATCGAGTTAGAAATGGGGAGATGCTTGATCCTAGATGTCTCCATGGGGGGACAGGAGCTTCGGCTCATTAACATCTACAGTCCCCAGTCCAAGTGGGACCGCAAGTGTCTCTTCATGAAGATCAAACCTTACTTATTTTCGAGTCGGCAGGTGGTCTTTGGAGGGGATTTCAACAATGTCACGAGACCCTGTGATAGAGGAGGTTCCGTAGACCGGCTGGCTTACGATTGCGTCGCGCTAAATAGGATAGTAAGTGAGGCACGCCTGGTGGATGTCCACATCCGGCACAACACAGGCCACGCGGGGTTCACCTTTTTTAGAGGTAGTCAGTGTAGGTCTAGGTTAGACAGGTTTTATTTGAAGGAGGAGGCCGTTTCCTCGCCGTTGTCGGTTGTGGAGGTGGAATTCTCCGATCACTGTTTGATTATGTTTTCTCTGAGCGTTACAGAGACTCCTCGGATGGGAAGAGGTTATTGGAAGCTGAATTCGTCACTCCTTGAGGAAGAAGCTGTAAGACGGTCCTTTGAGGAATTTCTTCAGAGCCAGGTACCGCTGCTGGGCCTAAGTAACACTAAGTCGGAGTGGTGGGAGATGTTCAAACATCGGGTGGCGAGATTCTTCCGGCAACTCTCGAACCTCAGAAGCCTGAACAGGGATCGTCTGTATCAGAGCCTGAGGAGGAGACTCGAGCATCTTGTCTCGACTGGGGGTAGCCGCGAGGCGATCTCCAGTGTGAAATCCTTGCTAATGAGGTGTCAGTACGATAGGCACGCATCTTTGGTTTTTGAGAGGGACTACGGGAAGTACTACTCGCCCGACCCCTACAGAAGCTGCAAGATGTCAGTGAATAGTAAGATAGTGACGGGGCTGATGGACAGTACGGGATCCCTGAGAAGGTCCAGATCAGGGATCTTGGAGGTCGTCAGTTCATACTACTCGCACCTCTTGGGAAGGAAGGAACTGGATCGTGACAGGATGTCGGCTTTCCTGGCTGAAGCTGTTCCTGAGCCAGGGGCTGACCTCTCGCTGGGCGGTTTGGCAGAAGCGATCAAAGAAGAGGAAGTGAGACTGGCGATCGATGGGCTCCGGCCCAAAAAATCGCCAGGTCCGGATGGCTTAACATCCGAGTTCTTTAAGACCTTTAGGGACTCCTTGGTCCCCCTCTTGACTCAGGTGTTTAATGAGTGTCTCTCCTCGGGCACTCTGCCGAGATCATTAAGGAGGTCGGCTCTGATCATTTTGTCAAAGGGTAAGGATCCATCACGCATTGAGAATTGGCGTCCCATATCACTTCTCAATGTGGACAGGAAGGTTTTGGCTAAGATACTCTTCAACAGGCTGGTGAAGTTTGCGCCGCGGCTCCTTTCGGAGGCCCAGCACTGTTGCGTTCCTGGCCGTAGCACTTTCAGTGCTGTTCTGGGTGTCCGAGAGGCCGTGGAGCAAGGCAGGGCGGGCCTTTGGAAGGGGTTCTTGCTGACCCTGGATCAGGCAAAAGCCTTTGATCGGGTTGACCACGAGTACCTCTGGTCCACTCTTTTGAGGTATGGTCTGCCTGGAGGGTTTGTGGACTGGCTTAAGACCTTGTACGCAGGGGCTGAGACTTTCCCTCTGGTAAACGGGTGGATTGGACAACCTTTCGGGGTAGGGTCCGGTGTCCGCCAGGGCTGCCCTCTTAGCCCTTTGCTTTACGCGTTTGCGATCGATCCCTTCCTCATAAGGGTCGATTGTGGGCCGTTGGCGGGGGTGAGGATGGGCGGGGTGGCGCCGGAGGCTATCCTGAGGGTAGTGGCCTACGCGGATGACGTCACGGTCTTTGTTTCTTCGCAAGAGGAGGCGATGGTGGTGATGTCAGAAGTGGAGAGCTACTCGGAGGCATCCGGGTCCAAGGTCAACCAGGACAAGTGTGAGAGTCTCTGGCTGGGAGGCGGGGATCCCGCGTTTGATCTTCCGGACACCCTCCCCGAACCCCAAGAACATGCCAAAGTCCTAGGCATCGAATTTGGCCAGGGTGATTACCCCACGAAAAACTGGGAAGGCAGAATCAAAGGTGTCGCCCAAAGAGTGGACCAATGGAAGGGTTGGTCTTTGACCCTGAGGGAAAGGGTTGACCTGTGCAAAGCTTTCCTGCTCCCCTTGCTAATCTACCTGGGCAGCGTCTGTGTCTTACCAAAGCCTCTCTGGACACGGGTCTACAGTCTGTTCTTCCAGATGTTATGGGGGAATAGACTGAACCTAGTCAAACGGGAGGTCACTTACCGCACGAGGAGACTAGGGGGGTTGAATATGGTAAACCCCGTGGTGTTCCTAGTGAACACCTTTTTGAAAGTTAACGTGGCAAACCTCTGGAAAGAGAGGGCTCCTCCGTGGGTATTCTCCTGCAAGGGCTGGTTTCAGCCTTTCTTCCAGGAATGGGAGACAGGGGGAAGATTGAAGGATCTCCGCACACCGCACGGGCATCTCCCGGCTTATGTTACCCCGGTTCTGAAAATGATGCGCCGGTGGGGTCTGGGAATGTGGGAAGTGAGGTCCCTCCCGAGGAAACTCCTTGACATGCGGGTCTTGCTTTCGCATTTTCAGAAACCATTGGTCCTCAAGGACTGCCCAAGTCGGGATCTAGAGGTTGGGTTAAGTTTGCTAAATTCTAGCAGGATCCCCAAGAAGTATTGGGACTTGACTTGGCGCTGCTTCCAAGGTAAGTTGTATGTGAAGGACAATTTGAAGCACAGGAGCTCCGTGGACAGGAATTGTCCCCGTGAGGCTTGCGCTACCATGCTGGAAAGCATGGAGCACTTCCTGCTTCATTGTCCTTTTAATACAGAGGTGTACAACAGGCTGGGCGCTTCCATTGGTTGGCCGCGGCTGGCCACTCTGTCCTATGCCGAGTGGGCCTATGGAGCGTTCAGAGACCTCGAGAGAAGGGACCGAGCCACTTTATTCTTAGTCAGCGCAGTGGTCAGGTACTTCACGTGGAACGCACGAGTTTTAGTTTCGACGCAGAGTAAAATCCTCCGTGTAGATGAAGTTTGTAGCAGCATCCTAGGTGCCCTGGTGAAGGTGCGTTCTCTGGAGTGCGAAGGACTGGGTGCCCGGAGGGCGGCCCATCTCTGGAGGGGTTTCTCCTTCGGGGTGCCTTAGTCCGTTAGCGCTCCTATATCCTGGTGGTGGGCTGATATCTTTACACCCTAGATTTTTGTTTTGTATCTCTGTTCCCTGAATAGAAGGTTTGCAGGCATCGAACTTGAGCCTTGGGTGGTGAGTATGTAGGTTGTGAAGTTGGTTTATGTATATATTGTATATAGTGTATTGTATATATTGTATATAGTGTGTATAATAGAGGGTCTTAGTTAGGTTGGGTGGGGGATTGGGGGGTTTCAACAGCGGTGATATGAGACTGATCTGGCCTGGCCCAGGCCCCGCCTGGGGAAAAACTTTGGGGCCTGATCCTAGCTCGGATAATTCCTGAACTTTGTGGCCAGAGCTGGATCAGGGGTGGCGGGATAGTTAGTGTAGGTGTGTGTGTATATATATAAAAAAAAAAAAAAAAAAAAAAAAAAATAATTAATAATAATAATTTTGTACAGTGTATTGTATTTAGGTTTGTTGTAGGGTGTATGTGGCGGTGCAAGCGGGTGGCTGTAAGGTAAGGCAGTGGGACCAGTAGGGTTTTGTTGTGTTTGCGGCGTTGTATAAATCTGTATATAATGTGTTTATAGTGTATATATTGTTTATAATATTATATATAGGACGGTGTGAATGTAGTTGGGGTTGTATATAGTAGTATGAATGAAGCTGGGCCGGGGGTCTTGTATGATTTTATACTATTTACTATTTATAATTTTTACAGGGGTATTAATGTAAGTTATGAGTATTTTGTTTGTTGTCTTTTCTTTTTGCTTTCTTTATTTAATTGGAATTTTCTTTCTTGTCCCTGATTAGTAGGTTTCTTTTTTGTCTTTTGTGGCCGTCTGATTGGAGCTTTGTTCTTATGTTTTGTTTTGTTGTGTTCTATTTGTAGTGTATCATAGTTAGTGTCATGTGAAAGTATTTTATTTAATAAAAGACTCACTGTGATCTGTGGTGTTACATAGGACTGCAGGTGACATCTACTATATTATCTATACTCAGAGAGATATCACTGTGCTATCTGTGGTGTTACATAGGACTGCAGGTGGCATCTACTACATTATCTGTACTCAGAGAGTTATCACTGTGTTATGTGTGGTGTTACATAGGACTGCAGGTGACATCTACTATATTATCTATACTCAGAGAGTTATTACTGTGTTATGTGTGGTGTTACATAGGACTGCAGGTGACATCTATTACATTATCTATACTCAGAGAGTTATCACTGTTATCTGTGGTGTTACATAGGACTGCAGGTGACAACTACTATATTATCTGTACGCAGAGAGTTATCACTGTGTTATCTGTGGTGTTACATAGGACTGCAGGTGACACCTACTACATTATCTGTACTCAGAGTTATCACTGTGTTATCTGTTGTGTTACATAGGACTGCAGGTGACATCTACTACATTATCTGTACGCAGAGAGTTATCACTGTGTTATCTGTGGTGTTACATAGGACTGCAGGTGACATCTACTACATTATCTGTACCCAGAGAGTTATCACGGTGTTATCTGTGGTGTTACATAGGACTGCAGGTGACATCTACTACATTATCTGTACTCACAGTTATCACTGTGTTATCTGTGGTGTTACATAGGACTGCAGGTGACATCTACTACATTATCTGTACGCAGAGAGTTATCACTGTGTTATCTGTGGTGTTACATAGGACTGCAGGTGACATCTACTACATTATCTGTACTCAGAGATATATCATTGTGGGGACATACTAAAAAGAATGAAGAAAAGGAATAAAGAAAAAGAATGAACATAATAACTTATAGGTCCAAAGAGATGGAGAGGTGTTATAGAGAGGTGTTATAGAGAGGTGTTATAGAGAGGTGTTATAGATTTCTTATGCATCTTGGATATGAAATGAGCATGAATTATATGTAGATAATAGGAGAATGAGCACATTTCCCATATAAGCAGGTGTATATTGCATTATCTGTGCTATCCCTGTGTTATCTACATATATTTCATGTTCATTCCCCACCTATAAAGCTCAGGGAATATAATGTACACCCGTTTTTATGGGATCTTTGTTCATTCTCCTATTATCTACATATATTTCATGTTCATTTCATATCCAAGTGCATAAGAAATCTATAACACCTCTCTATAACACCTCTCTATAACACCTCTCCATCTCTTTGGACCTATAAGTTATTATGTTCATTCTTTTTCTTTATTCCTGTTCTTCATTCTTTCAGTACGTCCCATCACTGTTATCTGTGGTGTTACATAGGACTGCAGCTGTCCAGTAACTAGTAATAATTGGTAACACCCGGTCAGTGATGTGTCGGCAGCCTGAGATGTAGCAGAGCTGAGTGTGCGGCGTTTCCTCCCGGGGGATGTCGGCTCAGCCTCCGCCCTCCACATCTGGGGCGGCAGCAGTGTGAGGCAGCGCTGAGCGGGGAGTTACTGCCCAGAGGAAGCGAGGATCAGACTGCAGCCAGAGGAAAACCGAGAATGAACTTCACTTCAGAGGAGAACGAAGACTTTCTCCCCCGCAGCCAATAAACCGGATCTACAGGAACCGCACGAACAGCGCAAAACTGTCCGGAGCCGGGCAGCGGACCCCCGAACATTGAGGTACGGCGTACGGACTACTAATAGGCGACATCTCCTCTGTGGGCAGAGTTGTGGGGTGCACTCACATTCACTACAGGATCACATACTGCGGCTTTTGTGGGGGCCGACAGCGTCTGCGACATTACCCGATCCGACCAGATGCTGAGCGTCTCCTCACACCGCACCTCCATGTGGATGGTCCCCACCGGTCCCATCGTCATTACCACATCATAGTGTGACCAGAAGGAAAGCGCAGACAGATGTTTACCGACAACTCTGAGAATACGACTGATGTGTCTAATGTCCACCGCTGTGTGCGAACCGGGCCGGATGGGAAACTTACCCCCATATCGCACCTGGGCTAGAACTCAACCCTCAAATCCCCATGGGCAAGAAACCGACCCCCAAATTCCACCAGGCAAGAAACCGACCCCCAAATCCCCACCGTGCAAGAAACCGACCCTCAAATACCCACCGTGCAAGAAACCGGCCTTCAAATCCCCACTGTGAAAGAAACCGACCCCCAAATCCCCACCGTGCAAGAAACCGACCCTCAAATCCCCACCGTATCAGAAACTGACCCTCAAATCCCCAACGTGCAAGAAACCGACCCTCAAATTCCCACCGGGCAAGAAACCAACTCTCAAATCCCCGCTGGGCAAGAAACCAACCCTCAAATCCCCATGGGCAAGAAACCGACCCTCAAATTCCACCAGGCAAGAAACCGACCCTCAAATCCCCACAGTGCAAGAAACCGACCCTCAAATCCCCACTGGGCAAGAAAACAACCCTCAAATCCCTAACGTGCAAGAAACCGACCCTCAAATCCCCAATGGGCAAGAAACCGACCCCCAAATCCCACCGTGCAAGAAACCGACCCCCAAATCCCCACAGTGCAAGAAACCGACAATCAAATCCCGATCGGGCAAGAAACCAAAACTCAAATTCCCAATGGGCAAGAAACCAACCCCCAAATCCCCACTGGGCAAGAAACCAACCCTCAAATCCCCACCGTGCAAGAAGCCAACCCTTAAATCCCCACCGTGAAAGAAACCGACCCTCAAATCCCCACCGTGCAAGAAACCGACCCTCAAATCCCCACCGTGCAAGAAACCGACCCTCAAATCCCCACCGTGAAAGAAACCGACCCTCAAATCCCCACCGTGAAAGAAACAGTCCCTCAAATCCCCACCATGCAAGAAACGAACACTCAAATTCCCCCCATCCTAGAAATCGTCCCTCAAATCCCCACCGTGCAAAAACAGACCCCCAAATCCCCACCATGCAAGAAACGACCCTCAAATCCCCACCGTGCAAGAAACCGACCCCAAATCCCCACCATGCAAGAAACTGACCCCCAAATCCGCACCGTGCAGGAAACCGACCCCCCAAATCTGCACCCTGCAGGAAACCGTCCCTCAAATCCCCACCGTGCAAGAAACCGATCCTTGAAATCCCAACCGTGCAAGACACCGACCCTCAAATCCCCAATGTGCAAGAAACCGACCCCCCAAATCCCCACTGTACAAGAAACCGACCCTGAAATCCCCACCGTGCAAGAAACCGTCCCTTAAATCCCCACTGTGCATGAAACCGACTATTAAATCCCCAATGGGTGAGAATTGAAACCTACCCCCATATCCTCACCGTGCAGGACACTGACCCCCAAGTCCCCAATGGGTAAGAAACCCACTCCCATATCCCACCATGAAGAAAACCGACCCTCACGTCCCCACTGGGCAAGAAACCGACCACCAAATCTGCACTGGGAAAGAAACCGACCCCAAAATCTCCACCATGCAGGAAATTCACCCTCAAGGCCCCACTGGGCAAGAAACAGACCCCAAAATCTGCACTGGGCAATAACCCGACCCTTAAATCCCCACCGTGCAAGAAATCGACCCACAAATCCCTACTGTGCAAGAAACCATCCCCAAATCTGCACCGTGCAGGAATCCAACCCCCAAATGCCCACCAAGCAAGAAACCACCCTAAAGTCCCCACATGGCAAGAAACTGACCCCCAAGTCCCCACCATGCAATAAACCAACCCTCAAATCCACACTGGGTAAGAAACCGATCCCCAAATGCCCACTGGACAACAAACAGACCCCCAAATCGCCACCGTGAAAGAAATCAACCCCAAAATCTCCACCATGCAAGAAATTGACTCCCAAATCCCCAATGGGAAAGAAATCAACCCCCAAATAGCCACCATCCAAAAAACTGATCCCCAAATACACATCATGCAGGAAACTAACCCCAAATGTCCACTGGGCAAGAAACCTGTTTCCAAATATCCACAATGCAGGAAACCGACCCACAATTCCCCACCGTGCAAGAAATAGTCCCTCAAATTCCCACCGTGCAAGAAACTGACCCTCAAATCCCCCCCATGCAAGAAACCGTCGACCGTGCAAAAAACAGACCCTCAAATCCCCACTGTTTAAGAAACCGACCCCCAAATCCCCACGGTGCAAGAATCCATCCCCCACATCTGCACCGTGCAAGAAACCGACCCTCAAATCCCCACCGAGCAGGAAACCGACCCTCAAATCCCCACCGGGCAAGAAACTGACGCCCAAATCCCCACCATGTAAGAAACCAACCCTCAAATCCCCACCGTGCAGGAAACCGACCCTCAAATCCCCACCAGGCAAGAAACCGACCCCCAAATCCCCACCGTGCAAGAAACCGACCCCCAAATCCCCACTGTGCAAGAAACCGACCCCCAAATCCCCACCGTGCAAGAAACCGACCCCCAAATCCCCACCGTGCAAGAAACCGACCCCCAAATCCCCACCGTGCAAGAAACCGACCCCCAAATCCCCACCATGCAAGAAATCGACCCCCAAATCCCTACTGTGCAAGAAACCGTCCCACAATCTGCATCGTGCAGGAATCCAACCCCCAAATGCTCACCAGGCAAGAAACCACCCTAAAGTCCCCACTTGGCAAGAAACCGACCCCCAAATGCCCACCGTGCAGTAAACCAATCCTCAAATCCACACTGGGCAAGAAATCAATCCCCAAATGCCCAATGGGCAACAAACAGACACCCAAATCGCCACCGTGAAAGAAATCGACCCCTAAATACCCACCATGCAAGAAATTGACTCCCAAATCCCCAATATGAAAGAAATCAACCCCCAAATAGCCACAATGCAAGAAACCGATCGCCAAATACACATCATGCAGGAAACTAACCCCAAATGCCCACTGGGCAAGAAACCAGTCGCCAAACACCCACCATGCAGGAAACTAACCCCAAAATCTCCACTGGGTAAGAAACTGACCCCGGAATACCCACCGTGCAAGAAACTGACCCCGAAATGCCCACCGGCCAAGAAACCGACCACTGAATCCTCACTGGACAATAAACTGACCCCCAAATCCCCAATGGGAAAGGGACCAACCCCCAAATCCCCACCGTGCAAGCAACCGACCCCCAAATCCCCACCGTGCAAGCAACTGTCCCTCAAATCCCCACCATGCAAGAAACCATCCCTCAAATCTCCAATGTGCAAAAAACCCACCCTCAAATCCCCACTGTACAAGAAACCGACCCTCAAATCCTCACCGTGCAAGAAACCGACCCCCAAATTCGCACCATGCAGGAAATCGACCCCCAAATCTGCACCCTGCAAGAAACCGTCCCTCAAATCTCCACTGTGCAAGAAACCGATCCCTCAAATCCCCACCGTGCAAGAAACCGACCCCCAAATCCCCACTGTGCAAGAAACCGACCCTTAAGTCCCCACCATACAAGACACCGTCCCCCAAATCCCCAATGGGTAAGAAACCCATATCCCCACCATGCAGGAAACCGACCCTCAAGTCCCCACTGGGCAAGAAACCGAGCACCAAATCTGCACTGGTAAAGAAACTGACCCCCAAATTGCCACCATGAAGGAAATCCACCCTCAAGTTCCCACTGGGCAATAAACCGACCCTTAAATCCCCACCGTGCAAAAAACCAACCCCCAAATCCCCACCGTGCAAGAAACCGACCCCCAAATCCCCACCATGCAAGAAATCGACCCCCAAATCCCTACTGTGCAAGAAACCGTCCCACAATCTGCATCGTGCAGGAATCCAACCCCCAAATGCTCACCAGGCAAGAAACCACCCTAAAGTCCCCACTTGGCAAGAAACCGACCCCCAAATGCCCACCGTGCAGTAAACCAATCCTCAAATCCACACTGGGCAAGAAATCAATCCCCAAATGCCCAATGGGCAACAAACAGACACCCAAATCGCCACCGTGAAAGAAATCGACCCCTAAATACCCACCATGCAAGAAATTGACTCCCAAATCCCCAATATGAAAGAAATCAACCCCCAAATAGCCACAATGCAAGAAACCGATCGCCAAATACACATCATGCAGGAAACTAACCCCAAATGCCCACTGGGCAAGAAACCAGTCGCCAAAAACCCACCATGCAGGAAACTAACCCCAAAATCTCCACTGGGTAAGAAACTGACCCCGGAATACCCACCGTGCAAGAAACTGACCCCGAAATGCCCACCGGCCACGAAACCGACCACTGAATCCTCACTGGACAATAAACTGATCCCCAATGGGAAAGGGACCAACCCCCAAATAGCCATCATGCAAGAAACCGATCCCCAAATACCCATCATGCAAGAAATCGAACCCCAAATACCCACTGGGCAAGAAACTGCCCCATATTCACCAGCAGGAAAGAAACTGACCCCAAATGCCCACTGGGAAAGAAAACAGTCCCCAAATACCCACCGTGCAGGATATCGACCCCAAAATCTCCACTGGGCAATAAACTGACCCCAAAATCCCCACAGTGTAAGAAACCAATCCCAAAATACCCACCGTTCAAGAAACCGAGTCCCACATCCACACCGTGCAGGAAACCGTCCCTCACCTCAAATCCCCACCGTGCAAGAAACCAACCCTTAAATCCTCACAGTGCAAGAAACCGACCCCCAAATCCCCACCATGCAAGAAATCAACCCCCAAATCTGCACCGTGCAGGAAACTGACCCTCAAGTGCCCACTGGGCAAGAAACCGACCCTTAAATCTGCGGCGTTCAGGAATCCAACCCCCAAAATGCCCACCAGGCAAGAAACCACCCTAAAGTCCCCACTTGGCAAGAAACCAAACCCCAAATCCCCACCGTGCAATAAACCAACCCTCAAATCCACACTGGGAAAGAAACAGACCCCCAAATACCAACTGGGCAACACACTGACACCCAAATCACCACCATCAAATAAATCGACCCCTAAATACCCACCATGCAGGAAATGGACCCCAAAATCTCCACCGTGCAAGAAACTGACTCCCAAATCCCCAATGGGAAAGAAATCAACCCCCAAATAGCCACCATGCAAGAAACCGATCCCCAAATACCTATCATGCAGAAAACTGACCCCAAATGCCCATTGGGCAAGAAATCAGTCCCCAAATACAAACCATGCAGGAAACCAACCCCCAAATCTCCACTGAGCAAGAATCTGACCCCCAAATCCCCAATGAGAAAAAAACAACCCCTAAATAGCCACCATTCAAGAAATCGACCCCAAATACCCGTCATTCAGGAAGCTAACCTCAAATGCCCACTGGGCAAGAAACCAGTCCCCAAATACCCACCTTGCAGGAAACCGGCCCCAAAATCTCAACTAGGCAAGAAACTGACCCTCAAATCCCCACTGTGCAAGAAACCGACCCCGGAATACCCACCATGCAAGAAACTGACCCTGAAGTGCACACCGTCCAAGAAACCGACCCTTAAGGCTATGTGCACACTTTGCGGTTTTTGCTGCGGATCCGCAGCGTTTTTGGACACTGCGGATCCGCAGCAGTTTTCCATGTGGTGTACAGTACAATGTTAACCTATGGAAAACAAAAAACGCTGTGCACATGCTGCGGAAAAAAACGCGCGGAAACGCAACGGTTTACATTCCACAGCATGTCAATTCTTTGAGCGGAATCCGCAGCGGTTTGGCACCTGCTCCATGTTAAAAAACCGCAGGTGTCTAAAACCGCAGTGGAAACCGCACAAAAGACCGCAATAAATCCACAGTACTTTTTGCACTGCGGAATTCATCAAATCCGCTGCGGAAAAATCCACAGCAGAATCCGCAAAGTGTGCACATAGCCTAAATCTGCGCCGTGCAGGAATCCAACCCCCAAATACCCATCAGGCAAGAAACCACCCTAAAGTCCCCACTTGGCAAGAAACCAAACCCCAAATCCCCACCGTGCAATAAACCAACCCTCAAATCCATACTAGGCAAGAAACAGACCCCCATATGCCCACTGGGCAATAAACCGACACCCAAATCACCACCGTGAAATAAATCAACCCCTAAATACCCACCATTTAGGAAACGGACCCCAAAATCTCCACCATGCAAGAAATTGACTCCCAAATCCCCAACGGGAAAGAAATCAATCCGCAAATAGCCACCATGCAAGAAACCGATCCCCAAATACCGATCATGCAGGAAACTGACCCCAAATGCCCACTAGGCAAGAAACCAGTACCCAAATACTCACCATGTAGGAAACCAATCCCAAAATCTCTACTGGGCAAGAAAACAACCCCCAAATCCCCACTGTGTAAGAAACCGATCCCAGAATACCCACCGTTCAAGAAACCGACCTCCAAATCCGCACCGTGCAGGAAACCGACCCCCAATTCAGCACCGTGCAGGAAACCGACCCCCAAATCAGCATTGTGTAGCAAACGAGCCCTCAAATCCCCACCGTGCAAGAAACCGACCCCCAAATCCCCACTGGGTAAGAAACCGACCCCCAAATCCCCACCGTGCAAGAAACCAACCCCCAAATCCCTACCGTGCAAGAAACCGACCACCAAATCCCCACCGTGCAAGAAACCATCCCCCAAATCTGCACCATGCAGGAAACTGACCCTCAAGTCCCCACTGGGCAAGAAATCGATCCCTGAAATCCCAACTGTGCAAGACATCGACCCTTAAATCCGCGCTGTGCAGGAATCCAACCCCCAAATGCCCACCAGGCAAGAAACCACCCTAAAGTCCCATTTGGCAAGAAACCAAACCCCAAATCCTCACCGTGCAATAAACCAACCCTCAAATCCACATTGGGAAAGAAACAGACCCCCAAATACCCATTGGGCAACAAACCGACACCCAAATCACCACTGTCAAATAAATCGACCTCTAAATACCTACCATGCCGGAAATGGACACCAAAATCTCCACCGTGCAAGAAAGTGACTCCCAAATCCCCAATGGGAAAGAAATCTACCCTTAAATAGCCACCATGCAAGAAACCGATCCCCAAATACCCATCATGCAGGAAACTGACCCCAAATCTCCACCGTGCAAGAAACCGTCCCTCAAATCCCCACCGTGCAAGAAACCGACCCTCAAATCCCCACCGTGCAAGAAACCGTCCCTCAAATCCCCACCGTGCAAGAAACCGACCCTCAAATCCCCACCGTGCAAGAAACCGTCCCTCAAATCCCCACCGTGCAAGAAACCGTCCCTCAAATCCCCACCGTGCAAGAAACCGACCCTCAAATCCCCACCGTGCAAGAAACCGACCCTCAAATCCCCACCGTGCAAGAAACCGACCCTCAAATCCCCACCGTGCAAGAAACCGTCCTTCAAATCCCCATCGTGCAAGAAACCGACCCCAAATCCCCACTGTGCAAGAAACCGTCCTTCAAATCCCCACCGTGCAAGAAACCGACCCCAAATCTGCACCGTGCAGAAAACCGACCCTCAAATCCCCACCGTGCAAGAAACCGACCCTCAAATCCCCACTGTGCAAGAAACCGTCCTTCAAATCCCCACCGTGCAAGAAACCGACCCCAAATCTGCACCGTGCAGAAAACCGACCCTCAAATCCCCACTGGGTAAGAAACTGACCCCCAGATCCACACCGTGCAAGAAACCGACCCCCATATATGCACTGGGCAATAAACCGACCCCTAAATACCCACCATGCAGGAAATAGACCCCAAAATCTCCACTGGGCAAGAAACCAACCCAAAAATCTGACTGTTGATTCGGGGGGGTAGACTTATAAACTGGGGGTCTGGATTTATGATTCGGGGAGCTGACAGAAGATTTGGGGGGGGGGGGGTAGACATATGATTTGGGGGTCTGGATTTATGATTCCGGGAGCTGACTGATGATTCGGGGGGCAGATATGATTTAGGGGTCTGGATTCATGATTGAGCTGACTGAAGATTTGGGGAACTGACTTATGATTTGGGGAGCAGACAAATGATTTGGGGTACTGGACTTAAGATTCGGGGGGCCGACTGGTGACTTGGGGGCAGATTTATCATTCAGGGTGCTGGACTCATGATTCAGGGGGCTGACTGATGATTTTGGGGGCTTAGTGACACCACTGAGTGATAAAAAGCAATGATCTTAAGATGTTTATCTGTACAATGATAAAGCTGAATTTGCATAGGACTGCGCACATGCTGGTTATCCTTGTATCTTACGCTTCCTCCAACTCTGGTACATTGTACACAGCCCCCATTATGTGACCTGACTGAAGACAGAGATGAGCAGACCACCCAGTGACTCAAACACTGCTCCCCCCCAGGCTTCCCCCCCAGTAGCGCCCCCATCCTACACCCTTACTGCTAGAGGAGTGCACCGGACCGCACAGCAGGAGACCCCCTATGTAATCAATATTCTAACAGCTAATAATAATGTCCAGAACACAACTCCCATCATCCGTAACCTACAGCTTAATTTGTATCCCTCACTCTGACCATCACTTGTTACATATGTTACATGGGACTGTGCTGTTACATAGGACTGCAGGTGATATCTACTACATTATCTGTACTCAGAGAGTGATCACTGTGTTATCTGTGGTGTTACATAGGACTGCAGATGACATCTACTACATTATCTGTACTCAGAGAGTGATCACTGTGTTATCTGTGGTGTTACATAGGACTGCAGGTGGCATCTACTATATTATCTATACCCAGAGAGATATCACTTTTATCTGTGATGTTACATAGGACTGCAGGTGACATCTACTACATTATCTGTACTCAGAGAGTTATCACTGTGTTATCTGTGGTGTTACATAGGACTGCAGGTGACATCTCCTACATTATCTGTACTCAGAGAGTTATCACTGTGCTATCTATGGTGTTACATAGGACTGCAGATGACATCTACTACATTATCTGTACTCAGAGAGTTATCACTGTGTTATCTGTGGTGTTACATAGGACTGCAGGTGACATCTACTACATTATCTGTACTCAGAGTTATCACTGTGTTATGTGTGGTGTTACATAGGACTGCAGGTGACATCTACTACATTATCTGTACTCAGTTATCACTGTGTTATCTGTGGTGTTACATAGGACTGCAGGTGAGATCTACTATATTATCTGTACTCAGAGTTATCACTGTGTTATCTGTGGTGTTACATAGGACTGCAGGTGACATCTACTACATTATCTATTCTCAGAGAGATATCACTGTTATCTGTGGTGTTACATAGGACTGCGGGTGACATCTATTACATTATCTGTACTCAGAGAGTTATCACTGTGTTATCTGTGGTGTTACATAGGACTGCAGGTGACATCTACTACATTATCTGTACTCAGACAGTTATCACTGTGCTATCTGTGGTGTTACATAGGACTGCAGGTGACATCTACTACATTATCTGTACTCAGAGAGTTATCACTGTGTTATCTGTGGTGTTACATAGGACTGCAGGTGACATCTACTACATTATCTGTACTCAGAGAGTTATCACTGTGTTATCTGTGGTGTTACATAGGACTGCAGGTGACATCTACTACATTATCTGTACTCAGACAGTTATCACTGTGCTATCTGTGGTGTTACATAGGACTGCAGGTGACATCTACTACATTATCTGTACTCCGAGAGTTATCACAGTGTTATGTGTGGTGTTACATAGGACTGTAGGTGACATCTACATTATCTGTACTCATAACTGTTATCTGTGGTGTTACATAGGACTGCAGGTGAGATCTACTATATTATCTGTACTCCGAGTTATCACTGTGCTATCTATGGTGTTACATAGGACTGCAGGTGACATCTACTACATTATCTGTACTCAGAGAGTTATCACTGTGTTATCTGTGGTGTTACATAGGACTGCAGGTGACATCACTACATTATCTGTACTCAGAGTTATCACTGTGCTATCTATGGTGTTACATAGGACTGCAGTCAATTTCTTGAAAAGGATTAATTTTGCTGCACATATGTCTGCAGTATAGACCAGTGGTCACCAGAATATGTTTTTCCTGGGACTGCCTCCTTCCAGTTTTGGTCCTTCAAGTACACAGCATTATGTCTGGGGTTCTTTATGTAATTTTGTGCTCTGAAGGTAAAATAATTCAGGTTCTGTATTTCTAGGTGATGACCACGTTGCTGGACAGCAGGATGGGAACTCTGCGGATAGGTGAGAGAATCACATGCTATTATTAAGAGCTGTATATGGGATTTGACTGGAATAGACGTTTAGATCCACCCCTGCTTAACTAAGCCACACACCTGCTCCACTAAGCCACACCCTGGCTATATTAAACCACACCCCTTCTCACCAAAACCACACCCAGGCTCAACAAAACCACACCTTAGTCCTATTAAACCACACCCCAGCTCAATTAAACCACACTCTGGGGAATTAAATCTCACCCTGGCTCATCTGATCCAGACCCCTGCTCAATTGAAACACACAGACTCATGGACCCCACACCCCTGCTCTACTACACCACACCTCTGCTCAACAAAACTACGCCCATGCTCACCTGATCTAAACCTTTTCTCAACAAAACCATACCCTGGTTCAACAAAATTACACCCCTGGTCAACTAAAGCACACCCCCGTCCAATATGTGCACAGTGCCTGATACTGCGGGATTCTGGGACAAGTCAGGGACAAGTGAGGGAAGCTACCGCCTCACCAGCGCCGGAGCTACCGCCTCACCAACGCCGGAGCTACCGCCTCACCAACGCCGGAGCTGCAGCAACCCTCAACCTATTGTGTCCATCCCCACCATCCTGTAGAATGTAAGGGCAGGGTCCTCGCCCCTCTGTATCAGTCTGTCATTGTTAGTTTGTTTACTGTAAGTGATATCTGTAATTTGTATGTAACCCCTTCCTCATGTACAGACCATGGAATCAATGGTGCTATAGAAATAAATAATAATAATAATAACCGGACTGATGAATTCTAGAATAATGTGATTGGGATTCCGGGGATTTATTCGTCACATGTCAGTTGTTTTTTTTTTACGTCTATTCTATTGGAAGTGTAATGTCCACAGCAGCACAGATGATTTAAGGACAAGACATTATCTGTTAGAAATGTTTCCCAGCCGCACGGAGCATTGTCCGGATTGTCGGAGGGACACTTTGTCTTCGGGATGACTGATCCGTTCCGGTGAGCTCATCTTCAGGTCCGGGCTGACTCCTCACTCAGGGAGCGTCTGATGGAGGAGGCAATGTACGATGGAGCTCATATCTGTGTCTCCTCCTGTAAATGCACAGAGCCCATCAAATAGCTGCCAGATGGGAGATCTCACCCAGCGCCCGAGCAGCGGCCAGAGCCAAGCAACCAGCGGCCAGAGCCAAGCAACGGGAAATGTTTATTCTGGAGGCCACATGAGAAGAAGGCAGCCGAGGAGCAGATCGCAGCCGCTGATAAGAGGAAACCTACAGAAAGGTATTTCCTTCTCCTCCTTTCTCAGAGGATGTTTGGAGAGAACAGAATGACAACGCCCAACTTCCATGTACTGAGGGCTGAAGTCCGGGCGTCCATGGGCCACAGGGTCACAACAGGCAGGATGATGTCACCGAAACAGAGGCCGAGGCTCCACAAACTCAACAGAGAGGAGGCCGAGAGATCATCAAAACCGTGAGAGAGGAGACCGAAGGCTCCACAGGATCATCAGAGAGGAGACCGAGGGCTCCACAGGATCATCAGAGAGGAGACCGAAGGTTCCACAGAATCATCAAAGAGGAGGTCGAGGGCTCCACAGGATCATCAGAGAGGAGACCGAAGGCTCCACAGAATCATCAGAGAGGAGACCGAAGGCTCCACAGGATCATCAGAGAGGAGACCCAGGGCTCCACAGAATCATCAAAGAGGAGGTCGAGGGCTCCACAGAATCATCAGAGAGGAGACCGAAGGTTCCACAGAATCATCAGAGAGGCGGCCGAGTGCTCCACAGAATCATCAGAGAGGAGGCCGAAAGCTCATCAAAACCATGAGGGAGAAGACCGAAGGTTCCACAGAATCATCAAAGAGGAGGCCGATGGCTCCACAGAATCATCAGAAAGGAGACCGAAGGTTCCACAGACTCAGAGAGGAGACCGAAAGCTCATCAAAACCATGAGAGAGAAGACCGAAGGCTCCACAGAATCATCAGAGAGGAGGCCGATGGCTCCACAGAATCATCAGAGAGGAGACCGAAGGCTCCACAGAATCATCAGAGAGGAGGCCGATGGCTCCACAGAATCATCAGAGAGGAGACCGAAGGCTCCACAGAATCATCAGAGAGGAGGCCGATGGCTCCACAGAATCATCACAGAGGAGGCCGAAAGCTCATCAAAACCATGAGAGAGAAGACCGAAGGTTCCACAGAATCATCAGAGAGGAGGCTGATGGCTCCACAGAATCAACAGAGAGGAGACCGAGGGCTCCACAGAATCATCAGAAAGGAGGCCGAAGGCTCCACAGAATCATCAGAGAGGAGGCCGAAGGCTCCACAGAATCAGAGAGGAGGCCGAAGGCTCCACAGAATCATCAGAGAGGAGGCCGAAGGCTCCACAGAATCATCAGAGAGGAGGCCGAAGGCTCCACAGAATCATCAGAGAGGAGGCCGAAGGCTCCACAGAATCATCAGAGAGGAGGCCGAAAGCTCATCAAAACCATCAGAGAGGAGGTCGAAGGTCCAATAGAATCATAAGAAAGGAGGCCGAGGGCTCCACAGAATCATCAGAGAGGAGACCGAAGGCTCCACAGAATCATCAGAGAGGAGACCGAAAGCTCCACAAAGTTGTCAGAGAAGAGGCCGAGGGCTCCAAGAAGTCAGAGAGGAGGCTGAGGGTTCCACAAAATCATCAGAGAGGAGGCCGGGGGCTCCATAAAATCATCAGAGAAGAGGACAAGAGCTCCAAGAAGTCATCAGAGAGAAGGCCGAGGACTCCAAGAAGTCATCAGAGAGGAGGCCGAGGGCTCCACAAAGTTGTCAGAGAAGCGGCTGAGGGCTCCACAAAATCATCAGAGAGGAGGTGGAATGCTCCACAAAATCATCAGAGACGAGGCAGAGGACTCCAAGAAGTCATCATAGAGGAGGCCGAGGGCTCTACAAAAGGCAGAGGGCACAGATGCCTAAAACAGCAGAAATGGAGGACGGCCCCTGTAATGTGTGCATGGTGTCCTAGCTTTAGTCCACTGACAGATCTCTTGCGGGGAAGAAACATCAGACTGTGAAGTTTATACACAACTGATAACTTGTTCTCACAGGAGATCAGCCGCAGCCTTAAGTGACTGACAGCAGCTCACACGACATAAAAGCTACAATTACAGTATAGACCTATATAGTGCTGAAAAAGAGGATATCCACGTACATGGAACACTTGGCCAAATGCACACGGTCAGTAATTGGCAGCGCTTTGGGAGCAGCACATGTCCACTGCCAGCTATTGAATGCAGGAGACTCCTCTGATCACTGAACCGTGCGGATTCACAGCATCCAATACATTGTACGGGTGATTTATCACTTTTCGCAAGATAAATTGACATGATGCGGTCTGAAAAGACGCACCGCATGTCCGTCTCCGCGGAATCCCATGTCCACTATGCGTGCACTGTCGCCCTTGTGAGGGACGAGGGAGACTCCATTTTGGATTTATGAATTCAGGCCCCATAGGTTACCCAGATCTCCCTCCACTCCTGAAATCTGGCCCCCATCCTTGGGAAAAGTGCTCAGATTTCCAAAATAGCCGTATTAGAGGCCATGTGTTAGGGTACCGTCACACAGTGCCATTTTCATCGCTACGACGGCACGATTCGTGACGTTGCAGCGTTGTATGATTATCGCTCCCGCGTCGTAGACTGCGGTCACACGTTGCAATACACGGCGCTGGAGCGATAATTTCATGACGTATTTGCGATGTAGAAGCCGTTGGTTACTGTGCGCACATCGTATACAACCTGTGTCACACGATGCAATCATGCCGCCACAGCGGGACACTAGACGACGAAAGAAAGTTTCAAACGATCTGCTACGACGTACGATTCTCAGCGGGGATCCGGATCGCAGTAGCGTGTCAGACACTACGATATCGTAACGATATCGCTATAACGTCACGAATCGTGCCGTCGTAGCGATGAAAATGGCACTGTGTGACGGTACCCTTAATGAAGGCAGGGAGGAGCAGAGCTGAGACCCCCTGCTGTCTTTTGTGCAAGTCTGCCTACTTCAAGGGAAACCTAGACTTTTTGTCACCGACATCTAGAGATAAATTGTGAAAGTGCAGTGCATCTCAGGGCTATATCCGATATACCACCAGAACCCCCCCTGCACGCACACCTGAATCTCATATTTCTCCAGCACTCACGGATTCCGAGCTATTGAAACTGGCTCTCCAGAACCACTTAGCAGCCCCGAGTGTGGACTCTCTGTATCAGTCCAGCACCGACGAACCCGTTGAGACGTCAGTCGTCTCGTTTGGACCTCCCGCTAGGAAGTTATGACCCATCTTAGATATTGGAAATTATTTCGGCTAGAAGGAAAAGGGAGGAGAATTCAGCCAAACCCAGAGGGTCGGCGGCAAATATGGGAGGGGGCGCGCTAAGGGTTAAAAGCTAGCCACACACTTTTAACCCCGTCTTCGTTATGCCATGGAAGCCACTTCACGTCACGTGTGGAGACGGACCAGGAACTACGAAGGTGCCTGTGGACTCAGCGCTTCCCTGGGGTCCACATGCTATAAGAAACGGTAACTTGACACCGACAGCTAACTGCTATTCCCAACCTGTACCCTACTTTTATCTGTATTTCTGGCTGTATTATCTGTATATTACTCTGTACATATTTTTAGTATCTAGTGCGCCTTTCGGCAATTAAAATATCAATTAATTTTGGGCTGCTCTTTTACCTCAAAACCAGATCTCTCACTTCCATGAGTCCGGCTAGTTCCTGATATATGGTTGTTAACGGATCAGGCTTTTATCTAACGAGGAACTGGTGGCAGTATACCGTTCTGCTGTTATTAGGGGATCGGAGGTTTACATATATATATTCCTGGCCTGAGCCTGGTGATATATACCGCCCTCACTGCAAAGATAACCGATGTTACCGATGACCAGTACGTGACAGGGCAGCCACTCCGGCGACCACTTATCCTAGGTGCAGTTCCCTGACTGACCTGAGGGTAAGGGGGGCGCCAGAGAGCTGAGACTGTGTAAGCTCCGTCACAGATTGATAACTGGGGGGGGTGATATTCATATCCCCCGGTCCTCTCGTGTGTGGTTTTCCTTACACCCATGCCTTAACTGTGGAGACAGACATGCGGCGCATCTTTTCAGACTGCAGCATGTCAATTTATCTTGCAGAGATGCAATAAATCACCCAATGTATTGGATTTGGTGAATCCGCACGGTTCAATGAACACATGGGGATTCACCTACGTTCAATAGACTGCAGCGGACATGTGCTGCGTCCAAAGTGAGGGAGCATAGCCATATACACATACTGTACAAAGAAAGGAGGGGGCCAAGATAAGTTACATCCTGTACTATACTCCAGAGCTGCGCTCACTATTCTGCTGGTGCAGTCACTGTGTACATACATTACTGATCCTGAGTTACATCCTGTATTATACCCCAGAGCTGCACTCACTATTCTGCTGGTGCAGTCACTGTGTACATACATTACATTACTGATCCTGAGTTGCATCCTGTATTATACCCCAGAGCTGCACTCACTATTCTGCTGGTGCAGTCACTGTGTACATACATTACATTACTGATCCTGAGTTACATCCTGTATTATACCCCAGAGCTGCACTCACTATTCTGCTGGTGCAGTCACTGTGTACATACAGTGGGGCAAAAAAGTATTTAGTCAGTCAGCAATAGTGCAAGTTCCACCACTTAAAAAGATGAGAGGCGCCTGTAATTTACATCATAGGTAGACCTCAACTATGGGAGACAAACTGAGAAAAAAAAATCCAGAAAATCACATTGTCTGTTTTTTTATCATTTTATTTGCATTTTATGGTGGAAAATAAGTATTTGGTCAGAAACAAAATTTCATCTCAATACTTTGTAATATATCCTTTGTTGGCAATGACAGAGGTCAAACGTTTTCTGTAAGTCTTCACAAGGTTGCCACACACTGTTGTTGATATGTTGGCCCATTCCTCCATGCAGATCTCCTCTAGAGCAGTGATGTTTTTGGCTTTTCGCTTGGCAACACGGACTTTCAACTCCCCCCAAAGGTTTTCTATAGGGTAGAGATCTGGAGACTGGCTAGGCCACTCCAGGACCTTGAAATGCTTCTTACGAAGCCACTCCTTCGTTGCCCTGGCGGTGTGCTTTGGATCATTGTCATGTTGAAAGACCCAGCCACGTTTCATCTTCAATGCCCTTGCTGATGGAAGGAGGTTTTCACTCAAAATCTCACGATACATGGCCCCATTCATTCTTTCATGTACCCGGATCAGTCGTCCTGGCCCCTTTGCAGAGAAACAGCCCCAAAGCATGATGTTTCCAGCACCATGCTTTACAGTAGGTATGGTGTTGGATGGATGCAACTCAGTATTCTTTTTCCTCCAAACACGACAAGTTGTGTTTCTACCAAACCGTTCCAGTTTGGTTTCATCAGACCATAGGACATTCTCCCAGAACTCCTCTGGATCATCCAAATGCTCTCTAGCAAACTTCAGACGGGCCCGGACATGTACTGGCTTAAACAGTGGGACACGTCTGGCACTGCAGGATCTGAGTCCATGGTGGCGTAGTGTGTTACTTATGGTAGGCCTTGTTACATTGGTCCCAGCTCTCTGCAGTTCATTCACTAGGTCCCCCCGCGTGGTTCTGGGATTTTTGCTCACCGTTCTTGTGATCATTCTGACCCCACGGGGTGGGATTTTGCGTGGAGCCCCAGATCGAGGGAGATTATCAGTGGTCTTGTATGTCTTCCATTTTCTAATTATTGCTCCCACTGTTGATTTCTTCACTCCAAGCTGGTTGGCTATTGCAGATTCAGTCTTCCCAGCCTGGTGCAGGGCTACAATTTTGTTTCTGGTGTCCTTTGACAGCTCTTTGGTCTTCACCATAGTGGAGTTTGGAGTCAGACTGTTTGAGGGTGTGCACAGGTGTCTTTTTATACTGATAACAAGTTTAAACAGGTGCCATTACTACAGGTAATGAGTGGAGGACAGAGGAGCCTCTCAAAGAAGAAGTTACAGGTCTGGGAGAGCCAGAAATCGTGATTGTTTGTTTCTGACCAAATACTTATTTTCCACCATAAAATGAAAATAAAATGATAAAAAAACAGACAATGTGATTTTCTGGATTTTTTTTTCTCAGTTTGTCTCCCATAGTTGAGGTCTACCTATGATGTAAATTACAGACGCCTCTCATCTTTTTAAGTGGTGGAACTTGCACTATTGCTGACTGACTAAATACTTTTTTGCCCCACTGTACATTACTGATCCTGAGTTACATCCTGTATTATACCCCAGAGCTGCACTCACTATTCTGCTGGTGCAGTCACTGTGTACATACATTACATTACTGATCCTGAGTTACATCCTGTATTATACCCCAGAGCTGCACTCACTATTCTGCTGGTGCAGTCACTGTGTAAATACATTACATTACTGATCCTGAGTTACATCCTGTATTATACCCAAGAGCTGCACTCACTATTCTGCTGGTGCAGTCACTGTGTACATACATTACATTACTGATCCTGAGTTACATCCTGTATTATACTCCAGAGCTGCACTCACTATTCTGCTGGTACAGTCACTGTGTACATACATTACATTACTGATCCTGAGTTACATCCTGTATTATACCCAAGAGCTGCACTCACTATTCTGCTGGTGCAGTCACTGTGTACATACATTACATTACTGATCCGGAGTTACATCCTTTATTATACCCCAGAGCTGCACTCACTATTCTGCTGGTGCAGTCACTATGTACATACATTACATTACTGATCCTGAGTTACATCCTTCTCCCGGCTTTGCTCACTGGATGATTTCACAAACTCCCCTCTCCCGCTCTCTGACCACAACCTTCTTTCATTCTCTATCAAGAACTGCCATCCCGCTCAGGTCACCCCCACTTTCCACACTTATAGAAACATACAGGCCATTAACACCCAGAAACTTATGAAGAACTTGCAGTCTTCATTGGCCCCAATCTCCTCCATCTCTTGTCCTGATTCTGCTCTGAAGCATTACAATGAAACCATGCAAAGTGCCCTGGAAGAAGCTGCACCTCCTATACATAGAACAACTCGGCACAGACGGCGACAACCGTGGCACACGCTGCAAACACGTTTCCTGCAGCGGTGCTCCAGGTGCGCCGAACGTCTGTGGAGAAAATCTAATCTGCCCGAAGATTTCATCCATTATAAGTTCATGTTAAAAACATACAACTCTGCCCTTCACCTCTCCAAACAAACCTATTTCAACACCCTCATCACCTCGCTGTCCAATAACCCTAAACGTCTCTTCGACACCTTCCAGTCCCTACTCAACCCAAGAGAGCAGGCCCCAACCACGGATCTCCGCGCTGACGATCTGGCCAATTACTTCAAAGAAAAAATTGACCACATTCGACAGGAAATCATTTCCCAATCTCTTCATACCAAGCACTGTCCTCCCTCCCCCACTGCATCTAGTTCACTCTCTGACTTTGAACCAGTTACAGAAGAAGAAGTAAGCAGGCTCCTTGCATCTTCTCGCCCGACCACTTGCACCAGCGACCCCATTCCGTCGCATCTCCTCCAGTCCCTTTCCCCGGCTGTCACCTCTCACCTAACAAAAATATTCAACCTTTCCCTCACTTCCGGTATTTTTCCCTCCTCATTTAAGCATGCCATCATACATCCACTACTTAAAAAGCCCTCCCTCGATCAAAATTGTGCCGCTAATTATAGACCTGTCTCTAATCTTCCCTTCATCTCTAAACTCCTGGAACGCCTGGTCCACTCCCGTCTTACCCGCTATCTCTCAGATAATTCTCTTCTCGACCCTCTTCAATCTGGTTTCCGCTCTTTACACTCTACTGAAACTGCCCTCACTAAAGTCTCTAATGACCTACTAACAGCTAAATCTAATGGTCACTATTCCATGCTAATTCTCTTGGATCTCTCCGCAGCATTCGACACTGTGGATCATCAGCTCCTCCTCACTATGCTCCGCTCCATCGGCCTCAAGGACACCGTTCTCTCTTGGTTCTCCTCCTATCTCTCTGGCCGATCCTTCACTGTTTGTTTTGCTGGTTCCTCCTCCTCTCACCTTCCCCTTACTGTTGGGGTTCCTCAAGGATCAGTCCTAGGCCCCCTCCTCTTCTCTTTGTATACTGCCCCTATTGGACAAACAATCAGTAGATTTGGTTTCCAGTACCATCTCTATGCTGACGACACCCAATTATATACCTCTTCTCCTGTTATCACGCCGACCTTTTTAGAAAACACCAGTGATTGTCTTACCGCTGTCTCTAACATCATGTCCTCCCTCTATCTGAAACTGAACCTGTCAAAAACTGAACTCCTCGTGTTCTCTCCCTCTACAAACCTACCTTTGCCTGACATTGCCATCTCTGTGTGCGGTTCCACCATTACTCCAAAGCAACATGCCCGCTGCCTTGGAGTCATCCTTGATTCCGAGCTTTCATTCACCCCCCACATCCGATCACTGGCTCGCTCTTCTTATCTGCATCTCAAAAACATTTCCAGAATTCGCCCTTTTCTTACTTTCAACTCTGCAAAAACTCTTACTGTCTCACTTATTCATTCTCGTCTGGACTATTGTAACTCTCTACTAATTGGCCTCCCTCTTACCAAACTCTCCCCACTCCAATCTGTCCTGAATGCTGCTGCCAGAATCATACTCCTCGCCAACCGTTACACCGATGCCTCTACCTTGTGCCAGTCATTACACTGGCTACCCATCCAATCCAGAATCCAGTACAAAACTACTACCCTCATCCACAAAGCACTCCATGGCTCAGCACCACCCTACATCTCCTCTCTGGTCTCAGTCTACCAACCTACCCGTGCCCTCCGCTCTGCTAATGACCTCAGGTTAGCATCCTCAATAATCAGAACCTCCCACTCCCGTCTCCAAGACTTTACACGTGCGGCGCCGATTCTTTGGAATGCACTACCTAGGTTAATACAATTAATCCCCAATCCCCACAGTTTTAAGCGTGCCCTAAAAACTCATTTGTTCAGATTGGCCTACCGCCTCAACGCATTAACCTAACTATCCCTGTGTGGCCTATTAATAAAAAAACAACAACATAATCACGTTCCTCCATCATGTTCTCATACACTTTATGCAGTTAATAGCCTCTGTGTCTGTACTGTTACATACTTAGGCAGTTAACTGGTTCATGCAGCTTTACATGAACACCCGAGCCTTACACTATGGCTGGTCCAAACAACTAAAGCAATTGTTACCATCCACCTCTCGTGTCTCCCCTTTTCCTCATAGATTGTAAGCTTGTGAGCAGGGCCCTCATTCCTACTGGTATCTGTTTTGAACTGTGATTTCTGTTATGCTGTAATGTCTATTGTCTGTATAAGTCCCCTCTATAAGTTGTAAAGCGCTGCGGAATATGTTGGCGCTATATAAATAAAATTATTATTATTATTATTATTATTTATACCCCAGAACTGCACTCACTATTCTGCTGGTGCAGTCACTGTGTACATACATTACATTACTGACTCGGAGTTACATCCTGTATTATACCCCAGAGCTGCACTCACTATTCTGCTGGTGCAGTCACTGTGTACATACATTACTGATCCTGAGTTACATCCTGTATTATACCCCAGAGCTGCACTCACTATTCTGCTGGTGCAGTCACTGTGTACATACATTACATTACTGATCCTGAGTAACCTCCTGTATTATACCCCAGAGCTGCACTCACTATTCTGCTGGTGCAGTCACTGTGTACATACATTACATTACTGATCCTGAGTTACCTCCTGTATTATACCCCAGAGCTGCACTCACTATTCTGCTGGTGCAGTCACTGTGTAAATACATTACATTACTGATCCTGAGTTACATCCTGTATTATACCCCAGAGCTGCACTCACTATTCTGCTGGTGCAGTCACTGTGTACATACATTACTGATCCTGAGTTACATCCTGTATTATACCCCAGAGCTGCGCTCACTATTCTGCTGGTGCAGTCACTGTGTACATACATTACTGATCCTGAGTTACATCCTGTATTATACTCCAGAGCTGCACTCACTATTCTGCTGGTGCAGTCACTGTGTACATACATTACTGATCCTGAGCTACATCCTGTATTATACCCCAGAGCTGCACTCACTATTCTGCTGGTGCAGTCACTGTGTACATACATTATACTACTGATCCTGAGTTACATCCTGTATTATACTCCAGAGCTGCACTCACTATTCTGCTGGTGCAGTCACTGTGTACATACATTACTGATCCTGAGTTACATCCTGTATTATACTCCAGAGCTGCACTCACTATTCTGCTGGTGCAGTCACTGTGTACATACATTACATTACTGATCCTGAGTTACATCCTGTATTATACCCCAGAGCTGCACTCACTATTCTGCTGGTGCAGTCACTGTGTACATACATTACATTACTGATCCTGAGTTACATCCTGTATTATACTCCAGAGCTGCACTCACTATTTTGCTGGTGCAGTCACTGTGTACATACATTACATTACTGATCCTGAGTTACATCCTGTATTATACTCCAGAGCTGCACTCACTATTCTGCTGGTGCAGTCACTGTGTACATACATTACATTACTGATCCTGAGTTACATCCTGTATTATACTCCAGAGCTGCACTCACTATTCTGTTGGTGCAGTCACTGAGTACATACATTACATTACTGATCCTGAGTTACATCCTGTATTATACTCCAGAGCTACACTCACTATTCTGCTGGTGCAGTCACTGAGTACATACATTACTGATCCTGAGTTACATCCTGTATTATACCCCAGAGCTGCACTCACTATTCTGCTGGTGCAGTCACTGTGTACATACATTACATTACTGATCCTGAGTTACATCCTGTATTATACTCCAGAGCTGCACTCACTATTCTGCTGGTGCAGTCACTGTGTACATAAATTACATTACTGATCCTGAGTTACCTCCTGTATTATACTCCAGAGCTGCACTCACTATTCTGCTGGTGCAGTCACTGTGTACATACATTACTGATCCTGAGTTACATCCTGTATTATACCCAAGAGCTGCACTCACTATTCTGCTGGTGCAGTCACTGTGTACATACATTACATTACTGATCCTGAGTTATCTCCTGTATTATACCCCAGAGCTGCACTCACTATTCTGCTGGTGCAGTCACTGTGTACATACATTACATTACTGATCCTGAGTTACATCCTGTATTATACTCCAGAGCTGCACTCACTATTCTGCTGGTGCAGTCACTGTGTACATACATTACATTACTGATCCTGAGTTACATCCTGTATTATACCCCAGAGCTGCACTCACTATTCTGCTGGTGCAGTCACTGTGTACATACATTACATTACTGATCCTGAGTTACATCCTGTATTATACTCCAGAGCTGCACTCACTATTCTGCTGGTGCAGTCACTGTGTACATACATTACATTACTGATCCTGAGTTACATCCTGTATTATACCCCAGAGCTGCACTCACTATTCTGCTGGTGCAGTCACTGTGTACATACATTACATTACTGATCCTGAGTTACATCCTGTATTATACTCCAGAGCTGCACTCACTATTCTGTTGGTGCAGTCACTGAGTACATACATTACATTACTGATCCTGAGTTACATCCTGTATTATACTCCAGAGCTGCACTCACTATTCTGCTGGTGCAGTCACTGAGTACATACATTACTGATCCTGAGTTACATCCTGTATTATACCCCAGAGCTGCACTCACTATTCTGCTGGTGCAGTCACTGTGTACATACATTACATTACTGATCCTGAGTTACATCCTGTATGATACTCCAGAGCTGCACTCACTATTCTGCTGGTGCAGTCACTGTGTACATAAATTACATTACTGATCCTGAGTTACCTCCTGTATTATACTCCAGAGCTGCACTCACTATTCTGCTGGTGCAGTCACTGTGTACATACATTACTGATCCTGAGTTACATCCTGTATTATACCCAAGAGCTGCACTCACTATTCTGCTGGTGCAGTCACTGTGTACATACATTACTGATCCTGAGTTACATCCTGTATTATACCCCAGAGCTGCACTCACTATTCTGCTGGTGCAGTCACTGTGTACATACATTACTGATCCTGAGTTACATCCTGTATTATACCCCAGAGCTGCACTCACTATTCTGCTGGTGCAGTCACTGTGTACATACATTACATTACTGATCCTGAGTTACATCCTGTATTATACTCCAGAGCTGCACTCACTATTCTGCTGGTACAGTCACTGTGTACATACATTACATTACTGATCCTGAGTTACATCCTGTATCTCTTTTTTATTATAAAAGTACAAAACAAAACTTACAGGCAAAGCTTACAGACAAACTCAATAACAAAACAAATTATCCCCAAAAGTCCAATGTCCAGCATATTTATACAAACAAAATGTTCCTCCATTTCATTAATACCCCCAGCAAGGGAAGAGACCTCAACCTATATCCTTTTTCCTCTCCCCTTGTACCTTTTTCCCTCATACACACATACCCATGCATTCATCCCTAGAAAAATAAACAAAAGTCGGCCAACTGCCCCAAAGAAAGCAAATAGGCCACCTGGCCAAAACTTAATTATATATATATATATATATATATATATATATATATATATATATATATATATATATATATATATATATATATATATATATATATATATATAATTTTTTTTTTTTCTTTTTTTTTTTAACCTCCTAAACTAAACCACCACCATTCCCCCAAAGGTCCCACGAAAGTTTGTGGCCTATCACACCAGGTCCCACGAGAGTTTGTGGCCTATCACACAAGGTCCCACGAGAGTTTGTGGCCTTCACTATACAACAAGGTCCACAGAAGTTTATGGCCCTTTTTTCCTCTTCTTGGCATCCCGCCGGACGTCCATTCTCCAAAACCCATCCCCCCACCCTCCAAGAAACCCCCCACCCCACCTAAACTAAATCCCCCCTACACGCATCATAGTACACATGTAACATATATACAACCTTATAATAACATATAATCAATAATAACATAATAATAACCAATACACACCTTAACCATGACCAAAGAACAGGCCCAAGTTCAATGCTTGCAAGCCCTATACCCGGGTTACCAATTACAAAACAAAAATCTATAAGTGAGGGTTACAGCCCACCACCAGGAACTGGAGACCATAGAGGCTCTCACCCTAATCTACCGCACATCACCCTGACCCTCCCTAACAACACAAAAGAGAAAATCCTGTCCCTATAGCCCTACCAATCTCTCCCTACCTGCCCCTACCTGTCCCTCACTGACCCTCACTACCAACCTAATACTAACTACCTGTCCCTAAAGACTGTCCCTATCTGTCCCTACACATCTATCTGACCCTACAAAATAAAGATAAAAAGATAAAAAAGACTAACTCAACCCTATCACAGGCACACAGAACCTAACTCTCCCTAGGGCACATTAAAGGAGAAACCCCTCCAAAGAAGAGAGGCCCTCCCTGCACCCAGCCTCTCAAACTCCAGCAAGCGCACTTTTGCCAGGTCACCCAGGATGTTCCTAATCACCTCTTCCCTGGGGAGGACTTTCCGCTGAGTAGACACTAGACACCGTGCATTCCACGTGTGGAACCTAGTTACTAAACTAACTAAGAAAACAGTGCCCCGATCTCGGCCACCAAGGGACCTGAATGCCCCATAGGCCCACTCCGCATAGGAAAGGCCTGCCAGCCTAGGCCAGCCAATGGAAGCACCCACCCTGCTGTAGACCTCTGTATTAAAGGGACACCGAAGCAGGAAATGCTCCATGCTTTCAAGCATACCGCCACACTCTTCGCGGGGACAATCCCGGTCATCAGAGCATCTGCACTTCAGGTTGTCCCTCACATACAGCTTCCCATGGAAGCAGCGCCAAGCCAAGTCCCAAAACTTCAAGGGGATCCGCTTAGAGTTCAATAACCCGAGCCCCACCTCCAGATCCCAGCTTGGGCAATCCCTGAGCGCCAGGGGCTTCTGAAAGTGGGTCAACAGGACCCTATTGTCAAGTAACCTTCTCGACATGGTCCTGATCTCCCACACTCCCAGACCCCACCGACGGATCACCTTCAGAACCGGGGTAGCATAAGCCGGAAGATGCCCATGAGGTGTTCGAAGGTCCTTTACCTGCCCTCCTGTCTCCCATTCCTGGAAGAAAGGCCGAAACCACCCCCTACAGGAGAATACCCACAGAGAAGCCCTCTCTGACCAGAGGTTGGCGATGTTTGCCTTAAGAAAGGTGTTTACTAGAAACACCACTGGGTTGACCATACCCAACCCTCCTAGTCTCCTCGTGCGGTACGTGACCTCCCTCTTGATTAGGTTCAGCCTATTTCCCCATAACAATTGGAAAACCAGGCTGTAGACCCGTGTCCAAAGAGGCTCTGGCAAGATGCAGACGCTGCCCAAATATATTAGCAAAGGAAGCAAATAGCCCTTGGCAAGACTAACCCTTTCCCTTAGGGTCAAAGACCAACCCTTCCACTGATCCACCTTCTGGGCGGCAATCTTAAGTCTGCCCTCCCAGTTTTGCTGGGGATAGTCCCCCGGGCCGAAACTGATGCCTAATATTTTTGCTGTGGCCTGAGGCCCTGGAAGGGTGTCCGGGAGATCAAAACTTGGATCTCCCCCTCCCAGCCAGAGACTCTCACACTTGTCCCGGTTCATCATGGAACCGGATGCCACCGAGTAGCGTTCAACCTCAGACATCACCCAATCTGCCTCCTCTCTCGAGGATACAAAAAGGGAAACATCATCAGCGTACGCCACTACCCTCAAGGCGGCCTCTGGCTCCGCCTGGTCCATCCTGACTCCCACCAACGGTCCACGCTCCACCCTCCTTAAAAGGGGGTCGATCGCAAACACGTATAACAGCGGGCTCAGAGGACAGCCCTGGCGGACACCAGACCTCACCTCAAAAGGGTGTCCGACCCAACCATTCACGAGCGGAAAAGTCTCTGCCCCATTGTATAAAACTCTCAACCAATCAACAAACCTCCCAGGCAGACCATACCTCAGAAGGACGGACCAGAGGTACTCATGGTTAACCCGGTCAAAGGCCTTCGCCTGGTCTAAGGACAGCAAGTACCCCTTCCTGTTACCTGCCCTGCCCTGCTCCACTGCCTCCCGGACACCGAGCACAGCACTAAATGTACTGCGGCCTGGAACAGAGCAGTGCTGGGCCCCCGAAAGGAGCCGGGGCGCAAACTGCACCAACCGATTAAAAAGCACCTTTGCCAGAACCTTTCGGTCCGTATTGAGAAGCGCTATGGGACGCCAATTCTCAATACGGGATGAGTCTTTACCCTTTGACAGGATAATCAGGGCTGACTTCCTCATTGAACTGGGTAGAATGTCCGAGGAGAGGCACTCATTAAAAACCTCAGTCAAGAGGGGGACCAAAGAGTCCCTAAAAGTCTTGTAGAACTCGGATGTTAAGCCATCCGGACCGGGCGACTTTTTGGGCCGGAGCCCATCAATCGCCCGTCTCACTTCCTCTTCCCTGATTGCTTCTGCCAAAACATGAAGAGAGGGGTCATCCCCTGGCTCAGGGATGGTTTCAGTCAGGAAAGCCGACATCTCATCCCGATCAGGATCCCCCCTCCCCAAGAGGTGCAAGTAGAAGGATCTGACCACCTCCAGGATCCCTGATTTGGATCTGTTCAGGGACCCCGTACTGTCAATCAGTCCTCTCACCATCTTACAATTCACTGACAACCTGCAGTTTCTGTAAGGGTCGGGCGAGCGGTACCTCCCGAAATCCCTCTCAAAAACCAAGGATGTGTGCCTATCATACTGGCACCCCTTGAGCAAGGTCTTCACCCTGGAGATTTCCTCTCGGTCCCCTCCAGTCGAGACGAGCTGCTCGAGTTTCCTCCCCAGCTCCCGATACAGGCGGTACCTGTTCAGGCCTCTGAGGCTCGAGAGCTGACGGAAGAACCCTGCGACCCTTCTTTTGAAGATCTCCCACCACTCAGACTTACTGCTACAAAGACCCAAGAGAGGTACCTGGCTCTGAAGAAATTCCTCAAAGGACTGTCTTACTTCCGCCTCTTCCAGAAGGGACGAATTCAGCTTCCATAGGCCTCTCCCCATCCGGGGGGTCTCTGTAACATTCAAAGTAAAGAAAATGAAACAGTGATCGGAGAACTCCACCTCAACAGCGGACACTGCAGAAGAGACGGCTTCCTCCTTTAAAAAAAACCTATCTATCCTAGACCTACTGCTTCCCCTAAAAAAGGTGAAACCCCCGTGACCTGGGGTGTGCCGGATGTGGACATCCACCAGGCGAGCTTCGCTTACTATGCTATTCAAGGCTACGCTATCATAAGCCAGCCGGTCTCCGGGGCCTCCCCTATCACGGAGTCTGGTTACAGTATTAAAATCCCCACCGAAGACCACCTGCCGGCTCGTAAAAAGATAGGGCTTGATCCTCAGGAAGAGACATTTACGGTCCCACTTGGATTGTGGGCCATAGATATTGATGAGCCGAAGCTCCTGTCCCCTCATGAAGACGTCAAGGACCAAACATCTCCCCATTTCTACCTTGATCACCCGTCTGCATTCCACCTCCACGGTCTTAAAAAGGACCGCTACCCCGCTATACGGCTCGGCCGCAAGAGACCAGTATGAGGGCCCACTCCTCCATTCCCTCTTTGCTTTGTAGATGGACCCCAGGTCCGTTAGTCTGGTCTCCTGCAAAAATAAAATATCAGCCTCAACCCGGGTGAAAAAATCAAAGGCCGTAAATCTAGCCGTATCTGACTTTATGCTGGCGACATTAATCGACGCCAGAGTCAACGGGGTAGGTTCCGCCATCATGGGTGATTGAGTTAGATGGCCTGTTTTTTAACCGTACCCCCTGATTTCCTCTCCCCTTCTGAGGAGGAGCCCGACTCACCCCTCCTCTTTAAAGATACCGAGGTGTCCATATCCTCCTTTATAGCACTGGATTTCCCAGAAATAGATTCCTTGCCCCTGGACCCCGAGGTGGTCCCCCCTCCAGAGGAGTGTGAATCCCCCGGAGGACAGACCTCACCACTCCCCGAAGGCACCCCAGATGTTGCGACCGGCCCCTCACCCCCGACCTCCGACACAGCAGAGTCATCGAGGGCTTGGAACCGATTGGAGAGGGGGATCAGAGGGGAGTCAGCGAGCCCTTCCGTAGGCACCCCAGTGGCCAGGGGGGGGGGCTTAGATTTTTTAGCCTTGCTCTTCCTCTTCTTCCGACTCTTACCGGTACGATTGTCACCCATTTTTTTAGGCTGCTCCACCACCTCTTCTTCCAGACTTTCATACTGGGAAGAGTTATCAGAAGCAGCCAACTCCTCCCTCTCCATCCTCCGGATCTCCTCGCTCACCGCCTTCTCCCCCAGGGCCTCAGAGGCTTCGGCTGCCGTCTCCAGGTTGGGGGCAGTCATCACCCCAGTTGCCTGAGGCTTATCCTGCCCCCTGCCCTTACGGCTCCTCACCTGTTGCCACTGGTGGGCAGATGTACCAGCCTCGCCTTTCCTCACTGACCCCTCAGCTCCCCTCATGCCTCCACCCTCAGCCACAGCAGAAGTTGCACCACCGGGGACCCCCCCTTGGCTCCCCCCTGCCGGGCCAGAGATGGTGCTGGAAAAGGAACGGGGGCAGCGGCTATACGGGTGACCTAGGTCACCACACAGGTGACACCTAATGTCACCACAGGCCGCGGCAAGATGGCCTACCCCGCCACACAAGGCACATTTCTGTACCTTGCAGCCTGCGCTGAAGTGGCGGGGATCACCGCACCTGTGGCAGACCTTCGGTTGCCCCTGGTAGAAGATCTGGATTCTGTCCCTCCCCAGAAATGCTGAGGAAGGGATGTGGGTGACCGTACCTCCTGAAACCTTCAACTTTACCATGAAGGTCCAGCCCCCTGACCAAATGCCAAACTCGTCCCTATTTTTTTTTAGGGACCTCGGTGACTTCCCCATAACGGGAAAGCCACGTCATTATGTCGACCCCAGAGAGTGACTCGTTAATTGTCAGAACGGTCACCCTCTTTACACTATTTTGGCGAGACACCGCCTGCACGGCAAAGTCTCGCCAGCCGGGCTCCCCCTTTGCCAGTTCGAAATTCGACCAGAAAAGCTCCAAGCCCTCTGGCCGAACAAAACTGACATCGAAGAAGGAGGTGCCAAACGGATGAATCAGGGCAAAGATGTCCGTCGCCCTGAAGTCCATCTTCAGAAGGAGCTCCACAACCCTCGCCCTTGGCGGGCACGCTTCACTGCCCCTCCACCGAAGACGGACCACATTCCGCCTGGCCACCCCCTGCCCGGCTGTCGGGAGGGACCAAACCGTTTCCCCTTCCCTTTTATCTTGGAAGGCAGCCTGGCCGTGTCTATCCAGCCAAAAGGCCAAGTCCACCACTCTTCCCTCTACTTCGATCGTCCGTTCTCCCTTTTTGAGGGCCTCCAGGAAGCGGCGCCGCAAAACGCTATCCCTGAGGTCCAGAGGCGAGGAAACCCCCTGACTAGACCCCGGGGCTCCAGCCACCACCCCCGAATAACTCCGAGAACCTGTGGCTGGGGGGGCAGATGGACCGACCCCCTCCCCCCTTCTCCCACTACCATCAGACACCGTACTCACACTTGCCACCTTAGACGCACTGCCACTCGCATCCTCAACCATAGACACTTCCATACCCGCACCCTCCTCATCCACTCCATCAGTCACCCCACTCTCACTCACATGCACACTGGGGTCAGTTTTATTTTGCCTCACCTTTTGGGTATTTCCAGGTTCACTGCTACCGCCACCTACTGGTGGCATCCTCCCTGCTGGGGGGTTTGGCACACACAGCGCTGCTGTCCCTTTAAGAGTCCTGCTGCCATAGGACTTAAGCAGCACAGCCTGACTTTGCACCACAGCAGGCACAGAGCCTCCTCCCTCACTGGCAGGTAGGAAGCCAGGTGCAGACCCGCCTCCAGCTCCATCCTGCCTTGTCACCGGAGACCCCACCGCAGGTAAGCCCCCAGACTCAGGGGACCCCGCCAGGCAGGCGCCCTTGCTGCTATCTGCTGCAGTCCCTGCTCCATTGCTGGCTAAGACCATTTTTTTTTCCTTTCTTTGGGCAGCCACGCCCCCAGCCTTCAGCCGCACAGCACAGCTATCCAAAGCTGCACCTGCATGGGCAGCGGGTGCCGAGGAGGCCACGCCCCCTGAGACTGGCCGCAGCGGGACCCCCAGAGCCGACCCAGAGCTGGATCCACCCCCCGGAATCCCCCCAGCGGTACCAGTCCCCTGAGGGACAGCGCCCCCCACCACCACAGCCTGGGCCACAAACAGCCTGGCCACAGCAGCTCCAGCGGCTGGCCCCAGGCTAGGCCACTCTCCCTCAGCATCCACCAGCGGTGGTGCCCCCAATGCAGGAGGCCCCGACTTCACCGCAGACCCCGCCAGGGGAGGCCCCACCATTTTCTTTTTATGAGCCGGTTCTGCTGGAGCCGCCGGCCCCTCCCCCTTTACTTTACTAGGTGCCTGGGACCCCAGAAGCGATCCAGATTTAGCGGATCCGTAAGTGGGGGACCCGGACACCCCAGCGCTCACCGCCGGAGATGCGGTCCTGGCTGCCACTCTCTTGCCCACCTCTGGGCCACCTTCCACACCATGCTCCATATCAGACACATCACTACCCCCTCCGTTACCAGAAACAGAGGCAGCGCCCTGCGTGTCATGGCCTGTAATCTCCCCGCTCCCTCGCTGCGGACCCACAACAGAGCCCAAGCCGGGGTGGGTAGCGGGTGCCGCACAGCGGGATCGGGGGGCCCCAGAGAGGGGGACATACACATATTTCTCCACAGTAGATGTTTTCTTGTTATTCCTTTTCTTAACCTTCCTCTTCATCCCCCTCCTGGTTGCCTCGTCCTCACAGATCTCATCCCCGAACCTCAGCTGGTTAAAACGGACCGGGGACTCGATCTGCCGGATCTGCTGCATGACGAGGCAGCCCCCCTCGCTGCTACTACCACCATCCTCATCCTCCCCCTCGCTCCCGCTGTCCCCTGAAGGGCCAGAATCTGACGGGAGAGCCACCTGCTCGGGGGCTATCCCGCTATGCGACGCCTGGAGATCTCTTACCAGGCCACCAGGCGGTGGGTAGGGCGCGACCTCCTCCTCGCATTCCTCATCATCCTCCTCCACCACCTGGCCGGAGCTCCGTGACCCCTCCGGAGCCCCACCGGTCATGGCTCTGAACCGGTCGTCGTTCTCCAGCTTTTCACGGAAGGGCCCGCTGCCATCCAGGATCTCACACCTCCGGCTTTCCAGGTCTTGTATGGATTGTTTTATCTTCTTGACCGCGGCGGATAGCTCGGCCTTCTTATTGCCGGAGGCCCTGTCAGACCTCTCCTTAGCTACCCTCAACTCCCCCCAGAGGGATTTTAGCTTCCTTGAGGCGTCCTCATACTCGCAGAGGTGCGCATGGATGCGTGAACCATAGCCCACGGCGGATTCTCTAGCCGCCTTAGTACCCCAACCAAGGGGCACCGCTGCAGCACCCCTGCTCGTACTCGGCCTACCTCCGGGGGAAGGAGCCGCCGCGGCCTCAGGGGTCCTACGGGTCTTCATACTGGATCCCTTGCCTGATCCTTGGCCAGATCTTGTGGCCCTAGCCGGAGTTGGAGTCCTCCCACCCCCCGCCGGCTTGGACCGGGAGGCGGGAGCCGGGGGCCCAGCCCCGGAGGCCAGTCCCAAAATGAGCCTTCTTTCCTGGGAAGGGGGCAGACAAAAAGTCCTGGATGAAAAAGTTTACCTCCCTTCCCAGGAGCTCTCTCTAGGCAGCACACAGAGCACACGGCAAGCAGGCTCCGCCTATTCCTGCTGTGCAGTCACTGTGTACATACATTACATTACTGATCCTGAGTTACATCCTGTATTATACCCCAGAGCTGCACTCACTATTCTGCTGGTGCAGTCACTGTGTACATAAATTACATTACTGATCCTGAGTTACCTCCTGTATTATACTCCAGAGCTGCACTCACTATTCTGCTGGTGCAGTCACTGTGTACATACATTACTGATCCTGAGTTACATCCTGTATTATACCCAAGAGCTGCACTCACTATTCTGCTGGTGCAGTCACTGTGTACATACATTACATTACTGATCCTGAGTTACATCCTGTATTATACCCCAGAGCTGCACTCACTATTCTGCTGGTGCAGTCACTGTGTACATACATTACATTACTGATCCTGAGTTACATCCTGTATTATACCCCAGAGCTGCACTCACTATTCTGCTGGTGCAGTCACTGTGTACATAAATTACATTACTGATCCTGAGTTACCTCCTGTATTATACTCCAGAGCTGCACTCACTATTCTGCTGGTGCAGTCACTGTGTACATACATTACTGATCCTGAGTTACATCCTGTATTATACCCAAGAGCTGCACTCACTATTCTGCTGGTGCAGTCACTGTGTACATACATTACATTACTGATCCTGAGTTACATCCTGTATTATGCCCCAGAGCTGCACTCACTATTCTGCTGGTCACTGTGTAGCACAGTAGTATCATACTTGGATACTCTACACCTGGCTGCACTCTGACGCCTGACACTGGACATAGAGCTCAGGGTCAGTAAGTCTCCATAAAGGCCGCTGTGCACTGATTCTTCATCCATTACTGCACATTGCTGTTTTTTATCTTTGAATCAGTTCTGACAATTCTTGTTCTTTTCTACATTGTTTCTTTTTCCATTGTTACCATCACTCCCATCATCCACACTAATCTTCCCCAGGATGTCGGCCGGCGCTGCTTCATTTCACATTTTTGTCCGTGTTACTTGAGCCCCTAGCGCTGATCCTGCTTTGGAGCCCCCCAGCCCCTCCGTCACCCCCCAGCCCTTCCGTCGCCCCCCCAGCCCCTCCGTCGCCCCCCAGCCCCTCTGTCACCCCCTCCGTCTCCCCCAGCCCCTCCGTCGCCTCCTCGTCGCCCCCCAGCCCCTCCGTCACCCCCTCCGTCGCCCCCTCTGTCGCCCCCCAGCCCCTCCGTCGCCCCCTCCGTCACCCCCCAGCCCCTCCGTCGCCCCCTTCCCTTTCATCACACAATTCAGGGCACATCTGTTATTAATCAACATGAAATTTGTGAAATTCTACCCCAGACCTGTGCCAGGGGAGGATGGGGCGAAATAACCGGAGCCGCTCTATTTTATCCAAATCTCCACTTCCTTTGTGTAGCAGAAGTAAGTGCACCCGACGCTCGTGGTGTGGAGGGAGCTGGTCTTGGGGCTGAGATGAGGGTCTCACGTCCCCCAGTCTTCATTACATACTTTATTTCTTTATGAATATTTCAATGTAAAAGTATCAGTTAATCAGTGACGGCGCCCCCGTGTGGCAGTGACGGCGCCCCCGTGTGGCAGTGACAGCGCCCCCGTGTGGCAGTGACAGCGCTCCCGTGTGGAGAGATAGCGCCCCCGTGTGGAGAGATAGCGCCCCCGTGTGGCAGTGACAGCGCTCCCGTGTGGCAGTGACAGCGCCCCCGTGTGGAGAGATAGCGCCCCCGTGTGGCAGTGACAGCGCTCCCGTGTGGCAGTGACAGCGCCCCCGTGTGGAGAGACAGCGCCCCCGTGTGGCAGTGACGGCGCCCCCGTGTGGCAGTGACAGCGCCCCCGTGTGGAGAGATAGCGCCCCCGTGTGGAGAGATAGCGCCCCGTGTGGCAGTGATGTAACAGTAATGGCTTTTACCTGTTCCTTCTCTTGTAGCAGAAAACATGGATCGTTCCTGCACACCGTCCCCAACACTCTCCCCGAACTCCCTGAATGAGAGTTGTAGTATCGCTCCGCTGACCCCATCACAGTCTCCGGTACGTGGGGGGAGCAAAAGCAAAAATATGTACCTATGTTATACAGCTGTACATATATATGCAGGAAATACCCAGGTTATACCAGCTCTACATAAATAATTATATACAGGAGATGCCCAGGTTATACCGGCTGTACATATATAATCATATACAGGAGATGCCCAGGTTATACCAGCTGTACATATATATACAGGAGATGCCCAGGTTATACCGGCTGTACATATATAATTATATACAGGAGATGCCCAGGTTATACCAGCTGTACATATATAATTATATACAAGAGATACCCAGGTTATACCCGCTGTACATATATAATTATATACAGGAGATACCCAGGTTATACCGGCTGTACATATATAATTATATACAAGAGATACCCAGGTTATACCCGCTGTACATATATAATTATATACAGGAGATGCCCAGGTTATACCGGCTGTACATATATAATTATATACAAGAGATACCCAGGTTATACCCGCTGTACATATATAATTATATACAGGAGATACCCAGGTTATACCAGCTGTACATATATAATTATATACAGGAGATGCCCAGGTTATACCAGCTGCACATATATAATTATATACAGGAGATACCCAGGTTATACCTGCTGTACATATATATACAGGAGATGCCCAGGTTATAGCAGCTGTACATATATAATTATATACAGGAGATGCCCAGGTTATACCAGCTGTACATATATAATTATATACAGGAGATGCCCAGGTTATACCAGCTGTACATATACAATTATATACAGGAGATACCCAGGTTATACCGGCTGCACATATATAATTATATACAGGAGATACCCAGGTTATACCAGCTGTACATATACAATTATATACAGGAGATACCCAGGTTATACCGGCTGCACATATATAATTATATACAGGAGATGCCCAGGTTATACCAGCTGTACATATACAATTATATACAGGAGATACCCAGGTTATACCAGCTGTACATATATAATTATATACAGGAGATGTCCAGGTTATACCAGCTGTACATATATAATTATATACAGGAGATGCCCAGGTTATACCAGCTGCACATATATAATTATATACAGGAGATACCCAGGTTATACCTGCTGTACATATATATACAGGAGATGCCCAGGTTATACCAGCTGTACATATATAATTATATACAGGAGATGCCCAGGTTATACCAGCTGTACATATATAATTATATACAGGAGATACCCAGGTTATACCAGCTGTACATATACAATTATATACAGGAGATACCCAGGTTATACCGGCTGCACATATATAATTATATACAGGAGATACCCAGGTTATACCAGCTGTACATATACAATTATATACAGGAGATACCCAGGTTATACCGGCTGCACATATATAATTATATACAGGAGATGCCCAGGTTATACCAGCTGTACATATACAATTATATACAGGAGATACCCAGGTTATACCAGCTGTACATATATAATTATATACAGGAGATGTCCAGGTTATACCAGCTGTACATATATAATTATATACAGGAGATGCCCAGGTTATACCAGCTGCACATATATAATTATATACAGGAGATGCCCAGGTTATACCTGCTGTACATATATATACAGGAGATGCCCAGGTTATACCAGCTGTACATATATAATTATATACAGGAGATGCCCAGGTTATACCAGCTGTACATATATAATTATATACAGGAGATGCCCAGGTTATACCAGCTGTACATATACAATTATATACAGGAGATACCCAGGTTATACCGGCTGCACATATATAATTATATACAGGAGATACCCAGGTTATACCAGCTGTACATATACAATTATATACAGGAGATACCCAGGTTATACCGGCTGCACATATATAATTATATACAGGAGATGCCCAGGTTATACCAGCTGTACATATACAATTATATACAGGAGATACCCAGGTTATACCAGCTGCACATATATAATTATATACAGGAGATACCCAGGTTATACCTGCTGTACATATATATACAGGAGATGTTGGTCCCCCTCATTTAATGACAGAAAACCCCACAATGGTCACAGAAATAACTGGAATCTGGCAAAAGTAATAAATAAAAGATCTATGAAAATGAACAGATGAAGGTCAGACATTGCTTTTCCACCATGTTTCCACAGAATTTAAGAAAAAATAAAACCCCTGATAATAATGTGTCCACTAACTATCATCTCAGGGGTCTACAATCCTGGAATCAGTGAGTGGCCGATATATAAGGCTGCTGATCCTCAGGCCATGTGCACACGTTCAGTATTTTTCGCGATTACATATGCCTCCCATTATTTTCAGTGTATTTCGCATTTCTAGTGCAAATGTTGCATTTTTTTTCCGCGAAAAAATCGCATCGCGGAAAAAAAAACAACATGTTCATTAAATTTGCGGAATTGCAGGGATTCCGCACACCTAGGAGTGCATTGATCTGCTTACTTTCCGCACGGGGCTGTGCCCACCATGCGGGAAGTAAGCAGATTATGTGCGGTTGGTACCCAGGGTGGAGGAGAGGAGACTCTCCTCCACGGACTGGGCACCATATAAGGGCAGTCTCACACGTCCAGATAATTCCGGTACTGGAAAAATCGGTACCGGAATTATCTGTGTCCGTGTGCCCGTGCGTTTCTGTGGCACATCAGTGTGGCACACGTGTGCCGCCCGTGTGCCGACTGAGTACCACACGCACCATGTCGGAGACAGCGCTAGAGATAAGCGCTGTCCCCCCACGTGGTGCTGAAGCCACCATTCATATCTTCTCTGCAGCAGCGTTTCCTGTAGAGAAGATATGAATAATCCTTTTTTTTTTGTTTCTCGTCTTTAACATAAAGATCCCTGTCCCGACCCCCCTCCCACCCCCTGTGCGCCCGCCCGCTGTTATTAAAATACTCCCCCGCCTCCCTCGCAGTGTCCTGTCCTGGCCGCAGCTTCTACTGTATGAGCGGTCACGTGGGGCCGACGATTACAGTCATGAATAGGCGGCTCCACCTCCCATAGGGGCGGAGCCGCATATTCATTACTGTAATGGGCGGCCCCACGTGACCGCATACAGTAGAATGTGCGGCCAGGACAGGACACTGCGAGGGAGGCGGGGGAGTATTTTAATAACAGCGGGCGGGCGCACAGGGGGTGGGAGGGGGGTCGGGACAGGGATCTTTATGTTAAAGACGAGAAACCAAAAAAAAAGGATTATTCATATCTTCTCTACAGCAAACGCTGCTGCAGAGAAGATATGAATGGCAGCTTCATCACCATGTGGGGGGGACAGCGCTTACTGTAAGCGCTGTCTCCTGCATGGCACACGGACTGCACACGGAAAACATCCGTGTGCGGTACGTGTTTTACACGGACCCATTGACTTTAATGGGTCCGTGTAATCCGTGCGCTCCCACCAACACTGACATGTCTCCGTGTTTGGCACACGGAGACACGGTCCGCAAAAAATCAATGACATCTGCACAGATGCATTGATTTCAATCTGTCTACGTGTGTCAGCGGCTCCGGTACGTGAGGAAACTGTCACCTCACGTACCGGAGCCACTGACGTGTGAAACCGGCCTAATTGGTAAAAAAAAAAGAATTAATATAAAAAATATTGACATACTCACCTTCGATGACCCCCGGAGTCTTCCCGCCTCTCAGCGCTGCATGCTGCCGTTTCGGTTCCTATAGATGGTGTGGTGAAGGACCTGTGATGACGTCGCGGTCCTGTGATTGGTCGCGTGACCGCTCATGTGACCGCTCACGTGACCGTGACGTCATCGAAGGTCCTGCACACACACACTGTCATGATTCCCAATGGCAGGGAAACATCAGAACACAAAAATAACGGACGAGCTCTGGGTGATCGTGAGCTAAATCTACCACACAACTAATAGTAGCCAGGGAGCATACCTACGACTTCCTAAATGCCACGCGCCAGCCGGAGGACTAACTACGCCTGGTAGAGGAAGGAACAGACCTGGCTTACCTCTAGGGAAATACCCCAAAAGATGATAGCAGCCCCCCACATGTAATAACGGTGAGTTAAGAGGAAAAGACATACACAGTATGAAAGTAGATTTAGCAAAGAGAGGTCCACTTACTAGATAGCAGAAGGATACAAAAGAGGACTTCACGGTCAACTGAAAACCCTTTCAAAAACCATCCTGAAATTGCTTTAAGACTCCTGTGTCAACTCATGACACAGGAGTGGCAATTTCAGCCCGCAAGAGCTTCCAGCTACAGAGAATAACAAAAACTGCAAACTGGACAAAGATACAAAACAAAAGGACAAAGTCCACTTAGCTGATCAGCAGACTAGTAGCAGGAACATGCAACCGAAGGCTCTGGTTACAATGATGACCGGCAAGGAAATGACTGGAGAGCAAGGCTAAATAGGAAACTCCCAAACACTGATGGGAGCAGGTGAACTGAGACAGCAAAGCACACACAAGTCACCAGTACCACCAGCAACCACCAGGGGAGCCCAAAAAGAGGATTCACAACAGTACCCCCCCCTTAAGGAGGGGGCACCGAACCCTCACGAGAACCGCCAGGGCGATCTGGATGAGCCCTATGAAAGGCACGAACCAAATCCGAGGCATGAACATCAGAGGCAGTTACCCAAGAATTATCTTCCTGACCATAGCCCCTCCATTTAACCAGATATTGAAGTCTCCGTCTGGAAATACGGGAATCCAAGATCTTCTCTACAACGTACTCCAATTCACCCTCCACCAGCACAGGAGCAGGAGGTTCAGTAGAAGGAACCACCGGTACCTCATATCTCCGCAACAACGACCGATGGAATACATTATGGATAGCGAAAGATGCCGGGAGGTCCAAACGAAAGGACACAGGGTTAAGTATCTCCAAAATCCTATAAGGACCGATGAACCGAGGCTTAAACTTAGGAGAAGAAACCCTCATAGGGACAAAACGGGAAGACAACCACACCAAGTCCCCAACACGAAGGCGAGGACCAACACGACGACGGCGGTTAGCAAACTGCTGAGTCCTCTCCTGGGACAACTTCAAATTGTCCACCACTTGTCCCCAAATCTGATGCAACCGATCCACCACCGCATCCACTCCAGGACAATCCGAAGATTCCACCTGACCAGATGAAAAACGAGGATGAAACCCTGAATTGCAAAAGAAAGGATAAACCAAAGTGGCAGAACTAGCCCGATTATTAAGAGCAAATTCTGCCAACGGCAAAAAGGCAACCCAGTCATCCTGATCAGCAGACACAAAACACCTCAAATAAGTCTCCAAGGTTTGATTAGTTCGCTCCGTCTGGCCATTAGTCTGAGGATGGAATGCAGACGAAAAAGACAAATCAATGCCCAACCTGGCACAGAATGCCCGCCAAAATCTAGACACGAACTGGGTTCCCCTGTCAGAAACGATGTTTTCCGGAATACCATGCAAGCGAACCACATTTTGAAAAAATAGAGGGACCAACTCAGATGAGGAAGGCAACTTAGGCAATGGTACCAAATGAACCATTTTAGAAAAACGGTCACACACCACCCAGATGACAGACATCTTCTGAGAAACAGGGAGATCAGAAATAAAGTCCATAGAGATGTGCGTCCAAGGCCTCTTCGGAACAGGCAAGGGCAACAATAACCCACTAGCCCTAGAACAACAAGGCTTGGCCCGAGCACACACATCACAAGACTGCACAAAAACACGCACATCCCGAGACAGGGAAGGCCACCAGAAGGATCTAGCCACCAAATCTCTGGTACCAAAAATTCCAGGATGACCTGCCAGCGAAGAAGAATGAACTTCCGAGATGACTCTACTGGTCCAATCATCAGGAACAAACAGTCTACCAGGCGGACAACGATCAGGTCTATCCGTCTGAAATTCTTGCAAAGCACGTCGCAGATCTGGGGAGACAGCAGACAAAACCACCCCATCCTTAAGGACACCAGCAGGTTCAGAATCCCCAGGAGAGTCAGGCTCAAAACTCCTAGAAAGAGCATCTGCCTTAACATTTTTAGAACCCGGTAAGTATGAAACCACAAAATTAAACCGAGAAAAAAACAACGACCATCGTGCCTGTCTAGGATTCAGGCGCCTGGCAGACTCTAGATAAATCAGATTCTTGTGATCCGTCAAAACTACCACCTGATGTCTGGCACCCTCAAGCCAATGACGTCACTCCTCAAATGCCCACTTCATGGCCAAAAGCTCCCGATTACCACCAACATAGTTTCGCTCGGCGGCCGAAAATTTTCGAGAAAAGAACGCACAAGGTCTCATCACTGAGCAGTCGGAACTTTTCTGCGACAAAACCGCCCCCGCTCCGATCTCGGAAGCATCGACCTCAACCTGAAAGGGAAGAGAAACATCAGGCTGGCGCAACACAGGGGCAGACAAAAAACGGCGCTTAAGCTCCCGAAAGGCCTCCACAGCAGCAGGGGACCAATTGGCAACATCAGCACCCTTTTTGGTCAAATCCGTCAGAGGTTTAGCAACGCCAGAAAAACCAGTTATAAATCGACGATAAAAATTAGCAAAGCCCAAGAATTTCTGAAGACTCTTAAGAGAAGTAGGCTGCGTCCAGTCACAAATAGCCCGAACCTTGACAGGGTCCATCTCAATAGAAGAAGGGGAAAAAATGTACCCCAAAAAGGAAATCTTTTGAACCCCAAAAACACACTTTGAACCCTTTACACACAAAGAATTCTCCCGCAAAACCTGAAAAACCCTCCTGACCTGTTGAACATGAGACTCCCAGTCATCAGAAAAAATCAAAATATCATCCAAATACACAATCATAAATTTATCCAAATATTCACGGAAAATATCATGCATTAAGGACTGAAAGACTGAAGGTGCATTAGAAAGGCCGAAAGGCATTACTAAATACTCAAAATGGCCCTCAGGCGTATTAAATGCGGTTTTCCACTCATCCCCCTGCTTAATTCGCACCAAATTATACGCCCCACGAAGATCAATCTTAGAGAACCACTTAGCCCCCCTTATGCGAGCAAACAAATCAGTCAGCAAAGGCAACGGATACTGATATTTGACTGTAATTTTATTCAGGAGTCGATAATCAATACAAGGCCTCAGAGAGCCATCCTTTTTAGATACAAAGAAAAAAACAGCTCCTAAAGGAGAGGAAGAAGGACGAATGTGTCCCTTTTCCAGGGACTCCTTAATATACTCTTGCATAGCAGCATGTTCAGGTACAGATAAGTTAAACAAACGAGCCTTTGGAAATTTACTGCCAGGAATCAGATCTATGGCGCAATCACAATCTCTGTGGGGAGGGAGTGAACCAATTTTTGGCTCCTCAAAAATATCACGATAATCAGACAAAAATGCCGGAATCTCAGAGGGAATAGATGACGAAATGGAAACCAAAGGTATGTCCCCATGAGCCCCCCGACATCCCCAGCTTAACACAGACATTGTTTTCCAGTCAAGGACTGGGTTATGAGATTGTAACCATGGTAATCCAAGCACCAAAACATCATGCAAATTGTACAACACAAGGAAGCGAATCACCTCCTGATGGTCTGGAGTCATACGCATAGTCACTTGCGTCCAGAATTGTGGTTTATTACAAGCCAAAGGCGTAGAATCAATACCCTTCAGAGGTATAGGGACTTCCAGAGGCTCTAAATCAAACCCACAGCGCCTGGCAAAGGACCAATCCATAAGACTCAGAGCGGCGCCAGAGTCCACATAGGCATCCACGGTAATAACTGATAATGAACAAATCAAGGTCACAGACAGAATAAATTTAGACTGTAAAGTGCCAATTGAAATAGACTTGTCAACCTTCCTTGTACGTTTAGAGCATGCTGATATAACATGAGCAGAATCACCACAATAGAAGCATAACCCATTTTTACGCCTATAATTCTGCCGCTCGCTTCTGGACAGAATTCTGTCACATTGCATTTTCTCTGGCGTCTCTTCAGAAGATACCGCCAAATGGTGCACGGGTTTGAGCTCCCGCAAACGCCGATCAATCTGAATTGCCATTGTCATGGACTCATTCAGACCTGTGGGCGCAGGGAACCCGACCATAACATCTTTAACGGCATCAGAAAGGCCCTCTCTGAAATTTGCCGCTAGGGCGCACTCATTCCACTGAGTAAGCACAGACCATCTACGAAATTTTTGGCAGTATATCTCAGCTTCATCTTGCCCTTGAGATAGGGCTATCAAATCTTTTTCAGCTTGAATCTCCAAATTAGGTTCCTCATAAAGCAACCCTAAAGCCAGAAAAAACGCATCCACATTGAGCAACGCAGGATCCCCTGGTGTCAATGAAAATGCCCAATTTTGAGGGTCACCTCGCAGCAAAGAGATTACAATCTTAACCTGCTGGACAGGATCTCCAGAGGAGTGAGGTCTGAGAGAAAGGAACAATTTACAATTATATTTGAAATTCCGGAACCGAGATCTATCTCCGGAAAACACCTCTGGTGTAGGAATTTTAGGTTCAGACATCGGAGTATGTATAACAAAATCTTGTAAATTTTGAACCTTGGTAGCAAGATTATTTAAACCTACAGCCAAACTCTGAGGGTCCATCTTTAAACAGGTGAGATCAGAGCCATTCAAGGATTAGAAGGAGAGAAAGGCAAAGGCTGTAATTAGAGCTGAAATACAACTGATCCAACTATGGAGCAAGCATAGGGGGAAAAAAAAAAATCTACAGACTTCTTTTTTCTCTCCTTTCTTCTGCCAATAACTTTAAGAGCGGCCGGTCATACTGTCATGATTCCCAATGGCAGGGAAACATCAGAACACAAAAATAACAGACGAGCTCTGGGTGATGGAATCTCGAGCTGACCGTGAGCTAAATCTACCACACAACTAATAGTAGCCAGGGAGCATACCTACGACTTCCTAGATGCCACGCGCCAGCCGGAGGACTAACTACCCCTGGTAGAGGAAGGAACAGACCTGGCTTACCTCTAGGGAAATACCCCAAAAGATGATAGCAGCCCCCCACATGTAATAACGGTGAGTTAAGAGGAAAAGACATACACAGTATGAAAGTAGATTTAGCAAAGAGAGGTCCACTTACTAGATAGCAGAAGGATACAAAAGAGGACTTCACGGTCAACTGAAAACCCTTTCAAAAACCATCCTGAAATTACTTTAAGACTCCTGTGTCAACTCATGACACAGGAGTGGCAATTTCAGCCCGCAAGAGCTTCCAGCTACAGAGAATAACAAAAACTGCAAACTGGACAAAGATACAAAACAAAAGGACAAAGTCCACTTAGCTGATCAGCAGACTAGTAGCAGGAACATGCAACCGAAGGCTCTGGTTACAATGATGACCGGCAAGGAAATGACTGGAGAGCAAGGCTAAATAGGAAACTCCCAAACACTGATGGGAGCAGGTGAACTGAGACAGCAAAGCACACACAAGTCACCAGTACCACCAGCAACCACCAGGGGAGCCCAAAAAGAGGATTCACAACAACACACCATCTGTAGGAACGGACGCTGCTGAGGAGATCAGCTGTCTGCAGGTGAGTATAACCATTTTTTTATTATTTTTAACATGATATCTTTTACTATAGATGCTGCATAGGCTGCATCTATAGTAAAAAGTTGGTCACACTTGTCAAACACTATGTTTGACAAGTGTGACCAACCTGTCAATCAGTTTTCCAAGCGATGCTACAGATTGCTTGGAAAACTTTAGCATTCTGCAAGCTAATTACGCTTGCAAAATGCTAAAAAAAAGCGCGAAAAAAACGGGAAAAAAACGCAAAAAAAATGTGGATTTCTTGCAGAAAATTTCCAGTTTTCTTCTGGAAATTTCTGCAACAAATCCTGACGTGTGCACATACCCTCACTGTGCTGTGTGGTGATACGGTGTGTAGTATCTCACTCACCATGGACCAGACGAAGCGAAGGAAAGAGTTGTCTCAGGAGATTAGAAAGGAAATTATAGACAAACATGTTACAGGTAAAAGTTATCAGACCATCTCCAAGCAGCCTGATGTTCCTGTGACTACAGCTGCACATATTATTCAGAGATGTAAGATCCATGGACTGTAGCCGACCTCCCTGGACGTGGCCGCAGGAGGAACATTGGTGACAAATCAAAGAGACGGATAATACGACTGGTAACAAAAGAGCCAGAAAACTTCTAAACAGATGAAAGGTGAACTTCAAGCTCCAGGAACATCAGTGTCAGATCGCACCTGTTGTGAATTCCGTTCTCGAACTCCCTCCTGTGGTCATGAATGGTACTTCGGCGAGTTCTGTTCGTGGACTCCCTCTGGTGGCTGTGAGTGGAACTGCTGGTTCTGAGGTTGTGTCCTCAGCTGCCCTCGTTTGCAGCTAGGCTGGCTTCTCTATTTAACTCCACTCAGATCATTACTCCATGCCAGCTGTCAATGTATCGGTACTGGTTTAGATCTCTCTCGGATCTTTCTGATGACCTGTCTACTCCAGCATAAGCTGTCCCTGCTGGTTCATTCATTGTTCATTTGTGTACTGAATATGTTTCTTAGTACTTGCTATGTTCTGTCCAGCTTGCTAACATGATATTGCCTTGCTAGCTGGAAGCTCTGGGTTGCAGAGTGGCACCTCCGCATCGTGAGTCGGTGCGGGGGTCTTTTTGCACACTCTGCGTGGCTTTTGGTAGTTTTTTGTGCTGACCGCATAGATCCCTTTACTATCCTCAATCTATCTAGTAAGTCTGGCCTCCTTTGCTGAAACCTGTTTCATCCCTGTGTTTGTGACTTTCCTCTTAACTCAGTTAATATATGTGGGGGGCTGCCTTTACCTTTGGGGAATTTCTCTGAGGCAAGGTAAGGCTTATTTTCTATCTTTAGGGGTAGTTAGCTCTTAGGCTGTGAAGAGGCGTCTAGGCAGAGTCAGGTACGCTCCACAGCTATTTCTAGTGTGTGTGTTAGGATTAGGATTTGCGGTCAGCAGAGTTCCCACTTCCCCAGAGCTAGTCCCGATTTCTAGTTTACTCATCAGGTCATTCCAGGTGCAACTAACCACCAGGTCCATAACAGTACAGCTGGCCAACAAAGTGTTAATGCATCTCAAAAGAGGGATAAGAGAAGTTCTGAGACCATTTTTTTTCTCTGCAGTGTTTTTTGTCTTTCTTTTCCCCTTAACCTCTGGGTGGTTCAGGACTCAGGTGTAGATATGGACATTCAAGGTCTGTCCTCTTGTGTTGATCGCCTCGCTGTGAGGGTACAAAGCATTCAAGATTATGTAGTTCAGAATCCTACGTTAGAGCCTAGAATTCCAATTCCTGATTTGTTTTTTGGAGATAGATCAAAATTTCTGAATTTCAAAAATAATTGTAAACTGTTTCTTGCTTTGAAACCCCGCTCTTCTGGTGACCCCATTCAGCAAGTAAAAATCATTATTTCTTTGCTACGTGGCGACCCTCAAGACTGGGCATTCTCCCTTGCGCCAGGAGATCCTGGACTGCTTAATGTAGATGCGTTTTTTCTGGCGCTTGGATTGCTTTATGACGAACCTAACTCTGTGGATCAGGCAGAGAAAATCCTGCTGTCTTTGTGTCAAGGTCAGGATGAAGCGGAGGTATATTGCCAGAAGTTTAGAAAGTGGTCTGTGCTTACTCAATGGAATGAGTGTGCCCTTGCAGCAATTTTCAGAAAGGGTCTTTCTGAAGCCCTTAAGGATGTTATGGTGGGGTTTCCCACGCCTGCTGGTCTGAATGAATCAATGTCCTTGGCCATTCAGATCGATCGGCGCTTGCGTGAACGCAAGGTTGTGCGCCATTTGGCGGTGTCTTCTGAGCAGAGGCCTGAGCCTATGCAATGCGATAGGACTTTGACCAGAGCTGAACGGCAAGAACACAGACGTCAGAATGGGCTGTGTTTTTACTGTGGTGACTCCACTCATGCTATCTCTGATTTTCCTAAGCGCACTAAGCGGTTCGCTAGGTCCGTCACCATTGGTACTGTACAGCCTAAATTTCTTTTGTCTGTTACTCTGATTTGCTCTTTGTCGTCCTATTCTGTTATGGCATTTGTGGATTCAGGCGCTGCCCTGAATTTGATGGACTTGGAGTTTGCCAGGCGCTGTGGTTTTTTCTTGGAGCCCTTGCAGTATCCTATTCCATTAAGGGGAATTGATGCTACGCCTTTGGCCAAGAATAAACCTCAGTACTGGACTCAGTTGACCATGTGCATGGCTCCTGCACATCAGGAAGATGTTCGCTTTTTGGTGTTGCATAATTTGCATGATGTGGTCGTGTTGGGTTTGCCATGGCTACAGGTCCATAATCCAGTATTGGATTGGAAATCAATGTCTGTGTCCAGTTGGGGTTGTCAAGGGGTACATGGTGACGTTCCGTTGTTGTCAATTTCTCCTTCTACTCCTTCTGAAATCCCTGAGTTTTTGTCGGATTACCGAGATGTATTTGATGAGCCCAAATCCAGTGCCCTTCCTCCTCATAGGGATTGTGATTGTGGTATTAATTTGATTCCTGGTAGTAAATTTCCTAAGGGACGGCTTTTCAATTTATCTGTGCCGGAACACGCCGCTATGCGGAGTTATATAAAGGAGTCCTTGGAGAAAGGGCATATTCGCCCGTCGTCACCGTTGGGAGCAGGGTTCTTTTTTGTGGCCAAGAAGGATGGTTCTCTGAGACCCTGTATAGATTACCGCCTTCTCAATAAAATCACGGTCAAATTTCAGTACCCTTTGTGTTGTGGATTCTGTTTGCGGGCTCCCTCTGGTGGTTACTGCTGGTACTGGGTGACTTTGGTGGGTTGCGGCCTTTGGTTTCCATCTGTCCATCAGAGGCTGGGTGTTTCCTATTTTACCTGGCCTCTCTGTCATTTCCCTTGCTGGCTATCAATGTGTTCAGATGTGCTCTGTTTGGTTCCTGCCTACCTGCTCCCAGATCTTTCAGGATAAGCTAAGTGCTGATTTTCAGTTGTTTGGTTTTTTGTCCAGCTTGCTTAGAATGTCTCTTTGTTAGCTGGTTGCTCTAGTGGACTGAGGTTCTCCCCATGTGCCATGAGTTGGCACATGGGTTCTTGTAATCTCAGGATGGTTTTTTTGATTAGGGTTTTTTGCTGACCGCTCAGTCCCCTTTTGTGTCATTCTGCTTTCTAGTTTTCAGCGGGCCTCTATTTGCTAAAGCTATATACATCATCTCTATGTGTGTGCCTTCCTCTCATTTCACCGTCAATACATGTGGGGGGCAACTATATCTTTGGGGTTAATTCCTCTGGAGGCAAGTGAGGTCTTTGTTTTCTCTGCAGTACTAGTTAGCTCTTAGGCTGGTGCGTGGCGTCTAGAACCAACGTAGGCACGCTCCCTGGCTATCTCTAGTTGCGTTTGTCAGGCGTAGGGCAGCGGTCAGCCCAGGTTCCATCACCCTAGAGCTCGTCCGATATTTATTATACTTTGCTCATCCTGTGCTATCCCTAGCCATTGGGGATTCATGACAGTATAGCCGGCCCACAAAGTGTTAATTGTTTGGGCTGAAGCAGGAGAAAAAGAAGTGTTCAAGGAAAATTTTTTTTTTTTTTTTTTTCCTTCAGAGTTTTGCTGCCTAGCCCTTAATTGCTGTCTAGCTGCTTCTTACCTCCTCTTAACCCTTGAATGGCTCTGATCTTAGCTGTTTATCATGGATGTCCAGAGTTTGGCTTCCAGCCTGAGTAATCTCGCGGCAAAGGTTCAAAACATACAGGATTTCGTTGTTCACACTCCCATGTCTGAACCTAGAATTCCTATTCCAGAGTTTTTTTCTGGAGATAGATCTACCTTCCTGAATTTCAGGAACAATTGTAAATTGTTTCTCTCTTTGAAATCTCGCTCCTCTGGAGACCCTGCTCAACAGGTCAAGATTGTTATATCGTTCCTACGGGGCGACCCTCAGAATTGGGCATTTGCATTGGCACCAGGGGATCCTGCATTGCTCAGTGTGGATGCGTTTTTTCTGGCATTGGGATTGCTCTATGAGGAACCTAACCTAGAGATTCAGGCTGAAAAGGCTTTATTAGCCCTCTCTCAGGGGCATGATGAAGCGGAAATATATTGTCAGAAATTTCGGAAATGGTCGGTGCTTACTCAGTGGAATGAGTGCGCCCTGGCTGCAAACTTCAGAAATGGTCTTTCTGAGGCCATTAAGGATATTATGGTGGGGTTCCCTGCGCCTACAGGTCTGAATGAGTCTATGGCTATGGCCATTCAGATTGATCGGCGTTCACGGGAGCGCAAACCCGTGCACCAGTTGGCGGTGTCTTCTGAACAGGCACCTGAGACTATGCAATGTGATAGAATTCAGTCCAGAAGTGAACGGCAAAATTATAGGCGGAAAAATGGTTTGTGTTTTTATTGTGGTGATTCAGCTCATGTTATATCAGCATGCTCTAAACGCACAAAAAGGGTTGATAAATCTTTTGCCATTGATACTCTGCAGTCTAAGTTCATTTTGTCTGTGACTCTGATTTTTTCACTGTCTTCCATTTCCGTCGATGCCTATGTGGATTCAGGCGCTGCCCTGAGTCTTATGGATTGGTCATTTGCTAAACGCTGCGGTTTTAGTCTAGAGCCTCTGGAAGTTCCTATTCCTCTGAAAGGAATTGATTCTACACCATTGGCTATGAATAAACCGCAGTATTGGACACAAGTGACCATGCGCATGACTCCCGTTCATCAGGAGGTGATTCGCTTCCTTGTACTGTATAATTTACATGATGTACTAGTGCTTGGTCTGCCATGGTTACAAACTCATAATCCTGTCCTGGACTGGAAAACAATGTCTGTGCTAAGCTGGGGATGTCACGGGGTTCATGATGATGCACCTCCGATTTCTATAGCTTCATCTACTCCTTCGGAGATCCCTGCGTTTTTGTCGGATTATAGGGATGTTTTTGAGGAGCCTAAGCTCAATTCGCTCCCTCCCCATAGAGAGTGTGACTGTGCTATAGAATTGATTCCTGGCAGTAAGTTCCCTAAGGGTCGTTTATTTAATCTGTCACTGCCAGAGCATACTGCTATGCGGAATTATATTAAGGAGTCCTTGGAAAAGGGACATATTCGTCCATCTTCGTCCCCTCTGGGAGCAGGTTTTTTTTTCGTGGCAAAAAAAGATGGTTCCCTGAGGCCTTGTATAGATTATCGCCTTCTGAATAAGATTACAGTCAAATACCAGTATCCATTGCCATTATTTACTGATTTGTTTGCTCGCATTAAGGGGGCTAGGTGGTTCACTAAAATAGATCTTCGTGGTGCGTATAATCTGGTGCGGATAAAACAGGGTGATGAGTGGAAAACCGCATTTAATACGCCTGAGGGCCATTTTGAGTATTTGGTAATGCCTTTTGGACTCTCCAATGCTCCGTCAGTCTTTCAGTCCTTTATGCACAATATTTTCCGTGAATATCTGGATAAGTTTATGATTGTGTATTTGGATGATATTTTGGTGTTTTCTGATGACTGGGAGTCTCATGTTCTACAGGTCAGGAAGGTGTTTCAAGTTTTGCGGGCCAATTCTCTGTTTGTGAAGGGCTCAAAGTGTCTCTTCGGAGTCCAGAAGATTTCTTTTTTGGGGTACATTTTTTCTCCTTCTACTATTGAGATGGATCCCGTTAAGGTTCAGGCTATTTGTGACTGGACACAACCTACATCTGTTAAGAGCCTTCAGAAGTTCTTGGGGTTTGCTAATTTTTATCGTCGGTTCATTGCTAATTTTTCCAGTATTGTTAAACCTTTGACTGATTTGACTAAAAAGGGTGCTGATGTTGCTGATTGGTCTCCTGCGGCTGTGGAGGCCTTTCGGGAACTTAAGCGCCGGTTTTCTTCTGCTCCTGTGTTGTGTCAACCAGATGTTTCACTTCCTTTCCAGGTGGAGGTTGATGCTTCCGAGATTGGAGCGGGGGCGGTTTTGTCACAGAGAAGTTCTAATGGCTCGGTGATGAAGCCATGTGCTTTCTTCTCTAGAAAATTCTCGCCCGCCGAGCGCAATTATGATGTGGGTAATCGGGAGCTTTTGGCCATGAAGTGGGCATTTGAGGAGTGGCGTCATTGGCTTGAGGGTGCTAAACATCGCGTGGTGGTCTTGACTGATCACAAGAATCTCACTTACCTTGAGTCTGCCAGGCGTTTGAATCCTAGACAGGCTCGTTGGTCGTTATTTTTTTCTCGTTTCAATTTCGTGGTTTCATACCTGCCAGGTTCAAAGAATGTGAAGGCAGATGCTCTTTCCAGGAGTTTTGTGCCTGACTCCCCTGGAGACACTGGGCCTGCTGGTATCCTTAGGGATGGGGTAATATTGTCCGCCGTATCCCCAGACTTGCGACGCGCATTGCAGGAGTTTCAGGTGGATAAACTGGATCGATGTCCACCAGAAAGACTGTTTGTTCCGGATGATTGGACCAGTAGAGTCATCTCCGAGGTCCATTCTTCTGTGTTGGCTGGTCATCCTGGAATATTTGGTACAAGAGACTTGGTGGCCAGGTCTTTTTGGTGGCCTTCCTTGTCTAGGGATGTGCGTACCTTTGTGCAGTCTTGTGAAGTGTGTGCTCGAGCTAAGCCTTGCTGTTCACGGGCTAGTGGGTTGTTGTTATCCTTGCCCATCCCGAAGAGGCCTTGGACGCACATTTCCATGGATTTTATTTCTGATCTCCCGGTTTCACAGAAAATGTCCGTTATCTGGGTTGTGTGTGACCGCTTTTCTAAGATGGTTCATTTGGTGCCCTTGCCTAAGTTGCCCTCCTCCTCTGAGTTGGTTCCTTTGTTTTTTCAGAACGTGGTTCGTTTGCATGGGATTCCGGAGAATATCGTTTCTGACAGGGGATCCCAGTTTGTGTCTAGATTTTGGCGGACGTTTTGTGCCAAGATGGGCATTGATTTGTCTTTCTCGTCTGCATTCCATCCTCAGACGAATGGCCAGACGGAGCGAACTAATCAGACCATGGAAACTTATTTGAGGTGTTTTGTTTCTGCTGATCAGGATGACTGGGTTGCTTTTTTGCCACTGGCCGAATTTGCTCTTAATAATCGGACTAGTTCGGCCACGTTGGTCTCTCCTTTTTTTTGTAATTCGGGGTTTCATCCTCGTTTTTCCTCTGGTCAGGTGGAGTCTTCGGATTGTCCTGGAGTGGACGTGGTGGTGGACAGGCTACATCACATTTGGAATCAGGTGGTGGACAATTTGAAGTTATCTCAGGAGAGGACTCAGCAGTTTGCTAATCGCCGTCGCCGCGTGGGTCCCCGACTTCTTGTTGGGGACTTGGTGTGGTTGTCTTCTCGTTTTGTCCCTATGAAGGTCTCTTCTCCTAAGTTCAAGCCTCGGTTCATCGGTCCTTATAGGATCTCGGAGATTCTTAACCCTGTATCTTTCCGTTTGGATCTCCCAGCATCGTTCGCTATTCATAATGTGTTCCATCGGTCGTTGTTGCGGAGGTATGAGGTGCCTGTTGTTCCTTCCGTCGAGCCTCCTGCTCCGGTGCTGGTGGAGGGAGAATTGGAGTATGTTGTTGAAAAGATCTTGGATTCTCGTGTTTCCAGACGCAAACTCCAGTATTTGGTTAAGTGGAAGGGTTATGGTCAGGAGGACAATTCCTGGGTGGTCGCCTCCGATGTTCATGCGACTGATTTGGTCCGCGCCTTCCATAGAGCTCACCCTGATCGCCCTGGGGGTTCTCGTGAGGGTTCGGTGACCCCTCCTCAAGGGGGGGGTACTGTTGTGGATTCTGTTTGCGGGCTCCCTCTGGTGGTTACTGCTGGTACTGGGTGACTTTGGTGGGTTGCGGCCTTTGGTTTCCATCTGTCCATCAGAGGCTGGGTGTTTCCTATTTTACCTGGCCTCTCTGTCATTTCCCTTGCCGGCTATCAATGTGTTCAGATGTGCTCTGTTTGGTTCCTGCCTACCTGCTCCCAGATCTTTCAGGATAAGCTAAGTGCTGATTTTCAGTTGTTTGGTTTTTTGTCCAGCTTGCTTAGAATGTCTCTTTGTTAGCTGGTTGCTCTAGTGGACTGAGGTTCTCCCCATGTGCCATGAGTTGGCACATGGGTTCTTGTAATCTCAGGATGGTTTTTTTGATTAGGGTTTTTTGCTGACCGCTCAGTCCCCTTTTGTGTCATTCTGCTTTCTAGTTTTCAGCGGGCCTCTATTTGCTAAAGCTATATACATCATCTCTATGTGTGTGCCTTCCTCTCATTTCACCGTCAATACATGTGGGGGGCAACTATATCTTTGGGGTTAATTCCTCTGGAGGCAAGTGAGGTCTTTGTTTTCTCTGCAGTACTAGTTAGCTCTTAGGCTGGTGCGTGGCGTCTAGAACCAACGTAGGCACGCTCCCTGGCTATCCCTAGTTGCGTTTGTCAGGCGTAGGGCAGCGGTCAGCCCAGGTTCCATCACCCTAGAGCTCGTCCGATATTTATTATACTTTGCTCATCCTGTGCTATCCCTAGCCATTGGGGATTCATGACACCTTTGCATCTACTGTCTGATTTGTTTGCTCAGATTAAGGGGGCTAGTTGGTTCACCAAGATAGACCTTCGAGGGGCGTATAATCTCGTGCGTATTAAACAAGGCGATGAATGGAAAACAGCATTTAATACGCCCGAGGGCCATTTTGAGTACCTGGTGATGCCATTCGGGCTTTCTAATGCTCCATCTGTGTTTCAGTCCTTTATGCATGACATCTTCCGAAAGTATTTGGACAGATTCATTATTGTGTATTTGGATGATATTTTGGGCTTTTCGGATGATTGGGAGTCTCATGTGAAGCAGGTCAGAATGGTGTTCCAGGTTCTTCGTGCTAATTCTTTGTTTGTGAAGGGGTCTAAATGTCTCTTCGGAGTTCAGAAGGTTTCCTTTTTGGGCTTCATTTTTTCCCCATCTACTATTGAGATGGATCCTGTTAAAGTTCAGGCCATTTATGATTGGACTCAGCCTACATCTGTAAAGAGCCTTCAGAAATTCCTGGGCTTTGCTAATTTTTACCGTCGCTTCATCGCTAATTTTTCTAGTGTTGTTAAACCATTGACTGATTTGACCAAGAAAGGTGCTGATGTGGTGAATTGGTCCTCTGCGGCCGTTGAGGCTTTTCGGGAGTTGAAACGTCGTTTCTCTTCGGCCCCTGTGTTGTGTCAGCCAGATGTTTTGCTCCCTTTTCAGGTCGAGGTTGATGCTTCTGAGATTGGAGCAGGGGCTGTTTTGTCTCAAAGATATTCTGATGGCTCTGTGATGAAGCCATGTGCTTTCTTTTCTAGAAAGTTTGCGCCTGCTGAGCGTAATTATGATGTTGGCAATCGGGAGTTGTTGGCTATGAAGTGGGCGTTCGAGGAGTTGCGACATTGGCTTGAGGGAGCCAAGCATCGCGTGGTGGTCTTGACGGATCACAAGAATCTGACTTATCTCGAGTCTGCTAAGCGGTTGAATCCTAGACAGGCTCGATGGTCGCTGTTTTTTTCCCGTTTCGATTTTGTGGTTTCTTACCTTCCGGGTTCTAAGAATGTGAAGGCCGATGCCCTTTCAAGGAGTTTTGTGCCTGATTCCCCGGGAGTTTCTGAGCCAGCTGGTATTCTCAAAGAGGGGGTAATTCTGTCTGCCATCTCACCTGATTTGCGGCGGGCGCTGCAGGAGTTTCAGGCTGATAGACCTGACCGTTGTCCATCAGAGAAACTGTTTGTCCCTGATAGATGGACTAGTAGAGTTATCTCTGAGGTTCATTGTTCGGTGTTGGCTGGTCATCCTGGGATTTTTGGTACCAGAGATTTGGTGGCTAGGTCCTTTTGGTGGCCTTCCTTGTCACGGGATGTGCGTTCTTTTGTGCAGTCCTGTGGGACTTGTGCTCGGGCCAAGCCCTGCTGTTCTCGTGCCAGTGGGTTACTTTTGCCCTTGCCAGTCCCAAAAAGGCCTTGGACGCATGTTTCCATGGATTTTATTTCAGATCTCCCTGTTTCTCAAAGGATGTCGGTCATCTGGGTGGTTTGTGATCGCTTCTCTAAGATGGTCCATTTGGTACCCTTGCCTAAATTACCTTCCTCCTCTGATTTGGTTCCACTATTTTTTCAGCATGTGGTTCGTTTGCATGGCATTCCGGAGAACATCGTGTCGGACAGAGGTTCCCAGTTTGTTTCAAGGTTTTGGCGGTCCTTTTGTGCTAAGATGGGCATTGATTTGTCTTTTTCTTTTGCTTTCCATCCTCAGACAAATGGCCAAACCGAACAAACTAATCTGTTATGATCCTTAGTGGTTGAGGATCACGAATTAATCCAGCTAAGTAACAAACATAGGACAAGCTCTAAGGAGGTGGCAAACTGGACTGACCGCAAATGTGAACCTATCCAAACACACTAGAAGTAGCCGGTGAACGTGCCTAAAAAAATCCTAGACGTCTCGAGCCAGCCTGAGGAACTAACTACCCCTAGAGAGAAAGAAAGACCTCTCTTGCCTCCAGAGAAATAATCCCCAAAGATATAGAAGCCCCCAACAAATAATAACGGTGAGGTAAGAGGAAGGCACATACACAGGGGTGAAAACAGATTAAGCAAATGAGGCCCACTAATACTAGATAGCAGAAAATAGTAAAGGGGTCTGTGCGGTCAGTAAAAAACCCTTACAAAATATCCACACTGAGATTCAAGAACCCCCGCACCAAATAACGGTGTGGGGGGAGAAACTCAGTCCCCTAGAGCAACCAGCAAGTGAGGAGATCACATCTTAGCAAGCTGGACAAGAAACACGATGAATGCTGATAATCAAAAAATTAACGGACAAAAACTTAGCTTGTCTTGGAGAGGCTGGGAGCAAGGTAATCACAAGGAATCTGAAGAGCACTGAATACATTGATAGCAGGCAAGGAACTGAGTATCCAGGTGAGCTAAATAGGAAACCAACCAAGGATAACGAACCAGCTGATACAGCCAACCTGCAGAAAGACAACACTACACAGTACCGCTTGTGACCACTAGAGGGAGCCTAAAAATAGAGTTCACAACACTAATCAGACTTTGGAGACCTATCTGAGATGCTTTGTTTCTGCTGATCAGGATGATTGGGTGACCTTCTTGCCATTAGCTGAGTTCGCCCTTAATAATCGGGCCAGTTCGGCTACTTTGGTTTCGCCTTTTTTTTGAAATTCTGGTTTTCATCCTCGTTTTTCTTCAGGGCAGGTTGAGCCTTCGGACTGTCCTGGTGTGGATTCCGTGGTGGACAGGTTGCAGCAAATGTGGACTCATGTAGTGTACAATTTGACATTGTCCCAGGAGAAGGCTCAACGTTTCGCCAACCGCCGTCGCTGTGTTGGTCCCCGACTTCGTGTTGGGGATTTGGTTTGGTTGTCGTCTCGTCATGTCCCTATGAAGGTTTCTTCTCCTAAGTTTAAGCCTCGTTTCATTGGTCCTTATAAGATTTCTGAAATTCTCAATCCTGTGTCGTTTCGTTTGGCCTATGGTTCCCTCCGCTGACCCTCCTGCTCCGGTGTTGGTCGAGGGGGAGTTGGAGTATGTGGTGGAGAAGATTTTAGATTCTCGTGTTTCGAGACGGAAACTTCAGTACCTGGTCAAATGGAAGGGCTATGGTCAGGAGGATAATTCCTGGGTTTTTGCCTCCGATGTCCATGCGGCCGAGTTGGTTCGTGCCTTTCATTTGGCTCGTCCTGATCGGCCTGGGGGCTCTGGTGAGGGTTCGGTGACCCCTCCTCAAGGGGGGGGTACTGTTGTGAATTCCGTTCTCGAACTCCCTCCTGTGGTCATGAATGGTACTTCGGCGAGTTCTGTTTGTGGACTCCCTCTGGTGGCTGTGAGTGGAACTGCTGGTTCTGAGGTTGTGTCCTCAGCTGCCCTCGTTTGCGGCTAGGCTGGCTTCTCTATTTAACTCCACTCAGATCATTACTCCATGCCAGCTGTCAATGTATCGGTACTGGTTTAGATCTCTCTCGGATCTTTCTGATGACCTGTCTACTCCAGCATAAGCTAAGTCCCTGCTGGTTCATTCATTGTTCATTTGTGTACTGAATGTTTCTTAGTACTTGCTAAGTTCTGTCCAGCTTGCTAACATGATATTGCCTTGCTAGCTGGAAGCTCTGGGTTGCAGAGTGGCACCTCCGCATCGTGAGTCGGTGCGGGGGTCTTTTTGCACACTCTGCGTGGCTTTTGGTAGTTTTTTGTGCTGACCGCATAGATCCCTTTACTATCCTCAATCTATCTAGCAAGTCTGGCCTCCTTTGCTGAAACCTGTTTCATCCCTGTGTTTGTGACTTTCCTCTTAACTCAGTTAATATATGTGGGGGGCTGCCTTTACCTTTGGGGAATTTCTCTGAGGAAAGGTAAGGCTTATTTTCCTATCTTTAGGGGTAGTTAGCTCTTAGGCTGTGAAGAGGCGTCTAGGGAGAGTTAGGTACGCTCCACAGCTATTTCTTGTGTGTGTGTTAGGATTAGGATTTGCGGTCAGCAGAGTTCCCACTTCCCAGAGCTTGTCCTGTCTTTAGTTTAACCATCAGGTCATTCCAGGTGCACCTAACCACCAGGTCCATAACACGCACCATCCGTCGCTGTATGAGCCAAAATGGACTTCATAGGAGACGACCAAGGAGGACACCATTGTTGAAAAAAAATCATAAAAAAGCCAAATTGGAATTTGCCAAACTACATGTTGACAAGCAACAAAGCTTCTGGGAGAATGTCCTATGGACAGATGAGACAAAAAATAGAACTTTTTGGCAAGGCGCATCAGCTCTATGTTCACAGACGGAAAAATGAAGCCTATCAAGAAAAGAACACTGTCCCTACTGTGAAACATGGAGGAGGCTTTGTTATGTTCTGGGGCTGCTTTGCTGCATCTGGCACAGGGTGTCTAGAATCTGTGCAGGGTACAATGAAATCTCAAGACTATCAAGGGATTCTAGAGATAAATGTGCTGCCCAGTGTCAGAAAGCTTGGTCTCAGGTGCAGGTCATGGGTCTTACAACAGGATAATGACCCAAAACACACAGCTAAAAACACCCAATGGCTAAGAGGAAACATTGGACGATTCTGAAGTGGCCTATGAACCCTGACCTAAATCCTATTGGAAAGAGCTGAAACCGGCCATCTGGAAGAGGCAACCCACAAACACGAGACAGCTGGAGCAGTTTGCTCTTGAGGAGCGGCCAAAATACCTGTCGAGAGGAGCAGAAGTCTCATTGACAGTTACAGGAATCGGGTTATAGCAGCTATACATACGTATGTACACTGGAGATACCCAGGTGATATATATATAGCAGCTATACACATGTGTCTATACAGAACACGCCCGGGTTATACCAGCTATACATATGTATGTACACCAGAGATACCCAGGTTATATATATATATATATATATATATATATATATATATATAGTAGCTATACACATATGTATATACACAGAACACGCCCGGGTTATAGCAGCAGGGTCACACAGTGCAGATATGTTTGGCATGTCCCCGTACTCCCGGTTTCCTACACCCAGTGACCCTCTTTGTGTTGCAGAGGAGCGAGCACCGGTCCCTGGCGCCGTCCCGGTTCATCGTAGTGGTGGCCATCGACTTCGGCACCACGTCCAGTGGTTACGCCTTCAGCTTTGTGAAGGACCCTGAGGCGATCCACATGATGAGGTACGTGGCGGTGGGGGAGGGGATGTGACCACCAGATGTAGCAATGCTCCGGTAATGTGAGGGGTTTCTCGGTGATAATGGAATCCATCCTGAAGAGGAGACTCCCCAAGTATTCATGGTGGAATCCGCTATCTCATCACTGCCAGTGCTAATCTGAGCACAAGTTAGTGAAGCTCAGGTTATAGCGGTCTCCTAGCAACCGAAGAATGCAGGAATGTGCTTTGGTTTCACCTCCGCCCGTATCAGACCCCAGGATGCGCCGGCTCTGTGTTAGGCCTCAGAACCAGGGGAGACCTGGGAGGCGACCATTACACGCAGTCCGCCACAAGTGTGGGGGTCTCATGTGTCTCATAGCGATGGCCACCCTGGGCTCACTGGTAGCCGACACTTAAAGGGAATGTCCAGACTGCACTCTTAGAACTCATCACGGCTTCCCTTCAGGCTCACGTTACTAGAATTGTGGACTTCAGACATGACGACAAAGTGCTATATTATTATTGGTTTTGCTTTTCATGTTTTGTTTATTAAGAATCCAAAGTTAAATGACAACAGCACATAAATCAAGTCGGGTAAACACGAAAGATACAACAGCTCATACAATAATCAAAACATCTCAAGAAACCTCAGATGTAAAGATGTCATCAGACAATTCACCCAAATTATAAAAACGCATTCTTGATTATTTTCACACAAACGTGCTGGGATAAAAAACTACGTGCTATATTATTATTATTATTATTATACATTTTTATAGAGCCATTTCTTCCATGGCGCTTTACATGTGAAAAAGTGGAATACAAAGACAAGTACAATAAACATGAGCAATACAAGGCACACAGGTACATAAGTAGGGAGGACCCTACCCGCGAGGGCTCACAGTCTGCAGGGGATGGGTGAGGATACACTAGGAGAGAGGACCCTGCCCGCGAGGGCTCACAGTCTGCAGGGGATGGGTGAGGATACACTATGAGGGAGGACCCTGCCCGCAAGGGCTCACAGTCTGCAGGGGATGGGTGAGGATACACTAGGAGAGAGGACCCTGCCCGCGAGGGCTCACAGTCTGCAGGGGATGGGTGAGGATACACTAGGAGAGAGGACCCTGCCCGCGAGGGCTCACAGTCTGCAGGGGATGGGTGAGGATACACTAGGAGAGAGGACCCTACCCGCGAGGGCTCACAGTCTGCAGGGGATGGGTGAGGATACACTAGGAGAGAGGACCCTGCCCGCGAGGGCTCACAGTCTGCAGGGGATGGGTGAGGATACACTAGGAGAGAGGACCCTGCCCGCGAGGGCTCACAGTCTGCAGGGGATGGGTGAGGATACACGAGGAGAGGGTAGAGCTGGTTGTGCGGCGGTTCAGTAGGTTGAGGATCACTGCAGGCTGTAGACTTGTCGGAAGAGGTGGGTCTTCAGGTTCTTTTTGAAGGTTTCTATGGTAGGCAAGAGTCTGATGTGTTGAGGTAGAGAGTTCCAGAGTATGGGGGAAGCACGGGAGAAGTCTTAGATGCAGATGTGGGAAGAAGAGATGAGAGGGGAGTAGAGAAGGAGGTCTTGAGAGGATCCGAGGTTGCGTGTAGGTAAGTACCGGGAGACGAGGTCACAGATGTATGGAGGAGACAGGTTGTGGATGGCTTTGTATGTCGTTGTAAGGGTTTTGAGCTGGAGCCTCTGGACAATAAGAAGCCAGTGAAGGGCCTGGCATAGGGGAGAGGCCGGAGAATAATGGGGAGACAGGTGGATTAGTCGGGCAGCAGAGTTTAGGATAGATTGAAGTGGTGCAAGAGTGCAAGAGGGGAGACCAGGGAGTAGGAGATTGCAATAGTCAAGGAGGGAGACCATAAGGGCGTGCACAAGCATTTTTGCAGTTTCTTAGTCAAGGAATGTACAGACCCGGGAAATATTTTTGAGTTGTAGTCGACAGGAGGAGGCAAGGGCTTGGATATGTGGCTTGAAAGAGAGGGCAGAGTCGAGGATCACCCCGAGGTACCGAGCATGCGGGAGCGGGGAAAGTGAGCAGCCATTGACATTGATAGATAGGTCTGGTGGAGGGGTAGAGTGATATGGGGGAAAGATGAATTCTGTTTTGTCCATATTCAGTTGTAGAAAGCGAGCAGAATAGAAAGATGAAATAGCAGACAGTCAATGTGGGATTTTGGTGAGTAAGGAGGTGAGGTCAGGTCTAGATAGGTAGATCTGCGTGTCATCGGCGTAGAGATGGTACTGCAAACCGTGGGATTCTATGGTCTGGCCCAGGCCGAAGGTGTAGATGGAGAAGAGTAGGGGCCCTAGAACTGAGCCTTGGGGAACACCAACAGACAAGGGGCGAGGTGCGGAGGTGGTGTGGGAGCGGGAGACACTGAATGTCCGGTCTGTTAGATATCACGTGATCCAGGATAGGGCCAAGTCTGTGATGCCAAGAGATGATTGAATCTGTAGCAGGAGGGAATGGTCCACAGTGTCAAAGGCAGAAGACAGATCCAGGAGAAGGAGGACAGAGTAGTGTCGCTTGCTCTTGGCGGTTAGTAGGTCATTGGTGACTTTAGTCAGGGCAGGTTCAGTTGAGTGATGTGCCGGAAGCCAGATTGTAACAGGTCTAAGAGGGAGCAGGAGGAGAGCTGGGAGGAGAGTTCAAGATGGACGTGTTGTTCCAGTTGTTTTGAGGCATAAAGGAGAGGTGATATCAGGCGATAGCAAGACATAGAGGATGGATCAAGGGAGGGCTTTTTGAGGATGGGTGTGATCGAGGCATGTTTGAAGTATGAGGGGAAGACACCATTTGCAAGTGAAAGGTTGAGGAGATGGGTTAGGGTTGGAATGAAGACTGTGGTGAGGTTAGGGATGAGGTGGGACATGAGTGGGTCAATCGTGCAAGTGGTGAGATGTGATCTTGACAGAAGAGTGGAGAGCTGATCTTCTGTCATGGTGGAGAAGCTGGTTTTGGATGAAGAGGGCTGAGCAGTTAAGAGAAGGGGCATTGGGGGCTGCGGGCCAAAGCTTTGTCTGATCGTATCGATCTTCTGCTTAAAGAAAAAGGCAAAGTCTTCAGCAGAAATGAGAGAAGAGGGAGGAGGTGCTGGGGGACGGAGTAGAGAATTAAAAGTGTTGAAAAGCTGTTTAGGGTTGTGAGACAGGGAGGATATGAGAAATGAGAAGTAAGATGGTTTTGTGGCAGTGAGCGTGGACTTGAAGCTGGCGAGGGACTGCTTGTATGCGATGAAGTGCTCGGCAGAGTGGGATCTCTTCCGTCTCTGCTCAGTGACCCTGGAAGCCCATCTCAGGTCTTTGGTCAGGCTGGTCAGCCAGGGTTGCGTGTTGACTGTATGAGTTTTGCTGTGCGTGAGGGGGGGCGGCCGAATCAAGTGTTGCTGTTATTGTGGTGTTATAAAAAGTGGCAGCAGCATCTGTGTCATGAAGGGAGGCTATGTCTGTAAGAGCGAGAAGGGACTCAGAGAGTGAGTGTAAATTGAGGTGTTTGAGATTTCTGTGAGGGTGAGTGAGTTTGTGGAGCGGGGGTTGCACACTAGGAGAGGAGAGGGAAGAGATGTCAGTAGGTTGTGATCAGACAAGGGGAGGGGGTGTGTTAGTGAGATTAGTAAGGGAGCAGAGGCGGGTGAAGATGAGGTCCAGCATGTGCCCATCTTTGTGAGTGGCTGCGAAGGACCATTGAGTGAGACCGAAGGAGGCAGTCAGTGATAAAAGTTTAGAGGCAGCTGAGGTGGGAGTGTCAATGGGGATAGTGAAGTCACATCATCACGTCAGATGATAGTGGGGATGTCAGCAGAGAGGAAATGAAGCAGCCAGGTGGTGAAGTGGTCGAGAAAGGTGGAGATGGCTAGTTCTGGGGGGGTAGATTACAGCCAGCTGGAGGTTGCAGGGGGAGTAGATGCAGACGGGGTGCACCTCAAATGAGGGAAGAGTAGCAGAGGGTGGTAGTGGAATTGGGGCAAAGGAGCAGGTATCAGACAGGAGCAAGCCAACTCCTCCACCATGTTTGTTGCTGGGGCGAAAAAGAGATGAGATGGAATCTGCCATAAGAAAGTGCAGCTGGAGAGGCTGAGTCAGAGGGGGAGAGCCAGGTTTCAGTGATGCCATGGAGAGTTAGTTGGTGAGGAAGAGGTCATGGATATACGACAGTTTGTTGCAGACAGAGCATGCGTTCCATAGAGCCCCAGGTAGGGGGACCGGGGGAGTGGGGGCTGGATGAATGGGTATGAGGTTATCATCATTGCGAAAATGTGCAGAGGATCGAAAAATTAGAAATTAATGTGGGAATGTGTTGAGGAGGGCCAGGATTAGGGGGTACGTCACCAGCAATGAGGAGCAGCAGACGGAGCGTTAGAAGGTGGGAGCAGATAGGACATTATGTGGCCGTGTGTGTCTGGAGCAAAAGGATTGTATGTGGTGGAACAGTTCTGAGGAGGAGGTGAGATGGCTGGGGAGGATGGAGGGAGATATGATTATTTCCTTACTAGGTGGAAGGATTACAGGAGATAGTAAGAAAGAAAGTAGTATGGGGGTGAAAGTGAAAAGAAACAGAAACATTGTAGTGGTTTTCTATCCCATTACATTAGTCATTTCCAGTCCAATTTGAGTCTAATTCTAAGTGTTGTACTTCGAAATCTGTACTTTGAAAGATGCAATTTCAAGCATGCCTGGATCAGACTAGAGTCTGGATCAGATCCATAGGTCGGAATATATCTTCAGCTAAGGGCAATCAGGTGTGAATGAGGAGGTGGGTGGGTAAGGCCAAACCAGATGTAGAGAGTTAAGCAAAGGTCATAAAGAGAGTGAGGGGTTGGAGAGACCACGCAAAGATATGCCAGAGTAACCTAATCAAGAGAAATTAAACAGATCATTGAACAAAATGATAGGTACGAAAAGCATACCAGAAAGACGTTACATGTGCTTCACATAGACAGTCAGATGCCAAGGAAAGCTGTGTGAGATGAAAGCATATCTGTGGGAAGAGGAAACAACTCTGTTAGATGATACAGATGGTGATGACGATAGTACAGCAATATGCAGTCCTTATAGCTTCTGCTCCTGCACAGCACTCTACAGCAGCTGTGGGAGGAGCCTATACACAGCACTCTACAGCGGCTGTGGGAGGAGCCTACACACAGCACTCTACAGCAAGTGTGGGAGGAGCCTATGCACAGCACTCTACAGCGGCTGTGGGAGGAGCCTACACACAGCACTCTACAGCAAGTGTGGGAGGAGCCTATGCACAGCACTCTACAGTGGGTGTGGGAGGAGCCTACACACAGCACTCTACAGCAGGTGTGGGAGCCTATGCACAGCACTCTACAGTGGGTGTGGGAGGAGCCTAGGGAGCATTCTACACTTACTTGCCATATAAGCCTTATTGAGGTCACATGACACTATCATGGGTGTGGTTTCATTGTATTAGTACAGTACATTGTACTGCTGAGGGGTGAGGCTGGACATTAACGATGCTATAAAGGTGTATGGACATATATATCGGGCACCCACTGTGATCAGACATTACTGACCTATATCTGGACAATCCCTTTAAGGGCTGATGACACCATCACAGCAGTTGTGCGTTCCCAGAGAGGCAGATCTCCTGCACTGTATACAATCATTAGTAGAACAGGAGCGATCTATAGGGCACAGCACACTCTTGGCCTCGCTCCTCAGACCACACATCTCACCACTCTCCAGACGGATTCCATTATGGAAATATGAAAAATGACTTGTTTCTCAGAGTGGAATGTGCAAACGAGCCAGCGCCATGTAGTAAATCATGGAGGCATCTGCTCACCATCTCATCTTCAGAGTTACTGTGGAATATTGTGCTCCCAGTACATACTGTCTGCTGGTCTATACCATCACTGGTCCAGTCTTCTGCTGCTTGTCCTCTCGGATGACACACTGGACCCCACTACTTGGACTTGTCAACATGTTATATACAGTTGTGCTGAAAAGTTTTTGCTTTCTTGGCCTTTTTTCAGAGAATATGAATGATAACACCCAAACTTTTTCTCCACTCATGGTTAGTGGTTGGGTGAAGCCATTTATTGTCACACTACTGTGTTTTTGCTTTGTAAATCATAATGACAACCCAAAACATCTAAATTACCATGATCAAAAGTTCACATCCCCCATTTCTTAATACCGTGTATTGTCCCCTCTAACATCAATGACAGCTTGAAGTCTTTTGTAGTAGTTGTGGATAGGGTTCTTTATTTTCTCAGATGGTAAAGCTGCCCACTCTTCTTGGCAAAAAGCCTCCAGTTCCTGTAAATTCCTGGGCTGTCTAGTATGAACTGCACACTTGAGATATCCCCAAAGAGGCTCAATGATACTGACGTCAGGAGACTGAGATGGCCACTCCAGAACCTTCACTTTCTTCTGCTGTAGCCAATGACAGGTAGACTTGGCCTTGTGTTTTGGATCGTTGTCATGTTGGAATGTCCAAGTACGTCCCATGCGCAGCTTCCATGCTGATTAGTGCAAATTTGCCTCCAGTATTTGCTGATAACGTGCTGCATTCATCTTTCCTTCAACTTTGACCAACTTTCCTGTGCCTTTGTAGCTCACACATCCCCCAAAACATCAGCGATCCACCTCGGTGCTTTACAGTAGGAATGGTGTTCCTTTCATCATAGGCCTTGTTGACCTCTCTCCAAATGTAACGTTTATGATTGTGGCCAAAAACTTCAATTTTGGTTACATCACTCCAAATTACCTTGTTTCAGAAGTTTTGAGGCTTGTCTCTGTGCTGTTTTGTGTATTGTAGGTGAGATACTTTGTGGCATTTGCACAGTAATGGCTTTCTTCTGGCGACTCGACCATGCAGCCCTTTTTCCTTAAAGTGCCTCCTTATTGTGCATCTTGAAGCAGCCACACCGCTAGTTTTCAGAGAGCCCTGTATTTCAGCTGATGTTATTTGTGGGTTTTTCTTTGCATCCCGAACAATTTTCCTGGTAGTTGTGGACGACATTTTGGTTGGTCTACCTGACCGTGGTTTTGATTTTACAGAGCCTCTGATTTTTCATTTGTTAATCACAGTGTGAACGCTGCTGTCTGGCATTACAACTTCCTTGGATATCTTTTTGTATCCCTTTCCTGTTTTATACAGTTCAACTACCTTTTCCCATAGATCCGTTGGCAATTCTTTTGCTTTCCCCATGACTCACAATCCAGAAACGTCAGTGGCTGGATGAAAGATGCAAGAGTCTGTCTGGATCCAAGAAACTCACTCAGCTTTTATGCACACACACTGATTACAAGCAAACAGGTCACAGGTGAGCATGTTACCTTTAGTAGCCATTCAAACCCAGGCTAAAATCACCAGGGTATGTGAACTTTTGATCAGGGTCATTTGGATGTTTTGGGTTGTCATTATGATTTAAAAAGAGAAAACACAGTAGTCTGACAATAAATGGCTTCACCCAACCACTGACCATTAGTGGAGAAAAAGTTTTGGTGTTATCATATTCTCTAGAAAAAGGTCAAGAAAGCAAAAATTCTACCGGGGTATGTAAACTTTTGAGCACAACTGTAATCTTCTGTTATTAGATCCTAAATGCTACAACTTGGTGACCAACTAGACCAAAGGAGGGTTCCTAACCACTAGTAGGTGGTACCATAGACACCTTCCACCAATAGAATCGACTGAGTGGGAATTCACTAAAAGAAGAGAAGGGAAGGACTTGGTGGCCTCACGTCTAGGAATCCATGAAGATCTTCAAAGCTCAGGAAACATATTGTAAGCAGGTCTGAAATGACCCATCCCATCAGGTGTCCCGGGAACGCAACATAAGATCTCACTAAAGTAACGTCTCTGTCCTCACCACACCGGCAGATGATCGATCATATATGGTCTTACGGAGCCATACACAGTGGAAGACAGTCAGTCAAACTCGCCTATCATGGCATCAGGGGATGACTGTCTCATACATATGGTGGTGGAGTCCCAACTGTTTTCAGTCAGTGGATGTTAGAGAAAAAAGAATTGGACATACAGTAATTGTGAGCCTCACAAGGACATACAGTATCTTCTCCTCGTCACGCTAATCAGCAGATGGTCATACATGGTCTTGATTAGAAGAAAGTTGTCCAACCTTGCCATTCGCACATGTATTGGGAAGATGTCTCAACTCTCTCCAGATGAAAGGATCAGGAACTAGGAATTTCAACAATGCTTTAAATCATCGATGAGATCTTCTGTTGGTTCATCTGGAGCCATATAGCCGGACAACACCCTAAAAACAACTGAAGTTTACACATCAGCCAAATTTGTGAGAGATGATGAGCGTTTCCAACTGTAAGCAGCACTCATTAAGACCACTACCCAGTACAATCATCATACTGAGCCGAAATACTATCTAACTAGCTGAAGACCACATCGATGGCGGCACAAATTATTTCTTTATCTCCAGAAGTCATAGTCAAGAAGTACACTCTGTTCTTCGAAGTACTGGTTATAGTTAAGACAAATATCTCCAAGATGGCTCCATCAATAATCCATAATCTTCTGCTGTTAACTTTTAGGAAATGGGAAGGAGGGGACCCTGGAGTTGCCCACCAGAAAACTCCCACCAGTTTACTGCTGACTCCGGACAAGGCGTTCCATAGTTTTGGATACACGGCCAGAGACTTCTACCATGATCTGGACCCTGAGGAGGCACGAGACTGGCTCTATTTTGAGAAATTCAAGATGAAGATTCACAGCACCAGTGTAAGAGAGATGGGCACAGTTGTAATGGTGAAATATGACATTTTCCCTTCTGTCACCTCTCTAGTTATGATATTTTGTCCCTTAGGATCTCACCATGAAGACAGAATTGGATGCCTTGAATGGGAAGAAGGTCCAAGCGCTGGAGGTGTTTGCACACGCATTAAGGTTCTTCAAGGAACATGCAGTGCACGTGAGTCAGCTATCTACAATAGTACAAGGGAAGGGACATAGAATAAAAAGGCTTCAATAAATTCAGGTCACAACAGCTGATGTGTGCAGATGGCGGCACTAAATTATTGTTATTCTTCTTAAAAGGAACTGAAGGAACAATGTCCATCTCTAGATGAGAAAGAAGGCATCCGATGGGTGATAACTGTCCCCGCCATTTGGAAGCAACCAGCAAAGCAATTCATGAGAGAAGCAGCATACCTGGTAAGACATTATACCTCCTACAGAAACTAAAGAAAGCGTGTCTCGGGATACAAAAAAATTAAAATGTGAGTCCTCTCTACCTAACTCACTTCACTTATGCTCCTATGTACAAGAACTACTATAATACTGCCCCTATGTACAAGAATATAGCTACTATAATACTGCCCCTATATACAAGAATATAACTACTATAATACTGCCCCTATGTACAAGAATATAGCTACTATAATACTGCCCCTATATACAAGATTATAACTACTATAATACTGCCCCTATATACAAGAATATAACTACTATAATACTGCTTCTATGTACAAGAATATAACTACTATAATACTGCCTCTATATACAAGATTATAACTACTATAATACTGCCACCTACGTACAAGAATATAACTACTATAATACTGCCTCTATGTACAAGAATATAACTACTATAATACTGCCCCCTATGTATAAGAATATACCTACTATAATACTGCCCCCTATGTATAAGAATATAACTACTATAATACTGCCCCCTATGTATAAGAATATAACTACTATAATACTGCCCCATGTACAAGAATATAACTACTATAATACTGTTCCCTATGTACAAGAATATAACTACTATAATACTGTCCCCATGTATAAGAATATAACTACTATAATACTGCCCCCATGTATAAGAATATAACTACTATAATACTGCTACCTATGTATAAGAATATAACTACTATAATACTGCTCCTATGTACAAGAATATAACTACTATAATACTGCCCCCTATGTATAATAATATAACTACTATAATACTGCCCCTATGTATAAGAATATAACTGCTATAATACTGCCCCCTATGTATAAGAATATAACTACTATAATACTGCCCCCTATGTACAAGAATATAACTACCGTACTATAATACTGCTACCTATGTATAAGAATATAACTACTATAATACTGCCCCTATATACAAGAATATAACTACTATAATACTGCCCCTATGTACAAGAATATAACTACTATAATACTGCCCCTATGTACAAGAATATAACTACTATAATACTGCCCCATGTACAAGAATATAACTACTATAATACTGTTCCCTATGTACAAGAATATAACTACTATAATACTGCCCCTATGTATAATAATATAACTACTATAATACTGCCCCCATGTATAAGAATATAACTACTATAATACTGCTACCTATGTATAAGAATATAACTACTATAATACTGCTCCTATGTACAAGAATATAACTACTATAATACTGCCCCCTATGTATAATAATATAACTACTATAATACTGCCCCTATGTATAAGAATATAACTGCTATAATACTGCCCCCTATGTATAAGAATATAACTACTATAATACTGCCCCCTATGTACAAGAATATAACTACCGTACTATAATACTGCTACCTATGTATAAGAATATAACTACTATAATACTGCCCCTATATACAAGAATATAACTACTATAATACTGCCCCTATGTACAAGAATATAACTACTATAATACTGCCCCTATGTACAAGAATATAACTACTATAATACTGCCCCTATGTACAAGAATATAACTACTATAATACTGCTCCTATGTACAAGAATATAACTACTATAATACTGCCCCTGTGTATAATAATATAACTACTATAATACTGCCCCTATGCATAAGAATATAACTATTATAATACTGCTCCTATATACAAGAATATAACTATTATAATACTGCCCCCTATGTACAAGAATATAACTGCTATAATACTGCCCCCTATGTATAAGAATATAACTACTATAATACTGCCCCCTATGTACAAGAATATATCTACTATAATACTGCTCCTATGTACAAGAATATAACTACTATAATACTGCTCCTATGTACAGGAATATAACTACTATAATACTGCTCCTATGTACAAGAATATAACTACTATAATACTGCTCCTATATACAAGAATATAACTACTATAATACTGCTCCTATGTACAAGAATATAACTACTATAATACTGTCCCCATGTACAAGAATATAACTACTATAATACTGCCCCCTATGTACAAGAATATAACTACTATAATACTGTCCCCATGTACAAGAATATAACTACTATAATACTGACCCCTATGTACAAGAATGTAACTACTATAATACAGCCCCTATGTACAAGAATATAACTACTATAATACTGCTCCTATGTACAAGAATATAACTACTATAATACTGCCTCCTATATACAAGAATATAACTACTATAATACTGCTCCTATGTACAAGAATATAACTACTATAATACTGCCCCTATGTACAAGAATATAACTACTATAATACTGCCCCTATGTACAAGAATATAACTACTATAATACTGTCCCCATGTACAAGAATATAACTACTATAATACTGCTCCTATGTACAAGAATATAACTACTATAATACTGTCCCCATGTACAAGAATATAACTACTATAATACTGCCCCTATGTACAAGAATATAACTACTATAATGCTGCCCCTATGTACAAGAATATAACTACTATAATGCTGCCCCTATGTACAAGAATATAACTACTATAATACTGCCCCCTATGTACAAGAATATAACTACTATAATACTGTCCCCATGTACAAGAATATAACTACTATAATACTTCTATGTATAAGAATATAACTACTATAATACTGCCCCCTATGTATAATAATATAACTACTATAATACTGCCCCTATGTATAAGAATATAACTGCTATAATACTGCCCCCTATGTATAAGAATATAACTACTATAATACTGCCCCCTATGTACAAGAATATAACTACCGTACTATAATACTGCTACCTATGTATAAGAATATAACTACTATAATACTGCCCCTATATACAAGAATATAACTACTATAATACTGCCCCTATGTACAAGAATATAACTACTATAATACTGCCCCTATGTACAAGAATATAACTACTATAATACTGCCCCATGTACAAGAATATAACTACTATAATACTGTTCCCTATGTACAAGAATATAACTACTATAATACTGCCCCTATGTATAATAATATAACTACTATAATACTGCCCCCATGTATAAGAATATAACTACTATAATACTGCTACCTATGTATAAGAATATAACTACTATAATACTGCTCCTATGTACAAGAATATAACTACTATAATACTGCCCCCTATGTATAATAATATAACTACTATAATACTGCCCCTATGTATAAGAATATAACTGCTATAATACTGCCCCCTATGTATAAGAATATAACTACTATAATACTGCCCCCTATGTACAAGAATATAACTACCGTACTATAATACTGCTACCTATGTATAAGAATATAACTACTATAATACTGCCCCTATATACAAGAATATAACTACTATAATACTGCCCCTATGTACAAGAATATAACTACTATAATACTGCCCCTATGTACAAGAATATAACTACTATAATACTGCCCCTATGTACAAGAATATAACTACTATAATACTGCTCCTATGTACAAGAATATAACTACTATAATACTGCCCCTGTGTATAATAATATAACTACTATAATACTGCCCCTATGCATAAGAATATAACTATTATAATACTGCTCCTATATACAAGAATATAACTATTATAATACTGCCCCCTATGTACAAGAATATAACTGCTATAATACTGCCCCCTATGTATAAGAATATAACTACTATAATACTGCCCCCTATGTACAAGAATATAACTACTATAATACTGCCTCCTATGTATAAGAATATAACTACTATAATACTGCTCCTATGTACAAGAATATAACTACTATAATACTGCTCCCTATATACAAGAATATATCTACTATAATACTGCTCCTATGTACAAGAATATAACTACTATAATACTGCTCCTATGTACAGGAATATAACTACTATAATACTGCTCCTATGTACAAGAATATAACTACTATAATACTGCTCCTATATACAAGAATATAACTACTATAATACTGCTCCTATGTACAAGAATATAACTACTATAATACTGTCCCCATGTACAAGAATATAACTACTATAATACTGCCCCCTATGTACAAGAATATAACTACTATAATACTGTCCCCATGTACAAGAATATAACTACTATAATACTGACCCCTATGTACAAGAATGTAACTACTATAATACAGCCCCTATGTACAAGAATATAACTACTATAATACTGCTCCTATGTACAAGAATATAACTACTATAATACTGCCTCCTATATACAAGAATATAACTACTATAATACTGCTCCTATGTACAAGAATATAAATACTATAATACTGCCCCTATGTACAAGAATATAACTACTATAATACTGCCCCTATGTACAAGAATATAACTACTATAATACTGCTCCTATGTACAAGAATATAACTACTATAATACTGTCCCCATGTACAAGAATATAACTACTATAATACTGCCCCTATGTACAAGAATATAACTACTATAATGCTGCCCCTATGTACAAGAATATAACTACTATAATGCTGCCCCTATGTACAAGAATATAACTACTATAATACTGCCCCCTATGTACAAGAATATAACTACTATAATACTGTCCCCATGTACAAGAATATAACTACTATAATACTTCTATGTATAAGAATATAACTACTATAATACTGCCCCTATATACAAGAATATAACTACTATAATACTGCTCCTATATACAAGAATATAACTACTATAATACTGCTCCTATGTACAAGAATATAACTACTATAATACTGCCCCTATGTACAAGAATATAACTACTATAATACTGCTCCTATATACAAGAATATAACTACTATAATACTGCTCCTATGTACAAGAATATAACTACTATAATACTGCCCCTATGTACAAGAATATAACTACTCTAATACTGCTCCTATATACAAGAATATAACTACTATAATACTGCTCCTATGTACAAGAATATAACTACTATAATACTGCCCCTATGTACAAGAATATAACTACTATAATACTGCTCCCTATGTACAAGAATATAACTGCTATAATACTGCCTCTATGTACAAGAATATAACTACTATAATACTGCCCCCTATGTACAAGAATATAACTACTATAATACTGCTCCTATATACAGGAATATAACTACTATAATACTGCTCCTATATACAAGAATATAACTACTATAATACTGCTCCTATGTACAAGAATATAACTACTATAATACTGCTCCTATGTATAAGAATATAACCACTATAATACTATAAGTCACTAGATGGGAGAATCTTTATAGCTGGACTTTCTCTCTGAATAGAATTACAATTAATAAATAATAATACATTTTTATTTATATAGCGCCAACATATTCCACAGCACTTTACAACTTATAGAGGGGACTTGTACAGACAATAGACATTACAGCATAACAGTAATCACAGTTCAAAATAGATACCAGGAGGAATGAGGGCCCTGCTGCTCGGGAGCTTACAATCTATGAGAAAAAAGGGGAGACACGAGAGGTGGATGGTAACAATTGCTTTAGTTATTTGGATCAGCCATAGTGTAAGGCTCGGGTGTTCATGTAAAGCTGCATGAACTGGTTATCAGCCTAAATATGTAGCAGTACAGACACAGAGGCTATTAACTGCATAAAGTGTATGAGAACATGATGCGAGGAACCTGATTATGGTTTTTTTTTTGTTTTTTTAATAGGCCACACAGGGATAGTTAGGTTAATGCGTTGAGGCGGTAGGCCTGTGGGGATTGGGGATTAATCGTATTAACCTGGGTAGTGCATTCCAAAGAATCGGCGCAGCACGTGTAAAGTCTTGGAGACGGGAACGGGAGGTTCTGATTATTGAGGATGCTAACCTGAGGTCATTAGCGGAGCGGAGGGCACGGGTAGGGTGGTAGATTGGGACCAGGGAGGAGATGTACGGTGGTGCTGAGCCATGGAGCACTTTGTGGATGAGGGTAGTAGTTTTGTACTGGATTCTGGAGTGGATGGGTAGCTAGTGTAATGACTGGCACAGGGTAGAGGCATCGGTGTAACGGTTGGTGAGGAATATGATCCTGGCTGCAGCATTCAGGACAGATTGGAGCGGGGAGAGTTTGGTAAGAGGGAGCCCGATTAATAGAAAGTTACAATAGTCCAGACGAGAATGAATAAGAGAAACAGTAAGAGTTTTTGCAGAGTCGAAAGTAAGAAAAGGTCGAATTCTAGAAGTGTTTTTGACGTGCAGATAACAAGAGCGAGTCAGTGATCGGATGTGGGGGGTGAATGAAAGCTCGGAATGAAGTATGACCCCAAGGCAGCGGGCATGTTGCTTGGGAGTAATGGTGGAACCACACACGGAGATGGCAATGTCGGGCAAGGTAGGTTAGTAAAGGAAGTAAACACGAGGAGTTCAGTTTTTGACAGGTTCAGTTTCAGATAGAGGGAGGAAGCAGTAAGACAATCACTGGTGTTTTCTAAAAAGGCTGGAGAGATATCAGGAGCAGAAGTGTATAATTGGGTGTCATCAGCATAGAGATGGTACTGGAAACCAAATCTACTGATTGTTTGTCCAATAGGGGCAGTATACAATGAGAAGAGGAGGGGGCCTAGGACTGATACTTGAGGAACCCCAACAGTAAGGGGAAGGTGAGAGGAGGAGGAACCAGCAAAACATACAGTGAAGGATCGGTCAGAGAGATAGGAGGAGAACCAGGAGAGAACGGTGTCCTTGAGGCCAATGGAGCGGAGCATAGTGAGGAGGACCTGGTGATCCTAGTGTCGAAAGCGGCGGAGAGATCCAAGAGAATTAGCATGTAGTGACCATTAGATTTAGCTGTTAGTAGGTCATTAGAGACTTTAGTAAGGGCAGTTTCAGTAGAGTGTAAAGAGCGGAAGCCAGATTGAAGGGCTGAGAAGAGAGTTATCTGAGAGATATCGGATTAGACGGGAGTGGACCAGGCATTTGAGGAGTTTAGAGATGAAGGGAAGATTAGAGACAGGTCTATAGTTTGCAGCACAGTTTTGGTCGAGGGATGGATTTTTAAGTAATGGATGTATGATGGCATGCTTAAATGAGGAGGGAAAGATACCGGAAGACAGAGAAAGGTTGAACATTTTTGTTAGGTGAGCGGTGACAGCAGGGGAAAGGGACTGGAGGAGATGTGATGGAATGGGGTCACTGGTGCAAGTGGTCTGGCGAGAAGATACAAGGAGCCTGATTACTTCTTCTTTTGTGACTGGTTGAAACTCAGAAAGTGAGCTAGATGAAGTGGAGGAGGGAGGACAGTGCATGGTATGAGGGGATTGGGAGATAATTTCCTGTCAGATATGGTAAATTTTTTCTTTGAAGTAATTGGCCAGATCGTCAGCGTGGAGATCCGTGGTTGGGGCCTGCATCTGTGGTTGAGCAGGGAATGAAAAGTTTCATAGAGACGTTTAGGGTTAATGGACCTCAATAATCAGAACCTCCCACTCCCGTCTCCAAGACTTTACACGTGCGGCGCCGATTCTTTGGAATGCACTACCTAGGTTAATACAATTAATCCCCAATCCCCACAGTTTTAAGCGTGCACTAAAAACTCATTTGTTCAGATTGGCCTACCGCCTCAACGCATTAACCTAATTATCCCTGTGTGGCCTATTAATAAAAAACAACAACATAATCACGTTCCTCCATCATGTTCTCATACACTTTATGCAGTTAATAGCCTCTGTGTCTGTACTGTTACATACTTAGGCAGTTAACTGGTTCATGCAGCTTTACATGAACACCCGAGCCTTACACTATGGCTGGTTCAAATAACTAAAGCAATTGTTACCATCCACCTCTTGTGTCTCCCCTTTTCCTCATAGATTGTAAGCTTGCGAGCAGCAGGGCCCTCATTCCTCCTGGTATCTGTTTTGAACTGTGATTTCTGTTATGCTGTAATGTCTGTTGTCTGTATAAGTCCCCTCTATAAGTTGTAAAGCGCTGCGGAATATGTTGGCGCTATATAAATAAAATTATTATTATTATTATTATTATTAATGGACAGTGAGGTGATGAGGGTGTTGAAATAGGTTTGTTTGGAGAGGTGAAGGGCAGAGTTGTGTGTTTTTAAGCATAAACTTATAATGGATGAAATCTTCGGGTAGATTAGATTTTCTCCACAGACGTTCGGCGCACCTGGAGCACCACTGCAGGAAACATGTTTGCAGCGTGTGCCACAGTTGTCGCCGTCTGTGCCGAGTTGATCTCTGTATAGGAGGTGCAATTTCATCCAGGGCACTTTGCAGGGTTTCATTGTAATGCTTCAGTGCAGAATCGGGACATGAGATGGAGGAGATTGGGGCCAATGAGGACTGCAAGTTCTTCATAAGTTTCTGGGTGTTAATGGCCTGTATGTTTCTATAAGTGTGGAAAGTGGGGGTGACCTGACAATTGATGTTGATTCTCATTTCCTTAATCGTGTGACTTTCTAGGCAGGCTTGGTGTCCCCAGAATATCCTGAGCAGCTCCTAATAGCTTTGGAGCCAGAGGCCGCCTCCATTTACTGCAGAAAGCTTCGACTCCACCAACTGATTGACCTCAGCTGTAAGGCTTTTTTCAATGGCTTTTCTCCTGATCAGTCAGTTGACTCCAGCTTCAGGCAAGGTGAGAACGTATCAGTATAGCATGAAATTAAGACTTAACCTTTAATCTTATTTATGAGAAAGGAGTGTGGTATGAACCTTGTTCTCGGATAGGTTCAATCTCACCAAGAGCCTCTATTAATCAAATCATCATGGAAGTACACAGAACCTGGATCAAGGAATGCGGACAAAACGTACCTTGCATGTCCTGTCCTCACTAAAATCCTAGCCACACCGATATACCTCCCGCCCTGACAGTGACAGGACCCATCTAACTATTAACTTAACTATTGTTACCCTATAAAGTCCCTACCAGCCTCCTCAAGTCTAATATTTCCCAACAGCTGTGAGGAAAGGACTTGAAGGTCTACAGATAGATAAGGGTGTGCTGCTCTCCAATTGTCAATAAAGTTGTGATGGTCTCCAGATATAGATGAGGATTTGATGATCCCCAAGTCTGAATGAAGATGTGATGGTCTCCAAATATGGATGAAGGTGTGGTGGTCTCCAGATATACATGATCCACGTGTGGATAAGAATGTAATGGTCTACATTGGGCTGGATGAGGATGTGATTCTTTCCAGGTCTGGATAAGGATGTGATTTTCTCCAGGTGTGAATGATGTGATGGTCTCCAGCTGTGGATGAAGATGTGGTCTCACGTCTGGATGAGGATGTGATGGTATCAATGTCTGGATGAGAATGTGATGGTCTCCAGATATGGATGAAAACGTGGTGATCTCCAGGTGTTGATGGCGATGTGCTTATCTCCAGGTGTGGATGATGATGTGATGGTCTCCAGGTGTAGATGATGTGTTGGTCTCCAAGTGTGGATGAGGATGTGGTTGTCTCTACATCTGGATGAGGATATGATTGTCTTCATGTCTGGATGAGAATGTGCTGGTCTCTAGGTGTGGAAGAGGATGAGGTGGTCTCCAGGTGTGGAAGAGGATGTGTTGGTCTCCAGATACAGATGAAAATGTGATGGTCTCCAGGTGTAAATGAAGATATGGTGACCTCCAGGTCTGGATGAGAATGTGCTGGTCTCTAGGTGTGGATGAGGATGTGCTGGTCTCAGGTGTGGATGAAGATGTGGTGGTTTGCAGGTCAGGATGATGGTGTTCTGGTCTCTAGGTGTGAATGAGATTGTAATGGTCTCCAGGTGTAGATGAGGATGTTGTAGTATCCAGATGTGTATGAGGATGTGATGGCCTCCTGGTCTGATGATTATGTTATTGCCTCCAGGTTTTCATGAGAATGTGCAGGTCTCCAGGTGTGGATGAGGGTGTGCTGGTCTTTAGTTGTGGATAAAAATGTGAGGGTCTCCAGGTGTAGATGAGAACGTGCTAGTCTCCAGGTGCACATGAGGATGTGATGGTGTCCACGTCTGGATAAAGATGTGTTGGTCTCCTGGTTTGGATAAGGATGTGCTGGTCTCCTAATGTCCAGATATAGATGAAGATGTGGTGGTCTCCAGCTATAGATGAAGATATGATTGTCTCCAGGTCTGGATGAGAATGTTGTCACATCCAGGTCTGAATCAGGATGTGATGGTCTCCTGGTCTGGATGAGGAAGTGCTGTTCTCCTGGTGTGGATGAAGATGTGGTGGTCTCCATGTCTGGATGAGTATGTGATGTTCTCCAGGTGTGGATGAGGATATGTTGATTTCCAGGGGTGGATGAGAATGTGATGATCTCCAGCTGTGAATGAGGATGTAATGGTCTCCAAATGTGGATGTGCTGGTCTCCATGTGTGGATGAGGATGTTATGGCTTCCAGGTCTGAATAAGGATGTTATGGTCTTCAGGTGTGAATGAGGATGTGCTGGTCTCAGGTCTGGATGAGGATGTAGTGGTTTGCAGGTCAGAATGGCGACATGATGGTCTCCAGTTGTGAATGAGAATGTGATGGTCTCCAGATGTGGATGAGGATGTTATGGCTTCCAGGTCTGAATAAGGATGTTATGGTCTTCAGGTGTGAATGAGGATGTGCTGGTCTCAGGTCTGGATGAGGATGTAGTGGTTTGCAGGTCAGAATGGCGACATGATGGTCTCCAGTTGTGAATGAGAATGTGATGGTCTCCAGATGTGGATGAGGATGTTATGGTCTCCAGGTCTGGATAAGAACGTGTGGTTGAGGATGTGATTGTATCACTGCTTCTCATTATTACACTTGCCCAATATATTAACTTTTCTCTGGAGACCATCTACTGTTTGGGTTTTCAGGGTTCTTGATGATGTGCTCAGCAGTCTTACATTCAGAGGCTGAAATCTTAAAGTCATGAGACCACAAAAACAAATCACAAACTTGTTGCTTCAACCATATAATGTGTAATTTACAGGGGTCTTAGTGATTAATTTACGCTCTACAGACTTATACTTTAATTTACTGATTAAAGCAGTTTATTGTTCCCTGTTATCAGACACTTAGGGTTTAGGGAATGCTGACTGTCATGCATTGTAGCCTTGTAGGGGGTGTTTGGTTAGCACAATCCTTGTCCTATGAGGGTCCACACTGGGTGGAGACCATCCTGAGGCTCGTGTAGCTTGGGTTGGGGTCTTCATGTCATTTGTTTTGCACGGTTGAGCATTTCCAATCCTGATCTCAATCATTAGTATGTTTATGAATGACGTTATTATAAATGTCAGATGTTATCAACCATGGACCCCATATAACCAGAGTCTCCCCTATCATTCCCAGCACGGGAGCAGCTTAGAAGATCCCGGCACAGCCGCACGTTTCTGGTGGAGACCGGGATGGGAGAGCTGTGGTCAGAGATGCAGGCAGGTGAGTGACGGTGATCACAGATGGATGATTGTTGTGAATTTGCTTTTTGCTCCCTCTAGTGGTTACTAGTTTTTTGACTCTGGTTTTTCTGTCATCCCTTTTATCCGCACCTGGGTCGTTAGTTAGGGGTGTTGCTATATAAGCTCTCTGGACCTTCAGTTCAATGCCTGGCAACGTAGTTATCAGAGCTAGTCTGCTGTGCTCTTGTCTACTGATCCTGGTTCCAGTTATTTCAGCTAAGTCTGCCTTTTGCTTTTTGCTATTTGTTTTGGTTTTGTATTTTTGTCCAGCTTGTTCCATATCTATATCCTGACCTTTGCTGGAAGCTCAAGGGGGCTGGTGTTCTCCCCCCGGACCGTTAGACGGTTCGGGGGTTCTTGAATTTCCAGTGTGGATTTTGATAGGGTTTTTGTTGACCATATAAGTTACCTTTCTTTATTCTGCTATCAGTAAGCGGGCCTCTCTGTGCTAAACCTGGTTCATTTCTGTGTTTGTCATTTCCTCTTACCTAACCGTCATTATTTGTGGGGGGCTTCTATCCAGCTTTGGGGTCCCCTTCTCTGGAGGCAAGAAAGGTCTTTGTTTTCCTCTACTAGGGGTAGCTAGATTCTCCGGCTGGCGCGTGTCATCTAGAATCAACGTAGGAATGATCCCCGGCTACTTCTAGTGTTGGCGTTAGGAGTAGATATATGGTCAACCCAGTTACCACTGCCCTATGAGCTGGATTTTTGTATTCTGCAGACTTCCACGTTCCTCTGAGACCCTCGCCATTGGGGTCAGAACAGTTTGCCAGGCCAGTATTAAATGTTTAATGCATTGCAGAAGAGGGATTATAAGAAAGAAGATTCTGAGTTTTTTTTTTTTTTTCTTCTTCCCCTTTACCTCAGTGTGGCTATGCTTGCTGCAGACATGAATGTCCAGACCTTGATTACAAGTGTGGACCAGCTGGCTACTCGTGTGCAGGGCATACAAGACTATGTTATCAGAAATCCTAGGTCAGAACCTAAAATACCGATTCCTGAACTGTTTTCCGGAGACAGGTTTAAGTTTAGGAATTTCGTGAATAATTGTAAATTGTTTTTGTCCCTGAGACCCTGTTCATCTGGAGATTCTGCTCAGCAAGTAAAAATTGTTATTTCGTTCTTACGGGGCGACCCTCAGGATTGGGCTTTTTCGCTGGCGCCAGGAGATCCGGCATTGGCTGATCTTGATGCGTTTTTTCTGGCGCTCGGTTTACTTTATGAGGAACCCAATCTTGAGATTCAGGCAGAAAAGGCCTTGCTGGCTATGTCTCAGGGGCAGGACGAGGCTGAAGTGTATTGCCAAAAATTTCGGAAATGGTCCGTGCTGACACATTGGAACGAGTGTGCACTGGCCGCTAATTTTAGAAATGGCCTTTCTGAAGCCATTAAGAATGTTATGGTGGGTTTTCCCATTCCCACAGGTCTGAATGATACTATGGCACTGGCTATTCAAATTGACCGGCGGTTGCGGGAGCGCAAAACCGCAAATTCCCTCATGGTGTTGTCTGAACAGACACCTAATTCGGTGCAATGTGATAGAAAAACCGCAAATTCCCTCATGGTGTTGTCTGAACGGACACCTGATTTAATGCAATGTGATAGAATCCTGACTAGAAATGAGCGGAAAATTCATAGACGCCGGAATGGCTTGTGCTACTACTGTGGTGATTCTACACATGTTATCTCAGCATGCTCTAAACGTATAGCTAAGGTTGTTAGTCCTGTCACCGTTGGTAATTTACAACCTAAATTTATTCTGTCTGTAACTTTGATTTGCTCACTGTCATCTTATCCTGTCATGGCGTTTGTAGATTCAGGTGCTGCCCTGAGTCTCATGGATCTCTCATTTGCTAAGCGCTGTGGATTTACTCTTGAACCATTAGAAAATCCTATTCCTCTTAGGGGTATTGATGCTACACCATTGGCAGCAAATAAACCGCAGTATTGGACACAGGTTACCATGTGCATGACTCCTGAACACCGCGAGGTGATACGTTTCCTGGTTTTACATAAAATGCATGATTTGGTTGTTTTAGGGCTGCCATGGTTACAGACCCATAATCCAGTCCTGGACTGGAAGGCTATGTCAGTCTCTAGTTGGGGCTGTCGTGGTATTCATGGGGATTCCCTGCCTGTGTCTATTGCTTCTTCTACGCCTTCGGAAGTTCCGGAGTATTTGTCTGATTATCAGGATGTCTTCAGTGAGTCTGAGTCCAGTGCACTGCCTCCTCATAGGGACTGTGACTGTGCTATAGATTTGATCCCAGGCAGTAAATTTCCTAAGGGAAGACTGTTTAATCTGTCGGTACCTGAACATACCGCTATGCGTTCATATATCAAGGAGTCTCTGGAGAAAGGACATATTCGTCCGTCTTCTTCCCCTCTTGGTGCGGGATTCTTTTTTGTGGCAAAAAAGGACGGATCTTTGAGACCTTGTATTGATTATCGGCTTTTAAATAAGATCACTGTCAAATTTCAGTATCCTTTACCGCTGTTGTCTGACTTGTTTGCCCGGATTAAGGGTGCCAAGTGGTTCACCAAGATAGACCTTCGTGGTGCGTACAACCTTGTGCGCATTAAGCAAGGTGATGAATGGAAAACCGCATTCAATACGCCCGAAGGTCATTTTGAGTACTTGGTGATGCCTTTTGGGCTCTCCAATGCGCCTTCGGTTTTTCAGTCCTTTATGCATGACATTTTCCGGAAGTATCTGGATAAATTTTTGATTGTTTATCTGGATGATATTTTGGTTTTTTCTGATGATTGGGATTCGCATGTGGAGCAGGTCAGGTTGGTCTTTAAAATTTTGCGTGAAAATTCTTTGTTTGTCAAGGGCTCAAAGTGTCTCTTTGGTGTACAGAAGGTTCCCTTTTTGGGGTTCATTTTTTCCCCTTCTGCTGTGGAGATGGACCCAGTCAAGGTCCGAGCTATTCTTGATTGGACTCAGCCCTCGTCAGTTAAGAGTCTTCAGAAGTTCTTGGGCTTCGCTAACTTCTACCGTTGTTTTATCGCTAATTTTTCTAGCATTGTGAAACCTTTGACGGATATGACCAAGAAGGGCTCCGATGTAGCTAACTGGGCTCCTGCTGCCGTGGAGGCTTTCCAGGAGTTGAAACGCCGGTTTATTTCGGCGCCTGTTTTGTGCCAGCCTGACGTCTCACTTCCCTTTCAGGTTGAGGTGGATGCTTCGGAGATTGGGGCAGGGGCCGTTTTGTCGCAGAGAGGCCCTGGTTGCTCTGTTATGAAACCTTGTGCCTTTTTCTCTAGGAAGTTTTCGCCTGCCGAGCGAAATTATGATGTGGGCAATCGGGAGTTGTTGGCCATGAAATGGGCATTTGAGGAGTGGCGTCATTGGCTCGAGGGTGCTAAGCATCGTGTGGTGGTCTTGACTGATCACAAAAATCTGATGTATCTCGAGTCTGCTAAACGCCTTAATCCGAGACAGGCCCGCTGGTCATTGTTTTTCTCCCGCTTTGATTTTGTTGTCTCGTATTTACCAGGTTCAAAGAATGTGAAGGCCGATGCTCTTTCTAGGAGCTTTGTGCCTGATGCTCCTGGAGTCGCTGATCCTGTTGGTATTCTTAAAGATGGAGTTATCTTGTCAGCTATTTCTCCGGATCTGCGACGTGTGTTGCAGAGATTTCAGGCTGATAGGCCTGAGTCTTGTCCACCTGACAGACTGTTTGTCCCGGATAAGTGGACCAGCAGAGTCATTTCCGAGGTTCATTCCTCGGTGTTGGCAGGTCACCCGGGAATTTTTGGCACCAGAGATCTGGTGGCCAGGTCCTTTTGGTGGCCTTCCTTGTCAAGGGATGTGCGGTCATTTGTGCAGTCCTGTGGGACTTGTGCTCGAGCTAAGCCTTGCTGTTCTCGTGCCAGCGGTTTGCTCTTGCCCTTGCCTGTCCCGAAGAGACCTTGGACACATATCTCCATGGATTTCATTTCTGATCTTCCGCTATCTCAGGGCATGTCCGTTATCTGGGTGATATGTGATCGCTTCTCCAAGATGGTCCATTTGGTTCCTTTGCCTAAGCTGCCTTCCTCTTCCGATCTGGTTCCTGTGTTTTTCCAGAACGTGGTTCGTTTGCACGGCATCCCTGAGAATATTGTGTCAGACAGAGGATCCCAGTTCGTTTCCAGGTTCTGGCGATCCTTTTGTAGTAGGATGGGCATTGATTTGTCGTTTTCGTCTGCTTTCCATCCTCAGACTAATGGACAGACGGAGCGAACCAATCAGACTTTGGAGGCTTATTTGAGGTGTTTTGTCTCTGCTGATCAGGACGATTGGGTGACATTCTTGCCGTTGGCTGAGTTTGCCCTTAATAATCGGGCTAGTTCCGCCACCTTGGTTTCGCCTTTTTTCTGCAACTCTGGTTTCCATCCTCGCTTTTCTTCGGGTCATGTGGAGCCTTCTGACTGTCCTGGGGTGGATTCTGTGGTGGATAGGTTGCAGCAGATCTGGAATCATGTGGTGGACAACTTGAAGTTGTCACAGGAGAAGGCTCAGCGCTTTGCCAACCGCCGCCGCGGTGTGGGTCCCCGACTACGCGTTGGGGATTTGGTATGGCTTTCTTCCCGCTTTGTTCCTATGAAGGTCTCCTCTCCCAAATTTAAACCTCGTTTTATTGGGCCTTACAAGATATTGGAAATTCTTAATCCTGTATCTTTTCGTCTGGATCTTCCTGTGTCGTTTGCTATTCACAATGTATTTCATAGGTCCTTGTTGCGGCGGTACATTGTGCCTGTAGTTCCTTCTGCTGAGCCTCCTGCTCCGGTGTTGGTTGAGGGCGAGTTGGAGTACGTGGTGGAGAAGATCTTGGATTCTCGCCTCTCCAGGCGGAGGCTTCAGTACCTGGTCAAGTGGAAGGGCTATGGTCAGGAGGATAATTCCTGGGTGGTCGCCTCTGATGTTCATGCGGCCGATTTAGTTCGTGCCTTTCATGCCGCTCATCCTGATCGCCCTGGTGGTCGTGGTGAGGGTTCGGTGACCCCTCACTAAGGGGGGGGTACTGTTGTGAATTTGCTTTTTGCTCCCTCTAGTGGTTACTAGTTTTTTGACTCTGGTTTTTCTGTCATCCCTTTTATCCGCACCTGGGTCGTTAGTTAGGGGTGTTGCTATATAAGCTCTCTGGACCTTCAGTTCAATGCCTGGCAACGTAGTTATCAGAGCTAGTCTGCTGTGCTCTTGTCTACTGATCCTGGTTCCAGTTATTTCAGCTAAGTCTGCCTTTTGCTTTTTGCTATTTGTTTTGGTTTTGTATTTTTGTCCAGCTTGTTCCATATCTATATCCTGACCTTTGCTGGAAGCTCAAGGGGGCTGGTGTTCTCCCCCCGGACCGTTAGACGGTTCGGGGGTTCTTGAATTTCCAGTGTGGATTTTGATAGGGTTTTTGTTGACCATATAAGTTACCTTTCTTTATTCTGCTATCAGTAAGCGGGCCTCTCTGTGCTAAACCTGGTTCATTTCTGTGTTTGTCATTTCCTCTTACCTCACCGTCATTATTTGTGGGGGGCTTCTATCCAGCTTTGGGGTCCCCTTCTCTGGAGGCAAGAAAGGTCTTTGTTTTCCTCTACTAGGGGTAGCTAGATTCTCCGGCTGGCGCGTGTCATCTAGAATCAACGTAGGAATGATCCCCGGCTACTTCTAGTGTTGGCGTTAGGAGTAGATATATGGTCAACCCAGTTACCACTGCCCTATGAGCTGGATTTTTGTATTCTGCAGACTTCCACGTTCCTCTGAGACCCTCGCCATTGGGGTCATAACAATGATGGTCCACAGTCAAAGACCAAACTGGGTCCTGAAACATTACAGAGCGTTTATATAGTGCTGTCCTGTTACACTGCACAGGAACCCGTCAGGTGGCAGGTATTAGGTAGAGCTACAACCCTCCAGCAAGCACCTCTGCCCTGATGCCACTTCCCAGGATCCAGATGACCTCATAGACCACGTCCGGGGAGAGTTTCCCTTTATTTCTCCAGATTTGCTGATTTTTGTCTGGGAAAGTGAAGAAGATTGCTTCTCCTGTCATCTAGTGGCACCTAGTGACTGACCAACAGAATGCAGGACGTATGACCCCAGAGTCATATAATGTTTGATCCATTTTTAAACATCTGTGGCTGCGTCCGGGTCTGCCAGCTGTGGTGGCCTGTTAGACTCAGCCTCTAAGGGTATGTGCAGATGATCAGGAACTGTCCCATCCCACCAGTTAATTTCCTTTTGCATACCGTAAAAAAAAAAAAACGAAGCAAAAAACTTTGCTTCTTCATCATACTGCCAAACAAAGTTGACTAAAACGCAATAAAAAAAATATGGAACCGAATACGTTATTTGGTCATGCAAAAAACAAGCCACTATACAGCTCCATCAGTGGACTAAAAAAGTTATAGCTCTCAGAATAAAGTGATGCAAAAACAATTCTTTTTTTTCTATAAAATAGATTTTACTGAGTAAAAGCGGCAAAACGTAAAAAAGCGATATGAGGTATCATAATTGTACTGTCCTGAAGAATAAAGCAGTGTTATCAATTTTTCCACATGCAGAATGACAAAAAAAAAAAACACAAAACACAAAATTCTTGAATTGATGTTTTTTGTTCATTCTGCCTCCCACAAATTGGAATAGAAAGTGATGAAAGAATGTCATGTGTCTGAAAATGGTACAAATAAAAACGTCAACTCGTCCCACAAAACATAAGCCCTCACATGACTCTATGAGCCAAAATATTGTGATGCGAAAACTAGTTTTTGCTGTAAAAAGCATCTTTTGGTCTGTGACAGCAGCCAATAATAAAAACCTGATGCCAGATTTATATTGCACTGACCCAAAGAATAAAGTCACCTAATCATTTATACCGCACGAGGAATGGTGTAAAAAATAAATAAAATCAATTTTTCATCTGCTGTTAATTTGTTCATTCTGCCTCCCAAAGATCACAGTAAGGCTCAGCGCACATTTATCCTGCGCTCTGTGCTGAGCGCTTGCATTGTGATTTCTATGTAAATTTCCAAAATACGTGATTCAGACAGAAGATTCCATGTATTAGACTGTATCAGGGACTCTGTCCCCATCATTCTTCTTCAGCCGGTATAAAGAAACTCGGGAACAAGCGTCAAACAACTTCAAAGCCGTTGATCACGCTTGTTTAATGGCCTGAACTCTGCACCTGTAAATACTGCCAATATGTTTGTGTGATGTGGAAAATGTGAGAATCAGGGTCCCCACTTTAAACTTTTGCCCGTTGACCCACTTTCTGTAAAACCAGCCTTGACCCACAGTGTACCTAAACCACATATAGCTTCCACATGTTTGGCATTTCTGTAGCAATGAGAACCCAACTAATTTACAAGTGCGTGTCTCCAGAAGCACGGGCTGGTCATAATGTACTGGTGGCTGCAACGTACTGGTCACTACAGCGTACTGATCACTACAACGTACTGGTCACTACAGCGTACTGGTCACTACAGCGTACTGGTTACTACAGAGTACTGGTCACTACAGCGTACTGGTCACTACAGCGTACTGGTCACTACAACGTACTGGTCACTACAGCGTACTGGTCACTACAGCTTACTGGTGACTGCAACGTACTGGTCACTGCAGCGTACTGGTCACTACAGCGTACTGGTCACTACAACGTACTGGTCACTACAGCGTACTGGTTACTACAGAGTACTGGTCACTACAGCGTACTGGTCACTACAGCGTACTGGTTACTACAGGTACTGGTCACTACAGCGTACTGGTCACTACAGCGTACTGGTCACTACAGCGTACTGGTCACTACAGCGTACTGGTCACTACAACGTACTGGTCACTACAGCGTACTGGTCACTACAGCTTACTGGTGACTGCAACGTACTGGTCACTGCAGCGTACTGGTCACTACAGCGTACTGGTCACTACAGCGTACTGGTCACTACAGCTTACTGGTGACTGCAACGTACTGGTGACTGCATCGTACTGGTCACTACAGCGTACTGGTCACTACAGCGTACAGGTCACTGCAACGTACTGATCACTGCAGCGTACTGGTGACTGCAGTGTACTGGTCACTACAGCGTACTGGTCACTACAGTGTACTGGTCACTACAGCTTACTGGTGACTGCAACGTACTGGTGACTGCATCGTACTGGTCACTACAGCGTACTGGTCACTACAGCGTACTGGTCACTGCAGCGTACTGGTCACTGCAGCGTACTGGTCACTACAGCGTACTGGTCACTACAGCGTACTGGTCACTACAGAGTACTGGTCACTACAGAGTACTGGTCACTACAACGACAGTTTGCAATTTTCACTCAGCAACATCCATTGCTGTTTGTGTCTGGAAAATACCTATGGAGTCAAAATCGTCACTACACCTGCAGATAAATTACCTGAGAAGTGTCATTTCCAAAATGGGGTCACTTGGGGGGGATTCTGCTCTTTTGGCACTTAGGGGCTCTGTATATGGAGTCTGCAAACCGTTTTAGAATAATTTGTTCTCCAAGAGTCAAATAGTTCTCTGTTCCTCCCAAGTCTCCCCGTATGGCTAAGTAGCACTGTACAGCCACATATGGGGTATTGTCACGTTCAGAAAAAATTGTGGGACAAATTTTGGTGCCATTTTTACCTACTTCTTGTGTGAAAATGTAAAATCTGGGGCTAAAACAAGTTTTTTTGTGATAAAAATGCAGTTATTTTTTCTTCACTGCCCAATGGTATAAAATGCTGCGACGCCACACACTTGAAGTGTCAATATGATCACTGCACCCCTAGATGAATTCATAGAGAGGAGTAGATTACAACATGGGATCACCTCCGGGGCTCTGCCAATGTAACATGCTGTTTGCAATCTATTCCAGCCATAATAGCTCTCATTCCCTTTCCAGCCTTGCCGTGCGCGCTAACAGTCGTTTTCCGACAAATATGGGGTATCGGTGTACGCAAGAACAATTGCACAAATGTTGGCATCCAATTTCTCCTGTTACACTTGTGAAAATACAAAAAATAGGGGCTAAAAAAATATTTGTAGGAAAAACGTAATTTTTTTTTTTACTTCACGGTACAACATTATAAAATTCTTTGAAGCCCCTGAAGGTTCAAGGTCCACACAAAACATCTAGATAAGTTCCTTGATGCATCTAGTTTCCAAAATGTGGTCATTTGTGGGGGAATTCCACTGTTCAGGCACATCATGGCGTCCGCTATAGATTGCAGCCAATTTCTAATTGAAAGACTCAAACGGTGCTCCTTTCCTTCTGAGCATCGCCGTGCGTCCAAATAGTAGTTTTCCACCACATATGGAGTATTGGCGTACTCCGGAGAAATTGCACAACACATTTTATGGTGCATTTTCTCCTGTTACCCTTGTGAAAATGAAAAATTATGGGTTAACCCCTTCACGCCACAGCCCATTTTCATTTTTGCGTTTCTGTTTTTTGCTCCCCTGCTTCCCAGAGCCATAACTTTTTTATTTTTCTGTCAATATAGTCATGTGAGGGCTTGTTTTTTCACGGGACAAGTAATTTTGAAAAACATCATTGGTTTTATCATATCATGTACTTGAAAATGGGAAAAAAAAATCCAAGTGCGGTGAAATTGCAAAGATTAGCCCCACCAGGTAACCATCACCGTCCAATGTATAGGACGCCGTGATTCCGCATGGTTTAATAAACACATGTGGAATCACCAGCGTTCAAAAGCCGGCAGCACTTTGGGTGGAGTGGACATTTGCTACGCCCAAAGCGCTGCTGGTTTCTGCCCGTGGAAACATACCCTTACCGTTCCTTGTAGGACATACTTTGCAGTCTGCTCACCATCCTGGTCTCTCTTCTCTGAACTTGCTCCAGTTTGTTGATGTCTTTTGTAATATGTGGTGCCCAGAACTGGACCCAGTATCCAGATGAGGTCTGACCAAGGAGGAGTAGAGGGCAATAATGACTTCACGTGATCTAGACTCTATGCTTCTGTTAATACATCCGAGAACTGTGTTTGCCTTTTTTTGCTGCTGCACCACACTGTTGACTCCTGTGCAGTCTGTGATCTATTAGTATACCCAAGTCTTTTTCACACGCACTGTTGCTTAGTTCTATTCATGTAAAAAAAAAAAACACTAGAGCCCTCACTGATAATAAGATAAAGGGAAACTGGAAAACAGAAAGCTGCAGACAAACACTGGATTCTGTATGATAAATCCAAAGACTAAGTCACAAACTAAAAATGCATTTAATGGTTTGTCGCACTAGTCTGTTTTTATAGCTGGTAATTGGCCCAAATGAAATATCTACAAAGAGTGGACACTTAATGGGAGATAGAATAAATGAATGAATGCAGTTCTGAATGGTGAACCATCGTCACAGAAACCAGACATTAAAAATAGAATTGAACGGAGGCAAAACAAAGTACAAAACCAAAAAGAACATTGGGGTTTCGGGTCCCTGGTATGTCTCTTCACAATTACAGGACATGCATAACAATTGTGGCTGATAGGATGCAGGGGAAGGCGGCAGGTAGGACAAAAGAATAGTGCCTCTCAGTCCCTGAGAATGAGGCAAACCTGCCCCCATCCTAAGGATACATGCATACAGTGCAGATTGTCTGTGGCACTGCTATCCTAAAAACTGACCCTGATCTGGCCAAATGCATCTCCCCTTATCCATCAGTAAGATATAGAAGAGGAAGATCAACTAAGGATCAACTTGTCAGTCGTCATTATGCTCCCCCTAAAAAAGAAGGCACCTGCTTGGATCAGAGATCTGTGGGGACTTTTAGATGTGGACATTGTATTTTTTGAAAATCTATTACACCATCGAATACTTTCCAAAGTTCGGTTACAAAAAGAACTTATAAGAACGATTTTTTTGCAAACTGAAAATATCTGTGTACCTGCTCTTGTCCCAAAGATTATGTGGGAAAAACCAAAAGACAGCTACGTGTCAGAATAGGGGAATATCCGGAATAAAAGCGATGTCCCCATAGCTAGACACATCAGCTCCAGCACAGAGGTAATCCTGAGAGCATCACATTCCGAGCTCTACAAGAGGTTAATCCATCTGGAAGGCAGGGGATTGCGGGAGTAAGATCCTGCAAAGAGAGAGCAGATGGATCCACTGGCTGCAGAGCTTAAGCCCTGGGGGTCTGAACGAGCAGATTAGTTTCCCAAGCTTCACATAAGTCTACTTGTTTTTCATTTTGTGATAGATGAACCCCAAAGTCCAGAGACCCAATTCTAGTTTTAATGTGAGTCTGGTTTCTCGGTGTCGGAGCTTCACCATTCAGGACCGCATTCATTTACTCTCCCATTAGGTGTCCACTCTTTGAAGATATTTCATTTGGGCCAATTACCAGCTATAATAATGGACTAGCGCAAAAAAACCATTATATGCATTTTTTAGTTTGTGGCTTAGTTCCATTCCTCCCTTTCTACAGATGTAATTTTCATTTTTCTTGCCCAAATGTAGAATCTTGCATTTCTTCCTGTTAAATACCATTCTATTAGTCGCTGCCCATTGTTGCAGCTTATCTAAATCCTTTCTCTGTCTTCTCTAGTGTAAAGGTACCTTCACACTAAACGATATCGCTAGCGATCCGTGACGTTGCAGTGTCCTGGCTAGCGATATCGTTGAGTGTGACACGCAGCAGCGATCAGGATCCTGCTGTGATATCTCTGGTCGGTGCTGAAAGTTCAGAACTTTATTTGGTCGTCAGAGCGGCGTGTATCGTCGTGTTTGACACCAAAAGCAACGATGCCAGCGATGTTTTACAATGGTAACCAGGGTAAACATCAGGTTGCTAAGTGCAGGGCCGCGCCTAGTAACCCGATGTTTACCCTGGTTACCAGCGTAAAATGTAAAAATAACAAACAGTAGATACTCACCTTCGCGTCCCCCGCCGTCCGCTTCCCACACTGACTGAGCGCCGGCCGCAAAGTGAAAGTACAGCACAGCGGTGACGTCACCGCTCTGCTGTTAGGGCCGGCGCTCAGTCAGTGCAGGAAGCGGACGCCGGGGGACGCGCAGGTGAGTATGTACTGTTTGTTTTTTTTACATTTTAAGCTGGTAACCAGGGTAAACATTGGGTTACTAGGCGCGGCCCTGCGCTTAGCAACCCGATGTTTACCCTGGTTACCCGGGGACCTCGGCATCGTTGGTCGCTGGAGAGCGGTCTGTGTGACAGCTCTCCAGCGACCAAACAGCGACGCTGCAGCGATCGGCATCGTTGTCGCCATCGCTGCAGCGTCGCTATGTGTGACGGTACCTTTAGCCATCCCTCCTAGCTTTGCATCATCTGCAAATTTGATCAGTTTATCTTTAGTTCCCTAGTCTAGATCATTTAGAAAAGAAGTGTTGAACACTGGGGTCAGGACAGAGCCTTGTGGTCCCCACTTAAATCACTCAAATCTGATCACTGAGCCAGTTATGACTCCACCTAACCGTAGCCTTCTCAGTCCCATACTTAGTCATTTTTTCAATAAGGATAGTGTGACATACTTTATCACATGCTTTGCTGAAATTGAGATATACTGTATCTTCTGCATTTTCCTGATCCACCCAGTCAGTGATTCTTTCATAGAAAAAAAAATTAGATTAGTCTGGCATGACATGTTTGCTACAAACCCATGCTGACTCTGATTAATTACTGTATTCTTATCCAAGTATTACATACATGCTGTTTAATAATTTGTTCACAGATCTTTCCTGGTATAGAAGTAAGACTCACTGGCCTGTAATTTTCTGGTTCTGTCTTCTTTCCTTTTTTGAAGATAGAGACAACATTTTCCCGTCTCCAATCTTCTGGGACTTCTCCTGTTCTGCAGGATTTTTGAAAGGTTCTGGCAAACGGTTCAGCAATTTCCTCTGACCACTCTTTCACTATCCAAGGATGTAATTCATCTGGACGAGGAGAGTAAAATTTATGTAAATTAGCTCAGTGTTCCCTCACCATCTCTCTGTCTATGGATAGTGTGGATTCTTTTATTCCTTCAATGGTGCCGTAAGGATCAGTTGATATTGCATTTGATTTCTTTGAGAACACAAATACAAAATAGGAATTTATAAGTTTGGCCTTCTCAACATCATTTTTGACCACTTTCATCCTGTAAAATCCTATAGTGTCTTTGCCTTTTCTTTTGCTTTTGACATACCCCGAAAATCCTTTTTATTACTTTTGGTCTCCCTTCCAAGCCTTCCTTCATCACTGGCTTTATCTTTTCTAACTCTTGCCCTGCATTCCCTGCAAACAGCATTATGCACTTAATAGCCCTCTGTGTCTGTACTGTACGCATAGTGGTTGGCGACTGCTTCATGCAACGTTATATGCAGACACTAATATACTCATGGCTAGTCCGGACAATACAAGCAGGCTCGGACTGGCCCACCGGAGAACCGGAGGATTCTCCGGTGGGCCCAGGCACTGACACCTGCTGGCATACTGGCCAGCAGCTGCCTAGGGCCCCCACTGCTCCAGGGGCCCCTTGCCAGTGGCTATAGGGCCCTTGAGTCAAGGGGCCCGCCCTGTGCCAGTAGCAGCAGCTGGAGACAAGATCCTATCCCCGCTGCTAAAGCCAAATGAATATTCACGCTTCCCCACGCCCCTATGGGCGTGAAGAGGTGTGAATACCATTTCTCTTTAATAGCGGGCAGCGTTAGCGGGTGCAGCTAACACTGCCCGAATGTAAAGCCACACCACCGCACGCACAGTACTGCACACCCACACAGACAGCACCGCTCCGCACACATAGACACATGCAGGCACACAGACTCACAGAGCAGCTCACCTCCCGGTGTCCTACTTCCTGTCTGAGACAGCCCAGCTGGAGGACGTCATCATCCAGCGTGCTGCTGTCTCAGTCAGAAAGCTTCCAGGAATCCAGCGAGGAAGAGGCTGCTGGGATGAGCTGCTGCCGCGGGGAGGTGAGCTGTGCTGTGTGTGCCTGTGTGTGTGTGCCTGCGTGTGTCTGAGAGAGTGTGTGTGTGTGTGTGTGTGTGTGTGTGTGTGTGAGAGAGTGTGTGAGTGTCTGAGAGTGTGTGTGTGATGAGCTGCTGCTGGTGATGAGCTGCTGCTGCTGCGGCGAGCTGTGTGTGTGTGGTGAAGGACAGTGATATTGGTGGGGGGAGACAATGATGGAGGTGATGGGCAATGATGGTGGTGGGGGAGACAATGATACAGGTGATGGGCAATGATGATAGGAGGGAAGACAATGATGGAGGTGATGGGCAAGGATGGTGGTGGTGGTGAAGGCAATGATGGAGGTGAGGGGAGGCAATGATGGAAGTGATGGGCAATGACGGTGGGGGAGACAATGATGGAGGCGATGGGCAATAATGATGAGGGAGGGAATGATGGAGGTGATGGGCAATGAGGGTGAGGGGAGGCAATGGTGGTGGGGGGAGGCAATGATGGAGGTGATAGGCAATGATGGTGGGGAGGCAATGATGGAGGTGATGGGCAATGATGGTGGGGGAGACAATGATGGAGGCGATGGGCAATAATGATGAGGGAGGGAATTATGGAGGTGATGGGCAATGATGGTGGGGAGGCAATGATGGAAGTGATGGGCAATGACGGTGGGGGAGACAATGATGGAGGTGATGGGCAATAATGATGAGGGAGGGAATGATGGAGGTGATGGGCAATGAGGGTGAGGGGAGGCAATGATGGTGGGGGAGGCAATGATGGAGGTGATAGGCAATGATGGTGGGGAGGCAATGATGGAGGTGATGGGCAATGATGGTGGTGGGAGGCCATGATGGAGGTGATGAAATGGGCAATGGTGGTGGGAGGCAATGATGGAGGTGATGGACAATGATGGTGGTGGGGGAGAGGCAATTATGGAGGTGATGGGCAATGGTGGTGGTGGGAGGCAGTGATGGAGGTGATGAAATGGGCAATGATGGTGGTGGGGGAGGCAATGATGGAAGTGATGGGCAATGATGGTGGTGGGGAGGCAATGATGGAGATGATGGGCAAGGATGGTGGTGGTGGTGAGGCAATGATGGAGGTGAGGGGAGGCAATGATGGAAGTGATGGGCAATGATGGTGGGGGAGACAATGATGGAGGCAATGGGCAATAATGATGAGGGAGGGAATGATGGTGATGGGCAATGAGGGTGAGGGGAGGCAATGATGGTGGGGGAGGCAATGATGGTGGTGGGAGGCAATGATGGAGGTGATGAAATGGGCAATGGTGGTGGGAGGCAATGATGGAGGTGATGGGCAATGATGGTGGTGGGGGAGAGGCAATTATGGAGGTGATGGGCAATGGTGGGAGGCAGTGATGGAGGTGATGAAATGGGCAATGATGGTGGTGGGGGAGGCAATGATGGAAGTGATGGGCAATGATGGACGTGATGAATTGGACAATGATGTTGGGGAGGAGGCAATGATGCAGGTGGTGGAATGGGGATTGATGGAGGTGGTGGGGGAGAATGATAGGGGTGGTGGGGGAGAAGGCAATGATGGAGGTGGTGATGAGGACAATGATGGGGGTGGAGAGGGGCTGCATTATACTTTATGAGGGGGCTACATTATATTGTGGGGGACTGCATTATTCTCAGGGGACTGCATTATATTATGGGGGGCTACATCATCCTATGTGAGGGGGCTACAGTATACTCTATGGGGGGCTGCATTATATTCTGTGGTGGGGCTGCATTCTCTCAAGGGACTACATTATATTCTGTTACTTAGCTTGGATTCATCTGTGAAATTACCTTGCGTTAAATACACCGGTATATGCACTATTTTGTACTCTGTGCTCTTTGGTTTTAACATTTTATGTGTGATTTATTAATAACAATAAAGTTTTTCACTTTTGGTATATATTAGAATTGACTCTTTTTGCGCTCCATGGTTTCATTATATTCTGTGGTGGGCTGCATTATACTATATGAGGGGGGCTGCATTATACCCTATGTTATTATATTATATTCTATCGTGGGGACTGCGCTATACCTGAGGGGGTTGCATTATATTTTGTGGGGTGCTGCATTATATTCTATGAGAGGGGACTGCATTATATTTTATGAGGGGGCTACATTATATTCTGTCAGGGGGCTACCCCAACCCTTGCTACATAATTAAGACGTGAACTACCTTATATTATACCCTGATATTAGCGCTTTTTACCCCACAATTGGTGGTCTTGTATCTATTTCTATGTAGCTACACAGTGGGCCCCAAGAATGATTTTCTCTGGTGGGCCCAAGGTGCTCCAGTCCGACGCTGAATACAAGCACTTGTTACCATTCACCTTAGGACAGGAGACTACAGTCTATTACTCCCTGGTATCAGCCACTACTGGGGAGGAGACTGCAGGACAGGTGCCCACAATCAGTCACACCCTGCTAGGAGCAGCACCTGTATTGTGAGCTCCAGCACTTCCAGCAGGAGGCCCAGAGTCTGCCTCTCTTCTCCCCAGGGAGAGGCAGGCTTCCTGGGAGGCCGGCATGGCTTCCCAGGCTTCTGTTCCCCGGTCTGTGCCGGCGGGGGACAGAGAGCAGCAGCAGCAGCAACCGGCCCAAGAGGGACTGAGGAGGTCAGGACGGGTGAAGAAAACCTTACCCACCTACTCCAACCCTGAGACGGCTCATCGTCCGCCCAGAGAGGGAGACAGGGGCACCCCAGGCCCCAGGAAGGAGAGCCCAGGAACATCCTGGGGGGAGAGGAGCTCCGGCGAGTCCACGAGTACCTTCTCCTCCCGAGTGGTCGCCATGCTACGTGAGTATGAGGACGCCGGCAAAGCACTGACCAGGCTGAAGGAGGAGCTGAGGGTAGCTCGGATCCTGAATACCCGAGCCTCTAACAAGGAGAGACCCGCGACCTCCCAGAGGTTCAGAGCCCTCAGAGATGAGGTGGTCCGGTTAGTGCTCCTCCGGGAGGGGATTGAGAAAAGCGCAGGTCCCTTCCTGGAGAGGTTTAAGAACCAGCGGCGGTTCTCAGAAATGAAGGGGTTAAATACCCCAGGAGAGCCGCCAGCCGGCGTCCTAAGCGACGAGGAGGAGGAGGACGACGACGTGGCTGTAACTGGAGTCCTACAAGCTGGAACCAGCCGGGAGAGTGAGTCGCAGAGCCGACAACAGGGAAGCGGCCTCCCGGCACGGCAGAGGACTCCGACAGCACAGGCTGGAGTGTCAGCAGAGGAAGAGGAGGAGGGCGGTCTGCTACAGGAGATCCGACAGCTGGAGTCTCCAGTGAACCTTGACCGCTTCTCCTTTGGTGAGGACGAGCCAGCAGAGGAAACAAAGAAGAGGAAGAAGACGAAGGCGACCGCACGGGAGGTGGTGAGTTACAGATATGTACTGATGGATGATGTTACACCTACCACCTCCTGTGTAAACCCCACCAAACCTAAAGGCACAGGCTCTGCAGTGGGTCCGGGGCACAGGCAAGGTGGGGAGAGGAGGAGGACGTCCGGCGGTGCTGCCGTCTGTGCGGGGAACAGTGCAGGGGGCGAGGCTGTGGAGGTACTCACGGCACCGGACATAGGGGACCCCGAGGAGTTTCCCTCCCTGCCCTCTGCGGCTAAGCCGGTTATCACCGGGGCCGGGGAGGGTGAGGTGGGTGTCCACGCCGTTGCGAAAGGGGGACGGTGTGGGCAGACTCCATCCCTGCTCACTACGGCTGAGCCGGCCGACGCCGGGGCTGTGGGGGGCAGGTACGAGGAACATGGTGCGGCGAAAGGAGGGCGCACTGTTGTGACAGGGGCGCAGTGCGCCTTAAAGGAGAACAGGCACGCAGCTGTGACAGGGGAGCAGCGTGTCCAAAAAGGACAGAAAAAGGATAAATCATCTGCAGGGAACACGAGGTGCCCTGCTGCGACAGGGGGACAGAGTGCTCCAGCACCCCAGCATGACACCAGGACTGCGAAGTCTGTGGGTGCGGGGCAGGCGGCGCCCCCCAACGAGCAGCGGGCCCAAAATAATAAAGTGCAAACTGCTGCAGTGGGGGGGCAAGGCGCTCCAAGGACACAACAGAGAGTCAGCACCAATCAAGGGAAATCGAGTGTGGTGCTGCACCCCTCCCCCGGTCCGGCAGGTGTGAGTGCAGAGAAGCTAGCAGACACAAGTGAGGAAGGAATGGATGTGACTGTGGCAGGTGCAGAGAACACTGGGACAAATGGTGGTGACAATACAGGTAATAAAGTGACGGGAAGTGGTGGCAGTGGTAAGGGGAATGAAAGGAGCTGTGCAGGAAATGATGGGAGTAGTGGAGTGAATGGTGGGAGTAGTGATGTTGCAAATGATGGGAGTAGTGGAGGAGTGAATGAGAAGAGCATTACTGGTGTTGGTGGAGGGGAAGCAGGTAGTGGTCCCGCTGCCCCCCCAGCGGTGGCGGGGGCTTCGGCCCCAAGCTATTCAGCAGCTGTCACTGCTGGGGGTAGTAGTGCGCCCTTGTCTGGTGACCCTGAGGATGGTGACTTGCAACAGCGCTTCCTGGACGCCCTGAGGAGAGGGGAGAGTTCTATCAATGTAGAGGGGAGGGAGGTTGATCTGTCTTTCTGGATAGAGAGACACGGTCTTTCCGCCTTCCGAGATAGAGGGGCAGAGACTGTCTGGTCTCTGCCGACACCGGGGCAGAGGAGTAACCGTAGGAACGTGGCCCGTCTCCAGTGGGTAAGCAAGGATGCCTGTCCTGATCGGTCAAAGGTTGCTGAGCTCCTGCTGGGGATGGGCTTCGTGGCATATGACATCTTCGCCTTGATCCATCCCTATGGGACCTCCTACTTCGATGTCAGCTTCGTGAGACTGGAGGGCCTTGAGCTTTTCTGGTCTCGCCACGAGCTGGCTCGGGGTCGCCCCGAATGGCAGGGTTTCCTCCCTGTAGCAATATCCCGCCAGAACTCAGTCAGGAAGGTGACCGTTTTGACAAGTAACGAGTCACTTTCCTGTGTCGACATCTCCACCTGGGTTGGACGATACGGCGACATCGTCGGTATTCCCGAAAAGACCCTCGACGAGCATGGTATCTGGTCAGGAGCCTGGACCTTCATGGTGAAATTGAAGGTTTCAGGAAACACCGTTACCCATATCCCTTCCTCAACATTTTTGGGGAGGGACAGGATCTTGATTTTCTACCGGGGGCAGCCTAAGGTCTGTCACAGGTGCGGCAGCCCCACACACTTCAGTGCGCAGTGTACCACCCAGAAATGCGCACTGTGTGGGGACCTCGGCCATCTCGCTGCTACCTGTGGCAGGATTAGGTGTAACTTGTGTGGTGACCTCGGTCACCCGTTCAGTCGCTGTCCGCGTTCCTTTGCCAATGCGGTCCTGAAAGCGGCGAGTGCAGGACAGGCGAAAGCCGGGACTAATCTCGCCGGTGAAGGGACCAGCAGAGGCGGAGGAGGCAGGGAACCGGTGAGGAGCAGGCTGCCGCCATCCAATATCAGGCGGCAGGAGCAGCGCCATGGGAAAAGGGGGCAGGGAGTAATGACCCTACACTCTGACCCGGGTGCTTCACTTGCAGCTGAGGATCCTAAAGACAGCGAATTGATCGAGGAAGTCAAGAGACTTGAAAGGGAGGAGCAAAAGGACGCCATGTCTGCCCAGGAACCTTCATCCGGTGACAGTCTGGATGAGGGAGAGGGGGAGTGGTCACAGCAAAAGAAAAAGGGTAACAGGAAAACAACTAAGGATAAGAGGGGGTCCGGGCCTCGAGCCTCCTCCTTGGAGTGCGACCCCTCTGACTCCGTAGCCCTGATCCAGGTGCCATTGGAAGGTCCAGCCGCCCCCCCTCTGGTGGATCTCTCTAACCGGTTCCGGGCCCTCCAGGACTCCCCTCCAGAGGGGGGCGATGGGGACCCGGGGCCGGAGGTTGCGGACAAGGTTGTTGGGGCTCAGGAGGTCGCTGGGTCTTCTTCTCAGGGGGCAAATACAAAGCCTTCCGGGGGGGGGGACTACCTCGGGACCACCAGACAGGGGCCAGAGTGTATGTAAGGAGAGAATGGATGAGTCTGTTTGTCTTAAGCGCACTAAAAACTCATCATTGTCAGAGGAAGAGGGTGAAACTGTTGGGGGTGGGAAGAAAAAGGCTATCTAACTCAATCAATCATGATGGCGGCACCCACCCCATTGACGCTGGCAACCATTAATGTTGCCAGCATAAAGTCAGAAGCGGCAAGGTACACGGCCTTTCATTTTCTCGGCCAACTTGAAGCCGACATTTTGTTTTTGCAGGAGACCAGGTTGACCGACCTATCAACCATGCATAAGGCAAGGCGGGAGTGGAGGCATGGGCCCTCCTACTGGTCTCTTGCGGCCGAGCCATATAGCGGGGTGGCGGTCCTTTTTAAGACCGCAGCGGTTGAATGCAGACGATTGATCGAGTTAGAAATGGGGAGATGCTTGATCCTAGATGTCTCCATGGGGGGGACAGGAGCTTCGGCTCATTAACATCTACGGTCCCCAGTCCAAGTGGGACCGCAAGTGTCTCTTCATGAAGATCAAACCTTACTTATTTTCGAGTCGGCAGGTGGTCTTTGGAGGGGATTTCAATAACGTCACGAGACCCTGTGATAGAGGAGGTTCCGGAGACCGGCTGGCTTACGATTGCGTCGCGCTAAATAGGATAGTAAGTGAGGCACGCCTGGTGGATGTCCACATCCGGCACAACCCAGGCCACACGGGGTTCACCTTTTTTAGAGGTAGTCAGTGCAGATCTAGGTTAGACAGGTTTTATTTGAAGGAGGAGGCCGTCTCCTCTCCGTTGTCGGTTGTGGAGGTGGAATTCTCCGATCACTGTTTGATTATGTTTTCTCTGAGCGTTACAGAGACTCCTCGGATGGGAAGAGGTTATTGGAAGCTGAATTCGTCACTCCTTGAGGAAGAAGCTGTAAGACGGTCCTTTGAGGATTTTCTTCAGAGCCAGGTACCGCTGCTGGGCCTAAGTAACACTAAGTCTGAGTGGTGGGAGATGTTCAAACATCGGGTGGCGAGATTCTTCCGGCAACTCTCGAACCTCAGAAGCCTGAACAGGGATCGCCTGTATCAGAGCCTGAGGAGGAAACTCGAGCATCTTGTCTCGACTGGGGGTAGCCGCGAGGCGATCTCCAGTGTGAAATCCTTGCTAATGAGGTGTCAGTACGATAGGCATGCATCTTTGGTTTTTGAGAGGGACTACGGGAAGTACTACTCGCCCGACCCCTACAGAAGCTGCAAGATGTCAGTGAATAGTAAGATAGTGACGGGGCTGATGGACAGTACGGAATCCCTGAGAAGGTCCAGATCAGGGATCTTGGAGGTCGTCAGTTCATACTACTCGCACCTCTTGGGAAGGAAGGAACTGGATCGTGACAGGATGTCGGCTTTCCTGGCTGAAGCTGTTCCTGAGCCAGGGGCTGACCTCTCGCTGGGCGGTTTGGCAGAAGCGATCAAAGAAGAGGAAGTGAGACTGGCGATCGATGGGCTCCGGCCCAAAAAATCGCCAGGTCCGGATGGCTTAACATCCGAGTTCTTTAGGACTTTTAGGGACTCCTTGGTCCCCCTCTTGACTCAGGTGTTTAATGAGTGTCTCTCCTCGGGCACTCTGCCGAGATCATTAAGGAGGTCGGCTCTGATCATTTTGTCAAAGGGTAAGGATCCATCACGCATTGAGAATTGGCGTCCCATATCACTTCTCAATGTGGACAGGAAGGTTTTGGCTAAGATACTCTTCAACAGGCTGGTGAAGTTTGCACCGCGGCTCCTTTCGGAGGCTCAGCACTGTTGCGTTCCTGGCCGTAGCACTTTCAGTGCTGTTCTGGGTGTCCGAGAGGCCGTGGAGCAAGGCAGGGTGGGCCTTTGGAAGGGGTTCTTGCTGACCCTGGATCAGGCAAAAGCCTTTGATCGGGTCGACCACGAGTACCTCTGGTCCACTCTTTTGAGGTATGGTCTGCCTGGAGGGTTTGTGGACTGGCTTAAGACCTTGTACGCAGGGGCTGAGACTTTCCCTCTGGTAAACGGGTGGATTGGACAACCTTTCGGGGTAGGATCTGGTGTCCGTCAGGGCTGCCCTCTTAGCCCTTTGCTTTACGCGTTTGCGATCGATCCCTTCCTCAGAAGGGTCGATTGTGGACCGTTGGCAGGGGTGAGGATGGGCGGGGTGGCGCCGGAGGCTATCCTGAGGGTAGTGGCCTACGCGGACGACGTTACCGTCTTTGTTTCTTCGCAAGAGGAGGCGATGGTGGTGATGTCAGAAGTGGAGAGCTACTCGGAGGCATCCGGGTCCAAGGTCAACCAGGACAAGTGTGAGTCTCTGGCTGGGAGGCGGGGATCCCGCGTTTGATCTTCCGGACACCCTCCCCAAACCCCAAGAACATGCCAAAGTCCTAGGCATCGAATTTGGCCAGGGTGATTACCCCACGAAAAACTGGGAAGGCAGAATCAAAGGTGTCGCCCAAAGAGTGGACCAATGGAAGGGTTGGTCTTTGACCCTGAGGGAAAGGGTTGACCTGTGCAAAGCTTTCCTGCTCCCCTTGCTAATCTACCTGGGCAGCGTCTGTGTCTTACCAAAGCCTCTCTGGACACGGGTCTACAGTCTGTTCTTCCAGATGTTATGGGGGAATAGACTGAACCTAGTCCAACGGGAGGTCACTTACCGCACGAGGAGACTAGGGGGGGTTGAATATGGTAAACCCCGTGGTGTTCCTAGTGAACACCTTTTTGAAAGTTAACGTGGCAAACCTCTGGAAAGAGAGGGCTCCTCCATGGGTATTCTCCTGCAAGGGATGGTTTCAGCCTTTCTTCCAGGAATGGGAGACAGGGGGAAGATTGAAGGATCTTCGCACACCGCACGGGCATCTCCCGGCTTATGTTACCCCGGTTCTGAAGATGATGCGCCGGTGGGGTCTGGGAATGTGGGAAGTCAGGTCCCTCCCGAGGAAACTCCTCGACATGCGGGTCTTGCTTTCGCATTTTCAGAGACCATTGGTCCTCAGGGACTGCCCGAGTCGGGATCTAGAGGTTGGGTTAAGTTTGTTAAATTCTAGCAGGATCCCCAAGAAGTATTGGGACTTGACTTGGCGCTGCTTCCAAGGTAAGTTGTATGTGAGGGACAATTTGAAGCACAGGAGCTCCGTGGACAGGAATTGTCTCCGTGAGGATTGCGCTACCATGCTGGAAAGCATGGAGCACTTCCTGCTTCATTGTCCTTTTAATACAGAGGTGTACAACAGGGTGGGCGCTTCTTTTGGTTGGCCGCGGCTGGCCTCTCTGTCCTATGCCGAGTGGGCCTATGGAGCGTTCAGAGACCTCGGGAGAAGGGACCGAGCCACTTTATTCTTAGTCAGCGCAGTGGTCAGGTACTTCACGTGGAACGCACGAGATTTAGTTTCGACGCAGAGTAAAATCCTCCGTGTAGATGAAGTTTGTAGCAGCATCCTAGGTGCCCTGGTGAAGGTGCGTTCTCTGGAGTGCGAAAGACTGGGTGCCCGGAGGGCGGCCCATCTCTGGAGGGGTTTCTCCTTCGGGGTGCCTTAGTCCGTTAGCGCTCCTATATCCTGGTGGTGGGCTGATGTCTTTACACCCTAGGTTTTTGTTTTGTATCTCTGTTCCTTGAATAGAAGGTTTGCAGGCATCGAACTTGAGCCTTGGGTGGTGAGTATGTAGGTTGTGTTCTGTGAAGTTGGTTTATGTATATGTTGTATATAGTGTATTGTATATATTGTATATAGTGTGTATAATAGAGGGTCTTAGTTAGGTTGGGTGGGGGATTGGGGGGTTCAACGGCGGTGATAGGAGACTGATCTGGCCTGGCCCAGGCCCCGCCTGGGGAAAAACTTTGGGGCCTGATCCTAGCTCGGATAATTCCTGAACTTTGTGGCCAGAGCTGGATCAGGGGTGGCGGGATAGTTAGAGTAGGTGTGTGTATATATTGAAAAAAGGAAAAAAAATATAATAAAAAAAATAAATAAATAAAAAAAAATAAAAATAAGAAAATAAAATAAAATAAATAAATAAAAATAAATAAAAAAAAATAAAAAAAATAAATAAATGTTAATTTTGTACACTATATCTTATTTAGGTTTGTTGTAGGGTGTATGTGGCGGTGCAAGCGGGTGGCTGTAAGGTAAGGCAGTGGGACCAGTAGAGTTTTGTTGTGTTTGCGGCGTTGTATAAATCGGTATATAATGTGTTTATAGTGTATATATTGTATATAATATTGTATATAGGACGGTGTGAATGTAGTTGGGGTTGTATATAGTAGTATGAATGAAGCTGGGCCGGGGGTCTTACATGATTTTATACTATTTATTATTTATAATTTTTTACAGGGGTATTCATGTAAGTTATGAGTATTTTGTTTGTTGTCTTTTGTTTTTGCTTTCTTTATTTAATTGGATTTTTTCTTTCTTGTCCCTGATTAGTAGGTTTCTTTTTTGTCGTTTGTTGCCGTCTGATTGGAGCTTTGTTCTTATGTTTTGTTCTGTTGTGTTTTATTTGTAATGTATCATAGTTAGTGTCATGTGTAAGTATTTTTTATTTAATAAAAGACCTACAGTCTATTACTCCCTGTTATCAGCCATTACTGGGGGAGGAGGCTACAATCTATTACTCCCTGTTATCAGCCATTACTGGGGGAGGAGACTTTAGGATAGGAGCCTACAATCTATTACTCCCTGTTATCAGCCATTACTCGGGGAGGAGCCTACAATCTATTACTCCCTGTTATCAGCCATTACTGGGGGAGGAGACTGTAGGATAGGAGCCTACAATCTATTACTACTTGTTATCAGCGATGGTTGGAAGTGAAAAGGCTGATTCTTGTTTATTTGCAATGATCAATGATGGACGGACCATCCAGAAATATCTTCGGCCAAGTCTGTGATGCTATTTTTGCATTCTGAGGGCCTGATGGGTTCTTGGCCCTTTAGACCCCTGGAATGTGACATTACACACGCGGTTACAGCTTGGCTGCACCCTGCTCCCGCCTCGTAGCTATTACTCAGGATGGAGGAAACGGAGCCATTTGTATTTTTGGCCTGAGTGATTATGTACCATAGGGAATGGTGGGCTCAGAAATAATGTGACCCCCGACAGGAAGGCGAGGATGACACCCAGCGAGAAACCAGAGTACAGAAACTGTACAGTAAAGGATGAGCACAGACCGCCATCTACCAGCTGTCATTAATCCCGAACTGTCAGGATACGAGAGATTATTAACATAATAATAACAATGACTGATATCTGACAGCAGAATCTTCTATCCACTCCTAGGAGATCGCTATATTGTGGCCGACTGCGGAGGAGGAACGGTGGATCTCACAGTCCATCAGATCGAGCAACCGCAAGGAACCCTGAAGGAACTGTACAAAGCATCAGGTAGAAAATAACCTAATACTACCCCTATATACAGGAATATAACTGCTATAATACTGCCCCTATGTACAAGAATATAACTACTATAATACTGCCCCTATGTACAAGAATATAACTACTATAATACTGCCCCTATGTACAAGAATATAACTACTATAATACTGCCCCTATGTACAAGAATATAACTACTATAATACTGCTCCTATGTACAAGAATATAACTACTATAATACTGCCCCTATGTATAAGAATATAACTACTATAATACTGCTCCTATGTACAAGAATACAACTACTATAATACTGCCCCTATGTACAAGAATATAACTACTATAATACTGCCCCTATGTACAAGAATATAACTACTATAATACTGCCCCCTATATACAAGAATATAACTGCTATAATACTGCCCCTATGTACAAGAATATAACTACTATAATACTGCCCCTATGTACAAGAATATAACTGCTATAATACTGCCCCCTATGTACAAGAATATAACTACTATAATACTGCTCCTATGTACAAGAATATAACTACTATAATACTGCTCCTATGTACAAGAGTATAACTACTGTAATACTGCTCCCTATGTACAAGAATATAACTACTATAATACTGCTCCTATGTACAAGAATATAACTACTATAATACTGCTCCTATGTACAAGAATATAACTACTATAATACTGCTCCTATGTACAAGAATATAACTACTATAATACTGCTCCTATGTACAAGAGTATAACTGCTATAATACTGCTCCTATGTACAAGTATATAACTACTATAATACTGCACCTATGTACAAGAATATAACTACTATAATACTGCCCCTATGTGCAAGAATATAACTACTATAATACTGCTCCTATGTACAAGAATATAACTACTATAATACTGCCCCTATGTACAAGAATATAACTACTATAATACTACTCCTATGTACAAGAATATAACTGCTATAATACTGCCCCCTATGTACAAGAATATAACTACTGTAATACTGCTCCTATGCACAAGAATATAACTACTATAATACTGCCCCTATGTACAAGAATATAACTACTATAATACTGCTCCTATGTACAAGAATATAACTGCTATAATACTGCCCCCTATGTACAAGAATATAACTACTATAATACTGCTCCTATGTACAAGAATATAACTGCTATAATACTGCTCCTCTATACAAGAATATAACTGCTATAATACTGCCCATATGTACAAGAATATAACTACTATAATACTGCTCCCTATGTAAAAGAATATAACTACTATAATACTGCTCCTATGTACAAGAATATAACTACTATAATACTGCCCCCTATGTACAAGAATATAACTACTATAATACTGCTCCTATGTACAAGAATATAACTGCTATAATACTGCTCCTCTATACAAGAATATAACTGCTATAATACTGCCCATATGTACAAGAATATAACTACTATAATACTGCTCCCTATGTAAAAGAATATAACTACTATAATACTGCTCCCTATGTACAAGAATATAACTACAATACTGCTCCTATGCACAAGAATATAACTACTATAATACTGCCCCTATGTACAAGAATATAACTGCTATAATACTGCCCCTATGTACAAGAATATAACTGCTATAATACTGCCCCTATGTACAAGAATATAACTACTATAATACTGCTCCCTATGTACAAGAATATAACTACTATAATACTGCTCCTATTTACAAGAATATAACTACTATAATACTGCTCCTCTGTAGAAGAATATAACTACTATAATACTGCTCCTATGTACAAGAATATAACTGCTATAATACTGCCCCTATGTACAAGAATATAACTGCTATAATACTGCTCCTCTGTAGAAGAATATAACTACTATAATACTGCTCCCTATGTAAAAGAATATAACTACTATAATACTGCTCCTATGTACAAGAATATAACTGCTATAATACTGCCCCTATGTACAAGAATATAACTACTGTAATACTGCCCCTATGTACAAGAATATAACTACTATAATACTGCTCCTATGCACAAGAATATAACTACTATAATACTGGCCCCTATGTACAAGAATATAACTGCTATAATACTGCCCCTATGTACAAGAATATAACTACTATAATACTGCCCCTATGAACAAGAATATAACTACTATAATACTGCCCCTATGTACAAGAATATAACTACTATAATACTGCCCCTATGTACAAGAATATAACTACAATAATACTGCTCCTATGTAGAAGAATATAACTACTATAATACTGCTCCTCTGTACAGGAATATAACTACTATAATACTGCCCCTATGTACAAGAATATAACTACTATAATACTGCTCCTATGTACAAGAATATAACTACTATAATACTGCTCCTATGTACAAGAATATAACTACTATAATACTGCTCCTATGTACAAGAATATAACCACTATAATACTGCTCCTCTGTACGGGAATATAACTACTATAATACTGCCCCTATGTACAAGAATATAACTACTATAATACTGCTCCTATGTAGAAGAATATAACTACTATAATACTGCTCCTCTGTACAGGAATATAACTACTATAATACTGCCCCTATGTACAAGAATATAACTACTATAATACTGCCCCTATGTACAAGAATATAACTACTATAATACTGCTCCTATGTACAAGAATATAACCACTATAATACTGCTCCTCTGTACGGGAATATAACTACTATAATACTGCCCCTATGTACAAGAATATAACTACTATAATACTGCTCCTATGTAGAAGAATATAACTACTATAATACTGCTCCTCTGTACAGGAATATAACTACTATAATACTGCCCCTATGTACAAGAATATACCTATTATAATACTCCCCCTATGTACAAGAATATAACTGCTATAATACTGCCCCTATGTACAAGAATATAACTGCTATAATACTGCCCCTATGTACAAGAATATAACTGCTATAATACTGCCCCTATGTACAAGAATAGAACTGCTATAATACTCCCCCTATGTACAAGAATATAACTGCTATAATACTGCCCCTATGTACAAGAATATAACTGCTATAATACTGCCCCTATGTACAAGAATATAACTGCTATAATACTGCCCCCTATGTACAAGAATATAACTGCTATAATACTGACCCTATGTACCAGAATATAATTAATATAATACTGTCCCTATGTACAAGAATATAACTACTATAATACTCCCCCTATGTACAAGAATATAACTGCTATAATACTGCCCCTATGTACAAGAATATAACTGCTATAATACTGCCCCTATGTACAAGAATATAACTGCTATAATACTGCCCCTATGTACAAGAATATAACTGCTATAATACTCCCCCTATGTACAAGAATATAACTGCTATAATACTGCCCCTATGTACAAGAATATAACTGCTATAATACTGCCCCTATGTACAAGAATATAACTGCTATAATACTGCCCCTATGTACAAGAATATAACTGCTATAATACTCCCCCTATGTACAAGAATATAACTGCTATAATACTGCCCCTATGTACAAGAATATAACTGCTATAATACTGCCCCTATGTACAAGAATATAACTGATATAATTCTCCCCCTATGTACAAGAATATAACTGCTATAATACTGCTCCAATATACAAGAATATAACTACTATAATACTGCTCCTATGTACAAGAATATAACTACTATAATACTGCTCCTATGTACAAGAATATAACTACTATAATACTGCTCCCTATGTACAAGAATATAACTACTATAATACTGCTCCTATTTACAAGAATATAACTACTATAATACTGCTCCTCTGTAGAAGAATATAACTACTATAATACTGCTCCTCTGCACAAGAATATAACTACTATAATACTGCTCCTATGTACAAGAATATAACTGCTATAATACTGCCCCTATGTACAAGAATATAACTGCTATAATACTGCTCCTCTGTAGAAGAATATAACTACTATAATACTGCTCCCTATGTAAAAGAATATAACTACTATAATACTGCCCCTATGTACAAGAATATAACTACAATAATACTGCTCCTATGTAGAAGAATATAACTACTATAATACTGCTCCTCTGTACAGGAATATAACTACTATAATACTGCCCCTATGTACAAGAATATAACTACTATAATACTGCTCCTATGTACAAGAATATAACTACTATAATACTGCTCCTATGTACAAGAATATAACTACTATAATACTGCTCCTATGTACAAGAATATAACCACTATAATACTGCTCCTCTGTACAGGAATATAACTACTATAATACTGCCCCTATGTACAAGAATATAACTACTATAATACTGCTCCTATGTAGAAGAATATAACTACTATAATACTGCTCCTCTGTACAGGAATATAACTACTATAATACTGCCCCTATGTACAAGAATATAACTACTATAATACTGCCCCTATGTACAAGAATATAACTGCTATAATACTGCCCCTATGTACAAGAATATAACTGCTATAATACTGCCCCTATGTACAAGAATATAACTGCTATAATACTGCCCCTATGTACAAGAATAGAACTGCTATAATACTCCCCCTATGTACAAGAATATAACTGCTATAATACTGCCCCTATGTACAAGAATATAACTGCTATAATACTGCCCCTATGTACAAGAATATAACTACTATAATGCTGCCCTTATGTACAAGAATATAACTACTATAATACTGCCCCCTATGTACAAGAATATAACTGCTATAATACTGACCCTATGTACAAGAATATAATTACTATAATACTGTCCCTATGTACAAGAATATAACTACTATAATATTCCCCCTATGTACAAGAATATAACTGCTATAATACTGCCCCTATGTACAAGAATATAACTGCTATAATACTGCCCCTATGTACAAGAATATAACTGCTATAATACTGCCCCTATGTACAAGAATATAACTGCTATAATACTCCCCCTATGTACAAGAATATAACTGCTATAATACTGCCCCTATGTACAAGAATATAACTACTATAATACTGCTCCAATATACAAGAATATAACTACTATAATACTGCCCCTATGTACAAGAATATAACTACTATAATACTGCCCCCTATGTACAAGAATATAACTACTGTAATACTGCCCCTATGTACAAGAATATAACTACTATAATACTGCTCCTATGTACAAGAATATAACTACTATAATACTGCTCCTATGTACAAGAATATAACTACTATAATACTGCCCCTATGTACAAGAATATAACTACTATAATACTGCCCCTATGTACAAGAATATAACTACTATAATACTGCCCCTATGTACAAGAATATAACTACTATAATACTGCCCCTATGTACAAGAATATAACTACTATAATACTGCCCCTATGTACAAGAATATAACTACTATAATACTGCCCCTATGTACAAGAATATAACTACTATAATACTGCCCCTATGTACAAGAATATAACTACTATAATACTGCCCCTATGTACAAGAATATAACTACTATAATACTGCCCCCTATGTACAAGAATATAACTACTATAATACTGCCCCTATGTACAAGAATATAACTACTATAATACTGCCCCCTATGTACAAGAATATAACTACTATAATACTGTTCCCATACTGATGAGGTGTTCTGGTCATGTAGGTGGTCCTTATGGAGCTGTTGGGGTTGACCTTGCCTTTGAGAAGATGTTATGCAAGATATTCGGTGAGGACTTCATTCAGACCTTCAAGGTGAAGCGGCCGGCAGCCTGGGTGGACCTGATGATCGCATTTGAGGCTCGGAAAAGAACTGCAGCTCCACAGAGGTCCAACCACCTGAACATCTCCCTGCCGTTCTCCTTCATAGACTTCTACAGGAGACACACCAGGCAAAATGTGGAGACCGCCCTACGGAAGAGCAGGTGAAATGGAGGCTGCAGAGAGTACCAGACCCTCACCTCCAGGATACACGTTAGTAGGACGGGGACCCTCACCTCCAGGATACACGTTAGTAGGTCGGGGACCATTCACCTCCAGGATACACGTCAGTAGGCCGGGGACCCTTCACCTCCAGGATACACATTAGCAGGTTGGGGACCATTCACCTCCAGGATACACGTTAGCAGGTTGGGGACCCTTCACCTCCAGGATACACGTTAGCAGGTTGGGGACCCTTCACTTCCAGGATACACGTTAGCAGGTTGGGGACCCTTCACCTCCAGGATACACGTTAGCAGGTTGGGGACCCTTCACCTCCAGGATACACATTAGCAGGTTGGGGACCCTTCACCTCCAGGATACATGTTAGTAGGTTGGGTACCCTTCACCTCCAGGATACACATTAGTAGGTCAAGATCCCTCAACTCACTGGAAATCACTGTTATTATGGGGGCACTGTGGATATCACTGTTATTATGGGGCACTGTGGATATCACTGTTATTATGGGGCACTTTGGATATCACTGTTATTATGGGGCACTGTGGATATCGCTGTTATTATGGGGACACTGTGGATATCACTGTTATTATGGGGCACTGTGGATATCGCTGTTATTATGGGGCACTGTGGATATCGCTGTTATGGGGCACTGTGGATATCACTGTTATTATGGGGCACTGTGGATATCACTGTTATTATGGGGGCACTGTGGATATCGCTGTTATTATGGGGACACTGTGGAGATCGCTGTTATTATGGGGCACTGTGGATATCACTGTTATTATGGAGCACTGTGGATATCGCTGTTATTATGGGGGCACTGTGGATATCGCTGTTATTATGGGGGCACTGTGGATATCGCTGTTATTATGGGGACACTGTGGATATCACTGTTATTATGGGGACACTGTGGATATCACTGTTATTATGGGGCACTGTGGATATCACTGTTATTATGGGGGCACTGTGGATATCACTGTTATTATGGGGGCACTGTGGATATCGCTGTTATTATGGGGACACTGTGGATATCACTGTTATTATGGGGACACTGTGGATATCACTGTTATTATGGGGCACTGTGGATATCACTTATTATGGGGCACTGTGGATATCACTGTTATTATGGGGGCACTGTGGATATCACTGTTATTATGGGGGCACTGTGGATATCGCTGTTATTATGGGGGCACTGTGGATATCGCTGTTATTATGGGGGCACTGTGGATATCGCTGTTATTATGGGGCACTGTGGATATCACTGGTATTATGGGGCACTGTGGATATCACTGTTATTATGGGGACACTATGGATGTTACTGTTATTATGGGGACACTGTGGATATTGCTGTTATTATGGGGACACTGTGGATATCACTGTGTCACGATAATGTAAAATACCATAGTAGCGGGATTTCTGCGCATGTGACCATGGTCCTGAAAGCACATGGCAGCTTTGACCCCCCTTCTCTCTTTGTTTCTGCTGTATGTGAAGCTATTCTTCTCAATGCTCTGCCCTGCCCCCAAGCCAGGAATGTTTATTGTGCTTGTAGATGCACAAATCACCCTCCAGCTGAAACTGGTCTGATATCTCTCTTAAGACAGGAGGTTCTTTGTACTATTATAATAAGATATTGGGCCCCCGATTTGGGCTAGGAAAATAATAAGTACATATTGCTAACTTCCATCGGTAGCTCTGTTAAACACTGTAAGCGCGAGACACTAACCACAGCAGGTACAAAGTACAGATTTCTCTGGAACCGTGTGGAACTAGGACGAATTTGGTACCAATAGTAAGCTAATTTTAATACAATATGGATGAGGTGTGTGTTATGACTCTGCCAGATTCTCGAGCGAAGATATGAGAGTTATAAGAATTGCTGTTGAAATCTGTAAGTCTGAGGAAAGGGCAGGGTCCAGGGAAACCAGCCTTTTTAGTGTTGTCACAAGGCTGCAAGTTATAAGTTTCTGTACGTTACCCAGTCTTGAGTCTTGCCGGAGGAGCTGTTCCTATCCAGACCTCCTGATGCACTGGGACATTTGGGGCTCCGCCTTATGAAATCCTAGCTGTCTGAACACAGAATTTACACTGCAAACCATCCTTTTATCCTTAACTTAGCTGGCTCAAGGTGTGAGATCTGTCACTCAGCCTTTTTGAGGTTTGACCACCTGCTGAGCTAGGTGTCCCGTTACAGCTGAACAAAAAGGGGTTTTTATAATCCCATGCCAAATAGGATACAAATGATTGATATTAAATTATATTTTCAATATATTTCATAGGGTGCACTCTCGATATCACTGTTATTATGGGGCCACTGTGGATAGCACTAAGGCTAGGTTCACATTGCGTTAATGGGTTAACGCTAACGGACTGTGTTGCACGGCGAAAATGTCGCAATTAATGCCGTGCAACGGGTCCGTTAGCGCACCCATTGACAGCAATGTGATTTCTGCCTGTAGCGCATCGCTAGCGCATGCCCTTTTCGGCACGCACTAGCGATGTGCCGTTCTTTTGTGACGGACCTCGGACGCTGCTTGCAGGTCCGTCCCTCGCTAGCGCAGATCGGGGATCTGCGCTAGCGGGGACGGCGAACGCGGACCCTAGAGAAAGATTGCGTTAGCGCAATCCGCTAGCACTATGCGCTTAACGGATTGCCCTAACGCAATGTGAACCTAGCCTTATTGTGGGGCCACTGTGGATGTCACTGGTATTATGGGGGCTCTATGGGTATCACTGTTATTATGGGGCCACTGTGGATGTCATTATTATGGGTTTTGCTCCCGTCAAACTAAATTGGCCTGATATTGTAGTGGCAGATTTAGAACTTCTGCTCCTGGCATGGCCCGTGCTTCTGAAGAGTGACTTGATGATATAAGTGCAGCTCTTTTGCCCCTTTATCAGTGCCGAACCTTCTCTTCTTCATTAATCCCTCCAGTGCCGCTGTGTAATCTCTGATTTCTGCCCTCAGTGTGAACTTTGTGAAGTGGTCCTCGCAGGGGATGCTCCGGATGTCGTCGGAGGCCATGAATGAACTCTTCCAGCCGACCATCCAGCAGATCATCCAGCACATCGGTACGGACATAGCAATCTCCTGTGGGTTATTAACTTCACTTATCCAGAGAAGCTGTCATTAATAATGTCCCTGGGGGGCGGTGTACGGGCGAGGCCTTGGTGATGGCGGGACGGTGTGCAGGGAGGTCATGGTGACAGCAGGACGGGAAGAGGTAACATCTCTCCTTGTGGAGAGGGCCAAGCTGATGTAAGGAGACTTGTAGGCCATGCAATGCTTTACTGGGAAATTATATATACAAATTGCCTATTAAGAGGAAAAGAGGACACGCGCTCTAGGGTGCACACATTAGGAGGCACTAGTCAACCATAAACTCTCTAGTCAACCATAAACTCTGTTATTACTGACCTGATGAACAGAAGAAAATGTCAGATGGAGTCACAGGGCCACATTTTGTGCCATAAAGTAATAGGATGGTTTGTGTGCTGTCCTTTGGGTGTCATAAAAGTTGACTCTAGCAGAATTACGTTTACATTCTGTAAGTGTCCTAATAATGAGCAGCAAGAAGCTGACACACAGGGCTGCCACCAGTAACTTCAGGACCCCATACTAGGAAAATTTTCGGCCCCCCTTCAGACTCCACTCTCAGCTCCACCTCCACTCCGGGAACCTATCCCATCGCCCACTCTTGGAAAACTCACTTCTCCACCACGTCCTCACCAATCACACTTTAACAGTTCCCACCGGACACCAGATCACATACGTAGCCAGCAGCTTTTGTTTTAGCAAAAGATTTTAAGCCATCACTACGACACGGTACACTCTTCTGGCCGGGCCCTACTCTGACATATTAAATATTTCTTAAAATACCCAATACTCTTTTTAGGTATATTCTTATTTATTTTCCTTTAAGGGAATGTGTCACATACATTTTTTTTTTTTAAATGACCATTAATACCACATACAAGGAACAAATACTGTCACACTGTGATTAGACCACATATTACCACCACACAGAGACCGAATAATACCACATACAAGGAAAAATATGTCACACCATGGCCAGACCACATATTACCACCACATAATGACAGAATAATACCACATACAATAAAAAAAAATACATCACACCCTGGCCGGACCACTTATTATCACCACATAGTGACTGAATAATACCACAAACAAGGAACAAATACCACCACAGCATGGCCGCACCACATATTACCATCACATAGTGACCAAATAATATCACATACAAGGAAAATATACTGCCACACCGTGACTAGACCATATATTCCACCTAGTGACTTAATACCACAGTACAGTTCATTAATAAAAAATAAAAACAACTATTATATTAAGTGACATTATACACTAGTTACATTATACACAGGAGATCTGCATATTGTCAGTGTACAGGTAATACAATGATCACCAGTGACATTATACACAGGGGCTCAGTATATAGTGTACAGGTAATACAGTGATCACCAGTAACATTATACACAGGAGCTCTGTATATAGTGTATAGTGTACAGGTAATACAGTGATCACCAGTGACATTATACAAAGGGGCTCAGTATAAAGTGTCAGTGTACAGGTAATACAGTGATCACCAGTGACATTATACACAGGAGCTCTGTAGATAGTGTACAGTATACAGGTTATACAGTGATCACCAGTGACATTATACACAGGAGCACTGTATCTATATACAGAGTGTAGTGCCAGTGTACAGGTAATACAGTGATCACCAGTGACATTATACACAGGAGCTCTGTATGTAGTGTATAGTATACAGGTAGTACAGGGATCACCAGTGACATTACACAGGAACTCTATATATAGTGTCAGTGAACAGGTAATATAGTGATCACCAGTGACATTATACACAGGAGCTCTGTATATAGTGTCAGTGTACAGGTAATAAAGTGATAATCAGTGACATTACACAGGAGCTCTGTATATATTGTACAGGTAATACAGTGATCACCAGTGACATTATACACAGGAGCTCTGAATATAGTGTCAGTATACAGGTAATACAGCGATCACCAGTGACATTATACACAGGGGCTCTGTATATAGTGTATAGTGTACAGGTAATACAGTGATCACCAGTGACATTATACACAGGAGCTCTGTATATAGTGTCAGTGTACAGGTAATACAGTGATAATCAGTGACATTATACACAGGAGCTCTGTATATAGTGTACAGGTAATACAGTGATCACCAGTGACATTATACACAGGAGCTCTATGTATAGTGTCAGTGTACAGGTAATACAGTGATCACCAGTGACATTATACACAGGGGCTCTGTATATAGTGTATAGTGTACAGGTAATACAGTGATCACCAGTGACATTATACACAGGAGCTCTGTATATAGTGTCAGTGTACAGGTAATACAGTGATCACCAGTGACATTATACACAGGGGCTCTGTATATAGTGTATAGTGTACAGGTAATATAGTGATCACCAGTGACATACACAGGAGCTCTGTATATAGTGTCAGTGTACAGGTAATACAGTGATAATCAGTGACATTATACACAGGAGCTCTGTATATAGTGTACAGGTAATACAGTGATCACCAGTGACATTATACACAGGAGCTCTATATATAGTGTCAGTGTACAGGTAATACAGTGATAATCAGTGACATTATACACAGGAGCTCTGTATACAGTGTACAGGTAATACAGTGATCACCAGTGACATTATACACAGGAGCTCTGTATATAGTGTCAGTGTACAGGTAATACAGTGATCACCAGTGACATTATACACAGGAGCTCTGTATATAGTGTCAGTGTACAGGTAATACAGTGATCACCAGTGACATTATACACAGGGGCTCTGTATATAGTGTATAGTGTACAGGTAATATAGTGATCACCAGTGACATACACAGGAGCTCTGTATATAGTGTCAGTGTACAGGTAATACAGTGATAATCAGTGACATTATACACAGGAGCTCTGTATATAGTGTACAGGTAATACAGTGATCACCAGTGACATTATACACAGGAGCTCTATATATAGTGTCAGTGTACAGGTAATACAGTGATAATCAGTGACATTATACACAGGAGCTCTGTATATAGTGTACAGGTAATACAGTGATCACCAGTGACATTATACACAGGAGCTCTGTATATAGTGTCAGTGTACAGGTAATACAGTGATCACCAGTGACATTATACACAGGAGCTCTGTATATAGTGTCAGTGTACAGGTAATACAGTGATAATCAGTGACATTATACACAGGAGCTCTGTATATAGTGTCAGTGTACAGGTAATACAATGATAATCAGTGACATTATACACAGGGGCTCTGTATATAGTGTACAGGTAATATAGTGATCACCAGTGACATTATACACAGGAGCTCTATATATAGTGTCAGTGTACAGGTAATGTTATATGGTACTTAATTAACATGTTTTTATTTATCAAGAAAATGCAAAAGTCATCCTGCCTCGTTCCAGTGACCATAGTTGGGGCAGTCCTAACTCTAGTATTAAAATCCTTACAGTTTCTCAAGTGACATGCATGTAGATAAAGGCTGAAAGCCCAAGTTGACATCTCAAGTTCAAGTCCTTCACATTTTCCACTTTGTCACCAACGTCTACACTATCACAGATAAAGAAAAAAGCTACATATTGACGCACCGCACAGTAACAGGACCTCCCCACTGAAAACAATATCCTAAAAAATAAAATACATCACAGCAGTAATAATATCGCTTAATTAGCCCCTTTCTGTAATAACATCCCCTATCCTGGCCCCCGTGTATCTCAATTCTGGCCCCTACGAATCTCACTTCTGGCTCCCATTTATCAGTTCTCTATATTGTGGATTTTCACAGTGCAAGCAAACTGAAAAAAAAAAAAAAAAAAAAGGTTTTCTTACCTGGCCGCAGTCCAGCGGCTTCATCTTCCTTCTTGATATGCAGCGCGGATGCTCTGACGACATTCGCGCCGATATCACCTGCAAGCATCTAATTGGCTGGCAATTTTTAACTGTTGCCATGCTGGAAGTCACTAGCTTCCTGTCCGGCAATATATTTCAACTGAACATGCGTCTGAGGATGCATGTTCAGTTGAATACTCAACTGGCTCAACCCACCCCTGTGACGGTGAGCAAAAGCAAAAAAAAGGGGGGCCCGGACTGAGTGAGACATGCTGCCTGTGACTTGAGTAACGCGTGTTAAAGGGATAGTCACAACATAAAGGTATCCCCTATCCTGACTGCTGAGGATGACCAGTGGAACCATTAGCAGTGCCGAGAATGAGGTTCCGGAATCTGGAAGCTGCAGAGCCCTGTAGTGAATAGAGCAGAGCTGTGCAAGCTCAACCCCTTCTCCATTCATGGTGTATGGAACAGCCAGAAATAACGTAGCGCTGCACTCGACTTTCACCGGTATAAACCTGCACGCGCTTCTCTGCTCCATTCAAGATGGTGCTCTGTAGTCCCTGGCATTTATGACTGCAAAGGTCCCAGCGATCATTACGTTATTGTGCGGACACCCTGTTTTGTTGACAGCCCTGTAAGCGCAGTTTACCTGCCTGTGTTAAAGGACATTATGGTCCAATGGTCCGTAATGGATCATCCTGTGAAGATTCGCGCTGACAAAACATTGCCCCATTGCAAAAGGCCGAGTGGTGCACGCTCTATGCTAATACTGCTTTACCCTACTGTTTGCAGGCGATCTCGTCAACAAACCTGAAGTATCAGGCATCAAGTACCTCTTCCTGGTGGGCGGCTTTGCGGAGTCTCCCATGCTGCAGAATGCTGTACAGTCGGCCTTCAGCGAGGTGTGCCGGGTCATCATCCCTCAAGATGTTGGTCTGACGATACTTAAAGGAGCAGTCCTTTTTGGCCTAGACCCGACCATCGTGAGAGTGAGGCGTTCACCTCTCACTTATGGAGTCGGCGTCCTCAACAAGTTTGTGGAAGGAAAACATCCGAAAGAGAAGCTGCTTGTGAAGGAAGGCAAGAACTGGTGCACAGACATCTTTGACAAGTTTGTGTCCGTGGACCAGTCGGTGGCCCTTGGAGATATCGTGCAGAGGAGCTACTGCCCAGCCCGACTTGGCCAACGCAAAATCATCATCAACATTTACTGCTCATCCAGCGATGATGTGGTGTACATCACCGATGCCGGCGTCAGGAAGTGTGGTACCATCAATCTGGACCTGCCAGACATCAACGAGGAAAATGGCAAGATCCTTCGTCGGGAGATTAAAGCCAGCATGCAATTTGGAGACACAGAAATCAAAGTCACAGCAATGGACGTCAAGACTTCCAAGACTGTCCGAGCCGCCATCGACTTCCTCTCCAATTAGTGGGAGATCTCATGTGATCATAAACTCAAAGCACTTGACCATCATATACGTGGCTTCATCCAAAACAAAGGAGTTGGGAGCAGTTGGTTCAGCTTCATGTCCCTCTTTACTTTACATGGGGGTGCATATTTTTTGCCAAATATTTGCTATTTTTATAAAACACAGACAAGATCTCCTAACTCTTGGCCAACCCTCGCTGCATCAGAGCAGAAAAACAGGAGTCAACACGAGACTTTCCACAGCTCTGACCCAACATGTCACCAATCTCTGGCCAGACTCCACAGTGCAGAATGGCTGCTCCACCAGAAAAGGAGAGGATGGCGATTGTGGAGCTTCGGTTTTGGGAAGCCAATGGTCCTCTGTAATATTCAGGTGTTGTAAGGACAAGGAACCTTGCAGTCAATGAAAACCAAGTACCTGCTGCATCCAAACAGCTGTAGGTCCACCATCGATACATTTTGATAAAGCACAACTCCACCTGCTAAATCCATGAGACCACTATAGAGGAATCTGACAATGGGGGGTTGTAAGTTAGGTGGAGCCCGTGTACACTGACATCTAAGGGGCAAGATGGAGCATCAACTTCGCCAATTCCAGATCAGAGGAAGCCACAATTTCAGGTTGTATCCACTATTCTCGTAAATATTAATGCGTGGACAGTTTTTTGCAGCTCCATCTGAAGGGTTGATCTCCACACTTATGCAATCTTGTGCCGATCCAAACAGCCCCTTTTTTGCAGGTTGCTGCCTTGGGTTCAGAACATCTCCGTCCAATACTAGAAGCGATGCAGGCCTGGGAATGAGGTGGAAGCTATATTAGGTGTAGCGCCCTGGTGACTACCATCTGATCATCTCCAGAACCTTAATGGTCTCATCCGATGTGATAACATCCCCAATGTGAATACCGGATCCATCCTCCACCTCCGTCCTCTCACTATGAGAAGACTATGTAGTCAGAATATATTTTTTTACATGTAACTCTTCCCTGCAGTATCTGTGTACCATGTATGATACGTATTCCATGTATTAAATAAACCACTACCGTACACATGTCGTACGTCTACACCCCTCCAGTCACAGCCAAAGCTGCACGCCTGACGCAGGACCTCGCTGCTGCCCTCTGCTGGTTCAGTGCATGATCTGATGGCGGATGAAGGTCAGGTGGTTAGAAAGTTTGAAGAAGTTTTACTCCTCTTCCCCATCATATCCGCTCCATCCAGGGAGGAGATACTGTCATGGTATAGGACATGGTTCATGTCCTGCTCTCTCAGGGTTAATGTTGCTGGCCTCTCTTTGGATCTAGGAGGGGGATGTATACACACTCCAGACTAGGATTCCCTGTCAGCTATACTTTCGTTTAGGGCTCTTACTCACCAGCAAGAAACTCGGATGAGTCTCGCATGTTAATACCTGGCACTCAGATCGGAGCGTGCGGTCGCATAGGAATACATAGAGCCGCACGCTTCGCTCCTGAGTGCCGGCAGCAGCGTCGGGTATTGACGTGCGAGACTCATCCTAGTTTCTCGCTGGTGAGTATGAGCCCTTAGTATGTGTGTCTGACCCCTTGAGTGTGTGCTCGGTTTGCTTGTGTTGCTCTCCGAGCGTTGTTGCTTGTTTGTTCTGTTGGCTTTCTGACCTTTGCTCCCTTTCTGACTATCCCTCCGTCTCACCCCTCGGTTACCTCGTTATTCCTTGGTTTAGATCTTGGCACGTTTAACTACTCTCCAGTGTATTTCGTCTCCTCTGCACCCCGGCGTCTGGCGCCACCCTCGACCACCTCCTTCCCTGTCACATGGTTCAGGTCCTGTTTGCTACCCGGTGAGTTCTCCGCCACTCTGCTCTCAGCTCCCTTGCTGCGGCGCGCAGCAGTAATACCCGGGAGTCGTGACAGATACACATTGTATCACACAGGATGGGATTAGATACCACGTATTAGATACGGCAGCTCAGCAGACAGCGCCCCCCGATGGGATACATAATGGCTCAGCAGTTTCACAGAATAAGCTTAGATACTGCAGCTGAGAAGACAGTGGGGATTGAGGGCCTGAAAACTTCACCTCGAGGTGTTTCCACCGATAAGCTTCTCTCTGCTACCACTAGGGGACACTCCCCCCATACAGGTTTATTGCCGCGCTCAGTGCTCTGCAGCAGGCGCTCGCCCTGGTGGTGGCTGCAGGCATCGCACCTCGTACATGACACAGCTGTAATTGCATGCAATGTAATGTGATCACAGTCGCACGTTCTGCCTCTGTGGCCGCTGCACAAAATGCCGTATGGCCCGGGGCAATGCTGGACGGGGCTGTCCTGCTGCCTTCACTGTGGGGACCTGTGTGACAATGTGAGGATAGACCGGATCTGAGGGCCCGCGGGCTTTAATGATCTGCCGATAATGTGACAGGCATGATTAATAATTCGCTCCCACGGCTGCTGAGAACGCGGCGTCCGACTCCTAATTACTGTCACATCCCCGGAGAAAGACAAAATGGCAAATATCCTGCAGTAAGTAAATAGTAATAGTGCCGTGCTGTGCAAAACAACAGCAGCGAGGAGCCGAATCCTCATAGCCGCAGCCGCCCCCATATACGGTATAACCGCAGCCGCCCCCACATACGGTATAACCGCAGCCGCCCCCCGTATACGGTATAACTGCAGCCGCCCCATATACGGTATAACCGCAGCCGCCCCCACATACGGTATAACCGCAGCCGCCCCCCGTATACGGTATAACTGCAGCCGCCCCATATACGGTATAACCGCAGCCGCCCCCACATACGGTATAACCGCAGCCGCCCCCCCGGATACGGAATAACCGCAGCCGCTCCCACATATGGTATAACCGCAGCGGCCCCCTGTATACGGTATAACTGCAGCCGCCCCCCGTATACGGTATAACCGCAGCCGCCCCCATATGCAGTATAACCACAGCCGCCCCCATATACGGTATAACCGCAGCCGCCCCCCGTATACGGTATAACCGCAGCCGCTCCCACATATGGTATAGCCGCAGCCGCTCCCACATATGGTATAACCGCAGCTGCCCCCCGTATACGGTATAACCGCAGCCGCCCCCATATGCAGTATAACCACAGCCGCCCCCATATACGGTATAACCGCAGCCGCCCCCCGTATACGGTATAACCGCAGCCGCTCCCACATATGGTATAACCGCAGCCGCTCCCACATATGGTATAACCGCAGTGGCCCCCTGTATACGGTATAACTGCAGCCGCCCCCATATACAGCATAACCGCCGCCACCCCCCGTATACGGTATAACCGCAGCCGCCCCCCGTATACGGTATAACCGCAGCCGCTCCCACATATGGTATAACCGCAGCCGCCCCCGTATACGGTATAACCGCAGCCGCTCCCACATATGGTATAACCGCAGCCGCCCCCCGTATACGGTATAACCGCAGCCGCTCCCACATATGGTATAACCGCAGCCGCCCCCGTATACGGTATAACCGCAGCCGCCCCCATATACGGTATAACCACAGCCGCCCCCATAAACGGTATAACCGCAGCCGCCCCCATATACGGTATAACCGCAGCCGCCCCCATATACGGTATAACCGCAGCCGCCCCCCGTATACGGTATAACCGCAGCCGCCCCCCGTATACGGTATAACCGCAGCCGCCCCCATATACAGTACAACCGCAGCCGCCCCCATATACAGTACAACCGCAGCCGCTCCCATATACAGTACAACCGCAGCCGCTCCCATATACAGTACAACCGCAGCCGCCCCCATGTACAGTATAACCGCAGCCGCCCCCATATACAGTACAACCGCAGCCGCCCCCATGTACAGTATAACCGCAGCCGCCCCCATATACAGTACAACCGCAGCCGCCCCCATATACAGTACAACCGCAGCCGTCCACTGACACGGTACTGACCGGACGACGTCCCACAGGTCTTTAGCATTTTTTTATGTCAATCGACAAGTTCTCCATCGGACCGAGGTCTGCGGATCGGGCCGAGGTCTCTTCATAACATTAGTCTTGTTGGTCTGGAGCCAGGATGTCGCCCACTTGCTGCTGTTTGGGGTTGTTGTCTCCATTTCAAGGGCATTTCTTCTCCAGCGTAAGACTACATGACATCTCCCAGTATTATGATATATTCACTCTGGTCCATGGTGCCTTGTGTGTGATAAATGGGCCCAACTCCATAATATGAGGACGTACCCGAACCAATCTGCTCACACCTCCATGTTTTACAGTCTTCACCGTGTCCTGAGTCCAGTGTTTATGGGTCTCACCTTGTCTGCGGCAACACCCAACAAGTACAATCCTGCACTCATCAGTCCATAGAAGGTTCCACCACTTCTCTTTAGACCGATCAGTGTGTTTTTTGGGAACACTTTTTTTCAGCAATTATACTTTACGAGGATTTCTTGCACATAGTTTGTCTTCACGTAAGACCTCACAGCTAACTGAACGCCTGATGACACCATTATGTCAGGATCACGTAGTGCGGTCTCCCCACTTGCACCAATGTGACGTTCCACCACTGTCAGCACGGGACCAAGAAGGCATAGGTTGTGAGAGGATGGGGCCTGTTGTGAATTCCGTTCTCGAACTCCCTCCTGTGGTCATGAATGGTACTTCGGCGAGTTCTGTCCGTAGACTCCCTCTGGTGGCTGTGAGTGGAACTGCTGGTTCTGAGGTTGCTTCATCAGCTGCCCTCGTTTGCGGCTAGGCTGGCTTCTCTATTTAACTCCACTCAGATCGTTACTCCATGCCAGCTGTCAATGTATCAGTACTGGTTCAGATCTCTCTTGGATCTTTCTGATGACCTGTCTACTCCAGCAGAAGCTAAGTCCCTGCTAGTTCATTTGTTGTTCATTTTGTACTGAATATATTTTTTAGTACTTGCTAAGTTCTAGTCCAGCTTGCTTATATGATATTGCCTTGCTAGCTGGAAGCTCTGGGGTGCAGAGTGGCAACTCCGCACCGTGAGTCGGTGCGGGGGTCTTTTTGCACACTCTGCGTGGCTTTTTGTAGTTTTTTGTGCTGACCGCATAGATCCCTTTCCTATCCTCAATCTATTTAGTAAGTCTGGCCTCCTTTGCTGAAACCTGTTTCATCCCTGTGTTTGTGACTTTCCTCTTAATACACAGTTAATATATGTGGGGGGCTGCCTTTACCTTTGGGGGAATTTCTCTGAGGCAAGGTAAGGCTTTATTTCCTATCTTTAGGGGTAGTTAGCTCTTAGGCTGTGAAGAGGCATCTAGGGAGAGTTAGTTACGCTCCACAGCTATTTCTAGTTTGTGTGTTATAGGATTAGGGTTTGCAGTCAGCAGAGTTCCCACTTCCCAGAGCTTGTCCTGTCATCTAGTTTAACCATCAGGTCATTCCAGGTGCACCTAACCACCAGGTCCATAACAGGGGCATACACAGTCACTGATGTGGCACCACACTCGCCCACATCCCCAACAGGCTGAGAGGCCTCTTTCACTAACACCAGTTAGATATAAGACCAGTCCGTTAGCAGGATTATATCGGGCCAGAAACCAGCCACGGTACCATGGAACGTTAAGCCGAGAATAAAGGCTTGTGGATTCATGGATCAAGATAAAAGTACAGCCCAAGGTTAAATTATATATTTAAATCACCTTAAAGGCACACTAGACAATACACAGCGGTTATACATATACAATGGTCAGATATGCAAATATGGGTGAAGTACAAAAGATATAAGCAGATGGATCATGTCAATTACCAGTGTGATGTTCAACCATGTGTGCACTGGGCCACAGGGGGTTTGGGCTGCCAGCTGGTTCCTAGTTCCTTCACAGCAAATTACTTAATGTGGCCCCCAGTCTCAAAGTGAACAGCAAGCATAACAGAGAGACAACATGGCCTTACACAAGCCTTTATACCCTTGGTTGGTCACACCCTTTTCCACCCCCAGGAGGGTCCTTATGCCCCTCTCCTGGAGGTTTATAGCTACATCTCGGCATCTGGTCAGTCTCGCTGGGTCTCCATTACCCTTGGAGATCAAGCACGGCATTGATACCTGGTCTCCTACTAGCCTTTCTACGCATCTCCCCACTCTGGGATGCTGGGACGAATCGAGACACTGGAGGGCATTCAGTCCGTTCCAGAGAGCTTGAAAATGTAACCGCTGTGTGGCTATGACGTACGAAAGGCCCATATTCTCCTTATGATATCATAGCTGACTCAACAAAGCAGTTAGACCACATGGTATCAGCAGGTGGTCTTCCTATAGGAGCTTGGAGACTGCTAGCTGGTGGGGGTGCGAATTTCTTCTCTGAAGCCGAGATGCCAGGCCCCCTACTAAGCTATGTGTCCTGGTACAGCTACACGTTTCAGGAGGATAGTAAGCTGCCAATAAATCCCCCCCATCCTTCACAGCTCCCACCTTTAGAGGGCACTAGTAGACAGCACTTTCCGTTGCTCCCCCACGCTCTCGCTCGTCCGCAACCTCCCCTTGTCGGAATAAGCCGTCGGCATTGGCATTTGCCACAAGAAGGGCTGTATGGTGAAGTGGTACTGGTGGAGCATAAGGCTCCAGCGTAGCAACCTCCCATTTGTTCCAGATACTGTATGTAACCAGCTGAGGGGGTTGTGGTCTGTTTCCACAGTGAACTGACGTTAGTACAAGTGTGGCTGCAGACTCTGCAAAGCGCACATACCGTATTTTTCAGATTATAAGACGCTCCGGATTATAAGATGCACCCCAAATTTTGAGGAGAAAAATAAGAAAATTATATTTTTTAATAAAATGGTGGTGGGTGCGGTGAAGCGGGGTCCCAGGGTCGCTGCTGGAGGAGGCAGGAGTGGGGTGATGCTGCAGGCTAGGACGAGGGGGGGCTCCGATGTGCAGCACGCTGGTGCAGGGGTCTTGTGCTGGTGCATGTCCGCTGCTGCTGCCAAGTGTCTCCGAGTGCCTGGCGGTTGCTGCGGGTGTCTCCGGTGCCCAGCGGTGCTGCGTGGGTGTCTGGTGCTGCCCAGGGCTCTGCTGACATTTTGCGACAGACCAGAGCCCTGGTAATTCCATGGTTCTCTGTGCCTGTGCGGTGGACTCCGGGAATATGGCCGCCGCCGGGGGCGGAGCTGCGCAGATGTGATCTCGGAAACTAGATCCTGGAGGTTCGAAGCTAAATCTCCCAAAACCTATGAAAGATCATAACTTTCCAATGGAAGGTCATAGGGTGGTGGGTCTGGGGCCATCGGGTCCCCCTGGGCACTCGTTACACTTAGGGTAGGTTTCCACGGTCAGTAAACGCTGCGGATTGGATGCTGCATACAGTCGCAGCGTCTAATCTGCAGCAGCCAGATGTTACAGCATAGCGGAGGGGATTTTGTGAAATCACATCTCCACTATGCGTGCAGGGACGCCTCCGACCCATGCGGCATGTCTTTCTAGACGCTCCGTAAATATCACAGTCCAATGTATAGGATGTGGTGATTCCGCATGGTTCAGTGAACACATGCGGAACCACCGAGCGTACAAAAGCCGGCAGACATGTGCTGCCTCCAAAGCGCTGCTAATTCTGACCGTGGAAACATACCCTTCGAGACCAAACATGGCGCTGCTAGCTGGCTACTGCTAGCCATTCTACGCATCTCCCTACCCTGGTGCGCTAGAACGGATTGAGACCATGGAAGGTGTGTTGTCCGTTCCAGAGAATTAATACTTCACCTTGTCTCAGCTGACCTCAGCAGGAACGGGGGTCCAACTCTTCAAATACCTGCCCATGGGAATCTATATAGATGGCATGCCTTGCTAAGAAAGTAGAGCCTTTGTACAGAGCCGTGGCTCCCCCTTTGTGAACTAGGCATGTCATCTATATAGCTTCCCATGGGCAGGTGACTGAACAGACGGACCCCGATCCTGCTCTGCCCACATCCATTATTGAGGTGGGGTTTTACTACTCGAAACAGCATAGCACCGTCCCGGTTGCGCACATCTTGCCACAGTGGGATGGCTTTTAGGCAGGGTATATGCTCTTTGTGTTTTTTCATCTTGGGCTTTGTCTTTGCAGCGTTCTCTTACACATTACACTTATATTCAGTATCCTTTCTTCGGTTTCCCTAAACACTGGGCACGATATAGAGCGGAAGACCAAGAGATCCACTGAGACAGACAGCAAACATGTGGAGAGGAACCCGCACTTCATCACAGCCCCTGATAGAAAGATCAAACCCACAGCCGTGCTGACAACCAGCGTCCCACAGAGCCCGACCACCTCCATGGTGCATCCAGATAACAGCACCACACAGAGCCCGACCACAGCCACTGTGCTTTCCAGGAACATCATCCCAAAGAGCCCGACCACAGCCACTGTGCGATCCAATAACAGCACCACACAGAGCCCGACCACAGGCACTGTGCTTTCCAGGAACAGCATCCCAAAGAGCCCGACCACAGGCACTGCGCGTTCCAGGAACAGCATCCCAAAGAGCCCGACCACAAGCACTGCGCGTTCCAGGAACAGCATCCCAAAGAGCCCGACCACAGGCACTGTGCGTTCCAATAACAGCATCCCAAAGAGCCCGACCACAGGCACTGCGCGTTCCAGGAACAGCATCCCAAAGAGCCCGACCACAGGCACTGTGCTTTCCAGGAACAGCATCCCAAAGAGCCCGACCACAGGCACTGTGCGTTCCAGGAACAGCATCCCAAAGAGCCCGACCACAGGCACTGTGCGTTCCAGGAACAGCATCCCAAAGAGCCCAACCACAGGCACTGTGCGTTCCAGGAACAGCATCCCAAAGAGCCCGACCACAGGCATTGTGCATTCCAGGAACAGCATCCCAAAGAGCCCGACCACAGGCACTGTGCTTTCCAGGAACAGCATCCCAAAGAGCCCGACCACAGGCACTGCGCGTTCCAGGAACAGCATCCCAAAGAGCCCGACCACAAGCACTGTGCGTTCCAGGAACAGCATCCCAAAGAGCCCGACCACAGGCACTGTGCGTTCCAATAACAGCATCCCAAAGAGCCCGACCACAGGCACTGCGCGTTCCAGGAACAGCATCCCAAAGAGCCCGACCACAGGCACTGTGCTTTCCAGGAACAGCATCCCAAAGAGCCCGACCACAGGCACTGTGCGTTCCAGGAACAGCATCCCAAAGAGCCCGACCACAGGCACTGTGCGTTCCAGGAACAGCATCCCAAAGAGCCCAACCACAGGCACTGTGCGTTCCAGGAACAGCATCCCAAAGAGCCCGACCACAGGCACTGTGCATTCCAGGAACAGCATCCCAAAGAGCCCGACCACAGGCACTGTGCGTTCCAGGAACAGCATCCCAAAGAGCCCGACCACAGGCATTGTGCATTCCAGGAACAGCATCCCAAAGAGCCCGACCACAGGCACTGTGCGTTCCAGGAACAGCATCCCAAAGAGTCCGACCACAGGCACTGTGCGTTCCAATAACAGCATCCCAAAGAGTCCGACCACAGGCACTGTGCGTTCCAATAACAGCATCCCAAAGAGCCCGACCACAGGCACTGTGCGTTCCAATAACAGCATCCCAAAGAGCCCGACCACAGGCACTGTGCGTTCCAGGAACAGCATCCCAAAGAGCCCAACTACAGGCACTGTGCGTTCCAGGAACAGCATCCCAAAGAGTCTGACCACAGGCACTGTGCATTCCAGGAACAGCATCCCAAAGAGTCCGACCACAGGCACTGTGCGTTGCGATAACAGTGCCACAGCCATTTAACCATGTTCTGATCAGGATGATACGCCCTCACACGCTGCAATACCTTACCCCTCATGTCTCGCTGCTCCAGGATCTCTCGCCTCAGTATGATCAGGTGCTACTCACAAAATTAGAATATCATCAAAAAGTTAATTTCATTACAGAGTGATCTATTTCAAGTGTTTATTTCTGTTAATGTTGATGATTATGTCTTATAGCCAATGAAAACCCAAAAGTCTTTATCTAAGCAAGGCTGCTTTCACACACCTATGTTTTTGCTGTCAGGCCCAATCCAAAAGTTGCCGCCGGATCAGTTTTTTTCTCATAGACTTGTATTAGCGATTGATTGCGACGGATGGCCTCACGTTTCATACGTTTTTCGCCTAATCCATCGAATATTGTTTTTCCGGCGGCTGGAGAAAACAAAGTAACGTTTTTTGTGTCCATCGAAAAAAAACGGACAGCGACGGATCAGCTAGTCGGATCCGGCAAAAAAAAGGATCCATTGCATACGTTTTTCACAATTTGCGACGTATCCGTTTTTTTCTAAATTCGCCGGATTGAGCCTGAAGGCAAAAAACTGATGTGTGAAAGTAGCCTAAATTAGAATACTTTATAACACCAGCTTGAAAAAGGATTTTAAAATCTGAAATGTTGTCCTACTGAAATGTATGATCAGTAAATACACTCAGTACTTGTCATGGCTCCTTTTGCATCAATTATTGCATCAATGCGGCGTGGCATGGAGGCGATCAGCCTGTGACACTGCTGAGGGGTTATGGAGCCCAGGTTGCTTTGATAGCAGCCTTCAGCTAAGTCTGCATTGTTGGGTCTGGTGTCTCTCATCTTCCTTCTGACAATACTCCATAGATTCTCTATGGGGTTAAGGTCAGGTGAGTTTGCTGCCAATCAAGCCCAGTGATACTGTTGTTTGTAAACCAGGTATTGGTACTTTTGGCAGTGTGGACGGGCCAAGTCTTGCTGGAGAATGACATTTCCATCTCCTAAAAGCTTGTCGGCAGAGGGAAGCATGAAGAGCTCTAAAATGTCCTGATAGACGGCTGCGCTGACTTTGGTCTTGATAACACACAGTGGACCTACACCAGCAGATGACATGGCTCCCCAAACCATCGGGGATTGTGGAGACTTCACACTAGACCTCCAGCAGCTTGGATTGTGGCCTCTCCACTCTTCCTCCAGACTCTGGGTCCTGAATTTCCACATGAAATGCAAAACTCACTTTCATCTGAAAACAACACCTTGGACCACTGACAACAGTCCAGTACTTTTTCTCCTTGGCCCAGGTAAGACGCTTCTGGCGTTGGAGACAGGCCAGTACAACAGGAGATGTGGAGGGGGCCGTAGCAGGGCAACAACCCAGAAGCAGGACCGCTAAATCAGCCTTTGTGCAAGGAGCAGGAGCACTGCCAGATTCCTGCAAAATGACCTACAGCAGGCCACAAATGTGCATGTGTCTGCACAAATGGTTAGAAACTAACGTCCACAGATGGGGGCTGTGCTCACAGCTCAACACCATGCAGGACGCTTGGCATTTGCCACAGACCAGGATTGGCAAATTCGCCACTGGCGCCCTGTGCTTTTTACAGATGAAAGCAGGCTCACACTGAGCACATGTGACAGACGTGACAGAGTCTGGAGACGCCGTGGGGAGCGATCTGCCTGTAACATCCTTCAGCATGACCGGTTTGGCAGTGGGTCAGTAATGGTGCGGGGTGGCATTTCTTTGGAGGGCCACACAGCCCTCCATGTGCTCGCCAGAGGTAGCCTGACTGCCATTAGGTACCGAGATGAGATCCTCAGACCCCTTGTGAGACCATATGCTGGTGCAGTTGGCCCTGGGTTCCTCCTAATGCAGGACAATGCCAGACCTCATGTGGCTGGAGTGTCAGCAGTTCCTGCAAGATGAAGGCATTGAAGCTATGGACTGGCCCGCCCATTCCCCAGACCTGAATCCGATTGTACACATCTGGGACATCATGTCTAGCACCATCCACCAATGACACGTTGCACCAGACTGTCCAGGAGTTGGCGGATGCTTTAGTCCAGGTCTGGGAGGAGATCCCTCAGGAGACCATCCGCAGCCTCATCAGGAGCATGCCCAGGCATTGTAGGGAGGTCATACAGGCACGTGGAGGCCACACACACTACTGAGCATCATTTCCTTGTCTTGAGGCATTTCCACTGAAGTTGGATCAGCCTGTAACTTCATTTTCCACTTTGATTTTGATCATCATTCCAACTTCAGACCTCCGTGGGATATTAGTTGTGATTTACGTTGATCATTTTTAGGTTTTACTGTTCTGAACACATTCCACTATGTAATGAATAAAGATTTACAACTGGAATATTTCATTCAGTGATTTCTAGGATGTCAGATTTTAGTGTTCCCTTTATTTTTTTTGAGCAGGGTATATGAGTTTCACTTTTTGTATTGAAGAACTGAAATAAATGAACGTTTTGATGATATTCTAATTTTGTGAGAAGCCCCTGTATATTTCTCCAGTATTTGTCAGTCATCAGACCAGGAAACAAATGTGAAGACTGGCAGGAAAGCAACAAGAATCTGGGGCCACCATTGACTGCCCGAAGCAGATTTGCTTTCTGCACAGCACACAAGGTTTCTCCTGACCTTATATAACTCCTTATACCTCGGTTATTTCCAGAGCTACGATCACCATTCTGCTCCTGTTTGGATCACAAACCTCCCAGTACATTCTGGTGGTCCGCATCAGACTGATATATCTTAGACCGTTCATGGTCCTCCTGCCCCAGAAACAGTCTAAGGCTATGAAGAGGGGATAAGGGACAGACCGCCACAGCAGAGGACATTAGGTTGGCGCTTGGCTACTCCACGTATTAGCTACAGTGATATGGGAACCAGAGAGGACCTACTTTCTGAGGCCCAGGAGCTGCACAGTCCCCCACGTGTAGAAGCCAGAGAAGAGGCTCAAGGGGTCTGCAGAATTCAGAGTAGATTGAGATCTGAGCATCCGGGGACTCCTGGTGCAGGGAGACCGGCCATCGCTGTGCTGCCCTCGTTGTGCCGGGCCTGCAGATATGGGAGCCTCGCTACATACAGGATTCGTCTCATTGCACTGGTGTAATGGACACTACCGGAATACTTACCTCCCCCTGGAGACCTGGGCCGCCCCCTTGTCCACACAGGTGGATTCCTTCCTGTTTTTTACGTCAGCAATAAGCAGCGTCCACGATGTCAATCCTCCGGCACATGGGGGAGGCCGAATAATCCGCACGGCTCCGGATCACTGACGGGTCCACAATTAGGTTGTTTCCAGGCGCAGATGGTAATGATGAAGACAGGACAGCAGAGGCCACGGATCAATAGTGAGGACGATACTATCACTCCCACGGCAGGAGATTCTTCCATCTTGATCCCACAGAGGAGCTGCCCCTATTGAGACCCGACTGCTAAAACTTCCGTTACCTCTGCGGCCTCCTGCCCCCTTCCCCAATATGTACCCTGACACAAACAGTATGGGAGGCAGCTTCCTCCTATAGCCCCAATGACGAGAATACGGTGGGTTCCAGGAACAGATCTCGTTGGGACCAGAATGATGAAAACTACACACCCTGTGCTGTACGGAAATCTCTGCTAAGCTCTGGCAGGGTCTGGCCCATCTATGGACCCTATTACCACCCTTATAACTGAACCATACAAATATCTACATATGGCACAGGGGCAGAATACAGATGGTCTCTGCTGTGCCGCGGGAACCCTGGCGACACGTACCCTGCCCAACGGCGTCCTGCCCCACTGCTGATGACAGGCGAAATTCACAAAAATAAATCATTTTATTCTGGATTCTCACTTCTTGTACATTCTGGATCAGCAGACGACGAGTCTCGCGTCACCGTACCTGCAGGAGCACCGGAAGCAACACACCGACAGAGGGCGAGCGATAGGAGCAGGGTATAAGGGAAGGGACAGGCTCACACACAGTAGAGACGTGAGGGCACAAGGCCGTAGGGTCCATCCTGGCCGCACCCCCCAGACGCTGACAATCTCAGCTGGAGTGCACAGACCCTCCTCCTCACCGAGACTTAGAGCCACCATCCGGATTAATCGGATCCATCTAATCCCTACGATCTTCATGGCTAAAGGTGTGAGAAGTAGTGCGGCACAGAGAGGGCGCCTGTCTGTCCTCCACCGGCGGCATCAGTCAAAGCCGTGCCAGTCACTCTGCTCAGAGTCGTACTCCGTCTCGGCCCCGATACATCGCACTCCCTCCAGTAGCATCGGAGTGCCGTGATGGCGGTCTGCAACGAGAAGAGGAAGAGACAAGTGAGCTAGACAAGGAAGGAAGGAATGGGCGAGCAGAGCAAGGAAGAGACGGGGCGAGCAGAGCAAGGAAGGGACGGGGCGAGCAGAGCAAGGAAGGGACGGGGCGAGCAGAGCAAGGAAGGGACGGGGCGAGCAGAGCAAGGAAGGGACGGGGCGAGCAGAGCAAGGAAGGGACGGGGCGAGCAGAGCAAGGAAGGGACGGGGCGAGCAGAGCAAGGAAGGGACGGGGCGAGCAGAGCAAGGAAGGGACGGGGCGAGCAGAGCAAGGAAGGGACGGGGCGAGCAGAGCAAGGAAGGGACGGGGCGAGCAGAGCAAGGAAGGGACGGGGCGAGCAGAGCAAGGAAGGGACGGGGCGAGCAGAGCAAGGAAGGGACGGGGCGAGCAGAGCAAGGAAGGGACGGGGCGAGCAGAGCAAGGAAGGGACGGGGCGAGCAGAGCAAGGAAGGGACGGGGCGAGCAGAGCAAGGAAGGGACGGGGCGAGCAGAGCAAGGAAGGAGAGGACGGGAAGGGGAGGAAAGGATGGGGAAAGAGAGAGAGAAAGGAAAACACATGAACGTTTGGTTGAGAATGTCCATGTGTATCTTGAGGGTCATGAAAGTTAGCCATTCACATATAATGTCTGGGCACCTAATTAAATCGTGTCACATCAATACACTCTGGCTGATGTAGAACTACCAGAACCAGCATGTATTGTGTGGTAGGAGGACCACCACTTTCTTCGGTCAGACCACTAAAGTATTGGTTTAACATGAACCAGACAGGTTCTGCGTTCCGTGACAAATAATAAGATCCCAGATCTCACACCTACAATGTACATGTCACGGTTACACCCCTCAGTGTGTCTGGTATTGCGTTATTGACAGCTCAGCCGTCCAAAATCTGGTAACGCGGTGCGCTGAAGCTGTCGATGTGTTGATTGACAGCTCAACTGTCCAATCTGAGACTGGGAGGCGCTGGCTGTCTCTAAGTGTTCATTAACCCAGGTGCTTGCCATGCTCCTTAGCTGAGCTGTTTCTTCCAGACCTCTGCCAGATGAACATTCAGCTAGTGTGGTTTGTTTCCTCGGTGCCTGGCGTTCTATATGTTGATCTTTCATTGCCTGACCTTGGACCTCGTTTTGACCATCCGTTTAACCCCCTTCTGATCTGATCCACATCCTCCTGTTATTCTGACCTCAGAATGTTACCTGAATACGCTTTTGTCTCTTCCTTCTGTTTAGGACATACCCTCCCGGCTTCTGACCTTGAACTCCTTGACTATCCTGACTCACGGCTTGGCCGTGAGAAGTGACTGGCATCACATTGTGTCTGGCCAATACATTTTTCTTTCTAGCCAGTATGGAGCCTGTTCACACGCTTTGTAACCAGGTGGCGATTTTTGACGCAGATGACTCAGGATCTGGCTAAGGAAGGCCAGAGTCTTGAGTCATCGCAATATCAGTTGCAGGATCAGAAATAATTTGATAAAGACAACCTACAGCCCTCCACCGCCGGTAGTGGCTGTAAAGTCAGTACCCTCTGATGTACAGTTGGTCTCTCCCAATATCCATTTAATATCCATCCCTGATAAATTTTTGGGAGAGAAAGACCAGTTTATGGTATTCAGGGAGAGATGTGGGTTATTTTTTACCCTGCACCCCCGGTCGCCAGGGTAGGAGTTCCAGTGGGTGGGAATAATCATGTCCCTACTGCGAGGAGGTCCTCAGGCCTGAACATTTTCTTTGGCCCAAGAACAGTATTCTTTTGAAGCCTTTGACAGTTAGGTCTGATATATGAAGAACCCAACAAAATCCAGGTAGCTGAGGCTAAGATTATGAACCTGGCAGATGGGATAGGGAGTGGTCACACAGCTGAGGACTACTGTATCGAGTGGGCCACCAAAGCTCTATAGAACAATGCTGCTTTCAGGTGCCAGTTCCAAAAAGGCCTTTTCGAAAACCTCAAGGATGCTTTGGTCCTTCATGACACCCCTTGTTCTCTGGTCGATGCAATGACTCAGGCCATACGAATAGACCACAGAATCCACAAAAGACACCGTGAACAGCAGGCAGCTCATTATACTTCACCAGAGCAGGTCCATTTACCCAAGATGGAACCATTAGAGGTTAGAGTTGCTAGTCTTCATTTTGCGGAGAGAAGATGTAGACAAGATCTTGGTCTGTCTATACTGTGGTCTCTCTGGACATTTTATTAAGAATTGCCCAACTCATCCTCAAGTGATCAAACCATCGGGAGAACAGCCGAGGAGGTCACACAGACTCCCAGGTACCTTTTTCTTCCTCTGATAAAGTACTGATGAATACGGTGTTAACATTGCCGTTCATTGACTGTGAGTCTGATGTTAACTTTATTGATTCAGGACTGGTTTTGAAGTTAGGGTAAGGGACAGTTGTTTCGAAAGACCCATTCAAATCATCGCCTTTGACAAGACTACATTGGCTTAAAGTTTGGTGAAGAGAGCAATGGTGGATTTCACTCTCCAAGTGGGAGCACCCCACTCTGAATCCATCTCCTGTTTTGTGTTGGATAATTTACCTGCTTGATTGGTACTGAAGGTTCCATGGTTGTAGATTCACAATCCAGTTATTAACTGATGTCAGAAGGAGATTGTGAAATGGAGTCCCAATTGTTCCAAGAAATGTCTAAAATAAAATAAAAAAAACGTACAAATCGTATTCTCCACTAGTCTGAAGGGTCTACCAAGGTACCTGAAGGAATTTGGAAATGTTTAGAGATGAGCGAATATGTTCTGAAACGATCGCCAAATCCTTATTTGCCATATTGGTACACTATTTGTGCCGAATGTATGCATGACGATAGTTTCCGAACATATTAGATCATTTCTACCCCCCATTAACTCCAATGGCGATCGGCGAATATTGTAAATACAATATTCCCTGGCGATCATATTCTGAACCGAATATTGAAAAATTCGATCAACTCTAGAGATGTGTTCTCGGAAAAAGAGGCAGAGATACTACCTCCTCATTATCCCTATGATTGGCCCACTGACCTTATTCCTAGCGCCAGATTGCCTAAAGCTCGCCATTACAATATGTCAGGGCCTGAACGGACCGCCATGAAAGGATAGGTTATCAAAAGTTTAAGGAAGGGTCAGATCCGTCCTTCCTCATCTTCTACAGCTGGATTTTTTTTTGTTAAAAAGAAAGATGGGGGTCTCTGTCTTTGCCTTGATTTTTGAGAACTAAACAAGATCATGGTTAAAAATACTGAGGACTTCCACTCATCCCCGACCTACATAATCAGCTTCTGGGGGCCAGGGTGTTTTCTAAACTTGATCTTAGAGGGTTCTACAATTTGATACACATCCAGAAGGGTGATGAGTGGAAAATGGAGCTTTTAACGTCTGAGGGTCTATTTGAAAACCTTGTCATGCATTTTGGATTATCCAATGCACCTGCTGTGTTTCAGAATTTTATGAATTAGATTTTCTCTGATTGCAATGGAAGATATATTGTGATTTACCTGGATGATAGTCTAATATTCTCGCCAGATTTGGACACTCACCAGGAACAAGTCCGTGTTGGGTTACAGAGATTAAGGAAAATGTCTTTGTTTGCTAAATTAGATAAATCTGTTTTTTTCTGTTCTGGAAATTTTATTCTTGGTTTTTATCATGGACCCTGGAAAGGTGCAGGCCATAATTTTCAGCATTTTCTGGGATTCGCCAACTATTATAGTAAAAGTATCAAGGGGTTTTCTCAGATTGCTAAACCACTTACTGATCTTACATGTAAGGGGGGCGAATCTCAAGATTTGGTCCCCGGGTGCCATCAGGGCTTTTGAAAGATTAAAAGTGTTTTATGTCCGCACCCATTCTGATCCAACCTGATCTCCAAGAACCATTCATTGTAGAATCGGCTCCATTGCCAACTGCAGAAAGACCAAGGACTCAATTGTCCATGAATTTCATTACGGATTTGCCTCTGTCTGATGGGAAAACGGCTATCTGGGTGGTAGCTGATCAATTCAGCAAAAAGTCAGCTTTTTGTAGTAAAATCGGCATGGACTTCTTATTTTCTTCTGCTTACCACCCTGAAACCAACGGTCAGACCGATAGGGAAAATTCATCTTTGAACAAATTTTAAGGTTCTTTGTGGCAGCTCAGCAAGAGGACTGGTCTTTGTTTTTACCTCTCGACTGAGTTTGCCTTTAACAGTCAAGTAAATGAATCTACCGGAACCTCACTGGTCTTCTGTAATTATGGTTTTCATACTCATTTTGGTGAATTTTCAAGAGTAGTTCTGAGGAGGAGGTTGCAGTGCAGAGACTTAGGGATGTCTGGAAGGAGGTTGAAAAGAATATTCGGACTAGTCAAATTCGGAAAAAACGGAGGCCAATAGAAGATGTTCGGTGGGTTAAGATTGGGGATAAGGTTTGGTTTTCATCTAGGAACATTAAACCTAAAGTGCTGTCGGTGAAGTTGGGTCCAAAGTTTATCGCTCCATATGAGATCATAGAGGTGGTCAATCCAGTGGCATTTAGATGAAATCTTCCTCCATCCATTTGCATCCCTAACGTATTCTATAAATCCCTATTAAAGGAGTTTATTCCTTCTGCATAGTCTTCCTCATCTCTGCCTCCTCCAGTTTCAGTAGGTGGCATGGAGTATGAGGTTCAGAGGGTTGTGGATTCTCTGAGGGTCCGTAATCCCCTCCAATACCTCATCCACTGGAGGGGATAAGGACCACAGGAGAGATCCTGGGTCCCTGCTCGAGATGTGAAGGCTGATTGGTTAGTCAGGGCCTTCCATCTACAATTTCCCAGGAAGTCTGGAGAACCGGTCCCACCCAAGAAGAGGGATACTGCTACGGTTCCACCCCTCAGTGTGTCTGAGATGCAGTTACGGACAGCTCAGTCATCTAATCTGGTTCAGGGGTGTGCTGAAGCTGTCAGTGCGTTTATTGACAACTCAACTATCCAATCTGAGACTAGGAGGTGCTGGCTGTCTCCAAGTGTTCATTATCCCAGGTGATTGTTTCTTCCAGACCTCTGCCAGACATACATTCAGGTAGTTTTTTTTTCCCTCTGTACCTTGAACTCTGTATGTTGATCTTTCGTTGCCTGACCTTGGACCTCGTTCTGACCATCCGTCTGTTTAACACTGTCTGCTTTGATCCGCTATCCTCCTGGTATTCTGACCTCGGAACGTTACCCGACTATGCTTTTGTCTCTTCCTTCTGTTTATAACGTACCCTCCTGGCTTCTGACCTTGCACTTCTTGACTATCCTGACTTACGGCTTGGCTGTGAAAAGTGACCAGAGTCACAGTACATAAACAAAACAAAGGGTGACCCCTCCCATCGCCCCCGGCCCACATACAGTGGATCCCTCCCATCGCCCCCGGCCCACGTACAGTGGATCCCTCCCATCGCCCCCGGGCCACGTACAGTGGATCCCTCCCATCGCCCCCGGCCCACGTACAGTGGATCCCTCCCATCGCCCCCGGCCCACGTACAGTGGATCCCTCCCATCGCCCCCGGCCCACGTACAGTGGATCACTTCCATCGCCCCCAGCTCACATACTATACACTCGCTATAAATGCGGTGATACGTCAAGGTCACTGTACGGCGAGCGGAGTCACACGACACGGAGCTGGAAGGGGCAGCAATGGACAGGTGGTAATCTCATCTCAGGCTCGTCAGGGCCTCTACAGTAGGCTATTACACTAATGACCGGGGGGGGGGGAGGAACTTACCCAGCACCCGCGCCTGGACCACCACCTTGACCAGAGTCTTGGCGCTCGTTTCGCTGGCCAGAACCATCTCCTCCCTTAGGACGCCTTCTTTATGAGCCGTGTACTCACATGTGATGCCGTGTCCTGTGGAGAAATGACTAGATCAGGTGAGAACCTGCAGCAACTGAGAGGCCTCCTGAGAATTCCAGTAATGGGAGGGTGAGACGGGCGAGGGGCGGGGGGGAGCCGGCGGGCGTTCTTAAGACCCCGTGGTAAAGCAATATGAGTGTACATATACCAACGGTATCCCACACCCGATGCCATCTCACCCCCCTCCAGCATCATACACCCGCTGCCATCTCACCCCAGCACCATACACTCGCTGCCATCTCACCCCCCTCCAGCATCATACACCCGCTGCCATCTCACCCCAGCACCATACACTCGCTGCCATCTCACCCCCCTCCAGCATCATACACAAGCTGACATCTCCCCCCAGCACCATACACCCGCTGCCATCTCCCCCCAGCACCATACACCCGCTGCCATCTCCCCCCCTCTGGCATCATACACCCGCTGCCATCACCCCCCTCCGGCATCATACACCCGATGCCATCTCCCCCCCACCAGCATCATACACCCGATGCCATCTCCCCCCCACCAGCATCATACACTCGATGCCATCTCCCCCCTCTGGCATCATACACCCGCTGCCATCACCCCCCTCCAGCATCATACACTCGATGCCATCTCCCCCAGCATCATACACTCGATGCCATCTCCCCCAGCATCATACACTCTATGCCATCTCCCCCAGCATCATACACTCGATGCCATCTCCCCGAGCATCATATACACGCACCCAATGCCATCCCCCCAGCATCATACACCCTTGCCTAAAGCCATCCCCCTAGCATCATATACATGCACCCGATTCCATTCCCCCAGCACCCAATGCTATCCCCCTCAACATCATACACCAGCACGCAGTGCTATCCCCCCAGCATCATACACCCACACCCGAAGCCATCCTCACTGCTGATATCACCGTGTCATACATCAGTAACAATCCGGCGATCACAGCGGACAGTCTCCAGTTTTTAGAGCGCTGTTCCTTTAACGAGCAGAGATATTTGGTATTTTTATGCTCCCATCCGCTGTCACTGCAGAAATCATACTCATTCATCTGATGAGATCACAATCTGCAGCTGTAAACGAGGACGAGCGGAACGCTGGGAACAGACGGCAGGAGAGAGACTGAGCACAGGAACATAGCCGAAGTAACAGCGCGGCAGTGAGCAGCCGGTATACAAGGAGAGAGGTGGGGGACAGGCGAGGAGGAGGCGGTATACAATGAGAGGTGGGGGAGCAGGCAAGGAGGAGACGGCGGTATACAAAGAGAGAGGTGGGGGGCAGGCGAGGAGGCGGTATACAAGGAGAGGGGTGGGGAGCAGGCGAGGAGGAGGAGGCGGTATAAAAAGAGCGGTGGGGAGCAGGCGAGGAGGCGGTATAAAAAGAGGGAGGTGGGGAGCAGGCGAGGAGGAGGTATAAAAAGAGAGGTGGGGAGCAGGCGAGGAGGAGGCGATATACAAGGAGAGAGGTGGGGAGCAGGCAAGGAGGAGGAGGCAGTATAAAAGGAGAGAGGTGGAGACAGGCGAGGAGGAGGAGGCGGTATACAAGGAGAGAGGTGGGGGACAGGCGAGGAGGAGGCGGTATACAAGGAGAGAGGTGGGGGGCAGGCGAGGAGGAGGCGGAATACAAGGAGAGAGGTGGGGAGCAGGTGTATACAAGGAGAGAGGTGGGGGACAGGCGAGGAGGAGGCGGTATACAACGAGAAGTGGGGAGCAGGCGAGGAGGAGACGGCGGTATACAAGGAGAGAGGTGGGGGGCAGGCGAGGAGGCGGTATACAAGGAGAGGGGTGGGGAGCAGGCGAGGAGGAGGTATACAAGGAGAGGGGTGGGGAGCAGGCGAGGAGGAGGAGGCGGTATAAAAAGAGCGGTGGGGAGCAGGCGAGGAGGAGGCGGTATACAAGGAGAGGGGTGGGGAGCAGGCGAGAAGGAGGCGGTATACAAGGAGAGAGGTGGGGGCAGGCGAGGAGGAGGAGGCGGTATACAAGGAGAGAGGTGGGGGGCCGGCGAGGAGGCGGTATACAAGGAGAGAGGTGGGGAGCAGGCAAGGAGGAGGAGGTAGTATAGGAGAGAGGTGGGGACAGGCGAGGAGGAGGAGGCGGTATACAAGGAGAGAGGTGGGGGACAGGCGAGGAGGAGGCGGTATACAAGGAGAGAGGTGGGGGGCAGGCGGGGAGGAGGCGGAATACAAGGAGAAAGGTGGGGAGCAGGTGGTATACAAGGAGAGGTGGGGGGCAGGCAAGGAGGTGGTATACAAGGAGAGGGGTGGGGAGCAGGCGAGAAGGAGGCGGTATACAAGGAGAGAAGTGGGGGCAGGCGAGGAGGCGGTATACAAGGAGAGAGGTGGGGGGCAGGTGAGGAGGAGGAGGTGGTATACAAGGAGTGAGGTGGGGACAGGCGAGGAGGAGGCGGTATACAAGGAGAGAAGTGGGGGGCAGGTGAGGAGGAGGCGGTATACAAGGAGAGAGGTGGGGGGCAGGTGAGGAGGAGGCGGTATACAAGGAGAGAGGTGGGGGGCAGGTGAGGAGGAGGCGGTATACAAGGAGAGAGGTGGGGGGCAGGTGAGGAGGAGGTATACAAGGAGAGAGGTGGGGGCAGGCGAGGAGGAGGCGGTATACAAGGAGAGAGGTGAGGGGCAGGCGAAGAGGAGGCGGAATACAAGGAGAAAGGTGGGGAGCAGGTGGTATACAAGGAGAGAGGTGGGGGGCAGGCGAGGAGGCGGTATACAAGGAGAGGGGTGGGGAGCAGGCGAGAAGGAGGCGGTATACAAGGAGAGAGGTGGGGGCAGGCGAGTGGGCGGTATACAAGGAGAGAGGTGGGGGCAGGCGAGGAGGCGGTATACAAGGAGAGAGGTGGGGTGCAGGTGAGGAGGAGGAGGTGGTATACAAGGAGTGAGGTGGGGACAGGCGAGGAGGAGGCGGTATACAAGGAAAGAAGTGGGGGCAGGCGAGGAGGAGGCGGTATACAAGGAGAGAGGTGGGGGGCAGGTGAGGAGGAGGTATACAAGGAGAGAGGTGGGGGCAAGCGAGGAGGAGGCGGTATACAAGGAGAGGTGGGGGGCAGGTGAGGAGGAGGTATACAAGGAGAGAGGTGGGGGCAGGCGAGGAGGAGGCGGTATACAAGGAGAGAGGTGGGGGGCAGGTGAGGAGGAGGTATACAAGGAGAGGGGTGGGGAGCAGGCGAGAAGGAGGTGGTATACAAGGAGAGAGGTGGGGGGCAGGCGAGAAGGAGGCGGTATACAAGGAGAGAGGTGGGGGGCAGGCGAGAAGGAGGCGGTATACAAGGAGAGAGGTGGGGGCAGGCGAGGAGGAGGAGGTGGTATACAATGAGAGGGGTGGGGAGCAGGCGAGAAGGAGGCGGTATACAAGGAGAGAGGTGGGGGCAGGCGAGGAGGAGGCGGTATACAAGGAGAGAGGTTGGGGGCAGGTGAGGAGGAGGAGGTGGTATACAAGGAGAGGGGTGGGGAGCAGGCGAGAAGGAGGCGGTATACAAGGAGAGAGGTGGGGGCAGGCGAGGAGGAGGAGGCGGTATACAAGGAGTGAGGTGGTGACAGGCGAGGAGGTGGTATACAAGGAGAGAAGTGGGGGCAGGCGAGGAGGAGGCGGTATACAAGGAGAGAGTTGGGGGCAGGTGAGGAGGAGGTATACAAGGAGAGAGGTGGGGTGCAGGTGAGGAGGAGGTATACAAGGAGAGAGGTGGGGGCAGGCGAGGAGGAGGCGGTATACAAGGAGTGAGGTGGGGGGCAGGTGAGGAGGAGGTATACAAGGAGAGGTGTGGGGAGCAGGCGAGGAGGAGGTGGTATACAAGGAGAGAGGTGGGGCCAGGCGAGGAGGAGGCGGTATACAAGGACAGGAGTGGGGGCAGGCGAGGAGGCAGTATAGAAAGAGAGGTGGGGGCAGCCGAGGAGGAGGAGGTGGTATAGGAGATAGGTGGGGAGCAGGCAAGGAGGCGGTATACAAGGAGAGAGGTTGGGGGCAGGCGATACAAGGAGAGAGGTTGGGGGCAGGCGATACAAGGAGAGAGGTTGGGGCAGGCGATACAAGGAGAGAGGTTGGGGGCAGGCGATACAAGGAGAGAGGTTGGGGGCAGGCGATACAAGGAGAGAGGTTGGGGGCAGGCGATACAAGGAGAGAGGTTGGGGGCAGGCGATACAAGGAGAGAGGTTGGGGGCAGGCGATACAAGGAGAGAGGTGGGTGGCAACTGGGGAGGAGGAGCCAGTATATAAGGAATGGGGTCAGCCAGTCTATGACAAGCCCACTCACTTCCAGAAAGTGATGTACAGGGTCGTTAATCTCCTAACTGGAAAGTGGAAGAAATGACAGATTTCATACGACTGTGAAAAAGTCAATATCCTATTACGGTATGTTTTCTGGCACGGTGCCCCCCATCCTGTATGACTCCCCCGGATACATGCCATCTGCCAGCGCTGAGCCGCTATGGGGCGGTCGGGAAGTTGTAGGGGTTCCTGAGATTTCCCTTTGGATGTCAAGGTCACGCTGGTACAGTAAGACAGCAGTGGAGTGACGGCGCAGGGCGAGGGTGGAGAACCCCCGCAGGGCGAGGGTGGAGGACCCCCACAGTCCTTGGGTTGGAGGCACAATGACTTTACAATTGTGTCAGGGTTGATACAAAAACTAAATGCAGAGACTTGGGCAGCGGGCGCCGACTCCAGACAGGCACTAATTCACTTACTTTCCCATTTGCCGCTGAGTGCAGATTCTCTAACGAGTCTGTAAATGTCTGAGAGCGGCTCCCTGCGCCGCAATCATTACTGAACACGATGAGACGGAGGCGAGGTGTCCATCACTGACCACTGTACGACTACTCCCCCATCATCCCCCCAAAGGGCCACTCCTGGGCACATACAAGACTACGGGGCTGCCAAGAGCCCTACAACCTAAAGTGGAGGCTCTGACCAATAGCAGAGCTGTGCCCCCAATAGAAGACAGCGTCTCGCCCCGATCACTGTACACAATCAGAGGAGTCAGCAGCGGCTGGTTATGGACTGGGATCATCCCTGGAGAATGAGAACCAGAACCCTCATCCTACAGCGAGCACAAGCCAAAACAGACCCACCCCGAGGGTGAGACACCCACACATTTCTCTAATGGAGTGCATCAATCACCCGTAGCCTGTCCAGCTCTGGGGCCGAACATCACAGTCCATCCCGGCTGCCGGTGAAGACCCCGGAGGTCGGTGTGCGGCTCTGCGCATCTTCACCTGATGCCGGAATGAACAATTGCTAACAGCACGGACTATGGACTCAGAAATATCACCCGGCTGCGGGCCCAAGGACATACGGGTGATGTGTGAAGATTTATTGTAATGTGGTGGCTGCTTCTCAACGATATCCATGCTCTTTATTTAGCTCCATGTTGCTTTGTCTGGAGGAGAGGCCCACTGAACACGGTGCTGGTGTCCGTCGTTATCATAGTAGTAACATAGTTAGTAAGTAAGGCCGAAAAAAGACATTTGTCCATCCAGTTCAGCCTATATTCCATCATAATAAATCCCCAGATCTACGTCCTTCTACAGAACCTAATAATTGTATGATACAATATTGTTCTGCTCCAGGAAGACATCCAGGCCTCTCTTGAACCCCTCGACTGAGTTCGCCATCACCACCTCCTCAGGCAAGCAATTCCAGATTCTCACTGCCCTAACAGTAAAGAATCCTCTTCTATGTTGGTGGAAAAACCTTCTCTCCTCCAGACGCAAAGAATGCCCCCTTGTGCCCGTCACCTTCCTTGGTATAAACAGATCCTCAGCGAGATATTTGTATTGTCCCCTTATATACTTATACATGGTTATTAGATCGCCCCTCAGTCGTCTTTTTTCTAGACTAAATAATCCTAATTTCGCTAATCTATCTGGGTATTGTAGTTCTCCCATCCCCTTTATTAATTTTGTTGCCCTCCTTTGTACTCTCTCTAGTTCCATTATATCCTTCCTGAGCACCGGTGCCCAAAACTGGACACAGTACTCCATGTGCGGTCTAACTAGGGATTTGTACAGAGGCAGTATAATGCTCTCATCATGTGTATCCAGACCTCTTTTAATGCACCCCATGATCCTGTTTGCCTTGGCAGCTGCTGCCTGGCACTGGCTGCTCCAGGTAAGTTTATCATTAACTAGGATCCCCAAGTCCTTCTCCATGTCAGATTTACCCAGTGGTTTCCCGTTCAGTGTGTAATGGTGATATTGATTCCTTCTTCCCATGTGTATAACCTTACATTTATCATTGTTAAACCTCATCTGCCACCTTTCAGCCCAAGTTTCCAACTTATCCAGATACATCTGTAGCAGAATACTATCTTCTCTTGTATTAACTGCTTTACATAGTTTTGTATCATCTGCAAATATCAATATTTTACTGTGTAAACCTTCTACCAGATCATTAATGAATATGTTGAAGAGAACAGGTCCCAATACCGACCCCTGCGGTACCCCACTGGTCACAGTGACCCAGTTAGAGACTATACCATTTATAACCACCCTCTGCTTTCTATCACTAAGCCAGTTACTAACCCATTTACACACATTTTCCCCCAGACCAAGCATTCTCATTTTGTGTACCAACCTCTTGTGCGGCACGGTATCAAACGCTTTGGAAAAATCCAGATATACCAGGTCCAATGACTCACCGTGGTCCAGCCTATAGCTTACCTCTTCATAAAAACTGATTAGATTGGTGACAGGAGCGATTTCTCATAAACCCATGCTGATATGGAGTTACACAGTTATTCTCATTGAGATAATCCAGAATAACATCCTTCAGAAACCCTTCAAATATTTTACCAACAGTAGAGGTTAGACTTACTGGCCTATAATTTCCAGGTTCACTTTTAGACCCCTTTTTGAATATTGGCACCACATTTGCTATGCGCCAGTCCTGCGGAACAGACCCCGTCGCTATAGAGTCCCTAAAAATAAGAAATAATGGTTTATCTATTACATTACTTAGTTCTCTTAGTACTCGTGGGTGTATGCCATCCGGACCCGGAGATTTATCTATTTTAATCTTATTTAGCCGGTTTCGCACCTCTTCTTGGGTTAGATTGGTGACCCTTAATATAGGGTTTTCATTGTTTCTTGGGATTTCACCTAGCATTTCATTTTCCATCGTGAATACCATGGAGAAGAAGGTGTTTAATATGTTAGCCTTTTCCTCGTCATCTACAACCATTCTTTCCTCACTATTTTTTAAGGGGCCTACATTTTCAGTTTTTATTCTTTTACTATTGATGTAGTTGAAGAACAGTTTGGGATTAGTTTTACTCTCCTTAGCAATGTGCTTCTCTGTTTCCTTTTTGGCAGCTTTAATTAGTTTTTTAGATAAAGTATTTTTCTCCCTATAGTTTTTTAGAGCTTCAATGGTGCCATCCTGCTTTAGTAGTGCAAATGCTTTCTTTTTACTGTTAATTGCCTGTCTTACTTCTTTGTTTAGCCACATTGGGTTTTTCCTATTTCTAGTCCTTTTATTCCCACAAGGTATAAACCGCTTACAGAGCCTATTTAGGATGTTCTTAAACATTTTCCATTTATTATCTGTATTCTTATTTCTGAGGATATTGTCCCAGTCTACCAGATTAAGGGCATCTCTAAGCTGGTCAAACTTTGCCTTCCTAAAGTTCAGTGTTTACTGGTTTCTGGTGGAGCTGTCGGGGCTCAGTGGGCATCACCACAATGCAGATCTCCCCTTTCTCAGTGCTCCCAACTATATTATGTCCTTCTCTCACATATCTGCTGGTGGAGCTGCGGGGTCAGGGCTCAGTGGGCATCACCACAATGCAGATCTCCCTCTTCTCAGTGCTCCCGTCTATATTCAGTCCTTCTCTCTAACATATCTGCTGCGGGGTCAGGGCTCAGTGGGCATCACCACAATGCAGATCTCCCCCTTCTCAGTGCTCTTGTCTATATTCAGCCCTCTCTAACATATCTGCTGGTGGAGCTGCAGGGTCGGGGCTCAGTGGGCATCACCACAATGCAGATCTCCCTCCTTCTCAGTGCTCCCATCTATATTCAGTCCTTCTCTCTAACATATCTGCTGGTGGAGCTGCGGGGTCAGGGCTCAGTGGGCATCACCACAATGCAGATCTCCCCTTTCTCAGTGCTCCCGTCTATATTCAGTCCTTCTCTCTAACATATCTGCTGGTGGAGCTGCGGGGTCAGGGGCTCAGTGGGCATCACCACAATGCAGATCTCCCTCCTTCTCAGTGCTCCCATCTATATTCAGTCCTTCTCTCTAACATATCTGCTGGTGGAGCTGCGGGGTCGGGGCTCAGTGGGCATCACCTCAATGCAGATCTACCCCCTTTCCAGTACCAAGGCTTATATTCATCCCTTCTCTCTGACATCAGTGGGCACCATGTGATGCAACCTCTTTCCACTCACTGACCCACCTTATATTTGAGTCTTCACAAAGCATCATGCAGCGCCCCAGAGTCCTGGTCGTTGCAGTACTGTGGCTCCGCCGCTAAGGGGGGCTATGGTACGTCTGATGGCACTGAAGGAGTTCATCTGACCAGGTATCACAGACACCAATACATTTCACAGTCGGGCCTCCAGGGGGAGCTAAGGGTTCTATTCATTAGGCCACTCCTCACATACTGGTAAAACTGGGGGTCAGGCAGGAAGTTAGAGAGAAGCTGACTGGGTTGGAACCAGGCAACACCTTGTGGCAGAGGGTGTTGCGGGAGAAGATTCGGTAGGGTCCCTGTCAGGGGTGGGATCCTGACAGAGGCCTGGCAACTTGAGAGAACGTCACGGGACCGTGCCTGCTCAGCATAGCGGCGGTGCCCAAGGAAGGATTAGAAGCGAGATAGATTGTGCTGAGTGAGAAACGAGATCAAAGCAACAAGGAGAATACCAGTAGGGGTCGTGCTGTAAGACCGAGGCAACATCCTACTGAGGCGCACAACCGGCGGCCGGAACGCCGAGGAAGTATTTATATATCTAGCTTCAAGCAATACTTCAAACCAACGGCAGGACAGTCAGTCATAGGCGGGCTGTCACACCAATCACCTAAGAAGACATAGGGGGCAACCTGTGGAGAGGGGCGACTCTAGGGTCCCGGAAGAGCTCCGAGCCTACCCGTCATACGGGTGCCGTCCTAACCGTATCATCAGGGAGGGACGGAGGATTAGCAGAACATCATCTAATCGAGTTGTGAGGGAACTTAAGAAACAGACACAACAGTTGTGGGGACTTTCCGTAAGCACAGCAGGGAAGGACCACAACACATAGCGCTAGCAGGAAGGCACCGATTTCCACCTGTGAAGTGAACTCTGGAGGTGCCATCGGACCGGCCGGACTTGCGCAGCCTGGGGAACCGTATTCCGGATTGAGGACCCAGAGATCTTCAGTAAAGAGGTAAAGAGACTGCAACCTGGTGTCCTCGTTATTTACTGCGACCGGCACTTCACAACTACACCACCATTCACCACTCATTCACTGGACTCCCCCTCCGCGCAGGCAGGGTCACGGACCGGGTCTAGCCACCGTGACAAACCCCAGAACAAGAGACCCAGAGGCCCGGTACCGGGTACCCCTCGGCCCTGCGGCAGTGGGGGCGCCGCACATCACACAGGGAATGATTGCAGTCAGTGACTACGGAGACACATAGCTCTGCCTTGGAGCTGCGGACACTAAACAGGAGGAGATTAATTATGGATATTGGCAACTGAAGGGGGCCTGAGGACAGACACCTATTGGTAACTATAATCTGTCAGTATAAGCAGGCCCCCCACAATGTCTGAGGATCTACAGCCTGCAGGTCTGAGCGGTGCCCACCCGGGGATGGAGGACTGCGTGCATTCCCTGCGCCCTTAGTAGTGTGCATGCCCACGGGCGCCGCCGCAGCCACTTACATTACTCAGGATATTCAGCAATTACTTGTTACTCATTAGACCCGACGGGCTTTTCTTTTTTGCTCAGTTCCCCATGCTGGAGTGGTTATTATAAAGTGGGCCACGTATCGGGGGTTACTAAATCATCTGACCGGCATCCGGTGACAGATCACAGCACTTGTTGGTTACTTAAAGTGCAAACCTTGCTTAAGGGCAACACAACACCGTCCCTTTAAATGATTAATCCTGGGTTCCATGCAGGGACTGCAAAGCTTAACCGGTAACATGCCAGAACGGCCTCGTCACAGAGCGACACCATCAGCACCCCAAGGTTGTCATCATCGCCCCAAACCAATGACAACACCCTGCTCACAGCTGAGGGCTCGTTACAATGTACAAGTGCAGGCAATCACTTAGGACTTGTGCACCTGCTGCCTTCAATCTACAAACGTCAGCAAAGGAAGTATTCACTGATTGCAAGCAAAGCAGCGGTAAGAGCCCGGGAGTACGCTAAGCAAGGGTTAATCATAAGCCCAGTGCTGCCCCCACCTGGCCGCAGACCCCCAGATGTCTCACATGTTGTCTCTGGAGGGTACATACGGCAGCCCGCATGGGTGGTGACGGAGGAGGTCTCACCTTCAGGCAGGGGGGTGACGGAGGAGGTCTCACCTTCAGGCAGGGGGGTGACGGAGGAGGTCTCACCTTCAGGCAGGGGGGTGACGGAGGAGGTCTCACCTTCAGGCAGGGGGGTGACGGAGGAGGTCTCACCTTCAGGCAGGGGGGTGATGGCCGTCACTCTGAGGTTCAGGTTAGGAAGAGGAACAGCACAGACATTCCGGCCAAGACGCTGCACCGCCGGCAACGTGAATGAGATCTCATACTTGTGGAGGATCTTCAGAAAGCCGACCTGCAGAGGAATGAAGTCAATAAACAAACATGGGAGGCAAGAGAGAGGAGCAAAAGGCAAGAGAGAGGAGCAAAGGGCAAGAGAGAGGAGCAAAGGGCAAGAGAGAGGAGCAAAGGGCAAGAGAGACGGGAGCGGGAAAATGGGAGAAGGAAACAGGGAGGGAAGGAGATGGCAAGTCAGTGAGATAAGACGTTCCAAGCCATCTAGAAAGTGTTCGTTGGCCATAGGGCAGCACCGCACCCACATCGCCAATTCGGGAGCACTTGGACACATACAACAATTCTGAGTGTTTCCATCTCCTCCCCAGCCGGGGCCACAGCGTCCGCACATTCCCAGATGGCGTCTTGTCGGTGGCAAGTTGTGTGGGACGTCAGCGAGGAGCGATCATCTCCTGCCATCATCCACCGATGTACTGGGCAGTGATGGGATAGTGAACGTGCACACTGACCGAGCAGCCAAGGGTTAATGTGTCTGCCCGATACTTCGGCGTCATGGCACAATGCCCGCACCAACAGAGGCTGCGATTAATGAGCATTTCCAGGATGCCGCGCGCTCGGCTCTGCTGTAATCTCCCCTAATAGGATAATCAGCTCCGAACAACACACAGAGGCGTCAGCAGAAGATCAGTGGAGGCTCGGATACAGCGCCGAGGTGTACACCGGTACCACGGACTGTGCACCGGACTCGCCTCGGTAACCCCCCACAACCGGGAAGATAGGGACCCCCGCATGCCCCATCCCCAGGAGGACGCCCTCCCGACTCATCTCTGCTCTCAGTCACTTACCTTGACTAAGTAATGGCCGTCGTCTTCCCGAGAGACCATCACCACCGAGTCGTGGAGCTTCTCCTCAAAGTGCACGTGGCTGTGGGACCCCTCCCCAGAGAGGCCGGCGGCGAACCGCACACCCGACACTTTGGGTTTCGCTCCTGGAGAGGAAATAAAACAACTGATCAGGTTATCGGGGGCCACAACATACAGGGACACAGAGCGCAAGACACCTGTGGCGCCCCCCGCAGACAGAGCTGTGATAACAGGGGAAGGTTCGGTCTTAGCCAGTGATCGGACATGGACCGGGGGTCTCTGTGCTCACACTACAGCGGCTGCTCAGTGACCCCCCCATTAGGACGGTGGATGAGGCCCCTCGGAGGACGCGGAGCTCGGATATGTGTAATCCCAACAGGCGGAGGACTGAGCGGAGCAAACACTATGGGGGGCTCAGGACTGCGCCAGTAATGACACACATGGGGGAGACCACCTCACCTTTCTTAGCTGCAGCCATCGATCGCACCGGAGAAACCTTCCAGTCCGTCAGAAGTCGGTGCCCATTGTGGCCACGCGCCTGTACCTGAGAAAACACAGGGGGTGAGCGGAGGGACGGGACTCCTCTACAGCGGTAGATGTACGGTGTCAGCTGCACCCGGGGATCTATCTGCCCTGACCGGGTGGTCCGGACCCATGGCATGACGTGGCGAGGATGCGATGCCAGGTAACTGTGGGAGCCACCGGGCAGAGGGACAGGGATCTGCCAAACGACCAGGACGTGCCGCTGACGGGTGTTACCCTCCAACCTGCAGAAGTATGGACACCCGCTCCCTACCCTGCCCCATCTGATGCTAAAGTCCTGAACGGCGCCAACAGTGACCGCCAAGGTGACTGAAAGTTCTGAAATGGCACATGAAGGACATCCTTACCCCACCCGGGGCCGAGCGCAGGAGAAGCGGCACAAGCTCCAGAGCAGACACAGAAGAGCCACTGCCACATCATGGAGTCCAACCACAACCTGTAAGGTCACCTCCACCACCCCGTGCCAGCCAGGGAGCGATGCCCTGCACCCAGCTCCAGGACACCTCCCTGCATCGCCAGCTGTTGCCCCGGGAAATGGGGGAGATGTCCTGCATCAGTGCACCCAGCTCCAGGACACCTCCCTGCATCGCCAGCTGTCGCCCCGGTTAATGGTGGAGATGTCCTGCATCAGTGCACCCGCTGCACCACCAGCTGTCACCCCGGGTAATGGGGGAGATGTCCTGCATCAGTGCACCCGCTGCACCACCAACTGTCACCCCGGGTAATGGGGGACATGTCCTGCATCAGTGCACCCGCTGCACCACCAGCTGTCACCCCGGGTAATGGGGGAGATGTCCTGCATCAGTGCACCCCCTGCACCCAGCTCCAGGACACCTCCCTGCACCACCAGCTGTCACCCCGGGTAATGGGGGAGATGTCCTGCATCAGTGCACCCGCTGCACCCAGCTCCAGGACACCTCCCTGCATCGCCAGCTGTCGCCCCGGTTAATGGGGGAGATGTCCTGCATCAGTGCACCCGCGGCACCCAGCTCCAGGACACCTCCCTGCATCGCCAGCTGTCGCCCCAGGTAATGGGGGAGATGTCCTGCATCAGTGCACCCGCTGCACCCAGCTCCAGGACACCTCCCTGCATCGCCAGCTGTTGCCCCGGGTAATGGGGGAGATGTCCTGCATCAGTGCACCCGCTGCACCCAGCTCCAGGACACCTCCCTGCATCGCCAGCTGTCGCCCCAGGTAATGGGGGAGATGTCCTGCATCAGTGCACCCGCTGCACCCAGCTCCAGGACACCTCCCTGCATCGCCAGCTGTCGCCCCAGGTAATGGGGGAGATGTCCTGCATCAGTGCACCCGCTGCACCCAGCTCCAGGACACCTCCCTGCATCGCCAGCTGTTGCCCCGGGTAATGGGGGAGATGTCCTGCATCAGTGCACCCGCTGCACCCAGCTCCAGGACACCTCCCTGCATCGCCAGCTGTTGCCCCGGTTAATGGGGGGAGATGTCCTGCATCAGTGCACCCGCTGCACCCAGCTCCAGGACACCTCCCTGCACCACCAACTGTCACCCCGGGTAATGGGGGAGATGTCCTGCATCAGTGCACCCCCTGCACCCAGCTCCAGGACACCTCCCTGCATCGCCAGCTGTTGCCCCGGGTAATGGGGGAGATGTCCTGCATCAGTGCACCCGCTGCACCCAGCTCCAGGACACCTCCCTGCATCGCCAGCTGTTGCCCCGGGTAATGGGGGAGACGTCCTGCATCAGTGCACCCCCTGCACTCAGCTCCAGGACACCTCCCTGCATTGCCAGTGGTCGCCCCGGGTAATGGGGGGAGATGTCCTGCATCAGTGCACCCGCTGCACCACCAACTGTCACCACGGGTAATGGGGGACATGTCCCGCATCAGTGCACCCGCTGCACCACCAGCTGTCACCCCGGGTAATGGGGGACATGTCCCGCATCAGTGCACCCGCTGCACCACCAGCTGTCACCCCGGGTAATGGGGGACATGTCCTGCATCAGTGCACCCGCTGCACCACCAGCTGTCACCCTGGGTAATGGGGGACATGTCCTGCATCAGTGCACCCGCTGCACCACCAGCTGTCACCCCGGGTAATGGGTGACATGTCCTGCATCAGTGCACCCCCTGCACCCAGCTCCAGGACACCTCCCTGCATCACCAGATGTCACCCCAGGTAATGGGGGAGATGTCCTGCATCAGTGCACCCGCTGCACCCAGCTCCAGGACACCTCCCTGCATCGCCAGCTGTTGCCCCGGTTAATGGGGGGAGATGTCCTGCATCAGTGCACCCCCTGCACCCAGCTCCAGGACACCTCCCTGCATCGCCAGTGGTCGCCCCGGGTAATGGGGGGAGATGTCCTGCATCAGTGCACCCGCTGCACCACCAGCTGTCACCCCGGGTAATGGGGGACATGTCCTGCATCAGTGCACCCGCTGCACCACCAACTGTCACCCTGGGTAATGGGGGACATGTCCTGCATCAGTGCACCCGCTGCACCACCAACTGTCACCCCGGGTAATGGGGGACATGTCCTGCATCACTGCACCCGCTGCACCCAGCTCCAGGACACCTCCCTGCATCGCCAGCTGTTGCCCCGGGTAATGGGGGAGATGTCCTGCATCAGTGCACCCGCTGCACCACCGGCTGTCACCCCGGGTAATGGGGGCGATGTCCTGCATCAGTGCACCCGCTGCACCACCAACTGTCACCCCGGGTAATGGGGGACATGTCCTGCATCATTGCACCCGCTGCACCACCAACTGTCACCCCGGGTAATGGGGGACATGTCCTGCATCATTGCACCCGCTGCACCACCAACTGTCACCCCGGGTAATGGGGGACATGTCCTGCATCAGTGCACCCGCTGCACCACCGGCTGTCACCCCGGGTAATGGGGGCGATGTCCTGCATCAGTGCACCCGCTGCACCACCAACTGTCACCCCGGGTAATGGGGGACATGTCCTGCATCATTGCACCCGCTGCACCACCAACTGTCACCCCGGGTAATGGGGGACATGTCCTGCATCAGTGCACCCGCTGCACCACCGGCTGTCACCCCGGGTAATGGGGGCGATGTCCTGCATCAGTGCACCCCCTGCACCCAGCTCCAGGACACCTCCCTGCATCGCCAGCTGTTGCCCCGGGTAATGGGGGAGATGTCCTGCATCAGTGCACCCGCTGCACGAATGTGCAAGAAACGATTGAAGATTAATCCCTCAGTCAAACACCAGTGACCGCAGCCTCGTACCCAGAGGAAGACGCCAGGACAGGAGATGCCGTGGTAATAATCCCTCCAAGCTGTGCACAATGCCCCCATTATCTCAGCCCCGCACTCCGACGTCTGGGAACGCTCAGCGGCTTTATTACCATTGTTGCATTAAACCCTGCAAATTACAGGACATTCATAGAGAGGACGCTTCCTGGCAGAACGGACGGTGACGGGTGAGACCTGAGTGGACTCTGATGTGCAGAATCCCCTATAGTCACCAATGCGCGACACATCGGTCCAAACGGTACTGGACTGAAGGACCTGAGACAGCGCAGGCTCTGCAGCACAGTCACCACTATGTGGCAAACTTGAGTGACCGGACATGAGGCGCATCTTTCCAGACTGCAGCATGTCTATTTCTGTAGTGGAGACGCTCCGTCCCTGCAGGATAAATATCACCACCCAATGTACAGGACGCGGTGATTCCTCGCGGTTCAATGAACACATACAGAATCACCACGCGTACAAAAGCCGGCAGCGCTCTGGGAGGAGCGGGTATCTGCTGCATCCAATGCGCTGCTGTTCCGGACCATGGAGACATAGTCACATGCGTATTAACTATGGAAACACAGCTTATTGCGCATGTGTACTAATTTACATACGTGGAATGTGTCACATCCGGAAGTACTTGACAGGCCGGGGTCACTTTTGCATAGAAATACATGTAGCCGCACACTCCGGTCCTGAGCGCGTGTTGATGCGAGAGACCCCGGCCACACAGGAAGTTAATGAAAGCACAGAGAGGTCAGTAATTTGTAAAGCAGACAGCTGCGGCCTGGTATTTCAGGCTGGTAAGGATCCAACATCCATGAACCTTACCAGCCTGATAATACCAGGCCACAGCAGTCTGCTCACCTTGAATGGTTAGCAAAAATAGGGGAATCCACTCAAAAAACAAATAAATAGCGTGGGGTCCCGCTTTATTTGTTAGCCAGCCAAGGAAAAAGCAGACAGCTGCAGCCTGGTATTCTCAGGCTAGCCAGGCCCATGGATTTTGGCCCTCACCAGCCTAAAAATAGCAGCCCACAGCCGCCCCACAACTGGCACATCCAAAGATGCAACAATGGTGGCACTTTACCCGCCTCTTCCCCACTTGCCCTGTAGTGGTAGCAAGTGGGATAATATTTGTGGGGTTGATGTCACCTGTGTATTGTCAGGTGACATCAAGCCCACGGCTTAGTAATGGAGAAGTGTCTATAAGAGACCTATCCATTACTAATCCTACAGTTACATGGTAAATAAAGACACGGCCAGAATAAAGTCCTTTAATAACCTTAATTTACCATGCTTCCTGCATCGCCTAATCCCCGATGCCCTCGATCTCCAGCAAAAATAAATAAATAAACCAACACAAATACTCCCTGTCCAACGTAGTCCAATTACTGAGTGTCCCACAACGAGTCCAGCTCTGCTACATCTGGATGCCTTTGGCTGAATGATGGCATGGTGGCACCCAGACACAGCAGAGCTTGTAGATGACCACCGGAGATAACTCTGTGTCCGGTGGTCACGTGCACGGCAGTTCTCGCGGTCAGCTGATGTCATCGCGAGAACTGCAGTGGATGCGAACTTCTGGCTCTGGCATAAGGTAAGACATTACGTAAATTAGTTCACATGTGGAGTCAGCTGCATTTCTGCACTTACTACGCATGTGACTATAAAGTTGATGCGGTTTTACTTCATGTAATGATAGTCAGAGCGTCTCTGCGACATAAATAGACATGCTGCTGTCTGGAAAGACGCGCCACATGTCCGTTTACACAGAGAGCCGCGGGCGTCTTTTAGCGCATACTGGCGATGGTATTTATTGAAATCCCAGCCATCAAATCGTGGAATTTTCTGCACAGCGAGGACGTGTTGTGGAATTGTAAGTCCAGTCTCTCCGGACACACGATCCTTCGCTCAGGACGATGTCGGCTGACTCCATGGTTCTCTGCACGGCGTCAGGTTTCAGTCAGTAGATGATGATTTGTCTCCAGGGATCTACTGACGTTGTATCGCGGCCGTTGCCCGAACACACGGAGGAGGAACGTTACACAGAATCCACCTCTGCGCAGCGAACTCGGCGAAACATGAGACTTCTCCCGGCAGCCGAGACCACAGATCCCTGTACATGAGGAGGCCACAGAAGACCAGCGCCAGTCACTACGCTTCCCTCACCGGACCCTCATACTGTCTGCATCCCTCACACCCCACCCAGAGTAACGAGACCTCCCTGGTGCATCATCACCGAGTGCGACAGTGAGAAGACGAGAAAAGAGAACCGGGACCAAAGCAAGAGGCTGCTCCTGTCTACATCCTGCAGCCTCAGTGCCAGATCCTACATCTCCACCACCACCTCCACCAACCTACCTACCTACCTACCTACCTACCTACCTACCTACCTACCTACCTATCTATCTATATATGTATGTACTCTCTCTGTACACAGGGGGGCAGTACTCTCTCCGCACACAGGGGGGCAGTACTCTCTCCGCACACAGGGGGGCAGTACTCTCTCCGCACACAGGGGGGCAGTACTCTCTCCGCACACAGGGGGGCAGTACCCTCTGTACACAGTGACCACACTCCTCTGCGCACATGGAATCCTCGATCTCCCGGCACATCAGACATCAGTAGACAGATAACCCGCAGCTCCGATGTAAACTCCCCGCACTGACTCCGAGGACTGTAAGGAAAGAAGAGCCGCCATGTTCCTACCTGTCACAGGAGGTAAGTATTGCCCCGCAGCACAGCGCCCTCTCCCGGTACAGCCCCGTCACGTCCCGGGCTCAGACTGAAGCAGCAGTTCTAGCACCAGACTGAAACCGCCGAGACGCTCCGCCTACCAAGTCGTCATTGGATGTAATACCTGAGGGACATCTTCACCACACCCCCAAGTGATGTCATCCCTCACTGCAAACCACGCCTTCATCCCTCTGAAGTATTCTCCTCACGTCATCGGCGCCATTTCTTGATTGGCATATGGTTGGCGCAAAATAACTGTGGTCGTGGCCTAGAAGGAGATCATAACAAAATAATAATGTACTCAGCCGCCTAGCAACAGTGCCCCCATAACAACAGCGACAGTGCCCCCATAACAACAGCGACAGTGCCCCCATAACAACAGCGACAGTGCCCCCATAACAACAACGACAGTGCCCCATAATAACAGTGATATCCACAGTGCCCCATAATAACAGTGATATCCACAGTGTCCCCATAATAACAGTGATATACACAGTGCCCCCATAATAACAGTGATATCCACAGTGTCCCCATAATAACAGTGATATCCACAGTGCCCCCATAATAACAGTGATATCCACAGTGCCCCATAATAACAGTGATATCCACAGTGCCCCCATAATAACAGTGATATCCACAGTGCCCCCATAATAACAGTGATATCCACAGTGCCTCCATAATAACAGTGATATCCACAGTGCCCCATAATAACAGTGATATCCACAGTGCCCCCATAATAGCAGTGATATCCGCAGTGCCCCCATAATAACAGTGATATCCACAGTGTCCCCATAATAACAGTGATATCCACAGTGCCCCCATAATAACAGTGATATCCACAGTGCCCCATAATAACAGTGATATCCGCAGTGCCCCCATAATAACAGTGATATCCACAGTGTCCCCATAATAACAGTGATATCCACAGTGCCCCCATAATAACAGTGATATCCACAGTGCCCCCATAATAACAGTGATATCCACAGTGCCCCCATAATAACAGTGATATCCACAGTGCCCCATAATAACAGTGATATCCACAGTGCCCCCATAATAGCAGTGATATCCACAGTGCCCCATAATAACAGTGATATCCGCAGTGCCCCCATAATAACAGTGATATCCACAGTGTCCCCATAATAACAGTGATATCCACAGTGCCCCCATAATAACAGTGATATCCGCAGTGCCCCCATAATAACAGTGATATCCACAGTGCCCCCATAATAACAGTGATATCCACAGTGCCCCCATAATAACAGTGATATCCACAGTGCCCCATAATAACAGTGATATCCACAGTGCCCCCATAATAGCAGTGATATCCACAGTGCCCCATAATAACAGTGATATCCGCAGTGCCCCCATAATAACAGTGATATCCACAGTGCCCCCCATAATAACAGTGATATCCACAGTGCCCCATAATAGCAGTGATATCCACAGTGCCCCCCATAATAACAGTGATATCCACAGTGCCCCCATAATAACAGCGATATCCACAGTGCCCCATAATAACAGTGATATCCACAGTGCCCCCATAATAACAGTGATATCCACAGTGCCCCATAATAACAGTGATATCCACAGTGCCCCATAATAACAGTGATATCCACAGTGCCCCCATAATAACAGTGATATCCACAGTGCCCCATAATAACAGTGATATCCACAGTGCCCCATAATAACAGTGATATCCACAGTGCCCCCATAATAACAGTGATATCCACAGTGCCCCCATAATAACAGTGATATCCACAGTGCCCCATAATAACAGTGATATCCACAGTGCCCCCATAATAGCAGTGATATCCACAGTGCCCCATAATAACAGTGATATCCGCAGTGCCCCCATAATAACAGTGATATCCACAGTGCCCCCCATAATAACAGTGATATCCACAGTGCCCCATAATAGCAGTGATATCCACAGTGCCCCCCATAATAACAGTGATATCCACAGTGCCCCCATAATAACAGTGATATCCACAGTGCCCCATAATAACAGTGATATCCACAGTGCCCCCATAATAACAGTGATATCCACAGTGCCCCATAATAACAGTGATATCCACAGTGCCCCCCATAATAACAGCGATGTCCACAGTGCCCCCATAATAACAGAGATATCCACAGTGTCCCCATAATAACAGTGATATCCACAGAGCCCCATAATAACAGTGATATCCGCAGTGCCCCATAATAACAGTGATATCCACAGTGCCCCCATAATATCAGCGATATCCACAGTGTCCCCATAATAACAGTGACATCCACAGTGCCCCCATAATAACAGTGATATCCACAGTGCCCCCATAATAACAGTGATATCCACAGTGTCCCCATAATAACAGTGATATCCACAGTGCCCCCCATAATAACAGTGATATCCACAGTGCCCCCATAATAACAGAGATATCCACAGTGTCCCCATAATAACAGTGATATCCACAGTGTCCCCATAATAACAGTGATATCCACAGTGCCCCCATAATAACAGTGATATCCACAGTGCCCCATAATAACAGTGATATCCACAGTGCCCCCATAATATCAGCGATATCCACAGTGCCCCCATAATATCAGCGATATCCACAGTGCCCCCATAATAACAGCGATATCCACAGTGCCCCCATAATATCAGCGATATCCACAGTGCCCCCATAATAACAGTGATATCCACAGTGTCCCCATAATAACAGTGATATCCACAGTGCCCCCATAATAACAGTGATATCCACAGTGCCCCATAATAACAGTGATATCCACAGTGCCCCCATAATAACAGTGATATCCACAGTGCCCCATAATAACAGTGATATCCACAGTGCCCCCCATAATAACAGCGATGTCCACAGTGCCCCCATAATAACAGAGATATCCACAGTGTCCCCATAATAACAGTGATATCCACAGAGCCCCATAATAACAGTGATATCCGCAGTGCCCCATAATAACAGTGATATCCACAGTGCCCCCATAATATCAGCGATATCCACAGTGTCCCCATAATAACAGTGACATCCACAGTGCCCCCATAATAACAGTGATATCCACAGTGCCCCCATAATAACAGTGATATCCACAGTGTCCCCATAATAACAGTGATATCCACAGTGCCCCCATAATAACAGCGATGTCCACAGTGCCCCCATAATAACAGAGATATCCACAGTGTCCCCATAATAACAGTGATATCCACAGTGCCCCCCATAATAACAGTGATATCCACAGTGCCCCCATAATAACAGAGATATCCACAGTGTCCCCATAATAACAGTGATATCCACAGTGTCCCCATAATAACAGTGATATCCACAGTGTCCCCATAATAACAGTGATATCCACAGTGCCCCATAATAATAGTGATATCCACAGTGCCCCCATAATAACAGTGATATCCACAGTGCCCCATAATAACAGTGATATCCACAGTGCCCCCATAATATCAGCGATATCCACAGTGCCCCCATAATATCAGCGATATCCACAGTGCCCCCATAATAACAGCGATATCCACAGTGCCCCCATAATATCAGCGATATCCACAGTGCCCCCATAATAACAGTGATATCCACAGTGTCCCCATAATAACAGTGATATCCACAGTGCCCCATAATAACAGTGATATCCACAGTGCCCCCATAATAACAGTGATATCCACAGTGCTCCATAATAACAGTGATATCCACAGTGCTCCCATAATAACAGCGATATCCACAGTGCCCCATAATAACAGCGATATCCACAGTGCCCCATAATAACAGTGATATCCACAGTGCCCCCATAATATCAGCGATATCCACAGTGCCCCCATAATATCAGCGATATCCACAGTGCCCCCATAATAACAGCGATATCCACAGTGCCCCCATAATATCAGCGATATCCACAGTGCTCCCATAATAACAGTGGTATCCACAGTGCTCCCATAATAATAGTGATATCCACAGTGCCTCCATAATAACAGTGATATCCACAGTGTCCCCATAATAACAGTGATATCCACAGTGCCCCCATAATAACAGTGATATCCACAGTGCCCCCATAATAACAGTGGTATCCACAGTGCCCCATAATAACAGTGATATCCACAGTGCTCCCCATAATAACAGTGATATCCACAGTGCCCCATAATAATGCAGCACCCCAGAGTCCTGGTCGTTGCAGTACTGTGGCTCCGCCGCTAAGTGGGGCTATGGTACGTCTGATGGCACTGAAGGAGTTCATCTGACCAGGTATCACATACACCAATACATTTCACAGTCTGGCCTCCAGGGGGAGCTAAGGGTGCTATTTATTAGGCCACTCCTCACCGTGTGGGTAAACTGGGGGTCAGGCAGGAAGTTAGAGAGAAGCTGACTGGGTTGGAACCAGGCAACACCTTGTGGCAGGGGGTGTTGTGGGGAAGATTCGGTAGGGTCCCTGTCAGGTTTGGGACCCTGACAGAGGCCTGGTAACAAGAAAGAACGTCACGGGACCGTGCCTGCTCAGCATAGCGGCGGTGCCCTAAGAAAGGATCAGAAGCGAGATATATTGTGCTGAGTGAGAAACGAGATCAAAGCAATAAGGAGAACACCAGTAGGGGTCGTGCTGTAAGATCGAGGCAACATCCTACTGAGGCGCACAACCGGCGGCCGGAACGCCGAGGAAGTATTTATATATCTACCTCCAAGCAATACTCTAAACAGCGGCAGGACAGTCAGTCACAGGCGGGCTGTCTCACCTAAATCACCTATGCAGACTTGGGGGGCAACCTGTGGAGAGGGGCGACTCTAGGGTCCCGGAAGAGCTCCGAGCCTACCCGTCATACGGGTGCCGTCCTAACCGTAACATCAGGGAGGGACGGAGGATTAGCAGAACATCATCTAATCGAGTTGTTGTGAGGGAACACGAGAAACAGACACAACAGTTGTGGGGACTATCCCGTAAGCACAGCAGGGGAGGACCACAACACATAGCGCTAGCAGGAAGGCACAGATTTCCACCTGCAAGGAGAACTCTGGAGGTGCCATTGGACCGGCCGGACTTGCGCAGCCTGGTGAACCGTATTCCGGACTGAGGACCCAGAGACCTTCAGTAAAGAGGTAAAGAGACTGCAACCTGGTGTCCTCGTTATTTACTGCACCGCACCCCCACCACTATCTACATCTATCATTGTGCGCCCCTCAGCAGGGTCACGGACCGGGTCTAGCCACCGTGACAACCCCAGAGCAGAGACTCAGAGGCCCGGTACCGGGTACCCCTCGGCCCTGCGGCAGTGGGGGCGCTACAACTTGGCGTCACGAACAGGATCTACTTAAGCCCGAAGAATCGGGTCATGTGTGCCTTGGAACTGGAAGTGGCAAAGACTGTGCTGTGCCACTTGCCGCCAAAATCCGCCGCCATTACAGCGCTGAGGAGAGCGCAGGAGAAGAAGAGGGGCGTGGAGTTGGCGTAGACAAGCTGGAGAGCGCGAAAGACAATGGCCGCCCAGTCTAAATATTTCTGCACCGTGAGGACGTGTCCGTCAGCAGCCGAGATCCGCCTCCTGATTCTCAATGGTGGGCGGAAACAGAGAAAACGAAACCACCCACGAAGGAGAGAGCGGGAAAAGAACCAGGAAGCGACTCACGTGGAGGACGCCATGGCCAGCAGCTCGGAACCCGAATGTGGGGTGGAAGCAGAAGTCTCCCCCAACTACCCGGATGAGTACCGCAGCCACTACTCCACAGACAACGCTGATCTTTTGCAGGCTGAGATGGGAGACCTGATTCACCAGCTCCTTCAGCTGAACACGGGGGCCCAGGCTCCGCACCAGGTAGCGCAGGAAGGAAGTCCTCTGACAACGGATCCTGTACCGCTACCGGAGTTGTTGCTGAGGCCCTTGCCATCACCGTTAGCGGAACCCGCCGCGGAGGAGAAACCTGCATCGGCTGGTGAGTCCGTCGACCCCGTCCCGCCGGCGGAAGACTTGTTAATAGGTCCCGTCGCGGCACCCCCTCTCCCTGGGACCCATAGACTCCAACGCCTGTTACCATGGGAGGAGGCCACGGGCATGGAACACCGCCTGAAGGCTCCGATCGAGCCAACCACCCTGTCGTGTGAGACCCGTGCGGAACGCACGGTCTGCCGCTGGGTGAACCCAGGATCCAACCTCATGGGGTTCCCCGGGGTGAAGACACGGGAAGGGGAGATGGTGCAGGCTCTGAGCTGGGAAGAATACCAGGCCCAGCTGGAACAGCAGTGGAAGGAGAGAGAAAAGGAGTACCAGGCCGGGCTGGAGGCCTACCATCAAAAAGACCTGGCGGTCAAGGACCGGGCCCGCAAGGACCCCACCGCTCACCAGGCCCCGCGCAGGCAGGGCATCATCATCACCACCTTCAAGCTCCGCGGAGGCTGGGGCTTCATTAAAGAGCCGGGCCTGTATGCTGAGGTGTTTGTAAACCGAAGGGATGTCGAGTCGCATCTCAGAGAGGGCCACCCAGACCGGGATCTCTACCCGGGGGATGAAGTCTCGTACACCAGGCACTTTGGGGAAAAAGGGTGGTTTGCCCTAAATGTCCGCAAGAGGCAGAACCCTGTGATGCCCCCGATTAAGGTGCCAGTGAAGCTGACCCCTGTAGCGAAGGTGCCCCCTTGTGGTCAACCCATGGTCATTGCCAGGACCACCGAGGTCACCCCCACGTGCACTATGGTCAAGACCACGACATGCAGCATTGTCACCTCCACCACCCTCGTGGCCAAGGAGGCACCTCTTCAGGTGGGTGGTGCTCGTGCTGCTCCAGAATTGAAGACAGTGGGTACCCAGACCCCCAGATGGGACAGTACTCCCCCGTATGCAGTACCAGGCGGTGGGCAATATCCAAAGGGGTTGCCTCCGCCAGTGCTGCCCCCTGACTGGTTTAAGTAAATATCTTAACACTTTGCCATTGTAAATAGTTCCTTGTTTTTTTCTGCTATGTTGCTGCTAAAACCTGTTTAGGGTTACTCTTAAAGGGATCCCTTTGTTGACCCGGGATCCCTATTGCTTTTTGGTTGTTTTTCTACCTTTTGCTCCGTTACTAAGAAACTGCCGAATCATGAACAATGCATGATACAAACTCCTTGTACATAGTTTGCACCTTCTTAAAGGTGCTCTCTACTGGTTTTATATAAAAGACGGACTCTTTGCGAAGATACGGTTCTTGGAACTTGTACTGGAGTCCTTGCTGCAAACGGATTTGCAGCTTGAGAAGTTGCACTACCTCATAGAGACTTGGTCCCCTCTTAAAGGGGATGTTCATCGATAGCACTTAAGGAATAATGATGCTTTAAAAGAAGAAGTAATAATGTTGATATGTGAAAGTTAAATGTAACCAATTAGTTAACTGTAAGAAATGTTCAATAATGTTAATAGAAGGATGAGGACAGGAAGTGAACCCGTAGGGGTTAGTGGTGAGTCCTCTTAGGAGCCATATAGAGATGGCTCAGTGATCTCAAACTGAAAGAAAAACATGTTCTATACTGTGTATAGTAGTGGAAGGACAGTAGGCTCGGGCGGAAAGGAGCGGTCCTGTAATAGAAAGGAGAGGCAGTAGGTCTGGAGCCGTTAGGACAGGCGGTCCTGCAGACGTAAAGAAGGAGAATGTAGCACAGTAGCTTAAGCCTTATAATGTGTTGTAAGAAGGTCTTTAGTGGATTTAGAGTGTACATCCTTAAAGGCAATGTTGAATTAATGTTTAAAAATTTTGCACTTAGTAGAATACCCGGTTGGGTAAGAAAAGTTATTTAAAAGTATTTAACCATGTTTGTAACGTTTAAGTGTCCTCACCTCCCATAAAGGGAAGCTCTGTTCAAATATGCTTATTGTTATTGCACTCACAAAAATTGTATGTCTTTTTGCTGACATGTATTGTTGTTTTCTTCCCAGTCCAGGAGTACTGGATTTAACCGGGGGGGAGTGCAGTGCCCCAGAGTCCTGGTCGTTGCAGTACTGTGGCTCCGCCGCTAAGGGGGGCTATGGTACGTCTGATGGCACTGAAGGAGTTCATCTGACCAGGTATCACATACACCAATACATTTCACAGTCGGGCCTCCAGGGGGAGCTAAGGGTGCTATTTATTAGGCCACTCCTCACCGTGTGGGTAAACTGGGGGTCAGGCAGGAAGTTAAAGAGAAAGCTGACTGGGTTGGAACCAGGCAACACCTTGTGGCAGAGGGTGTTGTGGGGAAGATACAGTAGGGTCTCTTTCAGGTTTGGGATCCTGACAGAGGCCTGGCAACAAGAAAGAACGTCACGGGACCGTGCCTGCTCAGCATAGCGGCGGTGCCCTAAGAAAGGATCAGAAGCGAGATATATTGTGCTGAGTGAGAAACGAGATCAAAGCCATAAGGAGAAATACCAGTAGGTGTCGTGCTGTAAGATCGAGGCAACATCTGTTATGACCCCAATGGCGAGGGTCTCAGAGGAACGTGGAAGTCTGCAGAGTACAAAAATCCAGCTCATAGGGCAGTGGTAACTGGGTTGACCATATATCTACTCCTAACGCCAACACTAGAAGTAGCCGGGGATCATTCCTACGTTGATTCTAGATGACACGCGCCAGCCGGAGAATCTAGCTACCCCTAGTAGAGGAAAACAAAGACCTTTCTTGCCTCCAGAGAAGGGGACCCCAAAGCTGGATAGAAGCCCCCCACAAATAATGACGGTTAGGTAAGAGGAAATGACAAACACAGAAATGAACCAGGTTTAGCACAGAGAGGCCCGCTTACTGATAGCAGAATAAAGAAAGGTAACTTATATGGTCAACAAAAACCCTATCAAAATCCACACTGGAAATTCAAGAACCCCCGAACCGTCTAACGGTCCGGGGGGAGAACACCAGACCCCCTAGAGCTTCCAGCAAAGGTCAGGATATAGATTGGAACAAGATGGACAAAAATACAAAACCAAAACAAATAGCAAAAAGCAAAAGGCAGACTTAGCTGATATAACTGGAACCAGGATCAGTAGACAAGAGCACAGCAGACTAGCTCTGATAACTACGTTGCCAGGCATTGAACTGAAGGTCCAGGGAGCTTATATAGCAACACCCCTAACTAACGACCCAGGTGCGGATAAAAGGAAAGACAGAAAAACCAGAGTCAAAAAACTAGTAACCACTAGAGGGAGCAAAAAGCAAATTCACAACAGTACCCCCCCCTTAGTGAGGGGTCACCGAACCCTCACCACGACCACCAGGGCGATCAGGATGAGCGGCATGAAAGGCACGAACTAAATCGGCCGCATGAACATCAGAGGCGACCACCCAGGAATTATCCTCCTGACCATAGCCCTTCCACTTGACCAGGTACTGAAGCCTCCGCCTGGAGAGGCGAGAATCCAAGATCTTCTCCACCACGTACTCCAACTCGCCCTCAACCAACACCGGAGCAGGAGGCTCAACAGAAGGGACTACAGGCACAATGTACCGCCGCAACAAGGACCTATGAAATACATTGTGAATAGCAAACGACACAGGAAGATCCAGACGAAAAGATACAGGATTAAGGATTTCCAATATCTTGTAAGGCCCAATAAAACGAGGTTTAAATTTGGGAGAGGAGACCTTCATAGGAACAAAGCGGGAAGAAAGCCATACCAAATCCCCAACGCGTAGTCGGGGACCCACACCGCGGCGGCGGTTGGCAAAGCGCTGAGCCTTCTCCTGTGACAACTTCAAGTTGTCCACCACATGATTCCAGATCTGCTGCAACCTATCCACCACAGAATCCACCCCAGGACAGTCAGAAGGCTCCACATGACCCGAAGAAAAGCGAGGATGGAAACCAGAGTTGCAGAAAAAAGGCGAAACCAAGGTGGCGGAACTAGCCCGATTATTAAGGGCAAACTCAGCCAACGGCAAGAATGTCACCCAATCATCCTGATCAGCAGAGACAAAACACCTCAAATAAGCCTCCAAAGTCTGATTGGTTCGCTCCGTCTGTCCATTAGTCTGAGGATGGAAAGCAGACGAAAACGACAAATCAATGCCCATCCTACTACAAAAGGATCGCCAGAACCTGGAAACGAACTGGGATCCTCTGTCTGACACAATATTCTCAGGGATGCCGTGCAAACGAACCACGTTCTGGAAAAACACAGGAACCAGATCGGAAGAGGAAGGCAGCTTAGGCAAAGGAACCAAATGGACCATCTTGGAGAAGCGATCACATATCACCCAGATAACGGACATGCCCTGAGATAGCGGAAGATCAGAAATGAAATCCATGGAGATATGTGTCCAAGGTCTCTTCGGGACAGGCAAGGGCAAGAGCAAACCGCTGGCACGAGAACAGCAAGGCTTAGCTCGAGCACAAGTCCCACAGGACTGCACAAATGACCGCACATCCCTTGACAAGGAAGGCCACCAAAAGGACCTGGCCACCAGATCTCTGGTGCCAAAAATTCCCGGGTGACCTGCCAACACCGAGGAATGAACCTCGGAAATGACTCTGCTGGTCCACTTATCCGGGACAAACAGTCTGTCAGGTGGACAAGACTCAGGCCTATCAGCCTGAAATCTCTGCAACACACGTCGCAGATCCGGAGAAATAGCTGACAAGATAACTCCATCTTTAAGAATACCAACAGGATCAGCGACTCCAGGAGCATCAGGCACAAAGCTCCTAGAAAGAGCATCGGCCTTCACATTCTTTGAACCTGGTAAATACGAGACAACAAAATCAAAGCGGGAGAAAAACAATGACCAGCGGGCCTGTCTCGGATTAAGGCGTTTAGCAGACTCGAGATACATCAGATTTTTGTGATCAGTCAAGACCACCACACGATGCTTAGCACCCTCGAGCCAATGACGCCACTCCTCAAATGCCCATTTCATGGCCAACAACTCCCGATTGCCCACATCATAATTTCGCTCGGCAGGCGAAAACTTCCTAGAGAAAAAGGCACAAGGTTTCATAACAGAGCAACCAGGGCCTCTCTGCGACAAAACGGCCCCTGCCCCAATCTCCGAAGCATCCACCTCAACCTGAAAGGGAAGTGAGACGTCAGGCTGGCACAAAACAGGCGCCGAAGTAAACCGGCGTTTCAACTCCTGGAAAGCCTCCACGGCAGCAGGAGCCCAGTTAGCTACATCGGAGCCCTTCTTGGTCATATCCGTCAAAGGTTTCACAATGCTAGAAAAATTAGCGATAAAACGACGGTAGAAGTTAGCGAAGCCCAAGAACTTCTGAAGACTCTTAACTGACGAGGGCTGAGTCCAATCAAGAATAGCTCGGACCTTGACTGGGTCCATCTCCACAGCAGAAGGGGAAAAAATGAACCCCAAAAAGGGAACCTTCTGTACACCAAAGAGACACTTTGAGCCCTTGACAAACAAAGAATTTTCACGCAAAATTTTAAAGACCAACCTGACCTGCTCCACATGCGAATCCCAATTATCAGAAAAAACCAAAATATCATCCAGATAAACAATCAAAAATTTATCCAGATACTTCCGGAAAATGTCATGCATAAAGGACTGAAAAACTGAAGGTGCATTGGAGAGCCCAAAAGGCATCACCAAGTACTCAAAATGACCTTCGGGCGTATTGAATGCGGTTTTCCATTCATCACCTTGCTTAATGCGCACAAGGTTGTACGCACCACGAAGGTCTATCTTGGTGAACCACTTGGCACCCTTAATCCGGGCAAACAAGTCAGACAACAGCGGCAAAGGATACTGAAATTTGACAGTGATCTTATTTAAAAGCCGATAGTCAATACAAGGTCTCAAAGATCCGTCCTTTTTTGCCACAAAAAAGAATCCCGCACCAAGAGGGGAAGAAGACGGACGAATATGTCCTTTCTCCAGAGACTCCTTGATATATGAACGCATAGCGGTATGTTCAGGTACCGACAGATTAAACAGTCTTCCCTTAGGAAATTTACTGCCTGGGATCAAATCTATAGCACAGTCACAGTCCCTATGAGGAGGCAGTGCACTGGACTCAGACTCACTGAAGACATCCTGATAATCAGACAAATACTCCGGAACTTCCGAAGGCGTAGAAGAAGCAATAGACACAGGCAGGGAATCCCCATGAATACCACGACAGCCCCAACTTGAGACTGACATAGCCTTCCAGTCCAGGACTGGATTATGGGTCTGTAACCATGGCAGCCCTAAAACAACCAAATCATGCATTTTATGTAAAACCAGGAAACGTATCACCTCGCGGTGTTCAGGAGTCATGCACATGATAACCTGTGTCCAATACTGCGGTTTATTTGCTGCCAATGGTGTAGCATCAATACCCCTAAGAGGAATAGGATTTTCTAATGGTTCAAGAGTAAAACCACAGCGCTTAGCAAATGAGAGATCCATGAGACTCAGGGCAGCACCTGAATCTACAAACGCCATGACAGGATAAGATGACAGTGAGCAAATCAAAGTTACAGACAGAATAAATTTAGGTTGTAAATTACCAACGGTGACAGGACTAACAACCTTAGCTATACGTTTAGAGCATGCTGAGATAACATGTGTAGAATCACCACAGTAGTAGCACAAGCCATTCCGGCGTCTATGAATTTTCCGCTCATTTCTAGTCAGGATTCTATCACATTGCATTAAATCAGGTGTCTGTTCAGACAACACCATGAGGGGATTTGCGGTTTTTCTATCACATTGCACCGAATTAGGTGTCTGTTCAGACAACACCATGAGGGAATTTGCGGTTTTGCGCTCCCGCAACCGCCGGTCAATTTGAATAGCCAGTGCCATAGTATCATTCAGACCTGTGGGAATGGGAAAACCCACCATAACATTCTTAATGGCTTCAGAAAGGCCATTTCTAAAATTAGCGGCCAGTGCACACTCGTTCCAATGTGTCAGCACGGACCATTTCCGAAATTTTTGGCAATACACTTCAGCCTCGTCCTGCCCCTGAGACATAGCCAGCAAGGCCTTTTCTGCCTGAATCTCAAGATTGGGTTCCTCATAAAGTAAACCGAGCGCCAGAAAAAACGCATCAAGATCAGCCAATGCCGGATCTCCTGGCGCCAGCGAAAAAGCCCAATCCTGAGGGTCGCCCCGTAAGAACGAAATAACAATTTTTACTTGCTGAGCAGAATCTCCAGATGAACAGGGTCTCAGGGACAAAAACAATTTACAATTATTCACGAAATTCCTAAACTTAAACCTGTCTCCGGAAAACATTTCAGGAATCGGTATTTTAGGTTCTGACCTAGGATTTCTGATAACATAGTCTTGTATGCCCTGCACACGAGTAGCCAGCTGGTCCACACTTGTAATCAAGGTCTGGACATTCATGTCTGCAGCAAGCATAGCCACTCTGAGGTAAAGGGGAAGAAGAAAAAAAAAAACTCAGAATCTTCTTTCTTATAATCCCTCTTCTGCAATGCATTAAACATTTAATACTGGCCTGGCAAACTGTTGTGACCCCAATGGCGAGGGTCTCAGAGGAACGTGGAAGTCTGCAGAGTACAAAAATCCAGCTCATAGGGCAGTGGTAACTGGGTTGACCATATATCTACTCCTAACGCCAACACTAGAAGTAGCCGGGGATCATTCCTACGTTGATTCTAGATGACACGCGCCAGCCGGAGAATCTAGCTACCCCTAGTAGAGGAAAACAAAGACCTTTCTTGCCTCCAGAGAAGGGGACCCCAAAGCTGGATAGAAGCCCCCCACAAATAATGACGGTTAGGTAAGAGGAAATGACAAACACAGAAATGAACCAGGTTTAGCACAGAGAGGCCCGCTTACTGATAGCAGAATAAAGAAAGGTAACTTATATGGTCAACAAAAACCCTATCAAAATCCACACTGGAAATTCAAGAACCCCCGAACCGTCTAACGGTCCGGGGGGAGAACACCAGACCCCCTAGAGCTTCCAGCAAAGGTCAGGATATAGATTGGAACAAGCTGGACAAAAATACAAAACCAAAACAAATAGCAAAAAGCAAAAGGCAGACTTAGCTGATATAACTGGAACCAGGATCAGTAGACAAGAGCACAGCAGACTAGCTCTGATAACTACGTTGCCAGGCATTGAACTGAAGGTCCAGGGAGCTTATATAGCAACACCCCTAACTAACGACCCAGGTGCGGATAAAAGGAAAGACAGAAAAACCAGAGTCAAAAAACTAGTAACCACTAGAGGGAGCAAAAAGCAAATTCACAACAAACATCCTACTGAGGCGCACAACCGGCGGCCGGAACGCCGAGGAAGTATTCATATATCTAGCTCCAAGCAATACTTCAAACCAACGGCAGGACAGTCAGTCACAGGTGGGCTGTCTCATCTAAATCACCTATGCAGACATGGGGGGCAATCTGTGGAGAGGGGCGACTCTAGGGTCCCGGAAGAGCTCCGAGCCTACCCGTCATACGGGTGCGTCCTAGCCATATCATCTGGGGGACGGAGGATTAGCAGAACATCATCTAATCGAGTTGTTGTGAGGGAACACGAGAAACAGACACAACAGTTGGGACTATCCCGTAAGCACAGCAGGGAAGGACCACAACACATAGCGCTAGAAGGAAGGCACAGATTTCCACCTGCAAAGAGAACTCTGGAGGTGCCATTGGACCGGCCGGACTTGCGCAGCCTGGTGAACCGTATTCCGGACTGAGGACCCAGAGACCTTCAGTAAAGAGGTAAAGAGACTGCAACCTGGTGTCCTCGTTATTTACTGATAATATAAATAGAATACCAGCGCACTACCAATATACACAAATATATACGGGGTGCAAACAAAAGCGGTGAAACACAATGAAAAGAAAACAGAGCCGCTTCATGCGATTGCACACCACACAATGAAGATAAATAGCAAGGTAAACTTTTATTGACACATCAGATAAAAACAATTAAAACAGGAATAAACCAACATCCCCACGTATGCCCGCACAAGTGCAACAATACAAATAAATAAAGGCGCCATTAATCAAAATGCTAAAATAGCAATAAGTAACACAGTGACCTCAATGTCCCGTGAGGCATAATACATATATAGCTAAACCCTGATGGCATGAGGGGTATAATGGGCACCTCTACCAAATAGACACAAATCTACTGATTGTAGGATAGAGAAAAAGCCCATATGGGTCAATATGGCATATGAGAACCAAGAGGTGCCTGAACAACTGGGTCCCGATAATGCGGTAGTGAAAGCAAAGGTCAATATAGGAATAGTAGTTGTGTATCCGCATCAATGCCCAAAAAACTAGATATATCTACCGCCAATGGAGAAAATAAATCCAGGTCCCGGGAGCTGCCAAACAGAGCACAGAGAGGCGCTGTGAAAAAACCCAGATAAGGGTGAGAGGCGCTGGAGGCAGGGCGAGAGCGTGGGGAGGAAGCCCAACGCGTGTCGCCGTTACATGAACGGCTTCGTCAGGGGAAGGTGAGTGACAACGGTCAACAGAAGTTTAAATACCTTATGTGAGAATGAACTGGAGGACGAGCGATGCCGAGAGCCGGAACAGGAAGTGACGCCGGAAGGGCGGAAGAGCATGAAATGGCAGACGTCTCTGCCAATACTACACAATGCGCATGCGCTGGGAAGTCAGCGCCGCGCATTGTGTAGCAAAATGGGAGCAAGATAGAATAAAATAAATGGCAGCGAAAATGAACATACATAATGGGGGCACCCAACTAAACCGGTAATGATGATGGGGGACCCCACAAAAAATGGAAAGAATGGAAGGTACCCTAAGTAAAAATCCCGTCCCACACTGACACACCCACAGAAAACACATAACGAGACATACAAAACGGTGAGTACCCCAGCTGGTGTGTATTTACTGCACCGCACCACCACCACTATCTACATCTATCACTGTACGCCCCTCAGCAGGGTCACGGACCGGGTCTAGCCACCGTGACAACCCCAGAGCAGAGACTCAGAGGCCCGGTACCGGGTATCCCTCGGCCCTGCGGCAGTGGGGGCGCTACAATAACAGTGATATCCACAGTGCCCCCATAATATCAGCGATATCCACAGTGCCCCCATAATAACAGTGATATCCACAGTGCCCCCATAATAACAGTGATATCCACAGTGTCCCCATAATAACAGTGATATCCACAGTGCCCCCATAATAACAGTGATATCCACAGTGCCCCATAATAACAGTGATATCCACAGTGCCCCCATAATAACAGTGATATCCACAGTGCCCCCATAATAACAGTGATATCCACAGTGTCCCCATAATAACAGTGATATCCACAGTGCCCCCATAATAACAGTGATATCCACAGTGCCCCCATAATAACAGTGATATCCACAGTGTCCCCATAACAGCGATATCCACAGTGCCCCCATAATAACAGTGATATCCACAGTGCCCCCATAATAACAGTGATATCCACAGTGCCCCCATAACAGCGATATCCACAGTGCCCCCATAATAACAGTGATATCCACAGTGTCCCCATAATAACAGTGATATCTACAGTGCCCCATAATAACAGTGATATCCACAGTGCCCCCATAATAACAGTGATATCCACAGTGCCCCATAATAACAGTGATATCCACAGTGTCCCCATAATAACAGTGATATCCACAGTGCCCCCATAATAACAGTGATATCCACAGTGCCCCATAATAACAGTGATATCCACAGTGTCCCCATAATAACAGTGATATCTACAGTGCCCCATAATAACAGTGATATCCACAGTGCCCCCATAATAACAGTGATATCCACAGTGCCCCATAATAACAGTGATATCCACAGTGTCCCCATAATAACAGTGATATCCACAGTGCCCCCATAATAACAGTGATATCCACAGTGCCCCATAATAACAGTGATATCCACAGTGCCCCCATAATAACAGTGATATCCACAGTGTCCCCATAATAACAGTGATATCCACAGTGTCCCCATAATAACAGTGATATCCACAGTGCCCCCATAATAACAGTGATATCCACAGTGCCCCCATAATAACAGTGATATCCACAGTGCCCCCATAATAACAGTGATATCCACAGTGCCCCATAATAACAGTGATATCCACAGTGCCCCCATAATAACAGTGATATCCACAGTGTCCCCATAATAACAGTGATATCCACAGTGCCCCCATAATAACAGTGATATCCACAGTGCCCCATAATAACAGTAATATCCACAGTGCCCCATAATAACAGTGATATCCACAGTGCCCCATAATAACAGTGATATCCACAGTGCCCCCATAATAACAGTGATATCCACAGTGCCCCATAATAACAGTGATATCCACAGTGCCCCCATAATAACAGTGATATCCACAGTGTCCCCATAATAACAGTGATATCCACAGTGCCCCCATAATAACAGTGATATCCACAGTGCCCCATAATAACAGTAATATCCACAGTGCCCCATAATAACAGTGATATCCACAGTGTCCCCTATAATAACAGTGATATCCACAGTGCCCCATAATAACAGTGATATCCACAGTGTCCCAATAATAACAGTGATATCCACAGTGCCCCATAATAACAGTGATATCCACAGTGCCCCCATAATAACAGTGATATCCACAGTGCCCCCATAATAACAGTGATATCCACAGTGCCCCATAATAACAGTGATATCCACAGTGCCCCCATAATAACAGTGATATCCACAGTGTCCCATAATAACAGCGATATCCACAGTGCCCCCATAATAACAGCGATATCCACAGTGCCCCATAATAACAGTGATATCCACAGTGCCCCCATAATAACAGCGATATCCACAGTGCCCTCATAATAACAGTGATATACACAGTGCCCCCATAATAGTGATATCCACAGTGCCCTCATAATAACAGTGATATACACAGTGCCCCCATAATAGTGATATCCACAGTGCCCTCATAATAACAGTGATATCCACAGTGCCCTCATAATAACAGTGATATACACAGTGCCCCCATAATAGTGATATCCACAGTGCCCCCATAATAACAGTGATATCCACAGTGTCCCCATAATAACAGTGATATCCACAGTGCCCCCATAATAACAGTGATATCCACAGTGTCCCAATAATAACAGTGATATCCACAGTGCCCCATAATAACAGTGATATCCACAGTGCCCCATAATAACAGTGATATCCACAGTGCCCCATAATAACAGTGATATCCACAGTGTCCCCATAATAACAGTGATATCCACAGTGTCCCCATAATAACAGTGATATCCACAGTGTCCCCATAATAACAGCGATATCCACAGTGCTCCCATAATAACAGTGATATCCACAGTGCCCCCATAATAACAGTGATATCCACAGTGCCCCATAATAACAGTGATATCCACAGTGCCCCCATAATAACAGTGATATCCACAGTGCCCCATAATAACAGTGATATCCACAGTGCCCCCATAATAACAGCGATATCCACAGTGCCCTCATAATAACAGTGATATCCACAGTGCCCCCATAATAACAGTGATATCCACAGTGTCCCCATAATAACAGTGATATCCACAGTGCCCCCATAATAACAGTGATATCCACAGTGCCCCCATAATAACAGTGATATCCACAGTGCCCCCATAATAACAGTGATATCCACAGTGTCCCCATAATAACAGTGATATCCACAGTGTCCCCATAATAACAGTGATATCCACAGTGTCCCCATAATAACAGTGATATCCACAGTGCCCCCATAATAACAGTGATATCCACAGTGCCCCCATAATAACAGTGATATCCACAGTGCCCCATAATAACAGTGATATCCACAGTGTCCCCATAATAACAGCAACATCCACAGTGCCCCATAATAACAGTGATATCCACAGTGCCCCATAATAACAGTGATATCCACAGTGCCCCATAATAACAGCGATATCCACAGTGCCCTCATAATAACAGTGATATCCACAGTGTCCCCATAATAACAGTGATATCCACAGTGCCCCATAATAACAGTGATATCCACAGTGTCCCCATAATAACAGCAACATCCACAGTGCCCCATAATAACAGTGATATCCACAGTGCCCCATAATAACAGTGATATCCACAGTGCCCCATAATAACAGCGATATCCACAGTGCCCTCATAATAACAGTGATATCCACAGTGCCCCCATAATAACAGTGATATCCACAGTGCCCCATAATAACAGTGATATCCACAGTGTCCCCATAATAACAGCAACATCCACAGTGCCCCATAATAACAGTGATATCCACAGTGCCCCATAATAACAGTGATATCCACAGTGCCCCATAATAACAGTGATATCCACAGTGCCCCCATAATAACAGTGATATCCACAGTGCCCCATAATAACAGCGATATCCACAGTGCCCTCATAATAACAGTGATATACACAGTGCCCCCATAATAGTGATATCCACAGTGCCCCCATAATAACAGTGATATCCACAGTGTCCCCATAATAACAGTGATATCCACAGTGCCCCCATAATAACAGTGATATCCACAGTGCTCCCATAATAACAGTGATATCCACAGTGTCCCCATAATAACAGTGATATCCACAGTGCCCCCATAATAACAGTGATATCCACAGTGCTCCCATAATAACAGTGATATCCACAGTGCCCCATAATAACAGTGATATCCACAGTGTCCCCATAATAACAGCAACATCCACAGTGCCCCATAATAACAGTGATATCCACAGTGCCCCCATAATAACAGCGATATCCACAGTGCCCCATAATAACAGCGATATCCACAGTGCCCCCATAATAACAGCAACATCCACAGTGCCCCCATAATAACAGTGATATCCACAGTGCCCCATAATAACAGTGATATCCACAGTGCCCCCATAATAACAGTGATATCCACAGTGCCCCCATAATATCAGTGATATCCACAGTGCCCCCATAATAACAGTGATATCCACAGTGCCCCCTGTTATGACCCCAATGGCGAGGGTCTCAGAGGAACGTGGAAGTCTGCAGAGTACAAAAATCCAGCTCATAGGGCAGTGGTAACTGGGTTGACCATATATCTACTCCTAACGCCAACACTAGAAGTAGCCGGGGATCATTCCTACGTTGATTCTAGATGACACGCGCCAGCCGGAGAATCTAGCTACCCCTAGTAGAGGAAAACAAAGACCTTCCTTGCCTCCAGAGAAGGGAACCCCAAAGCTGGATAGAAGCCCCCCACAAATAATGACGGTTAGGTAAGAGGAAATGACAAACACAGAAATGAACCAGGTTTAGCACAGAGAGGCCCGCTAACTGATAGCAGAATAAAGAAAAGTAACTTATATGGTCAACAAAAACCCTATCAAAATCCACACTGGAAATTCAAGAACCCCCGAACCGTCTAACGGTCCGAGGGGAGAACACCAGCCCCCCTAGAGCTTCCAGCAAAGGTCAGGATATAGATTAGGAACAAGCTGGACAAAAATACAAAACCAAAACAAATAGCAAAAAGCAAAAGGCAGACTTAGCTGATATAACTGGAACCAGGATCAGTAGACAAGAGCACAGCAGACTAGCTCTGATAACTACGTTGCCAGGCATAGAACTGAAGGTCCAAGGAGCTTATATAGCAACACCCCTAACTAACGACCCAGGTGCGGATAAAAGGAATGACAGAAAAACCAGAGTCAAAAAACTAGCAACCACTAGAGGGAGCAAAAAGCAAATTCACAACAGTACCCCCCCCCCTTAGTGAGGGGTCACCGAACCCTCACCACGACCACCAGGGCGATCAGGATGAGCGGCATGAAAGGCACGAACTAAATTGGCCGCATGAACATCAGAGGCGACCACCCAGGAATTATCCTCCTGACCATAGCCCTTCCACTTGACCAGGTACTGAAGCCTCCGCCTGGAGAGGCGAGAATCCAAGATCTTCTCCACCACGTACTCCAACTCGCCCTCAACCAACACCAGAGCAGGAGGCTCAACAGAAGGAACTACAGGCACAATGTACCGCCGCAACAAGGACCTATGAAATACATTGTGAATAGCAAACGACACAGGAAGATCCAGACGAAAAGATACAGGATTAAGGATTTCCAATATCTTGTAAGGCCCAATAAAACGAGGTTTAAATTTGGGAGAGGAGACCTTCATAGGAACAAAGCGGGAAGAAAGCCATACCAAATCCCCAACGCGTAGTCGGGGACCCACACCGCGGCGGCGGTTGGCAAAGCGCTGAGCCTTCTCCTGTGACAACTTCAAGTTGTCCACCACATGATTCCAGATCTGCTGCAACCTATCCACCACAGAATCCACCCCAGGACAGTCAGAAGGCTCCACATGACCCGAAGAAAAGCGAGGATGGAAACCAGAGTTGCAGAAAAAAGGCGAAACCAAGGTGGCGGAACTAGCCCGATTATTAAGGGCAAACTCAGCCAACGGCAAGAATGTCACCCAATCGTCCTGATCAGCAGAGACAAAACACCTCAAATAAGCCTCCAAAGTCTGATTGGTTCGCTCCGTCTGTCCATTAGTCTGAGGATGGAAAGCAGACGAAAACGACAAATCAATGCCCATCCTACTACAAAAGGATCGCCAGAACCTGGAAACGAACTGGGATCCTCTGTCTGACACAATATTCTCAGGGATGCCGTGCAAACGAACCACGTTCTGGAAAAACACAGGAACCAGATCGGAAGAGGTAGGCAGCTTAGGCAAAGGAACCAAATGGACCATCTTGGAGAAGCGATCACATATCACCCAGATAACGGACATGCCCTGAGATAGCGGAAGATCAGAAATGAAATCCATGGAGATATGTGTCCAAGGTCTCTTCGGGACAGGCAAGGGCAAGAGCAAACCGCTGGCACGAGAACAGCAAGGCTTAGCTCGAGCACAAGTCCCACAGGACTGCACAAATGACCGCACATCCCTTGACAAGGAAGGCCACCAAAAGGACCTGGCCACCAGATCTCTGGTGCCAAAAATTCCCGGGTGACCTGCCAACACCGAGGAATGAACCTCGGAAATGACTCTGCTGGTCCACTTATCCGGGACAAACAGTCTGTCAGGTGGACAAGACTCAGGCCTATCAGCCTGAAATCTCTGCAACACACGTCGCAGATCCGGAGAAATAGCTGACAAGATAACTCCATCTTTAAGAATACCAACAGGATCAGCGACTCCAGGAGCATCAGGCACAAAGCTCCTAGAAAGAGCATCGGCCTTCACATTCTTTGAACCTGGTAAATACGAGACAACAAAATCAAAGCGGGAGAAAAACAATGACCAGCGGGCCTGTCTCGGATTAAGGCGTTTAGCAGACTCGAGATACATCAGATTTTTGTGATCAGTCAAGACCACCACACGATGCTTAGCACCCTCGAGCCAATGACGCCACTCCTCAAATGCCCATTTCATGGCCAACAACTCCCGATTGCCCACATCATAATTTCGCTCGGCAGGCGAAAACTTCCTAGAGAAAAAGGCACAAGGTTTCATAACAGAGCAACCAGGGCCTCTCTGCGACAAAACGGCCCCTGCCCCAATCTCCGAAGCATCCACCTCAACCTGAAAGGGAAGTGAGACGTCAGGCTGGCACAAAACAGGCGCCGAAGTAAACCGGCGTTTCAACTCCTGGAAAGCCTCCACGGCAGCAGGAGCCCAGTTAGCTACATCGGAGCCCTTCTTGGTCATATCCGTCAAAGGTTTCACAATGCTAGAAAAATTAGCGATAAAACGACGGTAGAAGTTAGCGAAGCCCAAGAACTTCTGAAGACTCTTAACTGACGAGGGCTGAGTCCAATCAAGAATAGCTCGGACCTTGACTGGGTCCATCTCCACAGCAGAAGGGGAAAAAATGAACCCCAAAAAGGGAACCTTCTGTACACCAAAAAGACACTTTGAGCCCTTGACAAACAAAGAATTTTCACGCAAAATTTTAAAGACCAACCTGACCTGCTCCACATGCGAATCCCAATTATCAGAAAAAAACAAAATATCATCCAGATAAACAATCAAAAATTTATCCAGATACTTCCGGAAAATGTCATGCATAAAGGACTGAAAAACTGAAGGCGCATTGGAGAGCCCAAAAGGCATCACCAAGTACTCAAAATGACCTTCGGGCGTATTGAATGCGGTTTTCCATTCATCACCTTGCTTAATGCGCACAAGGTTGTACGCACCACGAAGGTCTATCTTGGTAAACCACTTGGCACCCTTAATCCGGGCAAACAAGTCAGACAACAGCGGTAAAGGATACTGAAATTTGACAGTGATCTTATTTAAAAGCCGATAATCAATACAAGGTCTCAAAGATCCGTCCTTTTTTGCCACAAAAAAGAATCCCGCACCAAGAGGGGAAGAAGACGGACGAATATGTCCTTTCTCTAGAGACTCCTTGATATATGAACGCATAGCGGTATGTTCAGGTACCGACAGATTAAACAGTCTTCCCTTAGGAAATTTACTGCCTGGGATCAAATCTATAGCACAGTCACAGTCCCTATGAGGAGGCAGTGCACTGGACTCAGACTCACTGAAGACATCCTGATAATCAGACAAATACTCCGGAACTTCCGAAGGCGTAGAAGAAGCAATAGACACAGGCAGGGAATCCCCATGAATACCACGACAGCCCCAACTTGAGACTGACATAGCCTTCCAGTCCAGGACTGGATTATGGGTCTGTAACCATGGCAGCCCTAAAACAACCAAATCATGCATTTTATGTAAAACCAGGAAACGTATCACCTCGCGGTGTTCAGGAGTCATGCACATGGTAACCTGTGTCCAACACTGCGGTTTATTTGCTGTCAATGGCGTAGCATCAATACCCCTAAGAGGAATAGGATTTTCTAATGGTTCAAGAGTAAAACCACAGCGCTTAGCAAATGACAGATCCATACGACTCAGGGCAGCACCTGAATCTACAAACGCCATGACAGGATAAGACGACAGTGAGCAAATCAAAGTTACAGACAGAATAAATTTAGGTTGCAAATTACCAACGGTGACAGGACTAACAACCTTAGCTATACGTTTAGAGCATGCTGAGATAACATGTGTAGAATCACCACAGTAGTAGCACAAGCCATTCCGGCGTCTATGAATTTTCCGCTCATTTCTAGTCAGGATTCTATCACATTGCATTAAATCAGGTGTCTGTTCAGACAACACCATGAGGGAATTTGCGGTTTTTCTATCACATTGCACCGAATTAGGTGTCTGTTCAGACAACACCATGAGGGAATTTGCGGTTTTGCGCTCCCGCAACCGCCGGTCAATTTGAATAGCCAGTGCCATAGTATCATTCAGACCTGTGGGAATGGGAAAACCCACCATAACATTCTTAATGGCTTCAGAAAGGCCATTTCTAAAATTAGCAGCCAGTGCACACTCGTTCCAATGTGTCAGCACGGACCATTTCCGAAATTTTTGGCAATACACTTCAGCCTCGTCCTGCCCCTGAGACATCGCCAGCAAGGCCTTTTCTGCCTGAATCTCAAGATTGGGTTCCTCATAAAGTAAACCGAGCGCCAGAAAAAACGCATCAAGATCAGCCAATGCCGGATCTCCTGGCGCCAGCGAAAAAGCCCAATCCTGAGGGTCGCCCCGTAAGAACGAAATAACAATTTTTACTTGCTGAGCAGAATCTCCAGATGAACAGGGTCTCAGGGACAAAAACAATTTACAATTATTCACGAAATTCCTAAACTTAAACCTGTCTCCGGAAAACAGTTCAGGAATCGGTATTTTAGGTTCTGACCTAGGATTTCTGATAACATAGTCTTGTATGCCCTGCACACGAGTAGCCAGCTGGTCCACACTTGTAATCAAGGTCTGGACATTCATGTCTGCAGCAAGCATAGCCACTCTGAGGTAAAGGGGAAGGAGAAAAAAAAAACTCAGAATCTTCTTTCTTATAATCCCTCTTCTGCAATGCATTAAACATTTAATACTGGCCTGGCAAACTGTTATGACCCCAATGGCGAGGGTCTCAGAGGAACGTGGTAGTCTGCAGAGTACAAAAATCCAGCTCATAGGGCAGTGGTAACTGGGTTGACCATATATCTACTCCTAACGCCAACACTAGAAGTAGCCGGGGATCATTCCTACGTTGATTCTAGATGACACGCGCCAGCCGGAGAATCTAGCTACCCCTAGTAGAGGAAAACAAAGACCTTCCTTGCCTCCAGAGAAGGGAACCCCAAAGCTGGATAGAAGCCCCCCACAAATAATGACGGTTAGGTAAGAGGAAATGACAAACACAGAAATGAACCAGGTTTAGCACAGAGAGGCCCGCTTACTGATAGCAGAATAAAGAAAGGTAACTTATATGGTCAACAAAAACCCTATCAAAATCCACACTGGAAATTCAAGAACCCCCGAACCGTCTAACGGTCCGAGGGGAGAACACCAGCCCCCCTAGAGCTTCCAGCAAAGGTCAGGATATAGATTAGGAACAAGCTGGACAAAAATACAAAACCAAAACAAATAGCAAAAAGCAAAAGGCAGACTTAGCTGATATAACTGGAACCAGGATCAGTAGACAAGAGCACAGCAGACTAGCTCTGATAACTACGTTGCCAGGCATAGAACTGAAGGTCCAGGGAGCTTATATAGCAACACCCCTAACTAACGACCCAGGTGCGGATAAAAGGAATGACAGAAAAACCAGAGTCAAAAAACTAGCAACCACTAGAGGGAGCAAAAAGCAAATTCACAACAGCCCCCATAATAACAGTGATATCCACAGTGCCCCCATAATAACAGTGATATCCACAGTGCCCCCATAATAACAGTGACATCCACAGTGCCCCCATAATAACAGTGATATCCACACTGCCCCCATAATAACAGTGATATCCACAGTGCCCCCATAGTAACAGTGATATCTACAGTGCCCCCATAATAACAGTGATATCCACAGTGTCCCCATAATAACAGTGACATCCACAGTGTCCCATAATAACAGTGATATCCACAGTGCCCCCATAATAACAGTGATATCCACAGTGCCCCCATAATAACAGTGATATCCACAGTGTCCCCATAATATCAGTGATATCCACAGTGCCCCCATAATAACAGCGATATCCACAGTGTCCCCATAATAACAGTGATATCCACAGTGCCCCATAATAACAGTGATATCCACAGTGCCCCCATAATAACAGTGATATCCACAGTGCCCCCATAATAACAGCGATATCCACAGTGCCCCCATAATAACAGTGATATCCACAGTGCCCCCATAATAACAGTGATATCCACAGTGCCCCCCATAATAACAGTGATATCCACAGTGCTCCATAATAACAGTGATATCCACAGTGTCCCCATAATAACAGTGATATCCACAGTGCCCCCATAATAATAGTGATATCCACAGTGCCCCCATAATAACAGTGATATCCACAGTGCCCCATAATAACAGCGATATCCACAGTGCCCCCATAACAGCGACAGTGCCCCCATAATAACAGCGATATCCACAGTGCCCCCATAACAGCGACAGTGCCCCCATAATAACAGTGATATCCACAGTGCCCCCATAATAACAGTGATATCCACAGTGCCCCATAATAACAGTGATATCCACAGTGCCCCCATAATAACAGTGATATCCACAGTGCCCCCATAATATCAGCGATATCCACAGTGCCCCATAATAACAGTGATATCCACAGTGCTCCCATAATAACAGTGATATCCACAGTGCCCCCATAATATCAGCGATATCCACAGTGTCCCCATAATAACAGTGATATCCACAGTGCCCCATAATAACAGTGATATCCACAGTGCCCCATAATAACAGTGATATCCACAGTGCCCCCATAATAACAGCGATATCCACAGTGCCCCATAATAACGGTGATATCCACAGTGCCCCCATAATAACAGCAATATCCACAGTGTCCCCATAATAACAGTGATATCCACAGTGCCCCCATAATAACAGTGATATCCACAGTGCCCCATAATAACAGTGATATCCACAGTGCCCCATAATAACAGTGATATCCACAGTGCCCCCATAATAACAGCGATATCCACAGTGCCCCATAATAACGGTGATATCCACAGTGCCCCCATAATAACAGCAATATCCACAGTGTCCCCATAATAACAGTGATATCCACAGTGCCCCCATAATAACAGTGATATCCACAGTGTCCCCATAATAACAGTGATATCCACAGTGCCCCATAATAACAGTGATATCCACAGTGCCCCCATAATAACAGTGATATCCACAGTGCCCCCATAATAACAGTGATATCCACAGTGCCCCCATAATAACAGTGATATCCACAGTGCTCCCATAATAACAGTGATATCCACAGTGCCCCCATAATATCAGCGATATCCACAGTGTCCCATAATATCAGCGATATCCACAGTGTCCCCATAATAACAGTGATATCCACAGTGTCCCCATAATAACAGTGATATCCACAGTGCCCCATAATATCAGCGATATCCACAGTGTCCCCATAATAACAGTGATATCCACAGTGTCCCCATAATAACAGTGATATCCACAGTGCCCCCATAATAACAGTGATATCCACAGTGCCCCATAATAACAGTGATATCCACAGTGCCCCCATAATAACAGTGATATCCACAGTGCCCCCATAATAACAGTGATATCCACAGTGCCCCATAATAACAGTAATATCCACAGTGCCCCCATAATAACAGTGATATCCACAGTGCCCCATAATAACAGTGACATCCACAGTGCCCCATAATAACAGCGATATCCACAGTGCCCCATAATAACAGCGATATCCACAGTGCCCCATAATAACAGTGATATCCACAGTGCCCCCATAATAACAGCGATATCCACAGTGCCCCATAATAACAGCGATATCCACAGTGCCCCATAATAACAGTGACATCCACAGTGTCCCCATAATAACAGTGATATCCACAGTGCCCCATAATAACAGTGACATCCACAGTGTCCCCATAATAACAGTGATATCCACAGTGCCCCATAATAACAGTGATATCCACAGTGCCCCATAATAACAGTGATATCCACAGTGCCCCATAATAACAGTGATATCCACAGTGCCCCATAATAACAGCGATATCCACAGTGCCCCCATAATAACAGTGATATCCACACTGGTTTTTTGCCTGAAGGCCTGTGTTTTACTTTCCCCTTCTTCTTGGTTAATGCCGCCATATAATAAACCAACCGAAGATTTAAAGAGACAGTGTTCCTGTTTTCTTCCTCCGTGTACTGCTGAGTGAGTTGAACTACCACAGTATATACCCCAGTACTGTCTCTGCCACCACCAATCGTATGGCTGCAGGGTGCGTTTTACAGAATAAGAAGAATAAAGCTATTACATTTTATATTTAAGCAGAAAGGTATTCAGTGTTTATAGAAATCTACAAAATATTTTACGGAGGGGAGAAGACAATATGGCATACAGTGACATAAAATAAAAAGGTCTAACTAAAGACTTAGTAAACCTGACCACAGAGATGGCTCAGATCTGCGCGGACTGAAGCACTCCGATAGGGAAATGGACAGAACTTTCACAGCGAGCAATGTCTTCTAAGTGCTGAAAATTGACCCAGACCCAAATACTGCTTTATATTGGCTCTTAGGGTACACACTGTTAGCACCATGCCGGATCCCTGCTCTGACCGGCAGGATCTCCAGCGTATCACTTCACTCATCCGCGCTGTTGTCTGTACTTCCCTTCCCCATGCTCTGCATGCTTCCAGCCAGGCCTCCAGCCATGTCCTTAGGGCACGCGCATGCTCCCACCCTCTTAAAGGGTCAGCTTGTGCACTTGCTATTTCCTCCCCAGCCAATGGCTGTGGGGCATTATGTATATGTTGCTTCCTCACCACTGGGGAGGTGCCTGAGCAACCTTCCTGTTCTGCAGTCTAAGTTGTGTAAGGTAGTGTACCAGTCCTTGCTGCACTCTTGTGCAGATCCTGCCTGCTGCACTCTGGCGCCAGCTCTGCTTACTGCTCCATCCAGTCTGTCCTTCAGGTCCAGCTGCTGAGCGTCCGTTGTTCTGTCCTGGCGTGGCACCTGGTATTCTTCGGGAGCCAGGTCTAACCTCCCCCTCAGAGGCTCTAGTGAACAGTCCGATGCTCGCTTAGTCATGCCCATCCAGGCTCTCCACGGTCCGAGGCACAGTGGTTCCACAAACCACGTCCGTGACACCCACACACCTTCCCTTGATGAGCTGGGTCTGTCAGAATTTTAATAGATCCCCAACTTACAAAATTGCTTTGCCTCTGAAGGTTGCAGGGATTTGATATTGACGTCATATTTGTTGTCAAGATTTTACCTTTATGCAGGTACCAAATATGACAGGTATAGCATCATCTATCAGTCCATTATTGGAGGGATTCCAGTGGCCCCACGGCGATGTGAGAGAATGTGTCACGGTTGTCCCTTTAGTATGACGCCGAAAATCCATATCCCTTAGATATCGGATCGACACAAACCCCAATCTTCCCATATAACCATCGGAGACAGCGCCTCTACGAATCATCTAGCTGCAGATTCGTACAAACCCTTTCAACTTAGGATGTCTTTCCTGGGAACAAAAATAAACTTCTCCACTTCTCTTCCTGCGCATCAACAAATCTCAGCTGCTTTGTCTCTCTTACAGAGAATCTGCTGTTTAATCACCTGTCCACGGCAGGAGGTCTCTGCCTAACAAGGGGTTAAAGTGTTACCTCTTTCCCCATCTCCCGTTAATTGGTTTCTCTGATTCTAGGTCTAATTAATTCCAGATATTTCATGTGTGATTCCGCTTCTAAAGGGTTTGAGTGTCAGCTCCTGTTGCTTCTTTCCTCTGCAGCACATCGCAGCAGCCGGACGGACCCTCCATACGTGATACTTATCCCTGACGTCGCCTGGTGTTTGTGTTCCAGGATTTGATGCAATTTCCATTTCTCGTATTTGGATTCGGGATGAACGATTGAGAGAAATCCGCAGCCAAAGTGCTGAGTGCTGCAGCTGGTTACTGTCATCTGCACACAGAGGCGGCGGTGGCTCATCTATCCCCCCATGTCCTGACGGTACCTGGGCAGAGCTCCCACCGCCTCAGCTGTGCCAGCACCACACCAGCAGGACTCTGCCCGCTCATGGGATGGACCTAATGCCCAGGACGATCTCTGCCCCAGGAGTGGCTGCCCCTCAGTCTCCTCCCCCCAGGAGTGGCTGCCCCTCAGTCTCACCCCCCTCCCCCTAGGTGTGGCTGCCCCTCAGTCTCACCCCTCCTCCCCCTAGGTGTGGCTGCCCCTCAGTCTCACCTCCCTCCCCCTAGGTGTGGCTGCCCCTCAGTCTCACCCCCCTCCCCCTAGGTGTGGCTGCCCCTCAGTCTCACCTCCCTCCCCCTAGGTGTGGCTGCCCCTCAGTCTCACCCCTCCTCCCCTAGGTGTGGCTGCCCCTCAGTCTCCCCCCTCCTCTAGAGTGGCTGCCCCTCAGTCTCACCCCCCTCCCCCTAGGTGTGGCTGCCCCTCAGTCTCACCTCTCCTCCCCCTAGGTGTGGCTGCCCCTCAGTCTCACCTCCCTCCCCCTAGGTGTGGCTGCCCCTCAGTCTCCCCCCTCCTCTAGAGTGGCTGCGCCTCAGTCTCACCCCCCTCCCCCTAGGTGTGGCTGCCCCTCAGTCTCACCCCTCCTCCCCCTAGGTGTGGCTGCCCCTCAGTCTCACCCCTCCTCCCCCTAGGTGTGGCTGCCCCTCAGTCTCACTCCTCCTCCCCCTAGGTGTGGCTGCCCCTCAGTCTCACCCCTCCTCCCCCTAGGTGTGGCTGCCCCTCAGTCTCACCTCCCTCCCCCTAGGTGTGGCTGCCCCTCAGTCTCACCTCCCTCCCCCTAAGTGTGGCTGCCCCTCAGTCTCACCCCCCTCCCCCTAGGTGTGCCTGCCCCTCAGTCTCACCCCTCCTCCCCTAGGTGTGGCTGCCCCTCAGTCTCCCCCCTCCTCTAGAGTGGCTGTGCCTCAGTCTCCCCCCCCCTCCCCCTAGGTGTGGCTGCCCCTCAGTCTCACCCCTCCTCCCCCTAGGTGTGGCTGCCCCTCAGTCTCACCCCTCCTCCCCCTAGGTGTGGCTGCCCCTCAGTCTCCCCCCTCCTCTAGAGTGGCTGTGCCTCAGTCTCCCCCCCCCTCCCCCTAGGTGTGGCTGCCCCTCAGTCTCACCCCTCCTCCCCCTAGGTGTGGCTGCCCCTCAGTCTCACCCCCCTCCCCCCAGGAGTGGCGGCCCCTCAGTCTCACCCCCCTCCCCCTAGGTGTGGCTGCCCCTCAGTCTCACCCCTCCTCCCCCTAGGTGTGGCTGCCCCTCAGTCTCACCCCCCTCCCCCTAGTTGTGGCTGCCCCTCAGTCTCACCCCCCTCCCCCCAGGAGTGGCGGCCCCTCAGTCTCACCCCTCCTCCCCCTAGGTGTGGCTGCCCCTCAGTCTCACCCCTCCTCCCCCTAGGTGTGGCTGCCCCTCAGTCTCACCCCCCTCCCCCCAGGAGTGGCGGCCCCTCAGTCTCACCCCCCTCCCCCTAGGTGTGGCTGCCCCTCAGTCTCACCCCCCTCCCCCTAGGTGTGGCTGCCCCTCAGTCTCACCCCCCTCCCCCTAGTTGTGGCTGCCCCTCAGTCTCCCCCCCCTCCCCCCAGGAGTGGCGGCCCCTCAGTCTCACCCCCCTCCCCCTAGGTGTGGCTGGCCCTCAGTCTCCCCCTCCTCTGGAGTGGCTGCCCCTCAGTCTCACCCCCGGGAGTGGCTGCGCCATTGGCTTCTGCTCCCCAGTTTCCCCGTTTTAGTCAGTGTTTGGTGAAGTTGGTTATTGCGGCTCGGCGCCCGTGGACGATCTGACCCCGCATCCCTCGAGTCTTGGTGCGGCATTAATAGTCGTGTCCAGTCACCTGCGCAGAACAGCAGAATTTGTTTTCTCACTTGCAGAAAAGCAAAGATCAAGAAGCAGAATTTACATAAATGCAGAAAAGTCCGAACAGAAACGTCATCTCCCCGAGTGCTGAAAAGATAGCAAACCCCCAAAATCCAGCAGACGGGGGCCTTACGAGGTGGCCATTCTCGTTTATGGGCACGGCTGCTCTGACATCACCAGAATTCACAGAATAACAAATGTGGAGATGGGAAAAATCACCTCAATGTGAGCAGCGCCAAGAGAATAGAGTGGGCACCTCCGAGGGAGGACCCTAGGACTAGACAGTGCCCCAAAACACGATGGGCGCCTCCGAGGGAGGACCCCAGGACTAGACAGTGCCCCTGCTCACGATGGGCGCCTCCGAGGGAGGACCCCAGGACTAGACAGTGCCCCTGCTCACGATGGGCGCCTCCGAGGGAGGACCCCAGGACTAGACAGTGCCCCAAAACATGATGGGCGCCTCCGAGGGAGGACCTCCAGAACTAAACAGTGCCGCTAAACACGATGGGCGCCTCCGAGGGAGGACCCCAGGACTAGACAGTGCCCCTGCTCACGATGGGCGCCTCCGAGGGAGGACCCCAGGACTAAACATTGCCCCTAAACACAATGGGCGCCTCTGAGGGAGGACCCCCAGGACTAGACAGTGCCCCTGCTCACGATGGGCGCCTCCGAGGGAGGACCTCCAGAACTAAACAGTGCCGCTAAACACGATGGGCGCCTCCGAGGGAGGACCCTAGGACTAGACAGTGCCCCTGCTCACGATGGGCGCCTCCGAGGGAGGACCCCAGGACTAGACAGTGCCCCTGCTCACGATGGGCGCCTCCGAGGGAGGACCCCAGGACTAGACAGTGCCCCTGCTCACGATGGGCGCCTCCGAGGGAGGACCCCAGGACTAGACAGTGCCCATTAATGCTGTGAGGAAGGACGGTGCGGCTGATTAGGCCGCTGCTCAGACCCAGACAGACACTTGATGGACAGGAAGCTTCTTTCTGTGGCCATTATCTGCTCACAAAGCTTTTCTCCGTGGAATCCGCCCTCACCAGGTGATGGCCGCTGTAACCACCAGGAGGATTTATAGAGAGCTAAAGTGACGGATCGATTTCAGATAAATTAACCCCTTCCCAGCTTGAAATCAAATAGGTTGATAACTGCATACAGAAGGGGAATTAAACTGACATATTAAAAAGCTAAAAATATTTTATGTATTTTTCATTTTATAGTAACTGCTAACCAACAGTAAAGTAAGTGTGGATCTCTGAAGAGAGAACTACAAAGAATAAAAAGCAAAATTCAACGATGTTTATGAAGGATCTGAGGGAAGCTAATTGTGGCCCTGGGGCTTCCAGGTATTCGGCAGCCGATCCTGCACGTGTATGGCCTCAGGCCGATTCCACGTGTCCGTATATCTCCGGTGCCGCAGGGATCCATGTGTACTACGTGTGTGTACTACGTGTGTGTACTACGTGTGTGTGCTACGTGCGCCGCATCAGTGCCACACGGACGGCCACCGGGGAAGAAGCCCTACAGTAAGCCGCCATCACAGCGAGCAGAAGAGAATGATGAGCGTTATATCAGAGTCCAAACGACGGGACTGTTCCCCCCATCATCCCACACCTGCTGCCGCTAATAGCAGTGACACAGGAGCGGATGATGGGGGTATTCCTCAGCCGCCGGCTGCGATCGTTCAGAAATAAAGGAATGAAAAACCTGCAGTGTAAAGCTTGGGGGAGGCACGACGCGAAATCCTGAGCCTCAAATAAGACAAAGAAGGGTTTAGCACTGGATCAGACTCCAGTGTACCGAGTATGCGGGAGCCATTATCACTGTGCCCAAAAGAAGTGCTGCAGTGTAAAGCAGAGGAGGCACGGGGCAGCAGAATCATCGCATTACCCTGATGGAGCAGAGCTGCAGTGTAAAGCATGGGCAATATAAGGCACAAGTCTGGGATGATGGTTTAGGACAGGGGTCAGGAACCTTTTTGGCTAAGAGAGCCGTAAACGCCACATATTTTGAAATATAATTCCGCGAGAGCCGTACAATATGTTTAAAGGGCCATTGACAGATCAATCGCTCCAATGTTCACTTAGTACAGCAAGGAATGCTCCTCCCTGCTGTATAAAGCCACAACTGGACTGAAACACCGGTGACATACACAGGACCTCAGTATATAGTATACAGTGTATAGGTAACACACTGACTCACCAGTGACGTCTCTAAGTGAAGTCCTTCATCTTTCATCCCGCACAGACCGCCATCACTTCATCCAGCCAGGACTCGTCTCTGCAGGAAATAACACAGCTATCACGAGTTCCACTTGCAGAACACATTACTTAATTTTCCCAACTTCTACATTACACCACATGAAGAAGGCGACATAGTGTCACTCTACACAGTAATAGGACCGCCCCGCCATTTAAAACAGTATACTCAAAAAATAAAATAAATACATCCCTGCAGTAATAATATCCCTTAATTAGCCCCTGTGGTAATAATATTCGCCATCCTGGCCCCCGTGTGTCTCATTCCTGGCGTCAGCCACATGTTCTCCCATCCTGCCCTCATGAGTATCCATCCTGCCCCATATGATCTTCCCATCCTGCCCCATCTGTCTCCATCGTATCCATCCTGCCCCATGATCCTGCCCCATCTGTCTCCAATCCTGCCTCCAGTGTCTCCAGTCATGATGCCATGTCTGTCATCCTGCCCCGTGTCTCCAATCATGCCCCGTTTCTCCATTCTGCCCCTGTGTCCAGCTTTCTGCCCGTGTCCAGCTTTCTGCCCCAGTGTCCAGTGTTCTGGCCCCGTGTCCAGCGTTCTGCCCCAGTGTCAAGCGTTCTGCCCCAGTGTCCAGCGTTCTGCCCCAGTGTCCAGCTTTCTGCCCCCGTGTCCAGCGTTCTGCCCCCGTGTCCAGCGTTCTGCCCCCGTGTCCAGCGTTCTGCCCCCGTGTCCAGCGTTCTGCCCCCGTGTCCAGCGTTCTGCCCCCGTGTCCAGCGTTCTGCCCCAGTGTCCAGCGTTCTGCCCCAGTGTCCAGCGTTCTGCCCCAGTGTCCAGCGTTCTGCCCCAGTGTCCAGCGTTCTGCCCCAGTGTCCAGAGTTTTGCCCCCGTGTCCAGCGTTCTGCCCCAGTGTCCAGCGTTCTGCCCCAGTGTCCAGCGTTTTGCCCCCGTGTCCAGCGTTTTGCCCCCGTGTCCAGCGTTCTGCCCTCGTGTCCAGCGTTCTGCCCCAATGTCCCTTCTGCCCCCCTGTGTCCAGCTTTCTGCCCCCCTGTGTCCAGCTTTCTGCCCCCCCTGTGTCCAGCTTTCTGCCCCCGTGTCCAGCTTTCTGCCCCCCGTGTCCAGCTTTCTGCCCCCCTGTGTCCAGCTTTCTGCCCCCCAGTGTCCAGCTTTGTGCCCCCCTGTGTCCAGCTTTCTGCCCCCCTGTGTCCAGCTTTCTGCCCCCCTGTGTCCAGCTTTCTGCCCCCCTGTGTCCAGCTTTCTGCCCTGGGCCCCCCCCCCCCCCGATCGCCGCTCTCAATAAAAAAAAAAAAAAAAAACAAGTTTTACCTGACCGCGATCCTGCTCTGTCTGGTTATCGGTGGGGGCGGCCATCTTCCTGAGGCCGCGCGTGCGCAGGTGGAGCGCTCTGCTGCCTGGGGCTTCAGGAAAATGGCCGCGGGATGCCGCGCATGCGCAGATGGAGATCGCGGCGGCCATTTTTCTGAAGCCGAGATGCGAACAGGTAAATTCTGCGCCGCCGGCGACCCGCCCCCCGCATTGTGCCGCCCCCCGCATTGTGCCGCCCGGGGCGGCCCGCTCCCCCCGCGAGCCAGATACGGCCATCAAAAGAGCCATATCTGGCTCGCGAGCCATAGGTTCCCGACCCCTGGTTTAGGAGGTAGATTTCAGACACTGCAGCTTTGCGTCTTTAGGGAACACTGATCTACCTGATTAGGCTATGTGCACACGTTGCAGATTTGCCTGCGGATTTTTCTGCACTAAATCCGCAGCTCTTGGCAGAAAACGCAGGTGCATTTTTTGCGCTGTTTTGATGCGTTTTTTTGATGCGGTTTTTTGATGCGTTTTTGAAAGCTAAATAAAGATGTGTTATTGAACAAAAAAAAAAAAGATTTGTGATGTCATGTCTTGTCCAACCTCCTCTTTTACATTTGTCCAACGGATCCGTTTTTCCACAAATTCACCGGATCCTGCCTGACGGGGACAAACTGATGTGTGAAAGTAGCCTGACTATCCATATATCCATCTACATCTATCCGTCAGGCAGGATCCGGCGAATTTTTGAAAAAACGGATCTGTTGCTAATAGTGAAAAACTGATGCAACTGATCCGGTTTTTTTTAGAGAGAGAGAACGGAAAACGTGCATGATTTGAATGGAAAAATGCATGAAAAAACGGATTCCGAGGCCGGATTCATCATTTCACATCTCAGTTTCATACGTTTTTCACCGGATCCATCGCTGTGCGTTTTTTCGCCAGACAGAAAAACCGTTCCTCTGTATGTGTTTTCTGTCCGCCGGAAACAGCTTTTCTGACAGATCCGGCAAAAAACGGATGAAACGTGTGGCCATCAGGCGCAATCTGGCGCTAATACAACTCTGAGAAAAAATGGATCCGGCGGAAAAAAAAAGGATCCGTTTTTTTCAAAACTTGCCGGATTGTGCCTGACGGCAAAAACCTGATGTGTGAAAGTAGCCAGATAGATATATGGATAGAAACATCTATGTACCTATAGATATAACTATCTATCTATGAATATATCTACAGATAGATATATAATAGCAAGGCCGATGTTTCTTAAAGAACGTTTAAAAAACCCCCAAAAAACGGAAAAAAATGGCGTGGGCTCCCGCGCAATTTTCTGTGCCAGAGGGGGAAAGCCGACGGCCGGGGGCCAATATTTGTAGCCTGCTATGAATATCAGCCCGCAGCTGTCTGCGTAGCCTTTACTGGCTATTAAAATAGGGGGACCCAAAAAAAAAATGACATGGGGTCCCCCTATATTTTATAGCCAGAAAGGCTATGCAGACAGCTGCGGGCTGATATTCATAGCCTAGAGAGGGGCCATGGATATTGCCCCCCCCCCCCGGCTACAAATACCAGTCCGCAGCCACCCCAGAAATGTAAGATGCGCCAATTCCGGCACTTAGCCCCTCTCTTCCCACTCCCGTGTAGCGGTGGGATATGGAGTAATAAGGGTTAATGTCACCCTGCTATTGTAAGGTGACATTAAGCCGGGTTAATAACAGAGAGGCGTCAATAAGACACATATCCGTTATTAATCCAATAGTAAGAAAGGGTTAATAAAACACGCACACATTAGGAAAAAGTATTTTATTATTCTTAATTTAACCATACTTACCATACTTCAGCGCCTGCAAAAAATTAAAAATAATAAACCGTATACTACCTGTCCGCCGTAGTCCAATTAATAACGAGTGTCCCACGACGATCTCCCCTGTAGAACAGTGACATCGGGTGATGTCACTGCTCTATAGGACCCTCAGTGACACACTGACAGGAGACAATGGCTCCTGCAGTGCATCACTGAGAGGTTACTGTAGTTCACTGGTCTCACTTTATGGCAATTGCTGCGTGGGAACTTTCTCACACAGCAGTGCCACAAGTGAGACTAGGGACTATTTCTCACAGGGGCGGAGGAATACAGTGCGGAAGGATACCTTCTGTCATTGTATTCTTGGAGCCCCTGGAGAGCGGTCACATCAGCTGATGCTGCTGCTCTCCATGGGAGATCGTCGTGGGACACTCGTTTTAATTGGATATCTGCGGATCAGCGAGTATAGTGTTTATTATTTTAATATTTTTTACAGGTGACACTGGCTTCGGGGAACAAAGTGACAAGGTGATGGTGAGTATGTACTCTTTGTATGTATGTATGTATTGTATGTAATGTATGTTATATGTTCTGTTATATGTTGTATGTTATATGTTCTGTTGTATGTTATATGTTGTATGTACTGTTATATGTTGTATATTATATGTTGTATGTCATGTTATATGTACTATTATATGTTGTATGCACTGTTATATGTTGTATGTTCTGTTGTATGTTGCATGTTATATACTGTATGTTTTGTTGTATGTTGTATGTTCTGTCATATGTTCAGTTGTATGTTATATGTTTGTTTTTTCTATTTTTTACATTCAACACATTAGCCGGATGATGGGACTACTACTGTCCCATCATTGGCTAATGTGTCGATCATTGTCATTGTAGCAGGCATAGCCCGATGGGACTTGTAGTCCCATCGGACGATGCCTGCACACACGCACGCAGGCACAGACCCCCGGCAGCCCGCACAGACCCCCGGCAGGCCGCACAGACCCCTGGGCAGGCCGCACAGACCCCTAGGCAGCCCGCACAGACCCCCGGCAGCCCACAGACCCCCGGCAGCCCGCACAGACCCCCTGGGCAGCCCGCACAGACCCCCTGGGCAGCCTGCACAGACACCTGGGCAGCCCGCACAGACCCCCGGCAGCCCGCACAGACCCCTGGGCAGCCCGCACAGACCCCCGGGCAGCCCGCACAGACCCCTGGGCAGCCTGCACAGACCCCCGGCAGCCCCGCACAGACCCCGCCCGCACACACATACACGCAGTCTCCGCCTACACACTGCCCACACTCCGCCCACACACTCCCCCCTCCCGATCTGCAGCGTTTCACCCGCAGCTAAACCGCAGATCTTTTTTACACCTGCGGTTTTGCTGCGGATGTGCCCAACTCCATGCAAGTCAATCGGTGCAGAAACGCTGCAGATCCGCACAAAGAATTGACATGCTGCGGAAAAAACAATGCTGCGTTTCCACGCGTTTTTTTTCCACAGCATGTGTACTGCGGATTTGGTTTTCCATAGGCTTACATTGTACTGTACACCACATCGGAAACTGCTGCAGATCCGCAGCGTCAAAAACGCGGATCCGCGGTAAAAACCGCAACGTGTGAACATGGCCTTACACTTAGGCCCCTTTCACACAAGTTTTTTGCTATCAGTCGCAATCCGTCGAATTTTGAAAAAAAAACAGATTCGGCTACTGATGCCGCAGGATCCATTTTTTTTCTCTTAGACTTGTATTAGCAACGGATTGCGACGGATGGCCTCACGTTTCATCAGTCGTTCGCCGGATCCGTCGAAAATTGTTTGTCCGGCGGCAGGAGACAACAGACGTAACGTTTTTTGCGTCCGTCGAAAAAACAGACAGCGACGAATCCGCCGCCGTCCGTCGTTTGCTAGAATGGAAGCCTATGGCGCAGGATCTGTCAAATGACGGAATCCGGCAACAGATTCCATTTTTTTAACTGAGCATGCTCCGATTTTATTAGGATCCAATTGGCGGGATTAGCTAGTCGGATCCGGATGAAAAAATGGATCCGCCACATCAGTTTTCACAATCTGGAAGGATCCATTAGTTTTAAAATTCGACGGATTGCGACTGATGGCAAAAAAAACTGATGCGTGAAAGGGGCCTAAGCAATCACCCCCATGAGTTGGCAGGCTGTGCTGGGAGTGGTCGTCTCATCAGTATTTTTCACCCATTTTGCCACAATCTTTATTACATGGGTCCACAGCATCCTGACACAGCATTGGGTCTGAGACCCGGGCAGGTGAGCGCTGAAGTCGCTTTGTGCTGTATTAACATATGAGGTAGACTTTCACGATAATGTAAAAATGCCATGTGCTGAGTAATTTTTTAGAAGGTACCATGGTGGCAGACACACGCTGTGGGCCCTCTGCCGCCCCCTCTTCACACTGCCTGGAAAGCAAAACCCTTGATGGACCTCACCAGGAAGAGGCTACCCTAAACAGTCGACTGGACAGACGACTGAGGTGGCCTTCCAGGCTTTGAAAACAGCCCTGTGCAACTCTCCCGTGTTAAAAGCAGTCGACAGTAGTCGACCGTTCCTGGTGCAGACTGACGCCAGCGAGTTTGGCCTCAGTGCTGTGCTCAGCCAGGTCGACTCGGGGAACCAAGAGCACCCGTGTTGTACCTGAGCCTTGCCCTCCAACAGTCCGACTTTACCGTGAAAAGCAAAAAGGGCAGCGAGCATGGCAATGCAGATGGGATTTCCCGCTGTGGCGAACCTGCTGAGGTGCGCATGGAGGAGTACCGAGAGGTTCTGCCTCTGTAGCGCAATCCAAAAGGGGGAGGTGTCACAATAATGTAAAAATGCCATGTTCTGAGTAATTTTTTAGAAGTTACCATTGTGGCAGACACACGCTGTGGGCCCTCTGCATGACCCTCTTCACACTGCCTAGAAAGCTCTTCTCTCTTGGCCTGCAAGCAACTCCCTCCCCCCTGCATGCAGCTGTAATGTGAAACCAGCGTGCCTACAAAAAGCACATGGCCAGAGGGCCTTCCCTTTGTTCTCTTAAACTGGAATATAATCACGCAGCTTAGGTCTGGAAGCAGGACAAATACATTTTTGGCCTCTGCATCAGCCAGGCCATCACACAGTGCGTTTTCTAGGCGTAGTGCCTAGCGGAAACGGAGAAACGATTTGCTGCTTAACAGGGGCTCATAACCACGTCATGTTTGGGCTCAAATTAACGTCCAGCTCAAGCCGTGGTCGCTATACGGGGTGCCATCCCCGAGCTGGGATGTCCAGGAGCTTTCAGTATGCTTCAGTCCCTTTGAGAAAAGAGGAGTGCATTTCATAACTCAGCCCACTCAGTGATGTCACGACCAGAGGGCATATCTTAACCCAGCTGAGTTTTACCCAGGAAAAGAGCTAACAGCAGCTCTGCAAGCTGCTCCGATGCATTCTGATGTTCGCCCCTCACCCAGCCACATGGTTTGCCATGATCTGAAATTATATGAGAGAACTGTGTTTTTTCAACTTTAATCCCTTTTTGATTTGTAATTGTTTGTACATACGATACTTTTTCTTCTTTTATAATATCCTTTTACCCTTTTGTAAACACGGCCTACCTTTTTGGAGTAAAATATATAAAATTACTAGCTTCGTTTCTCCTTGCTCTATAACGTACTTTCATGTCCTCTGTAGTGAATTACGCTACTAATCTGGGTTGACTCCGGACCCGTTATTAAGAAATCGGAGCTGGTGGCAGCTGATTTGTCCTGTGCGTTTGGAAAACCTGGTAGTGACGGACGGCGTTGATAATTATTGTTCTCGCCTCAGTGGGAGTAGTTATATTGCCCTCGCTGCAGTGTGCCCATTAGCCAGTACATAGCAGGCAGTCTTTCTGGCAACTAATTATCCTAGGTGCAGTACCCTGACCGACCTGAGGGTAAGGGGGGCGCCAGAGAGCTGCAAGTTCCAAACTGGAAATGGGATATAGATAAACCCTCTTCAGAAAGAACCAGGGGCAACCAAACAACCCCAGTTCATGACAAATTGGTGTGAGCGGTGGGGAGGATAAAAATATCCTCCCTGTGAGTCCCGACATGGACGACAGATTACTGCAGATTGTAAGAGATGATGGCGCTAATCCGATGTCACCTACCATAGCACTGACATCAGGGAGAAGAGTTGTAGTGTAAAGCATGGGGGGACATACAACTATCTGCATGAGGACTGAAGTTGTGAGCCGGCGATCACCTTATAAAATCAAATAAATACTTTATTGCTGGGATTTACAAACAAACTTGAAGCGAAGGGGAATATAAAACATCCTAAATACAGTATGTATAATCCCAGTATGTATAATCCCAATATCTATAAACAATCCCAGTATTTATATATAATCCCAGTATGTACAATCCCAGTATTTATATATAATCCCAACAAACATATTATATATAATCACTATAATCTACAGGTAACGCAGCGTGCTGTACAGGGCGGAGGAACGGGTGGGTGGGCAGCTTGTCCGGGGGTCACTTCTTCTCGGCCTCCTGCAGGCGGCGGCTCAGGTCGTCTATTCGGACGTTCTTCAGGTGAAGCAGCTGCTCCATTCTCCGCAGCTTCGCCTGTAAAATCTGAGACATGGAGGTGATAGATGGAGGGCGGCCATACTTGTTACACAGGGAGGCGCAGGGAGCAGGACATGGAATAATGCTGGTGATCAACCACTGTCAGTGATGGGTACTGTGCGCCCCCTGGTGGTTGATGGGTACTGTGCGCCCCCTGGTGGTTGATGGGTACTGGGCGCCCCCTGGTGGTTGATGGGTACTGTGCGCCTCCTGGTGGTTGATGGGTACTGGGCACCCCCTGGTGGTTGATGGGTACTGGGCGCCCCCTGGTGGTTGATGGGCACTGGGCGCCCCCTGGTGGTTGATGGGCACTGGGCGCCCCCTGGTGGTTGATGGGCACTGGGCGCCCCCTGGTGGTTGATGGGCACTGGGCGCCCCCTGGTGGTTGATGGCACTGGGCGCCCCCTGGTGGTGGCTGCAACAATCTACATGTGCAGAGAAAAGTCTTCATATCCCGTGAACTTTTCCACATTTTTTTAATTACACCCAGAAACTTACATGTATTTTTGGGGGATTTTATGTAACAAGTATTTGTGACGTGTAAAGGAAATGATACAAGGTTTTCTAATTATTTTACAAGTATAAACTTGAACATTGTGAGATGCATTTATATTCAGCCCCTGAATGAATACTTTATAGGACCACCTTTCGCTGCCATTACTGCTGGGGTCTGTGTATCCAGCTTTGCACATATGGATTTTGCTCAGTGAGATCGGATGGAGACGTCGGTGATCAGTAATTATCACGTCTTGTCACAGATTCTCTGCCCCTGCTGACGAAAAGCCTCCCCACAGCAGGATGCTGCCACCACCATGTCTGATGGTGGCTATGGTGTTTTCAGGGTGATGTTCAGTGTTGTTTTCCACTACACCTAGTGTTTTGCTTTTAGATCAAAAAGTTCTCCAATGGACTGATCTGAGCAGAGCCCCTTCTTCTTCCACATGTTCACTGTGTCCCCTACCTGGGACTTCTTATGGCTTTCATTATTGTCAGTATTGATTTCCTCTTCCATACAGACCAGATTTGTGGAGTACACGACTAATAGTCGTCCTGTGGACAGATTCTCCCTCTGAACTGTGGATCTCTGCGGATCCTCCAGTGACCATGGGCCTCTCGGCTGCTTCTCCCATTAGTTCGCTCCTTGCTGGGGATGTCAGGTTAGGTGGACGGCTGTGTCTTGGTAGGTTTTCAGTTGAGCCATAATCCTTCCATTTTTGGATGATTAATTCATGCTCCGTGAGATGCTCAGAGCTTGGGCTATTTTCTATAACCTAACCCTCCTTTCCTCTCCTCCACCACTTTATCCCTGACCGGTCTGGTGAGCTCCTTGGATTTCTTGATGCTGTTTGATCTCTAATGTTCTCACACAAACCTCGGAGGCGATTGGTCACTAGTAGGTGATAGTTTAACTACCGGAGGGGCAGAGGGTGCGGCCGCCCCGGGCTCATAGCCCTGAGGGGGTCCACCCGGAGCTGCGCTACTTCTAACTGTATCGGCAGGGGGAGGCCGTATGAGAGCGGACATAGGGAGGGCCCCTCCAGCAAGTTCTGCCGAGACCTGATACAGATGAAAGCAAATTGGAGGAGGGAGAATCAGCCGCTGCTTCATCCCCAGTCATTCTTCCTCAGTGTCTGATGTCTCAGCGCGATGACGTCACTAAATGGCCTCCTGTACGCCGGGATGTTCGACTATTCAGAAGACAAGCTGGCACTGCGGAGACCAGAGCAGCGGAGGAATGGGGAGGAGAGGGGAGTATTGTATTTTATTGTTTTTTAGAACACTGTGTGCAGATAACACTGTATTCAGGGCCATGGGGGGGGGGTGTATTATACTGTATGGACCATGGGGGATGCTTTATACTGTATGGACTATTGGGGGGTGCATTATACTGTACGGACCATGGGGGGGTGCATTATACTGTACGGACCATGGGGGGGGTGCATTATACTGTACGGACCATGGGGGGTGCATTATACTGTACGGACCATGGGGGGTGCATTATACTGTACGGACCATGGGGGGGTGCATTATACTGTATGGACCATGGGGTGTGCATTATACTGTATGGACTATTGGAGGGTGCATTATACTGTACGGACCATGGGGGGTGCATTATACTGTACGGACCATGGGGGGGTGCATTATACTGTACGGACCATGGGGGGGTGCATTATACTGTACGGACCATGGGGGGGTGCATTATACTGTACGGACCATGGGGGGGTGCATTATACTGTACGGACCATGGGGGGGTGCATTATACTGTACGGACCATGGGGGGGTGCATTATACTGTACGGACCATGGGGGGGTGCATTATACTGTACGGACCATGGGGGGGTGCATTATACTGTATGGGACAAGAGGTGCATTATACTATATGGGACATGGGTGCATTATACTACATGGCGTGCATTATGCTGTATGGAGGACTATGTGGGGCTATTATAGTATTTGAAGGATTGCGTGGGAGTCTTTAAACTATGCAGACAATTATACAGTGTGAAAGTTTGTGCAGGGTCCATCATACTATGTGGGGGCAATATACAGTGTGGAGAAGTGTGGGGCCATTATACTACATGGAGGGCTGTCGGGGTGACAGTTGGGGGATCATGCTGTGCTGGGGTCACCATACTTTTCTGGGACAGTTGCGGAGTGGGGTACAGTAGGGGCATCATACGGTGTGAGAGGAGGGCACTGGGAGGAACGCACTATGGGGGTATCTTAGTGTTTGTGGGCACTATTGTTGACATAATACTTTATGAGTGCAATGAATGAGGAATCTAGGGCTCCAGTAGGAGGAAAATTAGAGGGTGCACAGAACCGCACAGCAGGTGCAGTAGTAGAAGTCAGATGTGTCTTTGCTGTATTCTCTGCAGACGAGTCCTGGGTGGAGAAGTCGTCATGTCGGTCTGGGCCAGATGGAAAAGACGGGAAAAGTGACCGATTCCACCAGAAAGAACGTCAGCAGTAAGTCACCATCTGTAACTGCGCTGTGATCTGCTATATGTTCTGTAGGGCTGGTATCTACCACTGACCATATGGCGGTAATATCCACGTAGGTCGTTATATAGAGATTATCTTCATCTGCTGAGGTTCTCCTCCACTATTAGCTGTAATCAGGGTTACCTCGTTAGGGGCCACTCAGAAGATTGGCGCCCCCTGAACCAAACCCCAGCTACACTAAGGAGATCAGGTTACAGGGGGCTGAATACAGATGCACAGAACAGTTTTCACATTTATAATTTTGTAATATTGAGTAAACCTCGTATAATTTCCTTTACACTTCACAAATACGTGTTATTTAGGCCTGAGAACACATAAAATCCCAATAAAATACAATTATGCTCGTGGCTGTCCGTGGACCAGAAATGTCAATGTTTTCTTCCCCGGCCACTATGTCCTCACTTTCCCATGTGACCTGATCTCTATCATGCTGTGAAAAGCATCATCACCGCATTGTCCTGGATGATGGGAGACAATCCCTCCATGGATGAGAAGCCCCCGCACATTGTGAGTGATCCCCTCCATGGATGAGAAGCCCCCGCACATTGTGAGTGACCCCCTCCATGGATGAGAAGCCCCCGCACATTGTGTCTGACCCCCTCCATGGATGAGAAGCCCCCGCACATTGTGAGTGATCCCCTCCATGGATGAGAAGCCCCCACACATTGTGAGTGACCCCCTCCATGGATGAGAAGCTCCCGCATATTGTGAGTGATCCCCTCCATGGATGAGAAGCCTCCACACATTGTGAGTGACCCCCTCCATGGATGAGAAGCCCCCACACATTGTGAGTGACCCCCTCCATGGATGAGAAGCCCCCACACATTGTGAGTGACCCCCTCCATGGATGAGAAGCCTCCACACATTGTGAGTGACCCCCTACATGGATGAGAAGCCCCCACACATTGTGAGTGACCCCCTCCATGGATGAGAAGCCTCCACACATTGTGAGTGACCCCCTCCATGGATGAGAAGCCCCCGCACATTGTGAGTGACCCCCTCCATGGCTGAGAAGCCCCCGCACATTGTGAGTGATCCCCTCCATGGATGAGAGGCCCCCGCACATTGTGAGTGACCCCCTACATGGATGAGAAGCCCCCACACATTGTGAGTGACCCCCTACATGGATGAGAAGCCCCCACACATTGTGAGTGACCCCCTCCATGGATGAGAAGCCTCCACACATTGTGAGTGATCCCCTCCATGGAGGAGAAGCCCCCACACATTGTGAGTGACCCCCTCCATGGATGAGAAGCCTCCACACATTGTGAGTGATCCCCTCCATGGATGAGAAGCCCCCGCACATTGTGAGTGATCCCCTCCATGGAGGAGAAGCCCCCACACATTGTGAGTGACCCCCTCCATGGCTGAGAAGCCCCCACACATTGTGAGTGATCCTCCATGGATGAGAAGCCCCCACACATTGTGAGTGACCCCCTCCATGGATGAGAAGCCCCCACACATTGTGAGTGATCCCCTCCATGGATGAGAAGCCCCCGCACATTGTGAGTGATCCCCTCCATGGATGAGAAGCCCCCACACATTGTGAGTGATCCTCCATGGATGAGAAGCCCCCACACATTGTGAGTGACCCCCTCCATGGATGAGAAGCCCCCGCACATTGTGAGTGACCCCCTCCATGGATGAGAAGCCCCCGCACATTGTGAGTGATCCCCTCCATGGATGAGAAGCCTCCACACATTGTGAGTGACCCCCTCCATGGATGAGAAGCCCCCACACATTGTGAGTGACCCCTCCATGGATGAGAAGCCCCCACACATTGTGAGTGATCCCCTCCATGGATGAGAAGCCCCCACACATTGTGAGTGACCCCCTCCATGGATGAGAAGCCCCCACACATTGTGAGTGACCCCCTCCATGGATGAGAAGCCCCCGCACATTGTGAGTGATCACTCCATGGATGAGAAGCCCCCACACATTGTGAATGACCCCCCCATGGATGAGAAGCCCCCGCACATTGTGAGTGATCCCTCCATGGATGAGAAGCCTCCACACATTGTGAGTGACCCCCTACATGGATGAGAAGCCCCCACACATTGTGAGTGATCCCCTCCATGTATGAGAAGCCCCCACACATTGTGAGTGACCCCTCCATGGATGAGAAGCCCCCGCACATTGTGAGTGATCCCTCCATGGATGAGAAGCCTCCACACATTGTGAGTGACCCCCTCCATGGATGAGAAGCCCCCGCACATTGTGAGTGACCCCCTCCATGGATGAGAAGCCTCCACACATTGTGAGTGACCCCCCCATGGATGAGAAGCCCCCACACATTGTGAGTGACCCCCTCCATGGATGAGAAGCCCCCGCACATTGTGAGTGACCCCTCCATGGATGAGAAGCCTCCACACATTGTGAGTGACCCCCTCCATGGATGAGAAGCCCCCACACATTGTGAGTAACCCCCTCCATAGATGAGAAGCCCCCACACATTGTGAGTGATCCCCTCCATGGATGAGAAGCCCCCGCACATTGTGAGTGACCCCCTCCATGGATGAGAAGCCCCCGCACATTGTGAGTGATCCCCTCCATGGATGAGAAGCCTCCACACATTGTGAGTGACCCCCTCCATGGATGAGAAGCCCCCACACATTGTGAGTGACCCCTCCATGGATGAGAAGCCCCCACACATTGTGAGTGATCCCCTCCATGTATGAGAAGCCCCCACACATTGTGAGTGACCCCTCCATGGATGAGAAGTCCCCGCACATTGTGAGTGACCCCCTCCATGTATGAGAAGCCTCCGCACACTGTGAGTGATCCCCTCCATGGATGAGAAGCCCCCGCACATTGTGAGTGACCCCCTCCATGGATGAGAAGCCTCCACACATTGTGAGTGATCCCCTCCATGGATGAGAAGCCCCCACACATTGTGAGTGATCCCCTCCATGTATGAGAAGCCCCCACACATTGTGAGTGACCCCTCCATGGATGAGAAGCCCCCGCACATTGTGAGTGACCCCCTCCATGGATGAGAAGCCCCCACACATTGTGAGTGATCCCCTACATGGATGAGAAGCCCCCACACATTGTGAGTGATCCCTCCATGGATGAGAAGCCCCCACACATTGTGAGTGACCCCCTCCATGGATGAGAAGGCCCCACACATTGTGAGTGATCCCCTCCATGGATGAGAAGCCCCCACACATTGTGAGTGATCCCCTCCATGTATGAGAAGCCCCCACACATTGTGAGTGACCCCTCCATGGATGAGAAGCCCCCGCACATTGTGAGTGACCCCCTCCATGGATGAGAAGCCCCCACACATTGTGAGTGATCCCCTCCATGGATGAGAAGCCCCCACACATTGTGAGTGACCCCTCCATGGATGAGAAGCCTCCACACATTGTGAGTGATCCCCTCCATGGATGAGAAGCCTCCACACATTGTGAGTGACCCCCTCCATGGATGAGAAGCCCCCACACATTGTGAGTGACCCCTCCATGGATGAGAAGCCCCCGCACATTGTGAGTGATCCCTCCATGGATGAGAAGCCTCCACACATTGTGAGTGACCCCCTCCATGGATGAGAAGCCCCCGCACATTGTGAGTGACCCCCTCCATGGATGAGAAGCCTCCACACATTGTGAGTGACCCCCCCATGGATGAGAAGCCCCCACACATTGTGAGTGACCCCCTCCATGGATGAGAAGCCCCCACACATTGTGAGTGACCCCCCCATGGATGAGAAGCCCCCGCACATTGTGAGTGATCCCTCCATGGATGAGAAGCCCCCACACATTGTGAGTGACCCCCCCATGGATGAGAAGCCCCCACACATTGTGAGTGACCCCCTCCATGGATGAGAAGCCCCCACACATTGTGAATGACCCCCTCCATGGATGAGAAGCCCCCGCATATTGTGAGTGACCCCCTCCATGGATGAGAAGCCCCCACACATTGTTAGTGACCCCCCTCCATGGATGAGAAGCCCCCGCACATTGTGAGTGACCCCCTCCATGGATGAGAAGCCCCCGCACATTGTGAGTGACCCCCTCCATGGATGAGAAGCCCCCGCACATTGTGAGTGATCACTCCATGGATGAGAAGCCCCCACACATTGTGAGTGATCCCCTCCATGGATGAGAAGCCCCCGCATATTGTGAGTGACCCCCTCCATGGATGAGAAGCCCCCGCACATTGTGAGTGACCCCCTCCATGGATGAGAAGCCCCCGCACATTGTGAGTGATCACTCCATGGATGAGAAGCCCCCACACATTGTGAGTGATCCCCTCCATGGATGAGAAGCCCCCGCACATTGTGAGTGATCCCCTCCATGGATGAGAAGCCCCCACACATTGTGAGTGACCCCTCCATGGATGAGAAGCCCCCACACATTGTGAGTGATCCCCTCCATGGATGAGAAGCCCCCGCACATTGTGAGTGACCCCCTCCATGGATGAGAAGCCTCCACACATTGTGAGTGACCCCCTCCATGGATGAGAAGCCCCCACACATTGTGAGTGATCCCCTTCATGGATGGGAAGCCCCCGCACATTGTGAGTGATCCCCTCCATGGATGAGAAGCCCCCACACATTGTGAGTGACCCCTCCATGGATGAGAAGCCCCCACACATTGTGAGTGATCCCCTCCATGGATGAGAAGCCCCCACACATTGTGAATGACCCCCTCCATGGATGAGAAGCCCCCACACATTGTGAGTGACCCCCTCCATGGATGAGAAGCCCCCGCACATTGTGAGTGATCACTCCATGGATGAGAAGCCCCCCACACAATGTGAGTGACCCCCTCCATGGATGAGAAGCCCCCACACATTGTGAGTGACCCCCTCCATGGATGAGAAGCCCCCGCACATTGTGAGTGACCCCCTCCATGGATGAGAAGCCCCCGCACATTGTGAGTGATCACTCCATGGATGAGAAGCCCCCACACATTGTGAATGACCCCTCCATGGATGAGAAGCCCCCACACATTGTGAGTGACCCCCTCCATGGATGAGAAGCCCCCGCACATTGTGAGTGATCACTCCATGGATGAGAAGCCCCCACACAATGTGAGTGACCCCCTCCATGGATGAGAAGCCCCCACACATTGTGAGTGACCCCCTCCATGGATGAGAAGCCCCCACACATTGTGAATGACCCCCTCCATGGATGAGAAGCCCCCGCACATTGTGAGTGATCCCCTCCATGGATGAGAAGCCCCCACACATTGTGAATGATCCCCTACATGGATGAGAAGCCCCCGCACATTGTGAGTGATCCCCTCCATGGATTAGAAGCCCCCACACATTGTGAGTGATCCCCTCCATGGATGAGAAGCCCCCACACATCGTGAGTGACCCCCTCCATGGATGAGAAGCCCCCACACATTGTGAGTGATCCCCTCCATGGATGAGAAGCCCCCACACATTGTGAGTGACCCCTCCATGGATGAGAAGCCCCCACACATTGTGAGTGATCCCCTCCATGGATGAGAAGCCCCCACACATTGTGAATGACCCCCTCCATGATGAGAAGCCCCCACACATTGTGAGTGATCCCCTCCATGGATGAGGAGCCCCCACACATTGTGAGTGACCCCTCCATGGAGGAGAAACCCCACACACATTGTGAGTGACCCCCTCCATGGATGAGAAGCCCCCACACATTGTGAGTGATCCCCTCCATGGATGAGAAGCCCCCGCACATTGTGAGTGACCCCCTCCATGGATGAGAAGCCCCCGCACATTGTGAGTGACCCCCTCCATGGATGAGAAGCCCCCACACATTGTGAATGACCCCCTCCATGATGAGAAGCCCCCGCACATTGTGAGTGACCCCCTCCATGGATGAGAAGCCCCCACACATTGTGAGTGATCCCCTCCATGGATGAGAAGCCCCCACACATTGTGAATGACCCCCTCCATGATGAGAAGCCCCCACACATTGTGAGTGTCCCTCTCCATGGATGAGAAGCCCCCGCACATTGTGAGTGATCACTCCATGGATGAGAAGCCCCCACACAATGTGAGTGACCCCCTCCATGGATGAGAAGCCCCCACACATTGTGAGTGACCCCCTCCATGGATGAGAAGCCCCCACACATTGTGAGTGATCCCCTCCATGGATGAGGAGCCCCCACACATTGTGAGTGACCCCTCCATGGATGAGAAGCCCCCACACAATGTGAGTGACTCCATGGATGATCTCAGGGGGCTTTACTGCTTACAGACAGAGGACTCATGGCAGCGTCATCTTCAGACGTCAGAGAACACAATGTGACCCCCGTCCTCCCGCTTCGTGCAGAGTGTCAGTCTGTCAGCGGCTTCTTTACTTCCCTTCTTCCCGCCTGGCCGCCTCCACCGCCCTGATGGACTAACACCTCCCGGCTGCCATGCCAGGGCAAGCTCTGCACTCGAGGAGCTAATTTCTCTTTAGGAGACATCCTGGCACTTTCTGGATTCTCTTGGATGCCCTCAACCCTACTTCACAGCTATTGAACCTCTCTGTTTGAGCTTCTTGAAGATTCAGTTAATGGCTGATTTAGGTGCCATCTTACAAGCAGCAATGTCCTTGCCTGTAAAGCAATGATGACTGTTTCCTTGGAGGTTTCCTTGGTTATCAGGAGAAGACAATGTTTTCAGGCACCAGTCAGCCTGACAGAGTGACATCAGCTGACTTGTCCTTGCTATTCTTCTTAACAAGCTGAAGTGACTACAAATTTCCACTCTAAAAACTGAAACCGTAAAATGTGTGAAACCCGACAGTTGTGTCTCAGAACTTTGTCACAACTGTATGTTCCATTTTTAATTTTCACAATAAAAACAGTCAGCAGCTGCTCTTCCGGGACTCCCCACCAGCTGCTCTTCCGGGACTCCCCACCAGCTGCTCTTCCGGGACTCCCCACCAGCTGCTCTTCAGGGACTCCCAACCAGCTGCTCTTCAGGGACTCCCAACCAGCTGCTCTTCAGGGACTCCCAACCAGCTGCTCTTCAGGGACTCCCAACCAGCTGCTCTTCAGGGACTCCCAACCAGCTGCTCTTCAGGGACTCCCAACCAGCTGCTCTTCCGGGACTCCCCACCAGCTGCTCTTCCGGGACTCCCCACCAGCTCCTTTGACCTCCTATAACCTTGGGGAAAGTGGTTTTGTGATTGAACAAGCGATGAACTCAGGGATATTTCAGCACAGAACTATGAATACAGCTCTGGAGTAAAGGATGACCTTCTGGACTATTGGATGTAGAGTCTACATATAATGGTAAGAGCCATGGGAGGTATGCTGGGCACGGGCGAGGGATGCTGGGAGTTGTCCTTACCTGAACGGTTTCCAGGGAGACCATCAGCGCCCGCTCCTTCTCTGCCAGCTGGATCCGGACGCTGGAGTCAGGGTGGGCGACCTGAGCATAACCCTGCGAGGCTTTACTGCGGGCGGCGAGACCAAGAGGTTATTACATCAAATAATATAATAATCGCCATAGCAACAGAATGTTATAATAGTGATGATAATAATCCTCGTCACCATAGGAACAGAACGCTATAATATACTAGTGAGGATAATAATCCTCATCACCATAGGAACAGAACGCTATAATATAATAGTGAGGATAACAATCCTCGTCACCATAGGAACAGAATGTTATAATAGTGATGATAACGATCCTCATCACCATAGAAACAGAATGTTATAATATAATAGTGAGGATAACAATCCTCGTCACCATAGGAACAGAATGTTATAATAGTGATGATAACAATCCTCGTCACCATAGGAAGAGAACATTATAATTTAATAGAGAGGATAACAATCCTCGTCACCATAGAAACAGAATGTTATAATATAATAGTGAGGATAATAATCCTCGCCATCCCTATAGTATAACATTGTAATCACACAGGCGCCTCCTCTCTGTTGTTTCGCTGTTGTCACCCACCTCCCAGCGTCCGCCTTGTCTCCGCCGTTGCTATTCTGCTTTGTTGCATAACCTGGGATATAAGGAAGATTAGGAGACGTGTGATTGGATGGATTCAGGCGTGTTTGACCCTTAACGTCCCATAAATCTGACATGTAACCTACTGTGCAGAACTATGAGTGCTGCTCTGGATGTGATTATGGTATAAGATGTAATATAATAGTAGAACTATGAGTGCTGCTCTGGATGTGATTATGGTATAAGATGTAATATAATAGTAGAACTATGAGTGCTGCTCTGGATGTGATTAGAGTATTTGACATTATATAATAGCAGATTTAGGAGTGCTGCTCTGGATGTGATTAGAGTATAAGACGTTATATAATAGCAGATCTAGGAGTGCTGCTCTGGATGTGAAGTGTCACAGCTCTGGCTGTGTGCGGAGACACAATGTCACGCTGCCTCAGTACTGTGTAGACATCTTTACACTTGTACACGGATCACATGACTCCGCCAACACCGGAGTGACGGCCGCCATTACCTGAGTCTGGGAGGTTATTCGGCTCTGAGCACGGACTCGACTCCTGCGAGGAAATAAAGGTCAGATGTCACGCTGTGTCCTACAATCACTCCCATCATCCCCGACCCCAGGAGCTCACAGTCTACTGCTATTACTCCCATCATCCTCACCTGCTCGCTCTGCCGCTGCCGCTCCTCGATCTTCTGTCTCAGGGTGCAGAGGACGAGCTCCACCACCCCCGGGGAGCACTGCACGATCCTGCGCACCACGTCGTCCGGCACGGAGAAGCTCATCTTACTCAGAACTTTCCTGAGGCAGAAGAAGGAATATTCTCTGCTTACTGTCAGTGAATGGAAACATTGTTTATATCTAAAGGCAAAAAATAAACTAACTGAAGAGGAAGAAAAGGGGGGGATGAAGCTGCAGGGTCTGAGCCTGAGAGAGGGGAGGAGTAGGCTGCCGATTGGCTTAGAGCACACAGGGAACACCCCGCCCACTAGAGAAATGACAGGGATTGGAGAAGTAGAGAGAGGAGGAGGAGCAGTAATGAAAACAGAGCAGGGCACAGAGGCGCCGCCGGGAACATGGACCTGGAGGGGCCCACCTATTCAGGGTGCTCCAGTTACTGAGCTTCTGCTGGGAGGAGTTGGCCGGGACGTAGTTGTGCATCTCCACCAGTTTGGGAAAATAATGTTTGACGACTTCTGCAGTTAATACTGTGAGGACAGAGACATTATATTGTTATTACAGATCAGTGCGCCGATAAACCCCCATAATAACAGCAACATCCACAGTGCCCCCATAAAAACAGCGATATCCACAGTGCCCCCATAATAACAGCAACATCCACAGTGCCCCCATAATAACACATAATAACAGTGATATCCACAGTGTCCCCATAATAACAGTGATATCCACAGTGCCCCCATAATAACACATAATAACAGTGATATCCACAGTGTCCCCATAATAACAGTGATATCCACAGTGCCCCCATAATAACAGTGATATCCACAGTGCCCCCATAATAACAGCGATATCCACAGTGCCCCCATAATAACAGCGATTTCCACAGTGCCCCCATAATAACAGCGATATCCACAGTGCCCCCATAATAACAGTGATATCCACAGTGCTCCATAATAACAGTGATATCCACAGTGCCCCATAATAACAGCGATATCCACAGTGCCCCCATAATAACAGTGATATCCACAGTGCCCCCATAATAACAGTAACATCCACAGTGCCCCCATAATAACAGTGATATCCACAGTACCCCCATAATAACAGTGATATCCACAGTGCCCCCATAATAACAGTGATATCCACAGTGCCCCCATAATAACAGTGACATCCACAGTGCCCCCATAATAACAGTAACATCCACAGTGCCCCCATAATAACAGTAACATCCACAGTGCCCCCATAATAACAGTGATATCCACAGTGCCCCCATAATAACAGTGATATCCACAGTGCCCCCATAATAACAGTGATATCCACAGTGCCCCCATAATAACAGTGATATCCACAGTGCCCCCATAATAACAGTGATATCCACAGTGCCCCCATAATAACAGCGATATCCACAGTGCTCCCATAATAACAGCGATATCCACAGTGCTCCCATAATAACAGCGATATCCACAGTGCCCCATAATAACAGCGATATCCACAGTGCCCCATAATAACAGCGATATCCACAGTGCCCCCATAATAACAGCGATATCCACAGTGCCCCCATAATAACAGTGATATCCACAGTGCTCCCATAATAACAGTGATATCCACAGTGCCCCCATAATAACAGTGATATCCACAGTGCTCCATAATAACAGTGATATCCACAGTGCCCCATAATAACAGTGATATCCAGTGTCCCCATAATAACAGTGATATCCAGTGTCCCCATAATAACAGTGATATCCACAGTGCCCCCATAATAACAGTGATATCCACAGTGCTCCATAATAACAGTGATATCCACAGTGCCCCATAATAACAGTGATATCCAGTGTCCCCATAATAACAGTGATATCCACAGTGTCCCCATAATAACAGTGATATCCACAGTGTCCCCATAATAACAGCGATATCCACAGTGCCCCCATAATAACAGTGATATCCACAGTGCCCCCATAATAATAGTGATATCCACAGTGCCCCCATAATAACAGTGATATCCACAGTGCCCCCATAATAACAGTGATATACACAGTGCCCCCATAATAGTGATATCCACAGTGCCCCCATAATAACAGTGATATCCACAGTGCCCCCATAATAACAGTGATATCCACAGTGCCCCCATAATAACAGTGATATCCACAGTACCCCCATAATAACAGTGATATCCACAGTGCCCCCATAATAACAGTGATATCCACAGTGCCCCCATAATAACAGTGATATCCACAGTGCCCCCATAATAACAGTGATATCCACAGTGCCCCATAATAACAGTGATATCCACAGTGCCCCCATAATAACAGTGATATCCACAGTGCCCCCATAATAACAGTGATATCCACAGTGCCCCCCATAATAACAGTGATATCCACAGTGCCCCCATAATAACAGTGATATCCACAGTGCCCCCATAATAACAGTGATATCCACAGTGCCCCATAATAACAGTGATATCCACAGTGCCCCATAATAACAGTGATATCCACAGTGCCCCATAATAACAGTGATATCCACAGTGCCCCATAATAACAGTGATATCCACAGTGTCCCCATAATAACAGTGATATCCACAGTGTCCCCATAATAACAGTGATATCCACAGTGCCCCCATAATAACAGTGATATCCACAGTGCCCCCATAATAACAGTGATATCCACAGTGCCCCATAATAACAGTGATATCCACAGTGCCCCCATAATAACAGTGATATCCACAGTGCCCCATAATAACAGTGATATCCACAGTGCCCCATAATAACAGTGATATCCACAGTGCCCCATAATAACAGTGATATCCACAGTGCCCCCATAATAACAGTGATATCCACAGTGTCCCCATAATAACAGTGATATCCACAGTGTCCCCATAATAACAGTGATATCCACAGTGCCCCCATAATAACAGTCATATCCACAGTGCCCCATAATAACAGATATCCACAGTGCCCCCATAATAACAGCGATATCCACAGTGCCCCCATAATAACAGATATCCACAGTGCCCCCATAATAGTGATATCCACAGTGCCCCCATAATAACAGTGATATCCACAGTGCCCCATAATAACAGTGATATCCACAGTGCCCCCATAATAACAGTGATATCCACAGTGCCCCCATAATAACAGTGATATCCACAGTGCCCCCATAATAACAGTGATATCCACAGTGCCCCCATAATAACAGCGATATCCACAGTGCCCCATAATAACAGCGATATCCACAGTGCCCCATAATAACAGTGATATCCACAGTGCCCCATAATAACAGTGATATCCACAGTGCCCCCATAATAACAGTGATATCCACAGTGCCCCCATAATAACAGTGATATCCACAGTGTCCCCATAATAACAGTGATATCCACAGTGCCCCCATAATAACAGTGATATCCACAGTGTCCCCATAATAACAGCGATATCCACAGTGTCCCCATAATAACAGTGATATCCACAGTGCCCCATAATAACAGTGATATCCACAGTGCTCCCATAATAACAGTGATATCCACAGTGTCCCCATAATAACAGTGATATCCACAGTGCCCCATAATAACAGTGATATCCACAGTGCCCCATAATAACAGTGATATACACAGTGCCCCCATAATAACAGTGATATCCACAGTGCCCCCATAATAACAGCGATATCCACAGTGCCCCCATAATAACAGTGATATCCACAGTGCTCCCATAATAACAGTGATATCCACAGTGCCCCCATAATAACAGCAATATCCACAGTGTCCCCATAATAACAGTGATATCCACAGTGCCCCCATAATAACAGTGATATCCACAGTGTCCCCATAATAACAGCGATATCCACAGTGTCCCCATAATAACAGTGATATCCACAGTGCCCCATAATAACAGTGATATCCACAGTGCTCCCATAATAACAGTGATATCCACAGTGTCCCCATAATAACAGTGATATCCACAGTGCCCCCATAATAACAGTGATATCCAGTGCCCCCATAATAACAGCGATATCCACAGTGCCCCATAATAACGGTGATATCCACAGTGCCCCATAATAACAGTGATATACACAGTGCCCCCATAATAACAGTGATATCCACAGTGCCCCCATAATAACAGCGATATCCACAGTGCCCCATAATAACAGTGATATCCACAGTGCCCCATAATAACAGTGATATACACAGTGCCCCCATAATAACAGTGATATCCACAGTGCCCCCATAATAACAGCGATATCCACAGTGCCCCCATAATAACAGTGATATCCACAGTGCCCCCATAATAACAGTGATATCCACAGTGCCCCCATAATAACAGTGATATACACAGTGCCCCCATAATAACAGTGATATCCACAGTGCCCCATAATAACAGTGATATCCACAGTGCCCCATAATAACAGTGATATCCACAGTGCCCCCATAATAACAGTGATATCCACAGTGCCCCCATAATAACAGTGATATCCACAGTGCCCCCATAATAACAGTGATATCCAGTGCCCCCATAATAACAGTGATATCCACAGTGCTCCCATAATAACAGCGATATCCACAGTGCCCCATAATAACGGTGATATCCACAGTGCCCCATAATAACAGTGATATACACAGTGCCCCCATAATAACAGTGATATCCACAGTGCCCCCATAATAACAGTGATATCCACAGTGCCCCCATAATAACAGTGATATCCAGTGCCCCCATAATAACAGTGATATCCACAGTGCTCCCATAATAACAGCGATATCCACAGTGCCCCATAATAACGGTGATATCCACAGTGCCCCATAATAACAGTGATATACACAGTGCCCCCATAATAACAGTGATATCCACAGTGCCCCCATAATAACAGCGATATCCACAGTGCCCCATAATAACAGTGATATCCACAGTGCCCCATAATAACAGTGATATACACAGTGCCCCCATAATAACAGTGATATCCACAGTGCCCCCATAATAACAGCGATATCCACAGTGCCCCCATAATAACAGTGATATCCACAGTGCCCCCATAATAACAGCGATATCCACAGTGCCCCCATAATAACAGTGATATACACAGTGCCCCCATAATAACAGTGATATCCACAGTGCTCCCATAATAACAGTGATATCCACAGTGCCCCCATAATAACAGTGATATCCACAGTGCCCCCATAATAACAGTGACATGCGCAGTGCGCCCTTTCCCAGCCGGGGGCCCCGCTCCCACCTCCATCGCTGAAGTCCCGGCTCAGGTTCCTCTTGGGCCGGGACAGCGGGATCTTGTCCACCCAGCTGTAGAGCTCCTGCAGGTTCTGCTCATCGAAGTCCCCGGCTGCGGCCATCGCGCCTCCCGCCCGCTGCTCTCCGGCTCCAGACACACATTGTTTACATGCAGCCATGGCTACGGCTGCCACAGCGACCAGAGGCGTCGGTCATCGTCAGTCATCAAGCTTTATTGTTCCTGCACAGTCACACTCTGGGGAGCCGGTTTTCTTCTTTTGCTACTCGGCGCCATGTATAATAATGAGGATTACACCCACACCCGTCCTCATAAAACAGGGCCGACCTCCCAGAAGTGTGTGGTGGGGGGCGCAGCTACGGTTGAAGGCAAGCATGTATTACTATGAGACCCCCGACCATCTCAGCTTAGGGCAGGCACGTAGCCCACATGTCCGGCCGATGCCCACATGTCCGGCCGATGCCCACATGTCCGGCCGATGCCCACATGTCCGGCCGATGCCCACATGTCCGGCCGATGCCCACATGTCCGGCCGATGCCCACATGTCCGGCCGATGCCCACATGTCCGGCCAGCGCCCACATGTCCGGCCAGCGCCCCGGATCTCCTGTAGGCCCAGTGTGACCATAGATCCGCCCTGCTTTGTGCTATTACAGCCATAGTGGTCTCCGTCAGACCCCGGGCTGTTCTGCTGCGGTGGGCGAGGTTTGTGACGCTTCCAGCTCAAGCACGTTAAATGCTGCTGTCAGAGATTAACATGTTAACAGCCGCGGGTGGATCGCAAGTCCAAGGGCCACATGGCAATCAAATCATTCAATATGCTGAAAAAAAGAGAGTGGACCGCACCTCCAGCAATCATACGTTCATCTAAAGCCACAGGCAAAAGTTTCTATAATGGAACATGAGGGTCTTAGCTTCACATTCTGATTGTATGAAGCCCACTGCCACGTCACACCTCGTAGTGGGTCCTACCACCCGAGCGGAGCCGTGTGGTGACCATGCACCAGCAGGGCGGACGGTCCGGTGCCCCACAGCCCCCATGCTGCAAGGCTGAGCCCCCACGACTCCAGACCGCGCCGCCAGCACAAAGACACAGCAACAATGGCCGCCACACAGCAACAAGTGAAAGGAGCACTGAAACTCGCCTTCCTCCAGCTCTTCCGTGAGAGCCAAAATGGGCCAGACCCCTTCCTCTGCAGTCCCCTAATTACAATCACCTGTGGCACATGGGAGGAGTGCACATCCAAAGAAAAAAAAGACAGATCATGCAATATGCTGAAAAAAAAGAGAGTGGACCTCATGTTCAGTTATACATACATATCTTTGCCGAGAGGCATTAGATCAGTGTCTGATTCTTGGAGGTGCCGTCCTTTCTCTTTTTTGAGTTGATGAAATCAGCTGACATGTGCAGGAAAGATGTTGGCTCAGCACCAGAGCCTACATAAAAGCGGGAGACCCGACTGGCACCGTACATGTAAGGCACATATCATGAATGGGGTTAACGGGAGGGGGATGGAAAACCACAGATCCCAACCAGGGCGAAGAGAGTTGGCTTGTGGCCCTGGACTGTCAGGGCTACTGTTGTGTTGGCCTTAGGGCCGTAGTTCTAGTTGAACTCTTTCTTCCAGGGTCCCAAACTAGTTGGACAGGGGTCACGCTGACCTACCAAGCAGAAGGACCTTATTTGCCTCCGGAAAAGAGACTGTTGTCTGATTTAGGCCGGTTTCACGCATCAGTGGCTCCGGTACGTGAGGTGACAGTTTCCTCACGTACCGGAGACACTGACTCACATAGACACATTAAAATCAATGTGTCTCTGCACATGTCAGCGTGTTTTCACGGACCGTGTGTCCGTTTGCAAAACACGGAGACATGTCAGTGTTCGTGGGAGCGCACGGATCACACGGACCCATTAAAGTCAATGGGTCCATGTAAAACACGTACCGCACACGGATGCTGTCCGTGTGCCGTCCGTGTGCCGTGCAGGAGACAGCACTACAGTAAGCGTTGTCCCCTACTTTGGGTGCTGAAGCCGGAATTCATTCCTTCCCAGCAGCGTTCGCTGGAGAAAAGGAATTAAAAATCATTGTTTTTTTATTTTTTTTGTGGTTAAAATCAAGTTCCCGGCAACCTCCCCCCTCCCACCCCCTGTGCGCCCGCCCGCTGGCATTAAAATACTCACCCAGCTCCCTCGATGCTTCCTCTCAGCGCCACAGCTTGTCCTGTATGAGCGGTCACATGGTGCCGCTCATTACAGTGATTAATGAGAGGAAGCATCGAGAGAGCCGGGTGAGTATTTTATTTCCATCGGGCGGGCGCACAGGGGGTGGGAGGGGGGAGGTTGCCGGGAACTTGATTTCAACCGCAAAAAAAAAAAAAAACAATGATTTTTCATTCCTTTTCTCCAGCGAACGCTGCTGGAGAGAAGAAATGAATGGCGGCTTCAGCACCCAAAGCAGGGGACAGCGCTTACTGTAGCGGTACCGGAATTATCTGGACGTGTGAGACTGGCCTTATGTGCATTACGTTGGTGTCTTCCACAAGTTCAAATGGTCGAGGATGACCATTATTAACCCCTTCACCCCCCGGAGCTTTTTTAGTTTTCATTTTTCGCTCCCCTTATTTCTAGAGCCATAACTTTTTTATTTTTCCGTCAATTTGGCCATGTGAGGGCTTATTTTTTGCAGGACGAGTTGTACTTTTGAACGACATCATTGGTTTTACCATGTCGTGTACTAGAAAACGGGAAAAAAATTCCAAGTGCGATGAAATTACAAAAAAAGTGGAATCCCACACTTGTTTTTTGGTTGGCTTTTTTGCTAGGTTCACTAAATGCTAAAACTAACCTGCCACTATGATTCTCCAGGTCATTACGAGTTCATAGACACCTATCATGACTAGGTTATCATTTATCTAAGTGGTGAAAAAAAATTCCAAACTTTACTAAAAAAAATTGCGCCATTTTCCAATACCCGTAGAGTCTCCAATTTTCGTGATCTGGGGTCGGGTGAGGGCTTATTTTTTGCGTGCCGAGCTAGCATTTTTAGTGATACCATTTTGGTGCAGGTATGTGCTTTTGATCTCCCGTTATTGCATTTTAATGCAATGTTGCGGTGACCAAAAAAACGTAATTTTGGCGTTTTGATTTTTTTCTCACTACGCCATTTAGCGATCAGGTTAATGCTTTGTTTTTATTGATAGATCGGGCGATTCTGAACGCGGCAATACCAGATATGTGTAGGTTTGATTTTTTTTATTGTTTTATTTTGATTGGGGCGAAAGGGGGGTGATTTGAAATTTTATATATGTTTTTATATATGTTTATATATATATATATATATATATTTTTATATATTTAAACACTTTTTTTAATTTTGGCATGCTTCAATAGTCTCCATAGGAGGCTAGAAGCTGGCACAACGCGATCGCCTCTGCTACATAGAGGTGATGCACAGATCACCTCTATGCAGCAGAATTGCAGGTTTGCTATGAGCACCGACCACAGGGTGGCGCTCAAAGCAATCGGCCATCAACAACTATAGAGGTCTCAAGGAGACCTCTGGTTGTTATGGCAATGCACCGATGACCCCCAAACATGTGACGGGGGTCAGCGGTGCGAGCACTTACGGCCGCGCGGCTGGGAGCGCTAGTTAAATGCCGCTGTCAGCGTTTGACAGCGGCATTTAACTAGTTAATGGGCGCGGGCGGATCGCGATTCCACTCGCCCTCATTGCGCGCACATGTCAGCTGTACAAAACAGCTGACATGTCGCGGCTTTGAGGTGGGCTCCGGCTGTGAGCAGGGGATCTGCCAGCTGATGTACTATTCCGTCAGCTGGCAGAAAGGGGTTAAAGAATGGAGGAATGTAAGGGTGGTGGACTGTGCTATCGCTTTCCTGCCCCTGAAGACACCAATCGGGTTGGGTGTGTATTGAGTCTATCGTATATATCGTGAATAATGTGAATTGTAGTCTATTGCGATATGGTTATGCATATTTGATAAGTAAGTAATGTATAATGTAAGGTATAGTGTTATAGAATGGGTAGTGTAGGATGTATCATAGGTAGAGATGATAGGGTAAGTTGTAGTAGAGGCAAATTTGGGACTAGCCCATATGGGTGGGGTTAGAGTATGGCGGCCCAGTGGAGGTCCCAAGTGTAAAGGTTTCAGGGCTCCAGTTGTGGAAGAATCGGGATGCAGAACCCCAGAGCAAGTTGAGACTTGCTGATCAGGACTGTGGCGTTAAAGATGCATTGTGGTGAAGTAGGGTGAAATCCTTGCGCCTCACTAGCCCTGCAGTATACCACAGAGGAAGGACACTGTGTGGAAATTGCTCCTTACTGTGAAGGAAATGTCCATAAGACTTTGTACCCGCTACCTCTTGTATATAACCCTTATCAAGTTAGAGAATGTCTGAATGGTGGTGTCATGGGACAGTAATGGGAAAACAGGAGATGAGGAATCTGGGCCCCTGAACTGCCCCTCAGGCTGGGGGAACCCTGTCTTTCCTTAACTTGGGGGTGCCCTTGAAGGTAGGGAGGCCCAAGTCACCGACCTGTCCCTGTCTCCTGTTAAACCCTGAACTAAACCCCCAACCCCCACCCCAGGAGGCGAACAATGTAAACAGCACCACAAGGCAAATAAACAGGACGACTCAATATGAGAGTGAGGGGAACACAAGTCTGGAGCAGTTGGGCAAAGGCCTGCATTTGATCCATGGCTCACCAGATTAAAAAAAAGTAAGCTCGGTTGGTGATAATGTCACGGCCCGGGCAGTAATGGGAAAACAGGAGATGAGGAATCTGGGCCCCTGAACTGCCCCTCAGGCTGGGGAAGCCCTGTCTTTCCTTAACTTGGGGGTACCCTTGAAGGTAGGGAGGCCCAAGTCACCGACCTGTCCCTGTCTCCTGTTAAACCCTGAACTAAACCCCCACCCCAGGAGGTGAACAGTGTAAACAGCACCACAAAGCAAATAAACAGGAATAAACAATATGAGAGTGAGGGGAACACAATACCAAAAGCTGAATGCACAAGGAACAAGGTAACAAAAACTCAGCACTTAGCTTGTGCACACCGCTGCTAAACTCCACACCACAGATAGCACAGCAACAGGACTCCAAACACCAGACGTGGCGGACACCAGGGAGCTGCTCCTGCACGGTTGGTCTCCAGAAAGGACCTGTATCACCAACAGGTGACCTTATAAAGGATGATGGGAGTGGTCGCCACCACATCAGCTGACCCAGCAGCAATGCAATTACACCAGCGGCCACCGAGGACCTGAAAGGAAAAAAGTTTTAATCTGAGGGAAACCAGATCTGCCACAAATCCAAAAATGGATCATGACAGTACCCCCTTTCAATGAGGGACCTCTGGACCCTCAACACTGGACCTCACCACCGGCCCACGGTGGGAACGTCACGATTCACCATAGTTCACCTCGGCAGTCACTTGACCCTCAGGTTTACGGCGAACACAGCACGATGGAGATAACGTAGGCGGCACAAATCTCCAGAGCGCCGACCTGTGGAATGAGTTGTGTACGGGCATTACTGAGGGTAACTCCAGCTGGTAAGTCCCTGGGCTGAGAATGGCGACACCCGATATGGCCCGATTACCCTCGAACTCCAGATTCCAGTACCACATTTCCACCTGTTTTTGGTGGACACCCATACGTATTCATTCACACACACAGGTCCGGACCTGAACGTTTATTTTCACGCATGCGTCTGCCAAAAGATGGTGAACTCTTTACAGAACCAACACGAAAGTGACACCCCCACTATGCACTGAGGGAACCACCTCCCTCCTCTGATCCCTCCTCCTAAGAGGTCTCTGACCCACCGGGTTAGAATATAGTGAGGGTTGAGGTTTGCCCCTACTCCCTGGCAGCACCTCTGCTGCCCCCACTGGAGAAGAAGGGGTAGGTTGTAGAAGGACGGCAGAGACAGTAGCCCCCAGGCAGCAGCCCTCACACGACTGACCCCAGATGACTACTTCCCTGGACCGCCAATCTATGACCGGGTTGTGTTTTTTCAACCAAGAGAGTCCTAAGACTATGGGAGTTGACATACCCTCCAAGACGTAGCATGACAGGGACTCTTCATGACAAGCCCCCATACGCAACTGTATATTGTCTACAACTTGGGTAACCTTCCCCTGGCTGAGTGGGACAGAGTCAATGGCCTGGACGCTTAGGGGTCTCGCTAGCATCCTACTCATCAGGCCATGGGTGTGGACAAAGAGCATCCACCAAATTGACTCCTGCTCCACTGTCCACAAGCACCGATAGATTCTCAGTCACCCCACCAACCACCTCAGCAGGTAAGGCACACTGAGACGAGGAAATACACACACCCTGGTCGCCTCCCTCCACACGACCAGGGGGATGCGGCTTTTTAGATGGTGCAGATACTTTGGCGCGCGCTGGGCAGACATGGATAAAATGACCGGTTTGCCCACAGTAAACACATACCCCCACTCCACAGCGAACCCCAGACAGCCCCGTTTGGGAACCAACTCCTCCCACCTGCATGGGTTCATCCACCTGCCCAGGTGTGTCCTCCTCCCTAGCAAGGACTACAGGGGGCACATTTGGTGTATGCCTCTCCCTCAAGCATCTATCCACCCGGATGGCAAGGGACATGGCGGCCTCCAATGACCTAGGGGTGGCGTACTGCACAAGTGTATCCTGCAACCTTATAGACAAACCCTGCATAAAATGGCTCCTAAGGGCAGGGTCATTCCACTGTGTGTCTGTGGCCCACCTCCTGAACTCCGAGCAGTACTCCTTAGCCGGCTGACCCCCCTGCTTGATCTTATGGAGTTGGGATTCCGCCAGAGAGACGCCATTAGGTATGAGACATGATTACATACAGTAAACCATTGCATATCCGTTATATTTTTTACATATTCCTCACTAAGATTGTTAGTAGTTTGTGTGTGCAAAAATTGGGAGCTGTGTTAAAATAAAGGGTTAAATCACAGAAAAAAACTGGCATGGGCTCCCGCGCAATTTTCTCCCCCAGAGTGGGAAAGCCAGTGACTGAGGGCAGATATTAATAGCCCAGAGAGGGACGGACCATGGTTATTGGGCCTCCACTGCTGAAAACATCTGCCCCCAGCCACCCCAGAAAAGGCACATCTGTAAGTAGCGGTGGGATATGGGGTAATAAGGGTTAATGTCACCTTGCTATTGAAAGGTGACATTAAGCCTGGTCAATAATGGAGAGGTGTTAATAAGACACCTATCCATTATTAATCCAATAGTAATAAATGGTTAGAAATACACACACACATTAAGAATAAAGTATTTTAATGAAATAAATAAACATGGGTTTTTAATATCTTTATTGTACACTCAATCCACCTGAAGACATTCGTTCTTCTAAAAAAAAAGGAAAATAAAAAAGCAACAATATCCCATACCTGTCCGCCGTACAGTCATGTCCCACGCTGTAAATCCATCTGAAGGGGTTAAATACATTTACAACCAGGAGCACTGCTAATGCAGCTGCTCCCGGCTGTAAAAGACTTGGGAATGAATGGAATGCTGTAAAAGACTTGGGAATGAATGGAATGCAGGAAAGCTTCGATGACTTGCGGTGCAGTCATAGAAGCTGCGCCCCCTGGTGGCATAAACTCATATGAACTGTAGCTTGAGAAAATATTCAGAAAAATTCTCACACTACAGTTCATATGAGTTTATGCCACCAGGGGGCGCATCACCGCAAGTCAGCGAAGCTACGTTACCTGAATTCCATTCATTCCCCAGTCTTTTACAGCCAGGGTGGTAGCATTAGCAGAGCTCCTGGTTGTAAATGTATTTAACCCCTTCAGATGGATATACAGCGTGGGACATGACTGAGCGCCAGACAGGTATGGGATATTGTTGCTTTTTTCTTTTTTTTCTTTTACAGAACAAGGGTCTTCAGGTGGCTTGAGCGTACAATAAAGATATTAAAACCCCATGTGTTAATTTATTTCATAAAAATACATTATTCATAATGTGTGTGTGTGTGTGTGTTTTTAGCCCTTTACTACGATTTGATTCATAGTGGATAGGTGTCTTATTGACACCTCTCCATTATAAACAAGGCCTAATGAAACCTCACATTAGCAAGGTGACATTAACCCCTTATTACCCCATATCCCACCGCTACTCGGGAGTGGGAAGAGAGAGTCTAAGTGCCAGAATAGGCGCATCTTACAGACTAGCTGTTTCCAGCCAGCTAACACTCAGCATGCTCATTGCTATCTAATTAACGCTGCTGGTGATTAAACTAAAGTAAATAATGACAACATTCAGTAGCGCTTACGCAGGTGGTAAATTAACTTAAAATGAAGTTAATAGCAATAATAATAATTAAAAATCAGAATAATACTAATACATTTTATTCACAGTGTAAAATCAAAAGCAAACTGGATTCGTGTGGTAATGTGTGGGGACTGTTATGATCCCAGTGGCTGGGGATCACAGGAAATACCAGCTAAGTTAATAGGCAAAGAACAAGCTCTAGGGAGGTGGTAACTGGACTGGCCGCAAATCTGATCCTATCCAAACACACTAAAGGTAGCCGGTGAACGTACCTAAAATCCTGGACGTCACGACGCAGCCTGAGAAACTGACTACCCCTAAAGAGAAAGCAAGACCTCACTTGCCTCAAGAGAAATAACCCCAAAGATATAGGAAGCCCCCAACAAATAATAACGGTGAGGTAAGGAGAAAAGACACACGTAGGAATGAAAACAGATTCAGCAAATGAGGCCCGCTAATACTAGATAGCAGAAAACAGATAGAGAACTGTGCGGTCAGCAAAAAACCCTACCAAAATATCCACGCTGAGAATTCAAGACCCCCACACCAACTAATGGTGTGGGGGGGAGAAACTCAGCCCCCTAGAGCTACCAGCAAGCTAGAAAATCACATATTAGCAAGCTGGACAAGAAACATATTGAACACAGATGATCAAAAAATGAACAAAACGGAAACTTAGCTTCTCTTGAAGAGACTGGTAGCAAGGTAGTCAGAAGGAATCAGAATAGCACTGAATACATTGACAGCAGGCATGGACTGAGAGTCCAAGTGAGCTTAAATAGAAAACCAGCCCACAGATAACGAGACAGCTGATGCCAGTCACAACCTGCAGAAAGACAGCACTCACACAGTACCACTTGTGACCACAAGAGGGAGCCCAGAAATAGAGTTCACAACAGTACCCCCCCCTTGAGGAGGGGTCACCGAACCCTCATCAAGACCCCCAGGGCGATCAGGATGAGCCGCATGGAAGGCACGAACCAAATCGGCCGCATGAACATCAGAGGCGACAACCCAGGAATTATCCTCCTGACCATAGCCCTTCCACTTAACCAAATACTGAAGCCTCCGTCTGGAAATACGAGAATCCAAGATCTTCTCCACCACGTACTCCAATTCGCCCTCAACCAGCACCGTAGCAGGAGGCTCAACAGAAGGAACCACAGGCACCACATACCTCCGCAACAAAGACCTATGGAACACTGTTGTGAATTCGGTTTGTGGGCTCCCCCGGTGGTCTGTTATGGTAGTGTCTCTTATTTGCCTTCCTCCATCTCTGATTACCTGTCGCCACCCTCTTGGGGAGTTTCCTATTTAAGGCTGCTTGGCTGTTAGTCACATGCCGGCCAACAATGTGCTAGTAGCATTCTGTTGCATTCACCTGCCTCAAGTTCCAGTTCAGCTAAGTTGAATTTTGTTTCTTGTTTTGCTATTTTTGTCCAGCTATCTGCAATGTGACTCTTCAGTGCTGGAAGCTCTTGTGGACAGAAAATTACTACTCCAGTGGCATGAGTTGTCACTGGAGTTTAAAGTAATTTCTGGATGGTGTTTTTGAATAGTGATTTTTAGGTCGACCGTGAAGTAACTCTTTCCTGTCCTTCTGCTATCTAGTAAGCGGACCTCACTGTGCTAAATCTGCTGTTCATCCTACGTATGTCATTTCCTCTGAACTCACCGTCAATATCTGTGGGGGCCTACTATCATCTTTTGGGGTTCCTCACTGGAGGTAAGGCAGGCCTGTATATTCCTCTTATAGGGGTAGTTAGATCTCCGGCTGGCGCGTGGTGTCTAGGGCATCGTAGGTACATCCCCCGGCTACTGTAAGTGTTGGGTCAGGTTCAGGTCACGGTCGACCTTAGTTTCCATCACCCGAGAGCTAGTCCGTTTTGCATTTTTTTCCCATGGTCATTGGGGTAACCATAACAGTTTGGCCGGCCCTTAAAAAATCTATGTGTTAAAATATGCACTAAAGTAGGAAGGAGAAGAAAAGGTTTTTTTTTTTTTTTTTTTTTTTTCTGTGTTTGAAAGTGCACCTTAGTTTGATCATTTGTATTCCTTGCTTAAACTGCAGTCTTCAGCCTTTTTTTTTCTCCTCTCCTCTTAACCTCTGAATGCTTGGGTTACACCCATCTGAAACATGGATCCACAGAGTTTAGTTGCGGGTTTGAATAACCTTGCGACAAAAGTACAGAACCTACAAGATTTTGTTATACGTGCTCCAATGTCTGAACCTAAGATTCCTCTGCCTGAATACTTTACCGGAGACAGATCCCGGTTTTTGAGTTTCAGAGAAAATTGCAAATTGTTTTTGTCTCTGAGATCTCACTCTGCTGGTGATCAGACTCAACAAGTTAAAATTGTTATCTCTCTACTGCGTGGCGACCCACAAAGTTGGGCATTTGCATTATCGCCAGGGGATCCTGCGTTGTTAAATGTAGATGCGTTTTTTCAGGCTTTGGGGTTGCTTTATGAAGAACCTAATTTAGAGATTTTGGCTGAGAAAGCCTTGATAGCTCTTTCCCAAGGGCAAGATGAAGCTGAGATATACTGCCAGAAATTCCGTAAATGGTCGGTGCTTACTAAATGGAATGAGTGCGCTTTAGCAGCTAATTTCAGAGAAGGTCTCTCTGATGCCGTGAAGGATGTCATGGTGGGGTTCCCTGTGCCTACAGGTCTGAATGATGCCATGAAATTGGCTATCCAGATTGATCGGCGTTTGCGGGAGCGCAAATCTGTGCACCATATGGCGGGGTCTTCTGAGGAAGAATCTGTGCACCATATGGCGGTATCTTCTGAGCAAAAACCTGTGCACCATATGGCGGTGTCTTCTGAGCAAAGACCTGTGCACCATTTGGCGGTGACCTCTGAAAAGGCATTGGAGCATATGCAATGCGATCGTGTTTTGTCTAGAGGCGAACGTCAAAATTACAGGCGCAAAAATGGATTGTGCTTCTACTGTGGAGATCCAGCTCATGTTATATCAGCATGCTCTAAACGTATAAATAAGGTTGATAAAAAGGTTGATAAATCTTTTTCTACAGGTACCTTGCAGTCAAAATTTCTTTTGTCCGTGACATTGATTTGTACCTTATCATCTGTGACTGTGAATGCTTATGTGGATTCTGGCGCCGCTCTGAGTCTCATGGATTGGTCCTTTGCCAAGCGTTGTGGGTTTGATTTGGAGCCGTTGGAAGTTTCTATTCCCCTGAAGGGTATTGATTCTACACCTTTGGCTAGCAATAAACCACAATATTGGACACAAGTGACTATGCGTCTCACCCCAGACCATCAGGAGATTATTCGTTTCCTTGTATTATATAACCTACATGATGTCTTAGTGCTTGGATTACCATGGTTACAGATTCATAATCCCGTCTTGGACTGGAAATCTATGTCTGTGTTGAGCTGGGGATGTCGGGGTATTCATGGGGATGCACCTTTGGTTCCTATTTCTTCATCTACTCCCTCTGAGATCCCAGCATTTCTGTCAGATTTTTATGATGTCTTTCAAGAGCCTAAAGTTGATTCTCTCCCTCCCCACAGAGAGTGTGACTGCGCTATTGAGTTGATCCCCGGTAGTAAGTTTCCTAAGGGTCGCTTGTTTAATTTGTCTGTACCTGAACATACTGCTATGCGGGAGTATATCAGAGAATCCTTGGAAAAGGGTCATATTCGCCCCTCGTTGTCTCCACTAGGGGCAGGATTTTTCTTTGTAGGTAAAAAGGATGGTTCATTGAGACCTTGTATCGACTATCGACTTTTGAATAAGATTACAGTTAAATACCAGTACCCGTTACCTTTACTGACTGATCTGTTTGCTCGTATAAAGGGGGCTAAGTGGTTCACTAAGATCGATCTACGTGGTGCGTATAATTTGGTGCGGATTAAGCAGGGGGATGAGTGGAAGACCGCATTTAATACGCCTGAAGGCCATTTTGAGTATTTGGTAATGCCTTTCGGTCTCGCAAATGCCCCTTCCGTTTTTCAGTCCTTTATGCACGATATTTTCCGTGAATATCTGGATAAGTTTATGATTGTGTATTTGGATGATATTCTTGTTTTTTCGGAGGACTGGGAATCTCACGTTCAACAGGTCAGGAGAGTTTTTCAGGTTTTGCGAGCTAATTCTCTTTTTGTAAAGGGCTCAAAGTGTAGTTTTGGAGTTCAGAGAATTTCCTTTTTGGGATATATTTTTTCCCCTTCATCTATGGAGATGGACCCTGTCAAGGTCCAGGCTATTTGTGATTGGATGCAACCTACTTCTTTGAAGAGTCTGCAAAAGTTCTTGGGTTTTGCTAATTTCTATCGCCGATTTATAGCGGGGTTTTCTGCTATTGCTAAACCTTTGACTGATTTGACCAAAAAGGGTGCTGATGTTGCTAATTGGTCCTCTGCGGCTGTGGAGGCCTTTCAAGAGCTTAAGCGTCGCTTTTCTTCCGCTCCTGTGTTGCGCCAACCTGATGTGTTACTTCCGTTCCAGGTTGAGGTGGATGCTTCGGAGATCGGAGCAGGTGCAGTTTTGTCGCAGAAAGATCCTGACTGCTCAGTAATGAGACCATGTGCGTTTTTCTCCCGAAAGTTTTCGCCCGCTGAGCGAAATTATGATGTGGGAAATCGCGAACTTCTGGCCATGAAGTGGGCGTTTGAGGAGTGGCGTCATTGGCTTGAGGGTGCTAGACACCAGGTGGTGGTCCTCACTGACCACAAGAATCTGATTTATCTTGAGTCGGCCAGGCGTCTGAATCCTAGACAGGCGCGCTGGTCGTTGTTTTTCTCCCGATTTAACTTTGTGGTGTCATATCTGCCTGGGTCCAAGAATGTGAGGGCGGATGCCCTCTCTAGGAGTTTTGAGCCTGACTCGCCTGGGGATTCCGAACCTACCGGCATCCTGAAGGATGGGGTGATATTGTCAGCTGTCTCCCCAGACCTGCGGCGTTCTTTGCAGGAGTTTCAGGTGGATAGGCCTGATCGCTGTCCGCCTGGTAGACTGTTTGTCCCTGATGATTGGACCAGTAGAGTTATCTCGGAGGTTCATTCTTCCGCGTTGACAGGTCATCCTGGAATTTTTGGCACCAGGGATTTGGTGTCTAGGTCCTTCTGGTGGCCTTCTTTGTCTCGAGATGTGCGCATGTTTGTGCAGTCTTGTGATGTTTGTGCTCGGGCCAAGCCCTGCTGTTCTAGGGCCAGTGGGTTGTTGTTGCCCTTGCCTATTCCTAAGAGGCCTTGGACGCACATCTCTATGGACTTTATTTCTGACCTTCCGGTTTCTCGTAGGATGTCTGTCATCTGGGTGATTTGTGACCGTTTTTCCAAGATGGTTCATTTGGTACCTTTACCCAAATTGCCCTCCTCCTCTGAGTTGGTTCCTCTATTTTTTCAGAATGTGGTGCGTTTGCATGGTATTCCTGAGAATATAGTGTCTGACAGGGGTACTCAGTTTGTGTCTAGATTTTGGCGGACGTTCTGTGCCAGGATGGGTATCGATTTGTCTTTTTCGTCTGCATTCCATCCTCAGACTAATGGCCAGACTGAGCGTACTAATCAGACCTTGGAGACTTACTTGAGGTGTTTTGTGTCCGCTGATCAGGATGATTGGCTTGACTTTTTGCCATTGGCAGAGTTTGCCCTTAACAATCGGGCTAGTTCTGCCACTTTGGTTTCTCCATTTTTTTGTAATTCAGGGTTTCACCCTCGGTTTTCGTCCGGTCAATTGGAGTCTTCGGATTGTCCTGGAGTGGATGCTGTGGTTGATAGGATGCATCAGATTTGGGGACAGGTTGTGGACAATCTGAAGTTGTCCCAGGAGAAGACTCAACAGTTCACTAATCGTCATCGGCGTATTGGTCCTCGTCTTTGTGTTGGGGACCTGGTGTGGCTGTCTTCTCGATTTGTTCCTATGAAGGTCTCGTCTCCTAAGTTTAAGCCTCGGTTTATCGGCCCTTATAGGATTCTGGAGGTTCTTAATCCTGTGTCCTTTCGTTTGGACCTCCCAGCATCTTTTAATATCCATAATGTTTTCCATCGGTCATTATTGCGGAGGTATGAGGTACCGGTTGTTCCTTCTGCTGATCCACCTGCTCCTGTGTTGGTTGAGGGTGAATTGGAGTATGTGGTGGAAAAGATCTTGGACTCCCGTGTTTCCAGACGGAAACTTCAGTATCTGGTTAAGTGGAAAGGTTATGGCCAGGAGGATAATTCTTGGGTGACAGCATCCGATGTTCATGCTCCCGATTTGGTTCGTGCATTTCATAGTGCTCATCCAGGTCGCCCTGGTGGTTCTGGTGAGGGTTCGGTGCCCCCTCCTTAAGGGGGGGGTACTGTTGTGAATTCGGTTTGTGGGCTCCCCCGGTGGTCTGTTATGGTAGTGTCTCTTATTTGCCTTCCTCCATCTCTGATTACCTGTCGCCACCCTCTTGGGGAGTTTCCTATTTAAGGCTGCTTGGCTGTTAGTCACATGCCGGCCAACAATGTGCTAGTAGCATTCTGTTGCATTCACCTGCCTCAAGTTCCAGTTCAGCTAAGTTGAATTTTGTTTCTTGTTTTGCTATTTTTGTCCAGCTATCTGCAATGTGACTCTTCAGTGCTGGAAGCTCTTGTGGACAGAAAATTACTACTCCAGTGGCATGAGTTGTCACTGGAGTTTAAAGTAATTTCTGGATGGTGTTTTTGAATAGTGATTTTTAGGTCGACCGTGAAGTAACTCTTTCCTGTCCTTCTGCTATCTAGTAAGCGGACCTCACTGTGCTAAATCTGCTGTTCATCCTACGTATGTCATTTCCTCTGAACTCACCGTCAATATCTGTGGGGGCCTACTATCATCTTTTGGGGTTCCTCACTGGAGGTAAGGCAGGCCTGTATATTCCTCTTATAGGGGTAGTTAGATCTCCGGCTGGCGCGTGGTGTCTAGGGCATCGTAGGTACATCCCCCGGCTACTGTAAGTGTTGGGTCAGGTTCAGGTCACGGTCGACCTTAGTTTCCATCACCCGAGAGCTAGTCCGTTTTGCATTTTTTTCCCATGGTCATTGGGGTAACCATAACAGAACACATTATGAATGGCAAACGATGCTGGGAGGTCCAAACGAAAAGACACCGGGTTAGGGATTTCCAAAATCTTACAAGGACCGATGAAGCGAGGCTTGAATTTAGGAGAGGAAACCTTCATAGGAACATACCGAGAAGACAGCCATACTAAATCCCCAACACGAAGTCGGGGACCAACACCGCGACGGCGGTTGGCAAAGCGCTGAGCCTTCTCCTGTGACAACTTCAAATTGTCCACCACATGGTTCCAAATCTGCTGCAACCTATCCACCACAGAATCCACCCCAGGACAGTCAGAAGGCTCAACCTGACCTCGAGGAAAAACGAGGATGAAAACCAGAATTGCAGAAAAAAGGCGAAACCAAAGTAGCAGAACTAGCCCGATTATTAAGGGCAAACTCGGCCAATGGCGAAAAAGTCACCCAATCATCCTGATCAGCAGAAACAAAACATCTTAAATAAGTTTCCATTGTCAGATTAGTTCGCTCGGTTTGGCCATTCGTCTGAGGATGGAAGGCCGACGAAAAAGACAAATCAATGCCCATCTGAGCACAAAAAATCCGCCAAAATCTGGACACAAACTGGGATCCTCTGTCAGACACAATATTTTCAGGGATGCCGTGCAAGCGAACCACATTCTGAAAAAATAAAGGAACCAAATCGGAAGAGGAAAGCAACTTAGGCAAGGGCACCAAATGGACCATTTTGGAAAAACGATCACACACCACCCAGATGACAGACATTCTCTGAGATACTGGAAGATCTGAAATAAAATCCATGGAAATGTGCGTCCAAGGCCTCTTCGGGACAGGCAAAGGCAAAAGCAAACCGCTGGCACGAGAACAGCAAGGCTTAGCCCGAGCACAAATCCCACAGGACTGCACAAAGGAACGCACATCCCGTGACAAGGAAGGCCACCAGAAGGACCTAGCCACCAAATCTCTGGTACCAAAAATCCCAGGATGACCTGCCAACACCGAAGAATGAACCTCGGAAATAACTCTGCTGGTCCATCTATCTGGGACAAACAGTCTCTCTGGTGGGCAACGGTCAGGTCTATCAGCCTGAAATTTCTGCAGCACTCGTCGCAAATCTGGGGAAATGGCAGACAAAATCACTCCCTCTCTGAGAATACCAGCCGGCTCTAAAACTCCCGGAGAGTCAGGCACAAAACTCCTAGAAAGGGCATCAGCCTTCACGTTCTTCGAACCAGGCAGGTACGAGACCACGAAATCAAAACGGGAGAAAAACAACGACCAGCGAGCCTATCTAGGATTCAGACACTTGGCAGACTCGAGATAAATCAGATTTTTGTGATCAGTCAAGACCACCACACGATGCCTAGATCCCTCGAGCCAATGTCGCCACTCCTCAAATGCCCACTTCATAGCCAACAACTCCCGATTACCAACATCATAATTCCGCTCGGCAGGCGAAAACTTTCTTGAAAAGAAGGCACAAGGCTTCATCACAGAGCCATCAGAGCTTCTCTGCGACAAAACAGCCCCTGCTCCAATCTCAGAAGCATCCACCTCGACCTGGAAAGGAAGAGAGATATCAGGCTGACATAAGACTGGAGCTGAAGAAAACCGGCGCTTCAGCTCCCGAAAGGCTTCCACTGCCGCAGGAGACCAATTAGTCACATCAGAACCTTTCTTGGTCAAATCCGTCAAGGGCTTAACCACGCCAGAAAAATTAGCGATGAAGCGACGGTAAAAATTAGCAAAACCCAAGAACTTCTGAAGACTCTTAACAGATGTAGGCTGAGTCCAGTCATGAATAGCCCGGACCTTGACTGGGTCCATCTCAATAGTAGAAGGAGAAAAAATAAAACCCAAAAAGGAAACCTTCTGTACTCAGAAGAGACATTTTGAGCCCTTCACAAATAAAGCATTAGCACGCAGGACCTGAAACACCATCCTGACCTGCTTCATATGGGACTCCCAATCATCAGAAAAGACCAAAATGTCATCCAGATACACAATCATAAATTTATCCAGATATTCTCGGAAAATGTCATGCATAAAGGACTGAAACACAGAAGAAGCATTAGAGAGTCCAAAAGGCATCACCAAGTACTCAAAATGGCCTTCGGGCTTATTAAATGCTGTTTTCCATTCGTCCCCCTGCTTGATACGCACAAGGTTATACGCACCACGAAGATCTATCTTGGTGAACCAACTGGATCCCTTAATCCGAGCAAACAGATCAGACAATAATGGCAAAGGATACTGAAATTTGACCGTGATTTTATTTAGAAGACGATAATCTATACAAGGTCTCAGAGAACCATCCTTCTTGGCCACAAAAAAAAATCCTGCACCAAGAGGGGAGGAGGATGGGCGAATATGTCCCTTCGCCAAAGACTCCTTTATATAACTCCGCATCGCGGCATGTTCTGGTATAGACAAATTAAAAAGTCGTCCCTTAGGGAACTTACTGCCAGGAATCAAATTTATAGCACAATCACAATCCCTATGAGGAGGCAGGGCACCGGATCTGGGCTCATCAAATACATCCTGGTAGTCCGACAAAAACTCAGGGACCTCAGAAGGAGTGGAAGAAGCAATTGACACCAAAGGGACATCGCCATGAATCCCCTGACAACCCCAACTTGACACAGACATAGCTTTCCAATCCAGAACTGGATTATGGGCCTGCAACCATGGCAGACCCAACACGACAACATCATGCAAATTATGCAGCACAAGAAAGCGAATCACCTCCTGATGTACAGGAGTCATGCACATGGTCACTTGAGTCCAATACTGAGGCTTATTCTCAGCCAATGGCGTAGCATCTATTCCCCTCAGTGGAATAGGAAATTCCAAAGGCTCCAGAACAAAACCACAGCGCCTGGCAAACGACAAATCCATAAGACTCAGGGCAGCACCTGAATCCACAAAAGCCATAACCGAGTAGGATGACAAAGAACAGATTAAAGTAACAGACAAAATGAACTTAGGCTGTATGGTACCAATGGTGACAGGTTTAGCGATTTTTTTTAAGCGCTTAGAGCATGCTGAGATAACATGAGTAGAATCACCACAGTAAAAGCACAACCCATTTTGACGTCTATGATTTTGTCGCTCAATTCTAGTCAGAATTCTGTCACATTGCATAGACTCAGGTCTCTGTTCAGAGAACACCGCCAGAGGATGCGCAGATTTGCGCTCCCACAAACGCCGATCAATCTGAATGGCCAAAGCCATTGAATCACTCAGACTTGCAGGCGTGGGGAACCTCACCATAACATTCTTAATGGCTTCAGAAAGACCCTCTCTGAAATTTGCAGCCAGGGCACACTCATTCCATTGAGTAATTCCGAAATTTTTGACAGTACACCTCAGCTTCATCCTGACCTTGAGAGATAGCCAGCAATGCCTTTTCTGCCTGGTTCTCAAGATTAGGTTCCTCATAAAGCAGTCCAAGCGCCAGAAAAAATGCATCTACATTAAGCAATGCAGGATCTCCTGGCGCCAGAGAGAAGGCCCAATCTTGAGGGTCGCCACGCAACAAGGAGATAACAATTTTAACTTGCTGAGCGGAATCACCAGAGGAACGAGGTCTCAAAGCTAGAAACAATTTACAATTATTCCTAAAATTCAGAAACCTAGATCTATCTCCAGAAAACAACTCAGGAATAGGTATCTTTGGCTCAGACATAGGGCTATGAACAACAAAAGCCTGAATATTTTGCACCCTTGCAGCAAGATGATCCACACTAGAAGTCAGACTCTGAATATCCATGTCTGCAGCTGAGCTCAAAACCACCCAGAGATTAAGGGGATGAGAGAAGCTGGACAGACTGCAGCAAAGGAGGAAAAAAAAAAAATTGTACTCAGGACTTCTTTTATCCCACTTCATGCGATGCATTAAACACTTTTTTGGCCTGCTGTACTGTTATGATCCCAGTGGCTGGGGATCACAGGAAATACCAGCTAAGTTAATAGGCAAAGAACAAGCTCTAGGGAGGTGGTAACTGGACTGGCCGCAAATCTGATCCTATCCAGACACACTAAAGGTAGCCGGTGAACGTACCTAAAATTCTGGACGTCACGACGCAGCCTGAGAAACTGACTACCCCTAAAGAGAAAGCAAGACCTCACTTGCCTCAAGAGAAATGACCCCAAAGATATAGGAAGCCCCCAACAAATAATAACGGTGACGTAAGGAGAAAAGACACACGTAGGAATGAAAACAGATTCAGCAAATGAGGCCCGCTAATACTAGATAGCAGAAAACAGATAGAGAACTGTGCGGTCAGCAAAAAACCCTACCAAAATATCCACGCTGAGAATTCAAGACCCCCACACCAACTAACGGTGTGGGGGGGGGGGAAATTCAGCCCCCTAGAGCTACCAGCAAGCTGGGAAATCACATATTAGCAAGCTGGACAAGAAACATATTGAACACAAATGATCAAAAAATGAACAAAACGGAAACTTAGCTTCTCTTGAAGAGACTGGTAGCAAGGTAGTCAGAAGGAATCAGAATAGCACTGAATACATTGACAGCAGGCATGGACTGAGAGTCCAAGTGAGCTTAAATAGAAAACCAGCCCACAGATAACGAGACAGCTGATGCCAGTCACAACCTGCAGAAAGACAGCACTCACACAGTACCACTTGTGACCACAGGAGGGAGCCCAGAAATAGAGTTCACAACAGGGGACGGAGCCTCGTGTGGTAATGTGTGAGGACGGAGCCTCGTGTGGTAATGTGTGGGGACGCAGCCTCATGTGGTAATGTGTGGGGACGCAGCCTCATGTGGTAATGTGTGAGGACGGAGCCTCGTGTGGTAATGTGGGGGGACGGAGCCTCGTGTGGTAATGTGGGGGGACGGAGCCTCATGTGGTAATGTGTGGGGATGGAGCCTCGTGTGGTAATGTGTGGGGATGGAGCCTCGTGTGGTAATGTGTGGGGACGGAGCCTCGTATGGTAATGTGTGGGGACGGAGCCTCGTGTGGTAATGTGTGGGGACGGAGCCTCATGTGGTAATGTGTGGGGACGGAGCCTCGTGTGGTAATGTGTGGGGACGGAGCCTCGTATGGTAATGTGTGGGGACGGAGCCTCGTGTGGTAATGTGTGGGGACGGAGCCTCGTATGGTAATATGGAGGGACGGAGCCTCGTATGGTAATGTGTGGGGACGGAGCCTCATGTGGTAATGTGTGGGGACGCAGCCTCGTGTGGTAATGTTTGGGGACGGAGCCTCGTGTGGTAATGTGTGGGGACAGAGCCTTGTGTGGTAATGTGTGGGGACGCAGCCTCGTGTGGTAATGTGTGGGGACAGAGCCTTGTGTGGTAATGTGTGGGGACAGAGCCTTTTGTGGTAATGTGTGGGGACAGAGCCTTGTGTGGTAATGTGTGGGAACGCAGCCTTGTGTGGTAATGTGTGGGGACAGAGCCTTGTGTGGTAATGTGTGGGGACAGAGCCTTGTGTGGTAATGTGTGGGGACGCAGCCTCGTGTGGTAATGTGTGGGGACAGAGCCTTGTGTGGTAATGTGTGGGGACAGAGCCTTTTGTGGTAATGTGTGGGGACAGAGCCTTGTGTGGTAATGTGTGGGAACGCAGCCTTGTGTGGTAATGTGTGGGGACGGAGCCTCATGTGGTAATGTGTGAGGACGGAGCCTCGAGTCGTGTGGTAATTTTTTCCGTGATTTAACCCTTTATTTTAACACCTACAGCTCCCAAATTTTGCACAAACTACTAACATTATTAGTGAGGGATAATAATAATAATTTTTATTTATATAGCGCCAACATATTCCGCAGCGCTTTACAAATTAAGGGGATATATAAAAATATAAGGGATATGAAATGGTTTATTGTATGTAACCATGTGTCATATCCTGTCGGGTTTGGTAAGGAGAGAGCAAAAGCCGACAATTGAATTACCGGCTTTTCTGCTATCTAGCGCTATATTAAATATAAATAAATATATATATGTATATACGTGTGTGTCTCACTGACACACATATATATATATATATATATATATATATATATATATATATATATATATATATATATACCTATTCTATGTGTAGACATTTATTCTACCTATTCTATTCTAACCTGTCAGTGTGATGTTACTGTACACCGCACTGAATTACCGGCTTTTCTATAGGACACCGCTGCGTATTTCTCGCAAGTCACATGTGTGTTCCATGTGCAATCCGTATTTTTCTCGCTCCCATAGACTGTCATTGGCGTATTTTTGGAGGAATACGCTGACAATCACAGCATGCTGCTATTTTCTACGGCCATAAAATACGGCTGAGAAATATACGGCTGATGTGAGCTGCCCCATAGAGAAACATTGGTCTGTGTGCAATGCGTTGTTTTTGCGCCTCTCCCTCGTCCGTCGTGATCCAAAAATGGATCGTGACAGGTGGTCTCCCTCAATGAACTGCGGAATCTATGGCCCTGGCAAGCCCCCACTTGCAGCCTGCACTGGAGTAAGGCCCTCACAACACAAGTCCAAACACTTTGCCAAGACCCTCTCTATTTTTTCGCCAGGACGTAAAAGGAGACGATTTCTTTGCCCGCGGTTACCACCCAGCACCGCGTTACAGAAGCGTAGGACGATGGTGAAGTCATGCATTATGATATATGATGAGGTAACACATATGTAGGTGTAACACCATGTAGAACAATGATGAAGTTATTGGACCTACGATGACGATGTCACCTCACGCAGTATGACTTTATGACTTATAATGAGGTCACACATATGTAGGTGTCACCCTACATACCACTATGATGTCACATTCAAAGATGGATTTGTTACATCAAGTTCTATATGGTGATGTCACACTACAGTCATGTATGATGAAGGTCTCTGAAGCTTCAGGAAGCTTTTCCATGGACAGTGAGGGCCTGAAGTCTGGTGCGCTCCTCCCCTCCCCATTATCACTGGGTTTGGATTGCTGCTTGGGGATGATTTACCTGCTAGTGATTCAGGTTTTGCATTTTGTCTCTTATTTATGTAACACCAGGTATTCAGGTCAAAGATAGGATCAGTAAATGCTTCAGTTCTTGCTGGAGGGTCCTCAGTTTGGGGTCCTGCCCTCAGGAGGAAACTTAACATTTGCACAGTCCTGCTGTCCTGACATGTTGGAGTCATAACTCACAAGATCCTGTAGATAATGGATGAGGAGCTGCGTCAGCAGGCCACCGGATCAATCATATATACTGACCATAAGTAACTCGGTCATCAGTGGAATAATGCCCTGTGTATCTCCAAACTGGTGATCCATGCTCAGAGGGCACATCAATGCGACCACCTCGAGCAGGAGGTGCCACCAGATGTTGTTAAACAGGCTTAGATTGTAGCTCCATGGAACAAGGTCAGACATTTACCAAAGACCTGCGTTGGTGCTATGTACAGTGGGGTGTGATAATCTGGGCACATCCCCACATGGAGACTCCTCACCATAGAATTGTGGATGGGTTAACTGTTTATTTAGCTATTTTGCACCATAAATCATTTGGCGATTCCCTGACCGCTTCCCCCTCACATTGAATTAATTATTATTATTATTTATTTATATAGCACCATTAATTCCATGGTTCTGTACATGAGAAAGGAGTTATGTACAAAGTTATATATATCGTTTACAATAAACATATTTACGATGACACACTGGTACAGAGGGGAGAGGACCCTGTCCTTGCGGACTTACATTCTACAGGATGGTGGGGAAGAGACAGAAAGTCAGTGGTACAGCAGCTCTGGTGGTGGTGAGGCAGCAGCTCGGGTGGTGGTGAGGCGGCAGAATGGTTATTGCAGGCTGTAGGCTTTCCTGAAGAGATGGGTTTTCAGGTTCCATCTGAAGGATCCGAGGGTGGTGGGTAATCGGACGTGTTGAGACGAGGAATTCCAGAGGATGGAGGATATTCGGGAGAAATCTTGGAGGCGATTGTGTGAGGAACGAATAAGTGTGGAGGAGAGTAGGAGGTCTTGGGATGATCGGAGATTACGTGAGGGAAGATAGTGGGAGATTAGTTCAGAGATATAGGGAGGGTTACAGGTTGTAGATGGCTTTGTAGATCAGTGTTAGTAGTTTGAACTGGATTCCTTGGGGAATTGGGAGCCAGTGGAGGGATTTGCAGAGGGGAGTAGCGAGGAGAGAGGTGGATTAGGCGAGCAGCAGAGTTGAGGACAGACTGGAGTGGTGCAAGAGAGTTAGCGGGGAGGCCACAGAGGAGGGTGTTTAAGTAATCGAGGCAGGAGATGATGAGGGCATGCACAAGAGTTTTAGTAGATTGAGGGCTGAGGAAGGGACGGATTCTGGAAATATTTTTGAGTTGAGTTGGAGTTTGCTGTTGAGGTGCAAAGAAAAGATCAGAAAGAGATCAGACATTTCACACATGACAGTCAGAGCAGGTAAAGGCTGGCATGTCCTCGAGAATGTCACATCTCACAAATCTTGACCCCACAGGTGTCTACATGGTGGCAGGTAATTGTCTCGTGTCATGTAGACAAGCAGAGTAACAGGATGCAGAGCAGATGAAGCCATATGTCATATTAGTAGATGTACAATGAGCAAAGGTAGCCATAGTGAACCAAAGTTGGGACCTTTGAAGAGCCGCCATCAAGAAAGAAGAGACTCTAGTAGTTGTCCAGTCCTCTCTTGGGCAACTGAAGTGGGGACCACCCACGAATCACCATGTAGTAAGAGGAGCCTTCAATGGCTGTCCAGGTTTCTCTCCATCAACCAAGGTGGGGACCGCTCATGAGCCACCATCCAGTAAGAGAAGACTCCAGTGATTGTTCAGACCTCTCTTGGGCAACCAGGGTTCCTCCATCCAAGTCACATCCCTCTGCTGGTTCACAAGGAGCTGAACAGAGCTTAGCTGTTCGTATACATGGGCACAACAATGGGCTGTGTAAATCAGAAATTGTGGTTAATTTATTTCCATGATCAGTGGGAATAATACCTGCAGTGACACGGTGGAAGATTAAAGAGCAGGTGCATCAATATCCATAAATTCATCTCATCGGATGAATCGGCCTAAACTCTGGACCCTGAGTGGTAGAAACCAAGGAATATAAAGCATTACCATTACCACCAAGCAAAACCATGGATTATTATTTTTTTATTTATTATGCTTTGCTTATATAGCGCTATCATATTCCACAGCCCTTTACATACATAATCATCAGTGTCCCCACTGGGACTCACAATTTAGATCCCCTATAAGTATATCTTTGGAATGTGGGAGGAAACCCACACAAACACGGGGAGAACATACAAACTACTTGCAGATGTTGTCCTTGGTGGTATTTGAACACAGGACTCCAGCTCTGCAGAGCAACAGTACTAACCACTGAGCCACCGTGCTGGATGGATCTCATATGGATGGATTTTCTCTGCCACCACTACCACCAGTTCATCCTTAGCTGGAAACATCTAAACTTTTCCGCAATACAGCAAGTGGAGGTCTCTCTTAATAATTGTCTATGATACCAGAATCAACCAGATGGAAAAAATCATTGTGAGGATACACGTATCAGTGCCTGATCCCATGGTATATGTATGTATGGTCATATGAAGGACATGATCACTGAAGTAGCCATTGTTTCATGAGTAGTTTTTCATCATTGGTCATGTAGGACATCATTATTAGTCTTGTGTAGGACATCATCATTAGTCATATATAGAACATCAACATTGGTCCATGAATTGGGCATCACAGGAACATGAGTTGGTAATCATCATTGACAAGATGTACGACATCATCATTGGTCATGTATAGGACAACATCATTGGTCATGTATAGGAGATCATCATTGGATCATGAGTAGGACATTGCTGCATCATGAGTAGGACATCATCATTGGATCATAAGTAAGACATTATTATTGGATCATGAGTAGGACATTATTATTGGATCATAAGTAGGACATTATTATTGGATCATGAGTAGTACATGACCTTTGGATCATGAGTAGGACATTAGCATTTGATCATGAGTAGGACATCATCATTGGATCATGAGTAGGACATTGCCGAATCATGAGCAGGACATCATTGGATCATGTATAGGACATTGCTGAATCATGAGTAGGATATCAGCAATAGATCATGAGTAAGACATGAGCTTTGGATTATGAGTAGGACATCGGCATTGGATCATGAGTAGGACATCGGCATTGGATCATGAGTAGGACATCGGCATTGGATCATGAGTAGGACATCAGCATTAAATCATGAGTAGGACATCAGCTTTGGATCATGAGTAGGACATCAGCTTTGGATCATGAGTAGGACATCAGCATTGGATCATGAGTAGGACATCGGCATTGTATCATGAGTAGGACATCAGCATTGAATCATCAGTAGAACATCAGCATTGAATCATGAGTAGGACATCAGCTTTGGGTCACGAGTAGGACATGGGTATTGGATTATGAGTAGGACATTGGCATTGGATCATGAGTAGAACATCAGCATTGGATCATGAGTAGAACATCAGCATTGGATCATGAGTAGGACATCAGCATTGAATCATGAGTAGGGAATCAGCATTGGATCATGAGTAGGACATCGGCATTGGATCATTCATGAGTAGGACATCAGCATTGAATCATGAGTAGGACATCAGCTGTGGATCATTCATGAGTAGGACATCAGCATTGAATCATGAGTAGGACATTGCCGAATCATGAGCAGGACATCATTGGATCATGTATAGGACATTGCTGAATCATGAGTAGGATATCAGCAATAGATCATGAGTAAGACATGAGCTTTGGATTATGAGTAGGACATCGGCATTGGATCATGAGTAGGACATCGGCATTGGATCATGAGTAGGACATCGGCATTGGATCATGAGTAGGACATCAGCATTAAATCATGAGTAGGACATCATCATTGGATCATGAGTAGGACATTGACGAATCATGAGCAGGACATCATTGGATCATGTATAGGACATTACTGAATCATGAGTAGGATATCAGCAATAGATCATGAGTAAGACATGAGCTTTGGATTATGAGTAGGACATCGGCATTGGATCATGAGTAGGACATCGGCATTGGATCATGAGTAGGACATCGGCATTAAATCATGAGTAGGACATCAGCTTTGGATCATGAGTAGGACATCAGCTTTGGATCATGAGTAGGACATCAGCATTGGATCATGAGTAGGACATCGGCATTGTATCATGAGTAGGACATCAGCATTGAATCATCAGTAGAACATCAGCATTGAATCATGAGTAGGACATCAGCTTTGGGTCACGAGTAGGACATGGGTATTGGATTATGAGTAGGACATTGGCATTGGATCATGAGTAGAACATCAGCATTGGATCATGAGTAGGACATCAGCATTGAATCATGAGTAGCACATCAGCTTTGGATCATGAGTAGGATATGGGTATTGGATTATGAGTAGGACATTGGCATTGGATCATGAGTAGAACATCAGCATTGGATCATGAGTAGGACATCAGCATTGAATCATGAGTAGGGAATCAGCATTGGATCATGAGTAGGACATCGGCATTGGATCATTCATGAGTAGGACATCAGCATTGAATCATGAGTAGGACATCAGCTGTGGATCATTCATGAGTAGGACATCAGCATTGAATCATGAGTAGGACATAAGCTTTGGATCATGAGTAGGACATCAGCATTGCATTATGAGTATGACATCAGCATTGGATCATGAGTAGGACATCATTGGATTAGTAGTGGGACATAATCATTGGATCATTAGTAGAACATTAGCATTGGATCATGAGTAGGACATCATTGGATTATGAGTAGGACATCATTGGATTAGTAGTGGGACATAATCATTGGATCATTAGTAGGACATTAGCATTGGTGTTGTGAATTCCGTTCTTGGGCTCCATCCTGTGGTTATGAATGGTATTTTTGGGAGTTCTGCTCTTGGGCTCCCTCTTGTGGTTTCAAGTGGAACTTAGCAGCTGCTTTTACTAATCGGTGCCCTGGCCTTGTTATTTAACTGGGCTTTAGGCTGTAGTTGATGCCAGCTGTCAATGTTCCTTCCTGTGGATTCAGTCCTTTCCTGGAAGCTCTCTGTTGGCCAGTCCATTTCAGCTTAAGATAAGTTCTGCTAGTTTTTGGGTGTTTCCCTGCTTATGACCTTCTGTTCAGTTTAAGTTATGTCTCTTTTGTCCAGCTTGTCATTATGAAGTATTCCGGCTAGTTGGAAGCTCTGGGGTCGCAGATTTGCTCCTCCACACCGTGAGTCGGTGGGGAGGTTATTTTTTGTAAACTCTGCGTGGACTTTTAGTTTTTATACTGACCGCACAGTAGCCTTTTCTATCTCTGTCTATTTAGATAGTGTTGGCCTCCTTTGCTGAAATCTAGTTTCATTTCTGAGTTTGTCATTTCCCTCTCCACTCACCGTCAATATTTGTGGGGGGCTATCTTTCCTTTGGGGGTTTCTCTGAGGCGAGATAGTTTTCCTTTTCCATCTTCAGGGGTAGCTAGTTCTTAGTCTGTGAAGAGGCGTCTAGGCAGAGATAGGTACGCTCCACGGCTATTTCTAGTGTTGGTGTTAGGAGTAGGGATTGCGGTCAGTAAAGCTACCACCTCCCCAGAGCTAGTACCTTATTTGTTTTACCCACCAGGTCATTTCAGTTCTGCTCCGTAATCACCAGGTCATAACAGTGATTACTGTCAGTGGAGCTGCCACCTCCGCTGAGCTTGTCCATGATTGGTTTTACCCACCAGGTCATCTCAGTACTGCTCCGTAACCACCAGGCCATAACACATTCGATCATGAGTAGGACATCATTGGATTAGGAGTGGGACATAATCATTGGATCATGAGTAGGATATCAGCATTGGATCATGAGTAAGACTTCGGCTTTGGGTCATGAGTAGGACATGGGTACTGGATTTTGAGTAGGACATTGGCATTGGATCATGAGTAGAACATCAGCATTGAATCATGAGTAGGACATCAGCTTTGGATCATGAGTAGGACATCGGCATTGGATCATGAGTAGGACATCAGCATTGAATCATGAGTAGCACATCAGCTTTGGATCATGAGTAGGACATGGGTATTGGATTATGAGTAGGACATTGGCATTGGATCATGAGTAGAACATCAGCATTGGATCATGAGTAGGACATCAGCATTGAATCATGAGTAGGACATCAGCATTGAATCATGAGTAGGACATCAGCTTTGGATCATGAGTAGGACATCGGCATTGGATCATGAGTAGGACATCAGCATTGAATCATCAGTAGAACATCAGCATTGAATCATGAGTAGGACATCAGCTTTGGATCATGAGTACGACATCAGCATTGGATCATGAGTAGAACATCACTGGATTAGTAGTGGGACAATTGGATCATTAGTAGGACATTAGCATTGGATCATGAGTAGGACATCATTGGATTAGGAGTGGGACATAATCATTGGATCATGAGTAGGACATCAGAATTGGATCATGAGTAAGACTTCAGCTTTGGATCATGAGTAGGACAACAGCATTGGATCATGAGTAGGACATCAGCATTAGATTATCAGTAGGACATCAGCATTGGATCATGAGTAGGACATTGGCATTGGATCATGAGTAGGACATCAGCATTGGATCATGAGTAAGACTTCAGCTTTGGCTCATGAGTAGGACATCATTGGATTAGTAGTGGGACATAATCATTGGATCATTAGTAAGACATTAGCATTGGATCATGATTGTGGAGTGCAAACGTGCCGCAGTCCAAAGATCAGCGTTGATTCACTTCTTTGTGGTTGAATCTTTCATGTTTTCAGCAGCATGCCATCATGTAATCAGGAATCTGACAACCATTTGTAATAAAAACAGCAGGACTTGTGGACCGACAAGAGATTACACAACCGACCACCGGCATGAATACACAGACGACTGCAGGAACATAATTGTACTAACAAGTCATTTATATCAGGGAGCGACGATCTTTTTACCAATTCATCGTTCTGTGGAAAAGGGCCCTAATGTGTTCCCAGCTGTGAACTTCTCCTTCCAGTACCGTATGCACGGCCTAGAAAGTATGTGCCCCCTCCACCTGGAGATTTTCATAGCGTTTTAGTCACTGATCAACAGAAAAGTGAGTACAAGTCCCTGCACTGAGATCAGGTCAATATGGGGACGCGGGGTGAGGTACGGAGTTCACACCGGGCCCCGGAGCTGGAAGCTTCGCCTTCAGGATAAGAATCTTCCCCGCGACATTCTTGGAATTTATCACTTTTTAACACTTAATACCTGCGTCTTCTACAGAAGGACAATCATTATTTTTATAGGACTTGTCAAGTTGTAGAGTTACGAGCCCTCAGCCATAAACTGTAACACACCTACACCTGGCTGAACCAGCGCCAGCCATTAAAGGGGGGCAGCAATCATGCCTTTATTATTGCGGACCAGCAGAGGCGTCCAGTGTGTATGGGACCATTAATGGACCAGTAGTGCGGAGCGTCCTGATGTCTACGTTGTGCTCTGCGAGATCCACCGGTACTGTGTTTATTGCTGAAGATGAAGAAAACAGATGGCCCCCGGGCCGGAGCTCAGTCACCCCACTGCCCTCCAGGTACAGAGTTCTCACTACTCTGATTTTTAGTAATGGCTTGTCAGAACCTGCCTCTGCCTCTCTCCAGATGTAAACGTCACTAATGAAGAACCTATCCAGGAGACTTTATTCATCTCCAGGACACTGCACTCTCCAATCTCCAGGACACTGCACCCTGCTCTCCTCTCTCCAGGGCTCGGTATAACCCCAGGATCTCCAGGACACTGCACCCTGCTCTCCTCTCTCCTGGGCTCTCTCTTTATATTCAATAATACAATAATGCATCCGGCTGCTGCACTCTACTAGGAGACTGTATTTTATCTAAAAGAAACTGCACTCTGCTCTCCCATCTCCTGGAGACTGCAGCCAACTCCCCCATCTCCTGGAGACAGCATCCAACTGTCCCATCTCCTAGACACTGCATCCAGCTCTCCCGTCATCTGGATAACTAACTTTTCTATCCCCAGGACACACCACCTTCTTCATCAAATCACCAGGACACTGCACTCTACACTCGGTTACACTGCACTCTCTTCTCCTGGACACTATAACAAATTGGTCTTCTTTTTCCAAGGTATCCCCTTCTTTTCTGGGCACTGCATCCTGCTCTCCCATGTCCAGAACATTGCACTTTTGCTGTCCCAGTACACCACACTGTAATTTACAAGACACTGCACTCTGTTCCTTAATTTAACATTGTGTCCGCCTCTCTTGCACACTTTGCTACGCTATTATTTACTTTGCACCTCACTCTCCTCTCTTGGACACTGCAACCCGCTGCAACTCTTCTTTCACAGAATTTAATACAATCTCCAGCTACAATGAAAAATCTCCTGCAGACTCTGATTTTCATCTTTATGCAGCAACTCCATCCCAAGACAAATGGTAAGAAGCAAGTATTATATAAGTATATGAGAAAGGAATAAGCTGCTCTGAGGGTCAGTCCCTGTCTGATATCCACACAATGCCAGAACAGACAGTATTGATCAAAACTGCAAGAATTTTCAATACTAAGGGACCGCGATGGGGTCTGACAACACGCGTTCCAAAATGAAGTAATGAAATCATACTATTAAAACTGAATCAATGTTTCCATTTTCATGACTACATTTCATGTAAAAAAAAGGAGAGCCTCAGTAGTTTGTGAGTTTGCATGCCAGTCTGCATCAGGAAATTGTTGGGCGGGCATGGACTAAACATGGAGTAGAATTCTTAACCTGCATGATCAGTAAAGTTTTTTAGTGTCATGTTATCTGGATAGTAGTTCAGGTCTCTAGCGGTTTAGAAATACTCCTGATTACATCTCAATGATGGGGCTGAGGCAGAAATTAAATGTTTACAGCTCATTTTCAGGGGCTGTTACAAACAGGTTGTTATTCTGTAGATTCTGACTTCTCCTGTTGGGGATCGCTCTGAGAAATCAACATGGTTCAATCCATGTATTCCTTGTCTTCTAGCCATGCCATATCCAAGAAACCAGAAAGCAATGGATCTCCCAGACCACCGGGCATCCGAACTATACAACACGGTAACCTACGGGGTTTATATGGGGAACAGGACAGTGACACACTGACACTCGGGGTGCAGGATAATGACACTGGGGGTGCAAAATATTGACACTGCGGGTGCAGGATAGTGACCCTGGGTGTTCAGGATAATGACACGGGTGCAGGATAATGACACTGGGGTAAAGGATAATGACACTGGGGGTAAAGGATAATGACACTGGGGTGCAGGATGACACTGGCGGTGCAGGATGATGACACTGGGGTGAAGGATAATGACACTGGGGGTGAAGGATAATGACACTGGGGTGCAGGATAATGACACTGGGGGTGCAGGATAATGACACTGGGGGTGAAGGATAATGACACTGGGAGTGAAGGATAATGACATTGGGGGTGCAGGATAATGACACTGGGGTGCAGGATAATGACACTGGGGGTGAAGGATAATGACACGGGTGCAGGATGATGACACTGGGGTGCAGGATGATGACACTGGGGTGCAGGATAATGACACTGGGGGTGCAGGATAATGACACTGGGGGTGCAGGATGATGACACTGGGGTGCAGGATGATGACACTGGGGTGCAGGATGATGACACTGGGGGTGCAGGATAATGACATTTATTTCTCGCTGTGACTATTTTTCTAGACGCTATACGAGAATCATCTCCGATACAGAGTACAGATCCACGGAGATCATCAAGTGCTGCATCTAACCAAGGCCCAGTAAGTGCTGTCCCCCATATATCTACACTGCTTTGCATAAGTGAGTACACCCCCTTTGAAAAGTCAGATTTTAATCATTATTTCACTGAACACAAGAACAATTTCCACTTTTTGACAATTGAGCTTTATAGAACATCTTCCCCATCACACGACAGTGAGGTTATTGTATCGTATAACTCATTATAAAGTCTTCAGTTTTATTCAAATTAATTGATGCAAAATGAGTACACCCCCATCACTAACTCCTCCATCTAGTATTGTGTGTGACCTCCATGATGTGGGGGGAGGCACAGAGTCTTCTAGGCCTGGAAGGAACAAGGCGGTGACATACTACAGCAGCCATCTTTCTTCATCTTCACAACGAGCTCTAGAGCCTGGGTGCCGGAGGGAGAGTGGTGACAATTTGTCTCCAGAACTCCCAAGAGGTGTCTGGGTGTCAGGTCAGGAGACACTTGGCCACTGAGTCACCGTCACCTGTTCTTTAAAAACGCAGCCGATGGGAGTTTTTCAAAATTATGTAGGAAAAATGGCGACTGCCGAGGGCCGGAATCATGGCGGCATCTTCTCTCTCACTATAGAGCAGCTCATCTGCGACTTCATGATCCCATCAATGACATGTGCCCCTTCCCCCCTCCAAACCAGCAGCTCATGTGCCCTCCGACCTTGGCAGCTCACGTACATAGGACATTGTCATCACCAGGTCTCGCTGGAGGCACCAGGCATAGGGGCAGTATTATAGTAGTTATATTCTTGTACATAGGAGCAGTATTATAGTAGTTATATTCTTGTACATAGGGGCCGTATTATAGTAGTTATATTCTTGTACATAGGAGCAGTATTATAGTAGTTATATTCCTGTACATAGGAGCAGTATTATAGTAGTTATATTCCTGTACATAGGAGCAGTATTATAGTAGTTATATTCTTGTACATAGGAGCAGTATTATATTAGTTATATTCTGTACATAGGGGCAGTATTATAGTAGTTATATTCTTGTACATAGGAGCAGTATTATAGTAGTTATATTCTTGTACATAGGAGCAGTATTATAGTAGTTATATTCTTGTACATAGGAGCAGTATTATAGTAGTTATATTCTTGTACATAGGGGGCAGTATTATAGTAATTATATTCTTGTACATAGGAGGCAGTATTATAGTAGTTATATTCTTGTACATAGGAGCAGTATTATAGTAGTTATATTCTTGTACATAGGAGCAGTATTATAGTAGTTATATTCTTGTACATAGGAGCAGTATTATAGTAGTTATATTCTTGTACATAGGGGGCAGTATTATAGTAATTATATTCTTGTACATAGGAGCAGTATTATAGTAGTTATATCCTTGGACATAGGGGCAGTATTATAGTAGTTATATTCTTGTACATAGGGGGCAGTATTATAGTAGTTATATTCTTGTACATAGGAGGCAGTATTATAGTAGTTATATTCTTGTACATAGGGGCAGTATTATAGTAGTTATATTCTTGTACATAGGGGGCAGTATTATAGTAGTTATATTATTGTACATAGGAGGCAGTATTATAGTAATTATATTCTTGTACATAGGAGCAGTATTATAGTAGTTATATTCTTGTACATAGGGGCAGTATTATAGCAGTTATATTCTTGTACATAGGAGCAGTATTATAGTAGTTATATTCTTGTACATAGAGGCAGTATTATAGTAGTTATATTCTTGTACATAGGGGCAGTATTATAGTAGTTATATTCTTGTACCTAGGGGCAGTATTATAGTAGTTATATCCTTGTACATAGGAGCAGTATTATAGTAGTTATATTCTTGTACATAGGAGCAGTATTACAGTAGTTATATTCTTGTACATAGGGGCAGTATTATAGTAGTTATATTCTTGTACATAGGGGCAGTATTATAGTAGTTATATTCTTGTACATAGGGGCAGTATTATAGTAGTTATATTCTTGTACATGGGGCAGTATTATAGTAGTTATATTCTGTATATTGTACACCTGGAGCATTCGCGATATACATTTGTGTGTAGGGGCAGACTTTATAGGATGTGGATAAGGGAGTTCTTCTGTGGTTCATGCCTGGTATGTTGTGGGTACGTGTTTCTCCAGGAATGTGTCAGGCAGGTGCGGGGATGAGTTTGGTTTTCGGCCTCATGTTTTCCAGGTAGAGTATAGGGCAGATGTGGATTATCACTGCAGATCCCCTGGAGCTTTGACAGCTGATCTCTGCTCTCCTGATACTTGCTAGGACTGGAAGTCGCTGTACACATGAAGCTTTGTAACAATGTCATGTAGTAAACATCCTCCACCGTCTTCACAGGGATAAGACAGACATAGACCTGAAGATTTATGCCTTTCTTTCTGCTCATTAAGTGGATATATGATATAATAGGGGTAAACGTGTGAGACCCCCAGCAGTCCTGTGAACGAGGTTCTAGCAGCTCCTGCCCTCAGTTATTGTTATTGTTGAGCAATTCCTTTCTAACTATTGCCGGGGGAATGTCGGTCACATCCAAAGATGTCTGATGCTCGCCCCCATTCACACAGGAGACAATTCCAAATTTATCAATTGTGGTTATATACTGATATTTCCACTTTGTCCTCCTGCGTCAGCAGCCATGAGATTTTCATGGAAAGGCTGTGGGATTACAGAAATTTCTTACAACTTCCGTAGACCCATCGTCTATGAGTCCGAACATCATCCCAGGACCTACAGGGCGGACTCACCACTATTGAGTCCACCGTACAAGAGGCCACTAGTGGAGAACATGTGACATCTACATAGCTAGGGCCAAGAGGAGACCACAACTGTCCAGGAAGATCATCGGGAGAGCATCCAATGATAGAAAACATCTCTAAGGATGCAGAATATTAGGACCTTCAGGATGCTCTGACCACCACTGAGGCCCCTGTGCAGGGGTGGCCTACTAGAGAAGATGTACATAGGACTTCTACATTGGGGTACCTAATAGGAGATCACCACTGTATAGGAAGATCATCCAGATAATATTCAGTGGTGGAAAACATATCTAAGGATGCAGAACTTCAGGACCTTCTGGAAGCTCTGACCACTACTGAGGCCCATGTGCAGGGGTGACCACTAGAGAGAATGTACATATGAAATCTATGTGGGGGTACCTGAGAGCAGACCATCACTATCCAGGAAGATGATCTGGAGAACACCCAATGAAGGAAAACATCTGTAAGGATGCAGAACATTAGGACCTTCAGGATGCTCTTGCCACTACTGAGGCCACCATGCAGGAGGCCACCACTAGAGAGGAAATGCACATGACATCTACGTAGCAGGTGCCAAAAGGAGACCACCATTTATCCAGGAAGATCATCCAGAGAACAAACAATGATGAAAAACTTCTGTAAGTATGTAGGACATCAGAACTTGCAAGATTCTCTTAGCGCTGCTGAGGCCACCATGCATTGGGTAACCTCTAGAGAGGACATATATTTGACATCTACTGTACATTGGAGGTACCCAGAAGGAGACCGGTAGAGAAGACCCGCACATTACCTGTGCATACTGGGTGCCAGGTGGAGATCACCACCCCTGTCCATGAAGATCAGCAACAAGATGCTGGAAGACGTCTCTAAGAATCCAAAACTATCTCACATACAGGAAGTCCTCAACCTACTGGGGCCGCCACGAAGCAGGCGACCATTGGATAGAGGGGCGTACATAAGATCTACATTGGGCAGCATGGTGGTGCAGTGGTTAGCACAGTAGCTTTGCAGCGCTGGAGTCCTGGGTTCAAACCCCACTAAGGACAACATCTGCAAAGAGTTTGTGTGTTCTCTCCGTGTCTGCATGGGTTTCCTCCGGGTTCTCTGGTATCCTCCCACATTCCAAAGACATACTGATAGGGAATTTGGATTGTGAGCCCCAATGGGGACAGCGATGATAATGTGTGCAGAACTGTAAAGCGCTGCGGAATATGTTAGCGCTATATAAAGATTATTATTATTATTATGAGTGCCAGGAGGAGACAACGGCTGATCAGAGGAACACGAACAGTGACCACCGAACATCTGGTTTATGGCAGTACATCTGGAGCAATGGGACCTAGACAGAATAGGATGACATAGAGTTTTGTGACCACAGGGGCAGAGGAAACGTGAGAACCAAACACAGCATTTTTCCAGAAGAAACCAATAATGTTCTAGCTTGAGCCTGTGGAGCTCAACATTGTGGGATCAACTATAAATGACTTAATGTACAGTGCAGGTTGGGAGATAATGTCAGAAAATAAAAGTTCAGCGCACAGTGGACCTTGTAATGAGAATATAACCTGTTGTGAAATTGGATTTTGGGCTCCCCCTGTGGCCACTGGTGGAATTGAACTGGTGTGCATCATCCTCTCTGTTCACCTGTTTCCATCAGGATGTGGGAGTCGCTATTTAGCCTTGCTCCTCTGTCACTTCCATGCCGGTCAACATTGTAATCAGAAGCCTTTCTGTGCATGTTCCTGCTGCTAGACAACTCCCAGCTAAGTTGGACTTTAGTCCTTGTTTGTTTTTGCATTTTGTTCCAGTTCACAGCTGTAGTTTCGTTTCTGTGTCTGGAAAGCTCTTGTGATCTGAAATTGCCACTCTGATGTTATGAGTTAATACTAGAGTCTTAAAGTAATTTCAGGATGGTATTTTGATAGGGTTTTCAGCTGACCATGAAAGTGCCCTTTCTGTCTTCCTGCTATCTAGTAAGCGGACCTCAATTTTGCTAAACCTATTTTCATACTACGTTTGTCATTTCATCTAAAATCACCGCCAATATTTGTGGGGGCCTCTGTCTGCCTTTCGGGGAAATTTCTCTAGAGGTGAGCCAGGACTATATTTTCCTTTGCCAGGATTAGTTAGTCCTCCGGCCGGCGCTGGGCGTCTAGGGATAAAACGCAGGCAACGCTACCCGGCTACTATTAGTTGTGCGGCAGGTTTAGTTCATGGTCAGTTTAAGTTTCCATCCTTCCAAGAGCTAGTTCTTATGTTTGCTGGGCTATGTTCTCTTGCCATTGAGAACCATAACAGTTTGACCGGCCAAAAAAGGGTTAAATTAATTGACAGAGAAAGGAGAAGACTGCTGAAGATTTTTTTTTTTTTTTTTTTTCCTCAGTTCTGAGTGTGCTTGTAATTGAATCTCTTGCAAGTCTGCCTATATTGCAGCCTTTCTCTCTCTCTCTCCTTCTAATCCTGGAATGGCTCTGTGTTCACCTGTTTAAAATGGATATTCAGAGTTTAGCTGCAGGTTTGAATAATCTCACCACGAAAGTTCAAAATTTACAAGATTTTGTTGTTCATGTTCCTATATCTGAACCTAGAATTCCTTTGCCTGAATTTTTCTCGGGGAATAGATCTTGCTTTCAAAATTTCAAAAATAATTGCAAGTTGTTTTTGTCCCTGAAATCTCGCTCTGCTGGAGATCCTGCTCAGCAGGTCAGGATTGTGATTTCCTTGCTCCGGGGCGACCCTCAGGATTGGGCTTTTGCATTGGCTCCAGGGGATCCTGCGTTGCTCAATGTGGATGCGTTTTTTCTGGCCTTGGGGTTGCTTTATGAGGAACCTCAGTTAGCAGTCAGAACTTCAGGCGGAAAAGGCCTTGATGTCCCTATCTCAGGGGCAAGACGAAGCTGAAATATACTGCCAGAAATTCCGTAAATGGGCTGTGCTTACTCAGTGGAATGAGTGCGCCCTGGCGGCGAATTTCAGAGAGGGTCTCTCTGATGCCATTAAGGATGTTATGGTGGGGTTCCCTGTGCCTGCGGGTCTGAATGAGTCCATGACAATGGCTATCCAGATCGATAGGCGTCTGCGGGAGCGCAAACCTGTGCACCATTTGGCGGTGTCTACTGAGAAGACGCCAGAGAATATGCAATGTGATAGAATTCTGTCCAGAAGTGAACGGCAGAATTTTAGACGAAAAAATGGGTTGTGCTTCTATTGCGGTGATTCAACTCATGTTATATCAGCATGCTCTAAGCGTACTAAGAAGCTTGATAAGTCTGTTTCAATTGGCACTTTACAGTCTAAGTTTATTCTTTCTGTGACCCTGATTTGTTCCTTATCATCTATTACCGCGGATGCCTATGTCGACTCTGGCGCCGCTTTGAGTCTTATGGATTGGTCCTTTGCCAAACGCTGTGGGTATGATTTGGAGCCTCTTGAAACTCCTATACCCCTGAAGGGGATTGACTCCACCCCATTGGCTAGCAATAAACCACAATACTGGACACAAGTAACTATGCGGATTAATCCGGATCACCAGGAGATTATTCGCTTTCTTGTGCTGTATAACCTACATGATGTGTTGGTGCTTGGATTGCCATGGCTGCAATCTCATAACCCAGTCCTTGACTGGAGAGCTATGTCTGTGTTAAGCTGGGGATGTAAGGGGACGCATGGGGACGTACCTGTGGTTTCCATTTCATCATCTATTCCCTCTGAGATTCCTGAATTCTTGACTGAATATCGTGACGTTTTTGAAGAACCTAAGCTTGGTTCATTACCTCCGCACCGGGAGTGCGATTGTGCCATAGATTTGATTCCGGGTAGTAAATACCCTAAGGGTCGTTTATTTAATCTGTCTGTGCCTGAGCATGCTGCTATGCGAGAATATATAAAGGAGTCCTTGGAAAAGGAACATATTCGTCCTTCATCATCTCCCTTAGGAGCCGGTTTTTTCTTTGTGGCTAAGAAAGATGGCTCTTTGAGGCCGTGCATTGATTATCGGCTTTTGAATAAAATCACGGTTAAATATCAATATCCGTTGCCACTGCTGACTGATTTGTTTGCTCGCATAAAGGGGGCCAAGTGGTTCTCTAAGATAGATCTCCGTGGGGCGTATAATTTGGTGCGAATTAAGCAGGGGGATGAGTGGAAAACCGCATTTAATACGCCCGAGGGCCACTTTGAGTATTTGGTGATGCCTTTTGGTCTTTCAAATGCCCCTTCAGTCTTTCAGTCCTTTATGCATGACATTTTCCGTGATTATTTGGATAAATTTATGATTGTGTATCTGGATGATATTTTGATTTTTTCGGATGACTGGGACTCTCATGTCCAGCAGGTCAGGAGGGTTTTTCAGGTTTTGCGGTCTAATTCCTTGTGTGTGAAGGGTTCTAAGTGCGTTTTTGGGGTTCAAAAGATTTCCTTTTTGGGATATATTTTTTCCCCCTCTTCCATCGAGATGGATCCTGTCAAGGTTCAGGCTATTTGTGATTGGACGCAACCCTCTTCTCTTAAGAGTCTTCAGAAATTTTTGGGCTTTGCTAACTTTTATCGTCGATTTATTGCTGGTTTTTCTGATGTTGTTAAGCCATTGACTGATTTGACTAAGAAGGGTGCTGATGTTGCTGATTGGTCCCCTGCTGCTGTGGAGGCCTTTCGGGAGCTTAAGCGCCGCTTTTCTTCCGCCCCTGTGTTGCGTCAGCCTGATGTTGCTCTTCCTTTTCAGGTTGAGGTCGACGCTTCTGAAATCGGAGCTGGGGCGGTTTTGTCGCAGAAAAGTTCCGATTGCTCCGTGATGAGACCTTGTGCTTTTTTCTCGCGTAAATTTTCGCCCGCCGAGCGGAATTATGATGTTGGGAATCGGGAGCTTTTGGCCATGAAGTGGGCTTTTGAGGAGTGGCGTCATTGGCTTGAGGGGGCTAGACATCAGGTGGTGGTATTGACTGACCACAAAAATCTAATTTATCTTGAGTCCGCCAGACGCCTGAATCCTAGACAGGCGCGCTGGTCGTTGTTTTTCTCTCGGTTTAATTTTGTGGTGTCCTACCTCCCGGGTTCTAAGAATGTTAAGGCGGATGCCCTTTCTAGGAGTTTTGAGCCTGACTCCCCTGGTAATTCTGAACCTACAGGTATCCTTAAGGATGGAGTGATATTGTCTGCCGTTTCTCCAGACCTGCGGCGGGCCTTGCAGGAGTTTCAGGCGGATAGACCTGATCGTTGCCCACCTGGTAGACTGTTTGTTCCTGATGATTGGACCAGTAAAGTCATTTCTGAGGTTCATTCTTCTGCGTTGGCAGGTCATCCTGGAATCTTTGGTACCAGGGATTTGGTGGCAAGGTCCTTCTGGTGGCCTTCCCTGTCTCGAGATGTGCGAGGCTTCGTGCAGTCTTGTGACGTTTGCGCTCGGGCCAAGCCTTGTTGTTCTCGGGCTAGTGGATTGTTGTTGCCCTTGCCTATCCCGAAGAGGCCCTGGACGCACATCTCGATGGATTTTATTTCGGATCTTCCTGTTTCTCAGAAGATGTCTGTCATCTGGGTGGTGTGTGATCGTTTCTCTAAGATGGTCCATTTGGTTCCCCTGCCTAAGTTGCCTTCTTCTTCCGAGTTGGTTCCTCTGTTTTTTCAAAATGTGGTCCGTTTGCATGGTATTCCGGAGAATATCGTTTCTGACAGAGGTACCCAATTCGTGTCTAGATTTTGGCGAGCATTCTGTGCTAGGATGGGCATAGATTTGTCTTTCTCGTCTGCTTTCCATCCTCAGACTAATGGCCAGACCGAGCGGACGAATCAGACCTTGGAGACATATTTGAGGTGTTTTGTGTCTGCAGATCAGGATGATTGGGTTGCTTTTTTGCCTTTAGCGGAGTTTGCCCTCAATAATCGGGCCAGCTCTGCCACCTTGGTGTCTCCCTTTTTCTGTAATTCGGGGTTTCATCCTCGATTTTCTTCTGGTCAGGTGGAATCTTCGGATTGTCCTGGAGTGGATGCTGTGGTGGAGAGGTTGCATCAGATTTGGGGGCAGGTAGTGGACAATTTGAAGTTGTCCCAGGAGAAGACTCAGCTTTTTGCCAACCGCCGGCGTCGGGTTGGTCCTCGGCTTTGTGTTGGGGACTTGGTGTGGTTGTCTTCTCGTTTTGTCCCTATGAGGGTTTCTTCTCCCAAGTTTAAGCCTCGGTTCATCGGCCCGTACAAGATATTGGAGATTCTTAACCCTGTGTCCTTCCGTTTGGACCTCCCTGCATCTTTTTCTATTCATAATGTTTTTCATCGGTCATTGTTGCGCAGGTATGAGGTACCGGTTGTGCCTTCCGTTGAGCCTCCTGCTCCGGTGTTGGTTGAGGGCGAGTTGGAGTACGTTGTGGAAAAAATCTTGGACTCCCGTGTTTCCAGACGGAAACTCCAGTATCTGGTCAAATGGAAGGGATACGGTCAGGAGGATAATTCTTGGGTGACTGCCTCTGATGTTCATGCCTCCGATTTGGTCCGTGCCTTTCATAGGGCTCATCCTGATCGCCCTGGTGGTTCTGGTGAGGGTTCGGTGCCCCCTCCTTGAGAGGGGGGTACTGTTGTGAAATTGGATTTTGGGCTCCCCCTGTGGCCACTGGTGGAATTGAACTGGTGTGCATCATCCTCTCTGTTCACCTGTTTCCATCAGGATGTGGGAGTCGCTATTTAGCCTTGCTCCTCTGTCACTTCCATGCCGGTCAACATTGTAATCAGAAGCCTTTCTGTGCATGTTCCTGCTGCTAGACAACTCCCAGCTAAGTTGGACTTTAGTCCTTGTTTGTTTTTGCATTTTGTTCCAGTTCACAGCTGTAGTTTCGTTTCTGTGTCTGGAAAGCTCTTGTGATCTGAAATTGCCACTCTGGTGTTATGAGTTAATGCTAGAGTCTTAAAGTAATTTCAGGATGGTATTTTGATAGGGTTTTCAGCTGACCATGAAAGTGCCCTTTCTGTCTTCCTGCTATCTAGTAAGCGGACCTCAATTTTGCTAAACCTATTTTCATACTACGTTTGTCATTTCATCTAAAATCACCGCCAATATTTGTGGGGGCCTCTGTCTGCCTTTCGGGGAAATTTCTCTAGAGGTGAGCCAGGACTATATTTTCCTTTGCCAGGATTAGTTAGTCCTCCGGCCGGTGCTGGGCGTCTATGGATAAAACGCAGGCAACGCTACCCGGCTACTATTAGTTGTGCGGCAGGTTTAGTTCATGGTCAGTTTAAGTTTCCATCCTTCCAAGAGCTAGTTCTTATGTTTGCTGGGCTATGTTCTCTTGCCATTGAGAACCATAACAATAACCCTCATCATCCCAACAACTAAACCAACACAAATGGCCGAAGAAGAGAAATGGAGAGAAACATCGCACATGAAGTCTGAGATCGGTGGACATCTATCAGAATCGCCACCTTGAGGTTGCTTCCAAGCAGATGACAAATCTGAAGCTTCGGGGTCGCCGTGTCATTCTGAAACAGTGCTCCAACTTACCATGTGACGTATATGATCGGGGTGTAGGAACCAGAAGAGCCGCCAGCCGTGTGACACAGAAGGCATCCGTCTGTACCAGCAGCAACGTGAGCTAACTCTGATCGCTGCTGTTGCTGTCAGTCACAATACGATCACAGGGAGCCAGTAGACTACTAAGGCAGCCAGGGACTTCCTGGAGACCTCCATGTCTGCCGCTCGGCCTGGCTCCCCGTGACACGCAGCCTCGGGCCGAGCTTCATAGGAGAATGTCGGCTACATTCTGCACTGTGGTATTTCAGTATATTTTCTGAGTGATTGTTGATTGATCGCAGGTAAAAAAGAAGAGTAAAAATATCTCTAAAAAGTATAAATAAAAGTAATTACATGAAAATGAACATACTTGGAATCTCTGAGTCTGTAAAAGTCCGACCAAAATATAAAATTAATTAAACCAAAAAAAATAATTAAGGCTCCAGAATTGCCTAAAAAGCGCAATAACACATTGTGTGTACCCCATGACTATATCAGTGAAGCTACAGCGCAGCGCGCAATACACTAGACCTCACACCGCACCATCAACAGAAACATAGAAATAAGGTCGAGGTCTGAAAAAATGGCCACTCGCGCCTTCATTTGTTCTTTGTTATTACAAAGCTGGGAGTTTTTTTTCCATTTTTCACTTCAGTCTATGGTAAAATGAATGGCGTCAATCTAAACTACAACTTGTCCCACAACAAATAAGCCCCTGTAAGGTTCTATCAGCGGGAAAATATGGCAATTATGGCATTTGAAAGGAGAGGAAAAAAAGTACAAAAATTAAACATCTGTAAGTGGTTGCCAAACGAAAAAAACATGGGGTCACTGATTGCTGAAAAGTTAGCATCATGTTCTGTACCGATGAGACCCAATATTGTACCATAGTGTGGGCCTACCAGAGGATCCTCCGCTACTCTGATGGGTCAGTCCTACCCTGGTAGCCTTCATAATAAAGGGGGCTGCAAACTAATAATGTCAGTGTCACAATTCTGCCTGGTGTCCCAGGAGCAGGGATTCCTTCCATGTCCCTAACGTTAGGGGGTGCCCTAGCTCGCCCTGCTTCCCAGATTACTTCTGATGGTGAAGATGCCAGGGCCACATACCTTGCCTTATCTCCTGAATCCGCCCTCAGTCTGTACCCTTCCCCCACCAAGGGAAGATGGGAGTAATAGTATGCCACAATACTCCAACTAGGCGGAGGCTATGTGCACACGCTGCAGAAAGGTGTGCGGATTTTTCCGCATCTATTTTGCTAAATCCGCAGAAAATCCACGCTGCGGAATTACCGCGGATTAACCATGGTTTTTTGTGCGGATTCCACCTGCGGTTTTACACCTGCGGATTCCTATTGAGGAGCAGGTGTAAACTGCTGCGGAATCCGCACAAAGAATTGACATGCTGCGGAATAAACAACGCAGCGTTTCTGCGCGTTTTTTTTCCACAGCATGTGCACTGCGGATTTTGTTTTCCATTGCTTTACATGGTACTGTAAACTCAGGGAAAACTGCTGCGAATCCGCAGCGGCCAATCCGCTTCGGATCCGCAGCAAAATCCGCAGCGTGTGCACATAGCCTAACAAGGTAATACGAACAGGGGTATCGAAAAATACCAAACATACAAATATACTCACATATAACAGAGGAATGCTGCAGGGAGTGGAGAATGGGGTTAAACCAAAGTAGGAGAAGGAAGGGATTTACCACACACTCAAAACCTAGCAACAATCACAAATAAGTCCACCAAACGCCTTCTCCAATAGCAACCACCAACAACCTCCAGCCATGCAGCATTAGCTAGCTCTGACAATTGAGTGCTAGCCAGGGCCCAGATTATATAGGAGATGGGAGTGGCCAACAGTGAACAGCTCAGAGCCTTAATGCAGGACAGCTTCCAGGAGCTCTCAACTGAGCAGATTAACCAGTGCACTGCTATAAGAAACCTGTGCCATTTAAAATGAAGGTGAAGTGCTTCTAATTAGTGCAAGAGTAGGAGAAATCGTATACTGCAGTCTCCTGGCTCCTGTCTATCGCGATAAATCTGTGACAGGCAGACTATAAATGATAACTTCTGACCATTAACTATAAATGTATATTGTTCTTTATTTTGTGCTAGAAATCTTCTACCCCTGAACTTTACTGCATCTCATTACCAGGAGGATGGATCTCGGGTTACAGAAACACCAGGGCATCTGGTAACTATATCACATAAATCTCTGTAAAAGAATACCTGCCATGAGGGGAGAAAAGCAAATGTATATAATACACCAGAAGCATCCAGATATAGTTATATTCTTGTACATAGGAGCAGTAGTATAGCAGTTATATTATTGTACATAGGGGGGCAGTATTATAGTAGTTATAGTCTCGTACATAGGGGCACTATTATAGTAGTTATATTCTTGTACATAGGGGCAGTATTATAGTAGTTATATTCTTGTTCATAGGGGGCAGTATTATAGTAGTTATATTCTTGTACATAGGAGCAGTAGTATAGCAGTTATATTCTTGTACATAGGAGCAGTATTATAGTAGTTATATTCTTGTACATAGGGGCGGTATTATAGTAGTTATATTCTTGTACATAGGGGCAGTATTATAGTAGTTATAGTCTCGTACATAGGGGCAGTATTATAGTAGTTATATTCTTGTATATAGGGGCAGTATTATAGTAGTTATATTCTTGTACATAGGGGCAGTATTATAGTAGTTATATTCTTGTACATAGGAGCAGTATTATAGTAGTTATATTCCTGTACATAGGAGCAGTATTATAGTAGTTATATTCTTGTACATAGGAGCGGTATTATAGTAGTTATATCCTTGTACATAGGAGCGGTATTATAGTAGTTATATTCTTGTACATAGGGGGCAGTATTATAGTAGTTATATTCTTGTACATAGAGGCAGTATTATAGTAGTTATATTCTTGTACATAGGGGCAGTATTATAGTAGTTATAGTCTCGTACATAGGGGCAGTATTATAGTAGTTATATTCTTGTATATAGGAGCAGTATTATAGTAGTTATATTCTTGTACATAGGGGCAGTATTATAGTAGTTATATTCTTGTACATAGGGGCAGTATTATAGTAGTTATATTCTTGTACATAGGGGCAGTATTATAGTAGTTATATTCTTGTACATAGGGGCAGTATCATAGTAGTTATATTCTTGTACATAGGAGCAGTATTATAGTAGTTATATTCTTGTACATAGGAGCAGTATTATAGTAGTTATAGTCTCGTACATAGGGGCAGTATTATAGTAGTTATATTTTTGTATATAGGGGCAGTATTATAGTAGTTATATTCTTGTACATAGGAGCAGTATTATAGTAGTTATATTCTTGTACATAGGGGCAGTATTATAGTAGTTATAGTCTCGTACATAGGGGCAGTATTATAGTAGTTATATTCTTGTATATAGGGGCAGTATTATAGTAGTTATATTCTTGTACATAGGGGCAGTATTATAGTAGTTATATTCTTGTACATAGGGGCAGTATTATAGTAGTTATATTCTTGTACATAGGGGCAGTATTATAGTAGTTATATTCTTGTACATAGGGGCAGTATTATAGTAATTATATTCTTGTACAGAGGGGCAGTATTATAGTAGTTATATTCTTGTATATAGGGGCAGTATTATAGTAGTTATATTCTTGTACAGAGGGGCAGTATTATAGTAGTTATATTCTTGTATATAGGGGCAGTATTATAGTAGTTATATTCTTGTACATAGGGGCAGTATTATAGTAGTTATATTCTGTACATAGGGGCAGTACTATAGTAGTTATATTCTTGTATATAGGGGCAGTATTATAGTAGTTATATTCTTGTAAATAGGAGCAGTATTATAGTAGTTATATTCCTCTACATAGGAGCAGTAATATAGTAGTTATATTCTTGTACATTGGGGCAGTAATATAGTAGTTATATTCTTGTACATAGAGGCAGTATTATAGTAGTTATATTCTTGTACATAGGAGCAGTAGTATAGCAGTTATATTATTGTACATAGGGGCAGTATTATAGTAGTTATATTCTTGTACATAGGGGCAGTATTATAGTAGTTATATTCTTGTACATAGGGGCAGTATTATAGTAGTTATATTCTTGTACCTAGGGGCAGTATTATAGTAGTTATATCCTTGTACATAGGAGCAGTATTATAGTAGTTATATTCCTCTACATAGGAGCAGTAATATAGTAGTTATATTCTTGTACATTGGGGCAGTATTATAGTAATTATATTCTTGTACAGAGGGGCAGTATTATAGTAGTTATATTCTTGTATATAGGGGCAGTATTATAGTAGTTATATTCTTGTACAGAGGGGCAGTATTATAGTAGTTATATTCTTGTATATAGGGGCAGTATTATAGTAGTTATATTCTTGTACATAGGGGCAGTATTATAGTAGTTATATTCTGTACATAGGGGCAGTACTATAGTAGTTATATTCTTGTATATAGGGGCAGTATTATAGTAGTTATATTCTTGTAAATAGGAGCAGTATTATAGTAGTTATATTCCTCTACATAGGAGCAGTAATATAGTAGTTATATTCTTGTACATTGGGGCAGTAATATAGTAGTTATATTCTTGTACATAGAGGCAGTATTATAGTAGTTATATTCTTGTACATAGGAGCAGTAGTATAGCAGTTATATTATTGTACATAGGGGCAGTATTATAGTAGTTATATTCTTGTACATAGGGGCAGTATTATAGTAGTTATATTCTTGTACATCGGAGCAGTATTATAGTAGTTATATTCTTGTACATAGGGGCAGTATTATAGTAGTTATATTCTTGTATATAGGGGCAGTATTATAGTAGTTATATTCTTGTAAATAGGAGCAGTATTATAGTAGTTATATTCTTGTACATAGGGGCAGTATTATAGTAGTTATATTCTTGTAAATAGGAGCAGTATTATAGTAGTTATATTCTTGTAAATAGGAGCAGTATTATAGTAGTTATATTCTTGTACATAGGAGCAGTATTATAGCAGTTATATTCTTGTACATAGGGGCTGTATTATAGCAGTTATATTCTGGTACATGGGGCAGTATTATAGTAGTTATATTCTTATACATAGGGGCAGTATTATAGTAATATTCTTGTACATGGGGCAGGATTATAGCAGTTATATTCTTATACATAGGGGCAGTATTATAGTAGATATATTCTTGTACATAGGAGCAGTATTATAGTAGTTATATTCTTGTACATAGGGGAAGTATTATAGTAGTTATATTCTTGTACATAGAGGCAGTATTATAGTAGTTATATTCTTGTACATAGGGGCAGTATTATAGTAGTTATATTCTTGTACATAGGAGCAGTATTATAGTAGTTATATTGTTGTACATAGGGGGCAGTATTATAGTAGTTATATTCTTGTACATAGGAGCAGTATTATAGTAATTATATTCTTGTACATAGGGGCAGTATTATAGTAGTTATATTCTTGTACATAGGGGCTGTATTATAGTAGTTATATTCTTGTACATAGGAGCAGTATTATAGTAGTTATATTCTTGTACATAGGGGCAGTATTATAGTAGTTATATTCTTGTACATAGGGGCAGTATTATAGTAGTTATATTCTTGTACATAGGGAGCAGTATTATAGTAGTTATATTCTTGTACATAGGGGCAGTATTATAGTAGTTATATTCTTGTACATAGGAACAGTATTATAGTAGTTATATTCTTGTACATAGGAGGCAGTATTATAGTAGTTATATTCTTGTACATAGGGGCAGTATTATAGTAGTTATATTCTTGTACATAGGAGGCAGTATTATAGTAGTTATATTCTTGTACATAGGGGCAGTATTATAGTAGTTATATTCTTGTATATAGGGGCAGTATTATAGTTATATTCTTGTACATATGGGCAGTATTATAGTAGTTATATTCTTGTACATAGGGGCAGTATTATAGTAGTTATATTCTTGTACATAGGGGCAGTATTATAGTAGTTATATTCTTGTACATAGGAGGCAGTATTATAGTAGTTATATTCTTGTACATAGGGGCAGTATTATAGTAGTTATATTCTTGTATATAGGGGCAGTATTATAGTTACATTCTTGTACATATGGGCAGTATTATAGTAGTTATATTCTTGTACATAGGGGCAGTATTATAGTAGTTATATTCTTGTACATAGGGGAAGTATTATAGTAGTTATATTCTTGTATATAGGAGCAGTATTATAGTAGTTATATTCTTGTACATAGGAGCAGTATTATAGTAGTTATATTCTTGTACATAGGAGCAGTATTATAGTAGTTATATTCTTGTACATAGGGGCAGTATTATAGTAGTTATATTCTTGTACATAGGGGCAGTATTACAGTAGTTATATTCTTGTACATAGGAGCAGTATTATAGTAGTTATATTCTTGTACATAGGGGCAGTATTATAGTAGTTATATTCTTGTACATAGGAGCAGTATTATAGCAGTTATATTATTGTACATAGGGGCAGTATTATAGTAGTCTTTTTCCTCAGTACTGCTGTCTCTTTTGTCCTCTCCTCACTCCTTCCATCTTTCCTGTCCTCACCTCACTCCCACTATTTCTTCTCTCCTCTCTCCTGATGTATCTCCCGTCCTCTTCTTCCTTCTGCTGTCTCTTCTGTCCTCATTCCTGCTCTCTCCAGCCTTGTCTCTTTTCTTCTTCCTCTTTCCAGCTCCTGCTCCTCTCTTCATACCTCACTCCTGCTACCTCTTATGTCCTGCTTATCCCACACATAGCTCATTTGTGTAAATAAGAGGCGCTCTCTGAACCTGTGTCTGCTGCCAGGCTCACTGCTGTTATACCGGATCAGTGGAGGGAATCACCGGATCTGTGGCCTCAGTCTGCACTTGTCATGGTGTCAGGTGAGAATTTACATAATATCACAGATAGAGATGTTTATACAGGTTTATACAGCCACCACTAGGGGGAGCTCACTGCATACAGATTTATACAGCCACCACTAGGGGGAGCTCACTACATACAGATTTATACAGATCCCCTGTTTTGAGTTCCCTCAATTGGCAATAGTATCTATTCACATATCTGAATATAAATACATATACAGGTCCTTCTCAAAAAATTAGCATATAGTGTTAAATTTCATTATTTACCATAATGTAATGATTACAATTAAACTTTCATATATTATAGATTCATTATCCACCAACTGAAATTTGTCAGGTCTTTTATTGTTTTAATACTGATGATTTTGGCATACAACTCCTGATAACCCAAAAAACCTGTCTCAATAAATTAGCATATTTCACCCGTCCAATCAAATAAAAGTGTTTTTTAATAACAAACAAAAAAACCATCAAATAATAATGTTCAGTTATGCACTCAATACTTGGTCGGGAATCCTTTGGCAGAAATGACTGCTTCAATGCGGCGTGGCATGGAGGCAATCAGCCTGTGACACTGCTGAGATGTTATGGAGGCCCAGGATGCTTCAATAGCGGCCTTAAGCTCATCCAGAGTGTTGGGTCTTGCGTCTCTCAACTTTCTCTTCACAATATCCCACAGATTCTCTATGGGGTTCAGGTCAGGAGAGTTGGCAGGCCAATTGAGCACAGTAATACCATGGTCAGTAAACCATTTACCAGTGGTTTTGGCACTGTGAGCAGGTGCCAGGTCGTGCTGAAAAATGAAATCTTCATCTCCATAAAGCATTTCAGCCGATGGAAGCATGAAGTGCTCCAAAATCTCCTGATAGCTAGCTGCATTGACCCTGCCCTTGATGAAACACAGTGGACCAACACCAGCAGCTGACATGGCACCCCACACCATCACTGACTGTGGGTACTTGACACTGGACTTCAGGCATTTTGGCATTTCCTTCTCCCCAGTCTTCCTCCAGACTCTGGCACCTTGATTTCCGAATGACATGCAAACACTTAGCAACAGTCCAGTGCTGCTTCTCTGTAGCCCAGGTCAGGCGCTTCTGCCGCTGTTTACCTGGGGAATGCGGCACCTGTAGCCCATTTCCTGCACACGCCTGTGCACGGTGGCTCTGGATGTTTCCACACCAGACTCAGTCCACAGCTTCCTCAGGTTCCCCAAGGTCTGGAATCGGTCCTTCTCCACAATCCTCCTCAGGGTCCGGTCACCTCTTCTCGTTGTACAGCGTTTTCTGCCACATTGTTTCCTTCCAACAGACTTACCATTGAGGTGCCTTGATACAGCACTCTGGGAACAGCCTATTTGTTGAGAAATTTCTTTCTGGGTCTTACCCTCTTGCTTGAGGGTGTCAATGATGGCCTTCTTGACATCTGTCAGGTCGCTAGTCTTACCCATGATGGGGGTTTTGAGTAATGAACCAGGCAGGGAGTTTTTAAAAGCCTCAGGTATCTTTTGCATGTGTTTAGAGTTAATTAGTTGATTCAGAAGATTAGGTGTCATGATCTCTGCAGGCAGAGATCACAGCAAGCCTATAGAGGGACAAGCTCTCGGAAGATGGAACTATACTGACCATGAACTAAGCCTGCCGCGCAACTAGAAATAGCCAGGTAGCATTTCCTATTTATAGCTAGATGCCCAGCTCTGGCCTAAGACCTAAATAGCTAGCAGAGGGAAATATAAGACCTGGCTCACCTCTAGAGAAATATTCCAAAGAAGACAGTAGCCCCCCACATATAATGACGGTGAGTTCAGATGAAACAACAAACGCAGCAGGAAAATAGTCTTAGCAAATTTGAGGTCCGCTTACTAGATAGCAGAAGACAGATAGTATACTTTCATGGTCAGCAGAAAAACACTAACAAAACACCATCCAGAGATTACCTTAAACTCTGGCATTAACTCATAACGCCAGAGTAGCAATCCCTGATCAACGAGAGCTTTCCAGACACAGTAACAAAACTTCAGCTGTGAACTGGAACAAATAGGCAAAACAAAACATGGACAAAAGTCCAACTTATCTAGTAGTAGTCTAGAAGCAGGAACAAGCACTGAGAGGCATCAGATAACATTGTTGACCGGCAAGAAACCACCAGAGAAATGAGCTTAAATAGCGACACCCACTACTGATGGAACCAGGTGAAACAGGAAAGAGGATGACAAGTCCAATTCCACAAGCGGCCACCGGGGGAGCCCAAAATCCAAATTCACAACAGTACCCCCCCCTCAAGGAGGGGGCACCGAACCCTCACCAGATCCACCAGGGCGACCAGGATGAGCCCTATGGAAGGCACGAACAAGATCAGAAGCATGAACATCAGATGCATTGACCCAAGAATTATCCTCCTGGCCGTAACCCTTCCAGTTGACCAGATACTGGAGTCTCCGTCTGGAAACACGAGAGTCCAAAATTTTCTCCACAACGTACTCCAACTCACCCTCAACCAACACCGGAGCAGGAGGCTCAACTGAAGGTACCACAGGTACCTCATACCTGCGCAATAACGACCGATGAAAAACGTTATGAATGGAAAAGGACGCAGGGAGGTCCAAACGGAAAGAAACAGGATTAAGAATCTCCAATATTCTATAAGGGCCGATGAACCGAGGTTTAAACTTAGGAGAAGAGACCCTCATAGGGACAAAACGAGAAGACAACCACACCAAATCTCCAACACAAAGCCGAGAACCAACACGACGATGACGGTTGGCAAAACGCTGAGTCTTCTCCTGGGACAACTTCAAATTGTCCATAACCTGCCCCCAGATGTGATGCAATCTCTCCACCACCGCATCCACTCCAGGACAATCCGAGGATTCCACCTGACCGGAGGAAAATCGAGGGTGAAACCCCGAATTACAGAAAAACGGGGACACCAAGGTGGAAGAGCTGGCCCGATTATTGAGGGCGAACTCTGCCAATGGCAAAAAAGCAACCCAATCATCCTGGTCAGCAGAGACAAAACACCTCAGATATGTCTCCAGGGTCTGATTAGTCCGCTCGGTCTGGCCATTAGTCTGAGGGTGAAAAGCAGATGAAAAAGACAAATCTATGCCCATCCTAGCACAGAATGCCCGCCAAAATCTAGACACAAATTGGGTACCTCTGTCAGAAACAATATTCTCAGGAATACCGTGCAATCGGACAACATTCTGAAAAAACAGAGGAACCAACTCAGAAGAAGAAGGCAACTTGGGCAGAGGAACCAAATGGACCATTTTAGAGAAACGGTCACAGACCACCCAGATGACAGACATCTTCTGGGAAACAGGCAGATCTGAAATAAAATCCATCGAGATGTGTGTCCAAGGCCTCTTAGGAATAGGCAAGGGCAACAGCAGTCCGCTAGCCCGAGAACTACAAGACTTGGCCCGAGCACAAACGTCACATGACTGCACAAAGACTCGCACATCTCGTGACAGGGAAGGCCACCAGAAGGATCTTGCCACCAAATCCCTGGTACCAAAAATTCCGGGATGACCTGCCAATGCAGAAGAATGTACCTCAGAGATGACTCTGCTGGTCCAATCATCCGGAACAAACAGTCTATCAGGCGGACAACGATCCGGTCTATCCGCCTGAAACTCTTGCAAGGACCGCCGCAGATCAGGAGAAACGGCCGACAAAATTACTCCCTCCCTAAGGATACCTGTGGGTTCAGAATTACCAGGAGAGTCCGGGTCAAAACTCCTAGAAAGGGCATCTGCCTTAACATTCTTAGAACCCGGTAGGTATGACACCACAAAATTAAAGCGAGAAAAAAATAAAGACCAGCGCGCCTGTCTAGGATTCAGGCGTCTGGCAGTCTCAAGATAAATCAAATTTTTGTGGTCAGTCAATACCACCACCTGATGCCTAGCCCCCTCGAGCCAATGGCGCCACTCCTCAAACGCCCACTTCATGGCCAAAAGCTCCCGATTCCCAACATCATAATTCCGCTCTGCGGGCGAAAATTTGCGAGAAAAGAAGGCACAAGGTCTAATGACGGAGCAGTCGGAACCTTTCTGCGACAACACTGCCCCAGCTCCGATCTCCGAAGCGTCAACCTCAACCTGAAAAGGCAGATTCACATCAGGCTGACGCAACACAGGGGCAGAGGCAAAACGGCGCTTAAGCTCCTGAAAGGCCTCTACAGCATGAGGGGACCAATTAGCAACATCAGCGCCTTGTCTGGTCAAATCAGTCAGTGGTTTAACGACATCCGAAAAACCAGCAATAAATCGGCGGTAAAAGTTGGCAAAGCCCAAAAATCTCTGAAGACCCTTAAGAGAGGAGGGCTGAGTCCAGTCACAAATAGCTTGCACCTTGACGGGATCCATCTCAATGGAAGAGGGAGAAAAAATATACCCCAAAAAGGAAATTTTCTGGACCCCAAAAACGCACTTAGACCCCTTCACACATAAAGAATTAGACCGCAGAACCTGAAAAACTCTCCTGACCTGCTGGACATGAGAGTCCCAGTCATCAGAAAAAATCAGAATATCATCCAGATATATTATCATAAATTTATCCAGAAAATCGCGGAAAATATCATGCATAAAAGACTGGAAAACTGAAGGGGCATTAGAAAGACCAAAAGGCATGACCAAATACTCAAAGTGGCCCTCGGGCGTATTAAATGCGGTCTTCCACTCATCCCCCTGCCTGATCCGCACCAAATTATACGCCCCACGAAGATCAATTTTAGAGAACCACTTAGCACCCTCTATACGAGCAAACAAATCAGTAAGCAATGGCAATGGGTATTGATACTTAACAGTGATCTTATTCAGAAGCCGATAATCAATACATGGTCTCAAAGAGCCGTCTTTTTTTGAGACAAAGAAAAACCCAGCTCCCAAGGGAGAAGAAGATGGACGAATATGTCCCTTTTCCAAAGACTCCTTTATATATTCCCGCATAGCAGCATGTTCCGGCACAGACAGATTAAACAAACGACCCTTGGGATATTTACAACCCGGTATCAAATCTATGGCACAATCGCACTCACGGTGCGGAGGTAACGACCCAAGCTTGGGTTCGTCAAAGACGTCTTGATAATCAGAGAGGAACTCAGGGACTTCAGAGGGAATGGACGACGAAATAGAAACCAAAGGTAAGTCCCCATGAATACCCTTACATCCCCAGCTCAACACAGACATTGCTCTCCAGTCCAAGACTGGGTTGTGAGACTGCAACCATGGCAATCCCAGTACCAAATCGTCATGTAAATTATACAGCACCAGGAAACGAATAATCTCCTGGTGATCCGGATTGATACGCATGGTTACTTGTGTCCAGTATTGTGGTTTATTATTAGCCAATGGGGTGGAGTCAATCCCCTTCAGAGGAATAAGAGTCTCCAAAGGCTCTAAATCAAAACCACAACGATTGGCAAAGGACCAATCCATAAGACTCAGAGCGGCGCCAGAGTCAACATAGGCGTCCGTGGCAATGGATGACAAAGAGCAAATCAGGGTTACAGACAAAATAAACTTAGACTGAATGGTGCCAATGGAAACAGACTTATCAAGCTTCTTTGTACGCCTAGAGCATGCTGATATAACATGAGTAGAATCCCCACAATAGAAACACAATCCATTCTTCCGTCTAAAATTCTGTCGCTCGCTCCTGGACAGAATTCTATCACACTGCATACTTTCTGGCGTCTTTTCCATAGACACCGCCAGATGGTGCACCGGTTTGCGCTCCCGCAGACGCCTATCAATCTGAATAGCCATTGTCATGGACTCATTCAGACCTGCAGGCACAGGGAACCCCACCATAACATCCTTAACGGCATCAGAGAGACCTTCTCTGAAAGTTGCCGCCAAGGCGCACTCATTCCACTGAGTAAGCACAGACCATTTACGGAATTTTTGGCAGAAAACTTCAGCTTCGTCTTGCCCCTGAGATAGTGCCATCAAAGTTTTTTCTGCCTGAAGTTCCAAATGAGGTTCCTCATAAAGCAAGCCCAAGGCCAGAAAAAACGCATCCACATCGCGTAACGCAGGATCCCCTGCTGGCAATGAGAAGGCCCAATCTTGAGGGTCACCCCTGAGCAAGGAAATCACAATCCTAACCTGCTGAGCAGGGTCTCCAGCTGAACGAGACTTCAGGGACAAATAAAGCTTACAATTATTTCGGAAATTCTGGAAGCTAGCTCTATTCCCTGTGAAGAACTCCGGCAAAGGAATTCTCGGCTCAGATACCGGAGCATGTACCACAAAATCTTGTAAATTTTGTACTTTCGTGATGAGATTATTCAAACCCGCAGTTACACTCTGGAGATCCATTATTGTCAGGTGCACACAGAGCCATACAGAGATTAGGAGGAGAGAGAGAAAAAAGACTGCAGCAAGGCAGACTGGAGGAAAAAAAAAAAAAAATTCCAGCAGACTTCTTATAACTCTCCTTTCTCAACCTGGGTCTTTAACACTTTACTGGCCGGTCAAACTGTCATGATCTCTGCAGGCAGAGATCACAGCAAGCCTATAGAGGGACAAGCTCTCGGAAGATGGAACTATACTGACCATGAACTAAGCCTGCCGCGCAACTAGAAATAGCCAGGTAGCATTTCCTATTTATAGCTAGATGCCCAGCTCTGGCCTAAGACCTAAATAGCTAGCAGAGGGAAATATAAGACCTGGCTCACCTCTAGAGAAATATTCCAAAGAAGACAGTAGCCCCCCACATATAATGACGGTGAGTTCAGATGAAACAACAAACGCAGCAGGAAAATAGTCTTAGCAAATTTGAGGTCCGCTTACTAGATAGCAGAAGACAGATAGTATACTTTCATGGTCAGCAGAAAAACACTAACAAAACACCATCCAGAGATTACCTTAAACTCTGGCATTAACTCATAACGCCAGAGTAGCAATCCCTGATCAACGAGAGCTTTCCAGACACAGTAACAAAACTTCAGCTGTGAACTGGAACAAATAGGCAAAACAAAACATGGACAAAAGTCCAACTTATCTAGTAGTAGTCTAGAAGCAGGAACAAGCACTGAGAGGCATCAGATAACATTGTTGACCGGCAAGAAACCACCAGAGAAATGAGCTTAAATAGCGACACCCACTACTGATGGAACCAGGTGAAACAGGAAAGAGGATGACAAGTCCAATTCCACAAGCGGCCACCGGGGGAGCCCAAAATCCAAATTCACAACAATTAGGGTAATAGGTCGTTTAGAGAACCTTTTCTTGATATGCTAATTTATTGAGACAGGTTTTTTGGGTTATCAGGAGTTGTAGGCCAAAATCATCAGTATTAAAACAATAAAAGACCTGACAAATTTCAGTTGGTGGATAATGAATCTATAATATATGAAAGTTTAATTGTAATCATTACATTATGGTAAATAATGAAATTTAACACTATATGCTAATTTTTTGAGAAGGACCTGTATATACACACAGTCGGTATGGAAAGCATTCACACCCCTTTAAATTTTTTACTTTTTGTTTCATTGCAGCCATTTGGTAATTTAATTTAAAAAAAGTCAATTTTTTCTCATTAATGTTCACTCTGTGCCCCATCTTTACTGAAAACAAACAGAAATATAGGAATTTGTGCAAATTTATTAAAAAAGAAAAACTGAAATCTGCCATGGTCATAAGTCTTCAGCCCCTTTGATCAGTATTGAGTAGAAGCCCCTTTTGATCTAGTACAGCCATGAGTCTTCTTGGGAATGATACAAGTTTTTCCCCCCTGGATTTGGGGATCCTCGGCCAGTCTTCCTTGCAGATCCTCTCCAGTTCCGTCAGGTTGGATGGTGAACGTTGGTGGACGCCATTTTCAGGTCTCTCCAGAGAGGCTCCATTGGGTTTAGGTCAGGGCTCTGGCTGGGCCGGTCAGGAATGGTCACAGAGTTGTTCTGAAGCTGCTCCTTTGTTATTTTAGCTGTGTGCTTAGGGTCATTGAACCTTCGCCCAAGTCTGAGGTCCAGAGCACTGTGGAAGAGGTTTTCATCCAGGATATCTCTGTACTTGGCTGCATTCATGTTTCATTCATTGACAACCAGTCATCCTGTCCCTGCAGCTGAAAAACACCCCCAAAGCATGATGCTGCCACCACCATGCTTCACTGTAGGGATTGTATTGGGCAGGTGATCTTTTTAGTCATAGACCTGAGACAGGGACAAGGGGGCATCCTCTACGTCTGGAGGAAAGAAGGTTTAAGCATAATAACAGACGCGGATTCTTTACTGTAAGAGCAGTGAGACTATGGAACTCTCTGCCGTATGATGTTGTAATGAGTGATTCATTAATTACATTTAAGAGGGGACTGGATACCTTTCTGGAAAAGTATAATATTACAGGGTATATACACTAGATTCCTTGATAGGGCGTTGATTCTGGGAACTAGTCTGATTGCCATATGTGGAGTCGGGAAGGAATTTTTTTTCCCAATGTGGAGCTTACTCTTACCACATGGTTTTTTTTTGCCTTCCTCTGGATCCACATGTTAGGGCATGTTAGGTTAGGCTATGGGTTGGACTAGATGGACTTAAAGTCTTCCTTCAACCTTAATAACTATGTAACTATGAGCAGTGCCTGGTTTTCTCCACACAAACTGCTTAGAATTATCACCATAAAGGTCTATCTTCATCTCATCAGACCAGAGAATCTTATTTCTCATAGTCTGGAGTCCTTCATGTGTTTTTAGCAAACTCTATGCGGCTTTCATATGTCTTGCACTGAGGAGAGGCTTCCGTCGGGCCACTCTGCCATAAAGGCCTGACTAGTGGAGGGCTGCAGTGATAGGTGACTTTGTGGAACTTTCTCCCATCTCCCTGCTGCATCTCTGGAGCTCAGCCAGTGATCTTGGGGCTCTTCACCTCTCACCAAGGCTCTTCTCCCACAATTGCTCAGTTTGGCTGGACGGCCAGGTCTAGGAAGACTTCTGGTGGTCTCAAACTTCTTCCATTTAAGGATTATGGAGGCCACTGTGCTCTTAGGAACCGTGAGTACTGCAGACATTCTGTTGTAACCTTGGCCAGATCTGTGCCTTACCACAATTCTGTCTCTGAGCTCCTTGGCCAGTTCCTTTGACCTCATAATCCTCATTTGGTCTGACATGCACGGTGAGCTGTGAGGTCTTATATAGACAGGTGTGCGCCTTTCCAAACCAAGTCCTATCAATGTAATTACACACAGCTGGACTCCAATGAAGGCGTAGAACCATCTCAAGGAGGATCACAAGGAAATGGACAGCATGGGACTTACATATGAGTGTCTGAGCAAAGAGTCTGAAGACTTATGACCATGGAATAGTTCAGTTTTTCTTTTTTTAATACATTTTCAAAAATGTCTCCTTTTTGTTTTCAGCCAAGATGGGGTGCAGAGTGAACATTAACGAGAAAAAATGAACTTTTTTGAATTTACCAAATAGCTGCTATGAAACAGAGAGTGAAAAATTTAAGATGGTCTGAATACTTTCCGTACCCACTGTGTGTGTATACTGTATATATATATTTCTTACAGCGGTTATATAACTATTGGAGATGAGACATACAGCATTGACCCTGGCTCATCGAGATCATCAGACCACGTCATTACTATTCTTCACAACAAGCAGCTGATGGCCGACTCTCACCAGCGTCAGCAGCGCTCGCTACGGTCCATCATCAGAGAGGTATGACATGGGGTGTGTGAGACACTGGGGTCCTCTGGGTTATGTACCCTTAGTATTAGAAGCGCTGATCTCCATGTCTGATGCTGATGTCGTAGGGTCAGCGACAGATCTACAACATTGAGCTGTTCCTGGTGGCTGATCAGAAGGAGGTAAGCGTTCTCCACCACTGGAGCTGAGTCTAGGACGCCATCGTCCGGACTAGTGTTATTACGGATTTTCAGTTGTCTCTGCGGCTGCATATTATTAATGACCAATGTCCTCGTTCTGCAGTATCAGCGCCATGGAGCAGACCTGGAGAAGACCAGACACCATCTTATCTCGGTGGCTCACCACCTAAACCAGGTACAGCAGGGGTCTCCCATGTAACGGACTTTCAGCAGCGTCCTCCCCGGATCTCACTGAGAAATGTTTTATTTTACTTTGCTAGATATTATCAAGGATCAACTTCCAGGTCTTCCTTGTGGGGGTGGAGATCTGGACACAAGAAAACAAAGCTGTGGTGTCAGAGAAGGCCTCCACCACCCTGCAGAGGTTCCTGCAGTGGAGGACTGAGGACGTGCTGCCTCGCAAGCATCACGATAATATCCAGCTCATCAGGTTTGTGTCCCTACAATCTCCGCTGTCTAGAGTCTTCCAGAGTCACAGACTTCAAATCTCAGAACTTTCCTTATTGAATTTTTCCTACTTTTAAAATTGTGCGCAAAATATTTTCTTCTTCACCGCATGTCTATCATATGTGACGTCCTTCATGGCCTCCTCTCTTCCGTCCAGTGGCGCCCACTTCAAGAACCATGCATTGGGGGAGGCGTACCTGGCCAAGATGTGCACCGAGACTCAGAGCGGGGGAGTCATAAAGGTAAAGAGTTGCTGGACAGTCAGAGAGGAGGCGGTGGTCGGGGTTAAGACTGTTGTTGGGGGTGAGACTGCCGTCAAAGGGGAGGCTGTGGTTAGACTTGAGGCTTTAAATGGGGATTAGACTGTAGAGATGAGCCTGTAATTGGAGGTGAGGCTATAGATGAGGATTAGACTGTAGAGGAAAGGCTGTAGATGGAGGTGAGGCTATAGATGAGGATTAGACTGTAGAGGAAAGGCTGTAGATGGAGGTGAGGCTATAGATGAGGATTAGACTGTAGAGGAAAGGCTGTAGATGGAGGTGAGGCTATAGATAAGGATTAGACTGTAGAGGAAAGGCTGTAGATGGAGGTGAGGCTATAGATGAGGATTAGACAGTAGAGGAAAGGCTGTAGATGGAGGTGAGGCTATAGATGAGGATTAGACTGTAGAGGAAAGGCTGTAGATGGAGGTGAGGCTATAGATGAGGATTAGACTGTAGAGGAAAGGCTGTAGATGGAGGTGAGGCTATAGATAAGACTGTAGAGGAAAGGCTGTAGATGGAGGTGAGGCTATAGAAGAGGATAAGACTGTAGAGGAAAGGCTGTAGATGGAGGTGAGGCTATAGAAGAGGATTAGACTGTAGAGGAAAGGCTGTAGATGGAGGTGAGGCTATAGATGAGGATTAGCCTGTAGAGGAAAGGCTGTAGATGGAGGTGAGGCTATAGATGAGGATTACACTGTAGAGGAAAGGCTGTAGATGGAGGTGAGGCTATAGATGAGGATTAGACTGTAGAGGAAAGGCTGTAGATGGAGGTGAGGCTATAGATGAGGATTAGACTGTAGAGGAAAGGCTGTAGATGGAGGTGAGGCTATAGATGAGGATTAGACTGTAGAGGAAAGGCTATAGATGGAGGTGAGGCTACAGATGAGGATTAGACTGTAGAGGAAAGGCTATAGATGGAGGTGAGGCTACAGATGAGGATAAGACTGTAGAGGAAAGGCTGTAGATGGAGGTGAGGCTATAGATGAGGATTAGACAGTAGAGGAAAGGCTGTAGATGGAGGTGAGGCTATAGATGAGGATTAGACTGTAGAGGAAAGGCTGTAGATGGAGGTGAGGCTATAGATAAGACTGTAGAGGAAAGGCTGTAGATGGAGGTGAGGCTATAGATAAGGATTAGACTGTAGAGGAAAGGCTGTAGATGGAGGTGAGGCTATAGATGAGGATAAGACTGTAGAGGAAAGGCTGTAGATGGAGGTGAGGCTATAGATAAGGATTAGACTGTGGAGGAAAGGCTGTAGATGGAGGTGAGGCTATAGATGAGGATTACACTGTAGAGGAAAGGCTGTAGTTGGAGGTGAGGCTATAGATGAGGATTAGACTGTAGAGGAAAGGCTGTAGATGGAGGTGAGGCTATAGATGAGGATTACACTGTAGAGGAAAGGCTGTAGATGGAGGTGAGGCTATAGATGAGGATTAGACTGTAGAGGAAAGGCTGTAGATGGAGGTGAGGCTATAGATGAGGATTACACTGTAGAGGAAAGGCTGTAGATGGAGGTGAGGCTATAGATGAGGATAAGACGGTAGAGGAAAGGCTGTAGATGGAGGTGAGGCTATAGATAAGGATTAGACTGTAGAGGAAAGGCTGTAGATGGAGGTGAGGCTATAGATGAGGATTAGACTGTAGAGGAAAGGCTGTAGATGGAGGTGAGGCTATAGATGAGGATTAGACTGTAGAGGAAAGGCTGTAGTTGGAGGTGAGGCTATAGATGAGGATTACACTGTAGAGGAAAGGCTGTAGATGGAGGTGAGGCTATAGATGAGGATTAGACTGTAGAGGAAAGGCTGTAGATGGAGGTGAGGCTATAGATAAGGATTAGACTGTAGAGGAAAGGCTGTAGATGGAGGTGAGGCTATAGATGAGGATTAGACTGTAGAGGAAAGGCTGTAGATGGAGGTGAGGCTATAGATGAGGATTAGACTGTAGAGGAAAGGCTGTAGATGGAGGTGAGGCTATAGATAAGACTGTAGAGGAAAGGCTGTAGATGGAGGTGAGGCTATAGATGAGGATTAGCCTGTAGAGGAAAGGCTGTAGTTGGAGGTGAGGCTATAGATAAGGATTAGACGGTAGAGGAAAGGCTGTAGATGGAGGTGAGGCTATAGATGAGGATAAGACTGTAGAGGAAAGGCTGTAGATGGAGGTGAGGCTATAGATAAGGATTAGACTGTGGAGGAAAGGCTGTAGATGGAGGTGAGGCTATAGATGAGGATTACACTGTAGAGGAAAGGCTGTAGTTGGAGGTGAGGCTATAGATGAGGATTAGACTGTAGAGGAAAGGCTGTAGATGGAGGTGAGGCTATAGATGAGGATTACACTGTAGAGGAAAGGCTGTAGATGGAGGTGAGGCTATAGATGAGGATTAGACTGTAGAGGAAAGGCTGTAGATGGAGGTGAGGCTATAGATGAGGATTACACTGTAGAGGAAAGGCTGTAGTTGGAGGTGAGGCTATAGATGAGGATTACACTGTAGAGGAAAGGCTGTAGATGGAGGTGAGGCTATAGATGAGGATTAGACTGTAGAGGAAAGGCTGTAGATGGAGGTGAGGCTATAGATAAGGATTAGACTGTAGAGGAAAGGCTGTAGATGGAGGTGAGGCTATAGATGAGGATTAGACTGTAGAGGAAAGGCTGTAGATGGAGGTGAGGCTATAGATAAGACTGTAGAGGAAAGGCTGTAGATGGAGGTGAGGCTATAGATGAGGATAAGACTGTAGAGGAAAGGCTGTAGTTGGAGGTGAGGCTATAGATGAGGATTACACTGTAGAGGAAAGGCTGTAGATGGAGGTGAGGCTATAGATGAGGATTAGACTGTAGAGGAAAGGCTGTAGATGGAGGTGAGGCTATAGATGAGGATTAGACTGTAGAGGAAAGGCTGTAGATGGAGGTGAGGCTATAGATGAGGATTAGACTGTAGAGGAAAGGCTGTAGATGGAGGTGAGGCTATAGATAAGGATTAGCCTGTAGAGGAAAGGCTGTAGATGGAGGTGAGGCTATAGATGAGGATTACACTGTAGAGGAAAGGCTGTAGATGGAGGTGAGGCTATAGATGAGGATTAGACTGTAGAGGAAAGGCTGTAGATGGAGGTGAGGCTATAGATGAGGATTAGACTGTAGAGGAAAGGCTGTAGATGGAGGTGAGGCTATAGATAAGGATTAGACTGTAGAGGAAAGGCTGTAGATGGAGGTGAGGCTATAGATGAGGATTAGACTGTAGAGGAAAGGCTGTAGATGGAGGTGAGGCTATAGATAAGGATTAGACTGTAGAGGAAAGGCTGTAGATGGAGGTGAGGCTATAGATGAGGATTAGCCTGTAGAGGAAAGGCTGTAGATGGAGGTGAGGCTATAGATAAGACTGTAGAGGAAAGGCTGTAGATGGAGGTGAGGCTATAGATAAGGATTAGACTGTAGAGGAAAGGCTGTAGATGGAGGTGAGGCTATAGATGAGGATTAGACTGTAGAGGAAAGGCTGTAGTTGGAGGTGAGGCTATAGATGAGGATAAGACTGTAAAGGAAAGGCTGTAGATGGAGGTGAGGCTATAGATAAGGATTAGACTGTAGGGGAAAGGCTGTAGATGGAGGTGAGGCTATAGATGAGGATTACACTGTAGAGGAAAGGCTGTAGATGGAGGTGAGGCTATAGATGAGGATTAGACTGTAGAGGAAAGGCTGTAGATGGAGGTGAGGCTATAGATGAGGATAAGACTGTAGAGGAAAGGCTGTAGATGGAGGTGAGGCTATAGATGAGGATAAGACGGTAGAGGAAAGGCTGTAGTTGGAGGTGAGGCTATAGATGAGGATTAGACTGTAGAGGAAAGGCTGTAGTTGGAGGTGAGGCTATAGATGAGGATAAGACTGTAGAGGAAAGGCTGTAGATGGAGGTGAGGCTATAGATAAGACTGTAGAGGAAAGGCTGTAGATGGAGGTGAGGCTATAGATGAGGATAAGACTGTAGAGGAAAGGCTGTAGATGGAGGTGAGGCTATAGATGAGGATTAGACTGTAGAGGAAAGGCTGTAGATGGAGGTGAGGCTATAGATGAGGATAAGACTGTAGAGGAAAGGCTGTAGATGGAGGTGAGGCTATAGATGAGGATAAGACTGTAGAGGAAAGGCTGTAGATGGAGGTGAGGCTATAGATAAGGATTAGACTGTAGAGGAAAGGCTGTAGATGGAGGTGAGGCTATAGATGAGGATTAGACTGTAGAGGAAAGGCTGTAGATGGAGGTGAGGCTATAGATGAGGATTACACTGTAGAGGAAAGGCTGTAGATGGAGGTGAGGCTATAGATGAGGATTACACTGTAGAGGAAAGGCTGTAGATGGAGGTGAGGCTATAGATGAGGATTAGACTGTAGAGGAAAGGCTGTAGATGGAGGTGAGGCTATAGATGAGGATTAGACTGTAGAGGAAAGGCTGTAGATGGAGGTGAGGCTATAGATAAGGATTAGACTGTAGAGGAAAGGCTGTAGTTGGAGGTGAGGCTATAGATGAGGATTAGACTGTAAAGGAAAGGCTGTAGATGGAGGTGAGGCTATAGATAAGGATTAGACTGTAGGGGAAAGGCTGTAGATGGAGGTGAGGCTATAGATGAGGATTACACTGTAGAGGAAAGGCTGTAGATGGAGGTGAGGCTATAGATGAGGATTAGACTGTAGAGGAAAGGCTGTAGATGGAGGTGAGGCTATAGATGAGGATAAGACTGTAGAGGAAAGGCTGTAGATGGAGGTGAGGCTATAGATGAGGATAAGACGGTAGAGGAAAGGCTGTAGTTGGAGGTGAGGCTATAGATGAGGATTAGACTGTAGAGGAAAGGCTGTAGTTGGAGGTGAGGCTATAGATGAGGATAAGACTGTAGAGGAAAGGCTGTAGATGGAGGTGAGGCTATAGATAAGACTGTAGAGGAAAGGCTGTAGATGGAGGTGAGGCTATAGATGAGGATAAGACTGTAGAGGAAAGGCTGTAGATGGAGGTGAGGCTATAGATAAGGATTAGACTGTAGAGGAAAGGCTGTAGATGGAGGTGAGGCTATAGATGAGGATTAGACTGTAGAGGAAAGGCTGTAGATGGAGGTGAGGCTATAGATGAGGATAAGACTGTAGAGGAAAGGCTGTAGATGGAGGTGAGGCTATAGATAAGGATTAGACTGTAGAGGAAAGGCTGTAGATGGAGGTGAGGCTATAGATGAGGATTAGACTGTAGAGGAAAGGCTGTAGATGGAGGTGAGGCTATAGATGAGGATTACACTGTAGAGGAAAGGCTGTAGATGGAGGTGAGGCTATAGATGAGGATTACACTGTAGAGGAAAGGCTGTAGATGGAGGTGAGGCTATAGATGAGGATTAGACTGTAGAGGAAAGGCTGTAGATGGAGGTGAGGCTATAGATGAGGATTAGACTGTAGAGGAAAGGCTGTAGATGGAGGTGAGGCTATAGATAAGGATTAGACTGTAGAGGAAAGGCTGTAGTTGGAGGTGAGGCTATAGATGAGGATTAGACTGTAGAGGAAAGGCTGTAGATGGAGGTGAGGCTATAGATGAGGATTACACTGTAGAGGAAAGGCTGTAGATGGAGGTGAGGCTATAGATGAGGATTAGACTGTAGAGGAAAGGCTGTAGATGGAGGTGAGGCTATAGATGAGGATTAGACTGTAGAGGAAAGGCTGTAGATGGAGGTGAGGCTATAGATGAGGATTAGACTGTAGAGGAAAGGCTGTAGTTGGAGGTGAGGCTATAGATGAGGATTACACTGTAGAGGAAAGGCTGTAGATGGAGGTGAGGCTATAGATGAGGATTAGACTGTAGAGGAAAGGCTGTAGATGGAGGTGAGGCTATAGATGAGGATTACACTGTAGAGGAAAGGCTGTAGATGGAGGTGAGGCTATAGATGAGGATTAGACTGTAGAGGAAAGGCTGTAGATGGAGGTGAGGCTATAGATGAGGATAAGACTGTAGAGGAAAGGCTGTAGATGGAGGTGAGGCTATAGATGAGGATTAGCCTGTAGAGGAAAGGCTGTAGATGGAGGTGAGGCTACAGATGAGGATTAGACTGTAGAGGAAAGGCTATAGATGGAGGTGAGGCTACAGATGAGGATAAGACGGTAGAGGAAAGGCTGTAGATGGAGGTGAGGCTATAGATGAGGATTAGCCTGTAGAGGAAAGGCTGTAGATGGAGGTGAGGCTATAGATGAGGATTAGACTGTAGAGGAAAGGCTGTAGATGGAGGTGAGGCTATAGATGAGGATTAGACTGTAGAGGAAAGGCTGTAGATGGAGGTGAGGCTATAGATGAGGATTAGACTGTAGAGGAAAGGCTGTAGATGGAGGTGAGGCTATAGATGAGGATAAGACTGTAGAGGAAAGGCTGTAGATGGAGGTGAGGCTATAGATGAGGATTAGACTGTAGAGGAAAGGCTGTAGATGGAGGTGAGGCTATAGATGAGGATTAGACTGTAGAGGAAAGGCTGTAGATGGAGGTGAGGCTATAGATGAGGATTAGACTGTAGAGGAAAGGCTGTAGATGGAGGTGAGGCTATAGATGAGGATTAGACAGTAGAGGAAAGGCTGTAGATGGAGGTGAGGCTATAGATGAGGATTAGACTGTAGAGGAAAGGCTGTAGATGGAGGTGAGGCTATAGATGAGGATTAGACTGTAGAGGAAAGGCTGTAGATGGAGGTGAGGCTATAGATGAGGATAAGACTGTAGAGGAAAGGCTGTAGATGGAGGTGAGGCTATAGATAAGACTGTAGAGGAAAGGCTGTAGATGGAGGTGAGGCTATAGATGAGGATTACACTGTAGAGGAAAGGCTGTAGATGGAGGTGAGGCTATAGATAAGGATTAGACTGTAGAGGAAAGGCTGTAGATGGAGGTGAGGCTATAGATGAGGATTAGACTGTAGGGGAAAGGCTGTAGTTGGAGGTGAGGCTATAGATGAGGATTAGACTGTAGAGGAAAGGCTGTAGATGGAGGTGAGGCTATAGATAAGGATTAGACTGTAGAGGAAAGGCTGTAGATGGAGGTGAGGCTATAGATGAGGATTAGACTGTAGAGGAAAGGCTGTAGTTGGAGGTGAGGCTATAGATGAGGATTAGACAGTAGAGGAAAGGCTGTAGTTGGAGGTGAGGCTATAGATGAGGATAAGACTGTAGAGGAAAGGCTGTAGATGGAGGTGAGGCTATAGATAAGGATTAGACTGTAGAGGAAAGGCTGTAGTTGGAGGTGAGGCTATAGATGAGGATTAGACTGTAGAGGAAAGGCTGTAGATGGAGGTGAGGCTATAGATGAGGATAAGACTGTAGAGGAAAGGCTGTAGATGGAGGTGAGGCTATAGATGAGGATTAGACTGTAGAGGAAAGGCTGTAGATGGAGGTGAGGCTATAGATAAGGATTACACTGTAGAGGAAAGGCTGTAGATGGAGGTGAGGCTATAGATGAGGATTAGACTGTAGAGGAAAGGCTGTAGATGGAGGTGAGGCTATAGATGAGGATTACACTGTAGAGGAAAGGCTGTAGATGGAGGTGAGGCTATAGATGAGGATTAGACTGTAGAGGAAAGGCTGTAGATGGAGGTGAGGCTATAGATGAGGATTAGACTGTAGAGGAAAGGCTGTAGATGGAGGTGAGGCTATAGATGAGGATTAGACGGTAGAGGAAAGGCTGTAGATGGAGGTGAGGCTATAGATAAGGATTAGACTGTAGAGGAAAGGCTGTAGTTGGAGGTGGGCTATAGATAAGGATTAGACTGTAGAGGAAAGGCTGTAGATGGAGGTGAGGCTATAGATGAGGATTAGACGGTAGAGGAAAGGCTGTAGATGGAGGTGAGGCTATAGATAAGGATTAGACTGTAGAGGAAAGGCTGTAGATGGAGGTGAGGCTATAGATGAGGATAAGACTGTAGAGGAAAGGCTGTAGATGGAGGTGAGGCTATAGATGAGGATTAGACTGTAGAGGAAAGGCTGTAGATGGAGGTGAGGCTATAGATGAGGATTACACTGTAGAGGAAAGGCTGTAGATGGAGGTGAGGCTATAGATGAGGATAAGACGGTAGAGGAAAGGCTGTAGATGGAGGTGAGGCTATAGATGAGGATTAGACTGTAGAGGAAAGGCTGTAGATGGAGGTGAGGCTATAGATGAGGATTAGACTGTAGAGGAAAGGCTGTAGATGGAGGTGAGGCTATAGATGAGGATTACACTGTAGAGGAAAGGCTGTAGATGGAGGTGAGGCTATAGATGAGGATTAGACTGTAGAGGAAAGGGTGTAGATGGAGGTGAGGCTATAGATGAGGATAAGACTGTAGAGGAAAGGCTGTAGATGGAGGTGAGGCTATAGATGAGGATTAGCCTGTAGAGGAAAGGCTGTAGATGGAGGTGAGGCTATAGATGAGGATTAGACTGTAGAGGAAAGGCTGTAGATGGAGGTGAGGCTATAGATGAGGATTACACTGTAGAGGAAAGGCTGTAGATGGAGGTGAGGCTATAGATGAGGATTAGACTGTAGAGGAAAGGCTGTAGATGGAGGTGAGGCTATAGATGAGGATTAGACGGTAGAGGAAAGGCTGTAGATGGAGGTGAGGCTATAGATGAGGATTAGACTGTAGAGGAAAGGCTGTAGATGGAGGTGAGGCTATAGATAAGACTGTAGAGGAAAGGCTGTAGATGGAGGTGAGGCTATAGATAAGGATTAGACTGTAGAGGAAAGGCTGTAGATGGAGGTGAGGCTATAGATGAGGATTAGACTGTAGGGGAAAGGCTGTAGTTGGAGGTGAGGCTATAGATGAGGATTAGACTGTAGAGGAAAGGCTGTAGATGGAGGTGAGGCTATAGATAAGGATTAGACTGTAGAGGAAAGGCTGTAGATGGAGGTGAGGCTATAGATGAGGATTAGACAGTAGAGGAAAGGCTGTAGTTGGAGGTGAGGCTATAGAAGAGGATTAGACTGTAGAGGAAAGGCTGTAGATGGAGGTGAGGCTATAGATGAGGATTAGACTGTAGAGGAAAGGCTGTAGTTGGAGGTGAGGCTATAGATGAGGATTAGACTGTAGGGGAAAGGCTGTAGATGGAGGTGAGGCTATAGATAAGGATTAGACTGTAGAGGAAAGGCTGTAGTTGGAGGTGAGGCTATAGAAGAGGATTAGACTGTAGAGGAAAGGCTGTAGATGGAGGTGAGGCTATAGATGAGGATTAGACTGTAGGGGAAAGGCTGTAGTTGGAGGTGAGGCTATAGATGAGGATTAGACAGTAGAGGAAAGGCTGTAGATGGAGGTGAGGCTATAGATGAGGATTAGACTGTAGAGGAAAGGCTGTAGATGGAGGTGAGGCTATAGATGAGGATTAGACTGTAGGGGAAAGGCTGTAGATGGAGGTGAGGCTATAGATGAGGATTAGACTGTAGGGGAAAGGCTGTAGATGGAGGTGAGGCTATAGATAAGGATTAGACTGTAGAGGAAAGGCTGTAGTTGGAGGTGAGGCTATAGATAAGGATTAGACTGTAGAGGAAAGGCTGTAGATGGAGGTGAGGCTATAGATGAGGATAAGACTGTAGAGGAAAGGCTGTAGATGGAGGTGAGGCTATAGATGAGGATTAGACTGTAGAGGAAAGGCTGTAGATGGAGGTGAGGCTATAGATGAGGATAAGACTGTAGAGGAAAGGCTGTAGATGGAGGTGAGGCTATAGATGAGGATAAGACGGTAGAGGAAAGGCTGTAGATGGAGGTGAGGCTATAGATGAGGATTAGACTGTAGAGGAAAGGCTGTAGATGGAGGTGAGGCTATAGATGAGGATTACACTGTAGAGGAAAGGCTGTAGATGGAGGTGAGGCTATAGATGAGGATTAGACTGTAGAGGAAAGGGTGTAGATGGAGGTGAGGCTATAGATGAGGATAAGACTGTAGAGGAAAGGCTGTAGTTGGAGGTGAGGCTATAGATGAGGATTAGACTGTAGAGGAAAGGCTGTAGTTGGAGGTGAGGCTATAGATGAGGATTAGACTGTAGAGGAAAGGCTGTAGATGGAGGTGAGGCTATAGATGAGGATTAGACTGTAGAGGAAAGGCTATAGATGGAGGTGAGGCTATAGATGAGGATAAGACTGTAGAGGAAAGGCTGTAGATGGAGGTGAGGCTATAGATGAGGATTAGCCTGTAGAGGAAAGGCTGTAGATGGAGGTGAGGCTATAGATGAGGATTAGACTGTAGAGGAAAGGCTGTAGATGGAGGTGAGGCTATAGATGAGGATAAGACTGTAGAGGAAAGGCTGTAGTTGGAGGTGAGGCTATAGATGAGGATTAGCCTGTAGAGGAAAGGCTGTAGATGGAGGTGAGGCTATAGATGAGGATTACACTGTAGAGGAAAGGCTGTAGATGGAGGTGAGGCTATAGATGAGGATAAGACGGTAGAGGAAAGGCTGTAGATGGAGGTGAGGCTATAGATGAGGATTAGACTGTAGAGGAAAGGCTGTAGATGGAGGTGAGGCTATAGATGAGGATTAGACTGTAGAGGAAAGGCTGTAGATGGAGGTGAGGCTATAGATAAGGATTAGACTGTAGAGGAAAGGCTGTAGATGGAGGTGAGGCTATAGATGAGGATTAGACTGTAGAGGAAAGGCTGTAGATGGAGGTGAGGCTATAGATGAGGATTAGACGGTAGAGGAAAGGCTGTAGATGGAGGTGAGGCTATAGATGAGGATTAGACTGTAGAGGAAAGGCTGTAGTTGGAGGTGAGGCTATAGATGAGGATTAGACTGTAGAGGAAAGGCTGTAGTTGGAGGTGAGGCTATAGATGAGGATAAGACTGTAGAGGAAAGGCTGTAGATGGAGGTGAGGCTATAGATGAGGATAAGACGGTAGAGGAAAGGCTGTAGTTGGAGGTGAGGCTATAGATGAGGATTAGACTGTAGAGGAAAGGCTGTAGTTGGAGGTGAGGCTATAGATGAGGATAAGACTGTAGAGGAAAGGCTGTAGATGGAGGTGAGGCTATAGATGAGGATAAGACTGTAGAGGAAAGGCTGTAGATGGAGGTGAGGCTATAGATGAGGATTACACTGTAGAGGAAAGGCTGTAGATGGAGGTGAGGCTATAGATAAGGATTAGACTGTAAAGGAAAGGCTGTAGATGGAGGTGAGGCTATAGATGAGGATAAGACGGTAGAGGAAAGGCTGTAGTTGGAGGTGAGGCTATAGATGAGGATTAGACTGTAGAGGAAAGGCTGTAGATGGAGGTGAGGCTATAGATGAGGATAAGACTGTAGAGGAAAGGCTGTAGATGGAGGTGAGGCTATAGATGAGGATAAGACGGTAGAGGAAAGGCTGTAGTTGGAGGTGAGGCTATAGATGAGGATTAGACTGTAGAGGAAAGGCTGTAGTTGGAGGTGAGGCTATAGATGAGGATAAGACTGTAGAGGAAAGGCTGTAGATGGAGGTGAGGCTATAGATGAGGATAAGACTGTAGAGGAAAGGCTGTAGATGGAGGTGAGGCTATAGATGAGGATTACACTGTAGAGGAAAGGCTGTAGATGGAGGTGAGGCTATAGATAAGGATTAGACTGTAAAGGAAAGGCTGTAGATGGAGGTGAGGCTATAGATGAGGATAAGACGGTAGAGGAAAGGCTGTAGTTGGAGGTGAGGCTATAGATGAGGATTAGACTGTAGAGGAAAGGCTGTAGATGGAGGTGAGGCTATAGATGAGGATAAGACTGTAGAGGAAAGGCTGTAGATGGAGGTGAGGCTATAGATGAGGATTACACTGTAGAGGAAAGGCTGTAGATGGAGGTGAGGCTATAGATGAGGATTACACTGTAGAGGAAAGGCTGTAGATGGAGGTGAGGCTATAGATGAGGATTAGACTGTAGAGGAAAGGCTGTAGATGGAGGTGAGGCTATAGATGAGGATAAGACTGTAGAGGAAAGGCTGTAGATGGAGGTGAGGCTATAGATGAGGATTACACTGTAGAGGAAAGGCTGTAGATGGAGGTGAGGCTATAGATGAGGATTACACTGTAGAGGAAAGGCTGTAGATGGAGGTGAGGCTATAGATGAGGATTAGACTGTAGAGGAAAGGCTGTAGATGGAGGTGAGGCTATAGATGAGGATTAGACTGTAGAGGAAAGGCTGTAGATGGAGGTGAGGCTATAGATAAGGATTAGACTGTAGAGGAAAGGCTGTAGTTGGAGGTGAGGCTATAGATGAGGATTAGACTGTAGAGGAAAGGCTGTAGATGGAGGTGAGGCTATAGATGAGGATTACACTGTAGAGGAAAGGCTGTAGATGGAGGTGAGGCTATAGATGAGGATTAGACGGTAGAGGAAAGGCTGTAGATGGAGGTGAGGCTATAGATGAGGATTAGACTGTAGAGGAAAGGCTGTAGATGGAGGTGAGGCTATAGATAAGGATTAGACTGTAGAGGAAAGGCTGTAGATGGAGGTGAGGCTATAGATGAGGATTAGACTGTAGAGGAAAGGCTGTAGATGGAGGTGAGGCTATAGATAAGGATTAGCCTGTAGAGGAAAGGCTGTAGATGGAGGTGAGGCTATAGATGAGGATTACACTGTAGAGGAAAGGCTGTAGATGGAGGTGAGGCTATAGATGAGGATTAGACTGTAGAGGAAAGGCTGTAGATGGAGGTGAGGCTATAGATGAGGATTAGACTGTAGAGGAAAGGCTGTAGATGGAGGTGAGGCTATAGATAAGGATTAGACTGTAGAGGAAAGGCTGTAGATGGAGGTGAGGCTATAGATGAGGATTAGACTGTAGAGGAAAGGCTGTAGATGGAGGTGAGGCTATAGATAAGGATTAGCCTGTAGAGGAAAGGCTGTAGATGGAGGTGAGGCTATAGATGAGGATAAGACTGTAGAGGAAAGGCTGTAGATGGAGGTGAGGCTATAGATGAGGATTACACTGTAGAGGAAAGGCTGTAGATGGAGGTGAGGCTATAGATGAGGATTAGACTGTAGAGGAAAGGCTGTAGATGGAGGTGAGGCTATAGATGAGGATTAGACTGTAGAGGAAAGGCTGTAGATGGAGGTGAGGCTATAGATAAGGATTAGACTGTAGAGGAAAGGCTGTAGATGGAGGTGAGGCTATAGATGAGGATTAGACTGTAGAGGAAAGGCTGTAGTTGGAGGTGAGGCTATAGATGAGGATTAGACTGTAGAGGAATGGCTGTAGTTGGAGGTGAGGCTATAGATGAGGATAAGACTGTAGAGGAAAGGCTGTAGATGGAGGTGAGGCTATAGATAAGGATTAGACTGTAAAGGAAAGGCTGTAGATGGAGGTGAGGCTATAGATGAGGATAAGACGGTAGAGGAAAGGCTGTAGTTGGAGGTGAGGCTATAGATGAGGATTAGACTGTAGAGGAAAGGCTGTAGTTGGAGGTGAGGCTATAGATGAGGATAAGACTGTAGAGGAAAGGCTGTAGATGGAGGTGAGGCTATAGATGAGGATTACACTGTAGAGGAAAGGCTGTAGATGGAGGTGAGGCTATAGATGAGGATTAGACTGTAGAGGAAAGGCTGTAGATGGAGGTGAGGCTATAGATGAGGATTAGACTGTAGAGGAAAGGCTGTAGTTGGAGGTGAGGCTATAGATGAGGATTACACTGTAGAGGAAAGGCTGTAGATGGAGGTGAGGCTATAGATGAGGATTAGACTGTAGAGGAAAGGCTGTAGTTGGAGGTGAGGCTATAGAAGAGGATAAGACTGTAGAGGAAAGGCTGTAGTTGGAGGTGAGGCTATAGATGAGGATTAGCCTGTAGAGGAAAGGCTGTAGATGGAGGTGAGGTTATAGATGAAGATTAGCCTGTAGAGGAAAGGCTGTAGATGGAGGTGAGGCTATAGATGAGGATTACACTGTAGAGGAAAGGCTGTAGATGGAGGTGAGGCTATAGATGAGGATTACACTGTAGAGGAAAGGCTGTAGATGGAGGTGAGGCTATAGATGAGGATTAGACTGTAGAGGAAAGGCTGTAGATGGAGGTGAGGCTATAGATGAGGATTAGCCTGTAGAGGAAAGGCTGTAGATGGAGGTGAGGCTATAGATGAGGATTAGACTGTAGAGGAAAGGCTGTAGATGGAGGTGAGGCTATAGATGAGGATTAGACGGTAGAGGAAAGGCTGTAGATGGAGGTGAGGCTATAGATGAGGATAAGACGGTAGAGGAAAGGCTGTAGTTGGAGGTGAGGCTATAGATGAGGATTAGACTGTAGAGGAAAGGCTGTAGTTGGAGGTGAGGCTATAGATGAGGATAAGACTGTAGAGGAAAGGCTGTAGATGGAGGTGAGGCTATAGATGAGGATTACACTGTAGAGGAAAGGCTGTAGATGGAGGTGAGGCTATAGATGAGGATTACACTGTAGAGGAAAGGCTGTAGATGGAGGTGAGGCTATAGATGAGGATTAGACTGTAGAGGAAAGGCTGTAGATGGAGGTGAGGCTATAGATAAGGATTAGACTGTAGAGGAAAGGCTGTAGTTGGAGGTGAGGCTATAGATGAGGATTAGACTGTAGAGGAAAGGCTGTAGATGGAGGTGAGGCTATAGATGAGGATTACACTGTAGAGGAAAGGCTGTAGATGGAGGTGAGGCTATAGATGAGGATTAGACTGTAGAGGAAAGGCTGTAGATGGAGGTGAGGCTACAGATGAGGATAAGACGGTAGAGGAAAGGCTGTAGATGGAGGTGAGGCTATAGATGAGGATTAGACTGTAGAGGAAAGGCTGTAGTTGGAGGTGAGGCTATAGATGAGGATTAGACTGTAGAGGAAAGGCTGTAGATGGAGGTGAGGCTATAGATAAGGATTAGACTGTAGAGGAAAGGCTGTAGATGGAGGTGAGGCTATAGATAAGACTGTAGAGGAAAGGCTGTAGATGGAGGTGAGGCTATAGATGAGGATTAGACTGTAGAGGAAAGGCTGTAGATGGAGGTGAGGCTATAGATGAGGATTAGACTGTAGAGGAAAGGCTGTAGATGGAGGTGAGGCTATAGATGAGGATTAGACTGTAGAGGAAAGGCTGTAGATGGAGGTGAGGCTATAGATGAGGATTAGACAGTAGAGGAAAGGCTGTAGATGGAGGTGAGGCTATAGATGAGGATTAGACTGTAGAGGAAAGGCTGTAGATGGAGGTGAGGCTATAGATGAGGATAAGACTGTAGAGGAAAGGCTGTAGATGGAGGTGAGGCTATAGATAAGACTGTAGAGGAAAGGCTGTAGATGGAGGTGAGGCTATAGATGAGGATTAGACTGTAGGGGAAAGGCTGTAGTTGGAGGTGAGGCTATAGATGAGGATTAGACTGTAGAGGAAAGGCTGTAGATGGAGGTGAGGCTATAGATGAGGATAAGACTGTAGAGGAAAGGCTGTAGATGGAGGTGAGGCTATAGATGAGGATTAGACTGTAGAGGAAAGGCTGTAGTTGGAGGTGAGGCTATAGATGAGGATTAGACTGTAGAGGAAAGGCTGTAGATGGAGGTGAGGCTATAGATGAGGATTAGACTGTAGAGGAAAGGCTGTAGATGGAGGTGAGGCTATAGATGAGGATTAGACAGTAGAGGAAAGGCTGTAGATGGAGGTGAGGCTATAGATAAGGATTAGACTGTAGAGGAAAGGCTGTAGTTGGAGGTGGGCTATAGATAAGGATTAGACTGTAGAGGAAAGGCTGTAGATGGAGGTGAGGCTATAGATGAGGATTACACTGTAGAGGAAAGGCTGTAGATGGAGGTGAGGCTATAGATGAGGATAAGACTGTAGAGGAAAGGCTGTAGTTGGAGGTGAGGCTATAGATGAGGATAAGACTGTAGAGGAAAGGCTGTAGATGGAGGTGAGGCTATAGATGAGGATAAGACTGTAGAGGAAAGGCTGTAGTTGGAGGTGAGGCTATAGATGAGGATAAGACTGTAGAGGAAAGGCTGTAGATGGAGGTGAGGCTATAGATGAGGATTAGACTGTAGAGGAAAGGCTGTAGATGGAGGTGAGGCTATAGATGAGGATTAGACTGTAGAGGAAAGGCTGTAGATGGAGGTGAGGCTATAGATGAGGATAAGACGGTAGAGGAAAGGCTGTAGATGGAGGTGAGGCTATAGATGAGGATTAGACTGTAGAGGAAAGGCTGTAGATGGAGGTGAGGCTATAGATGAGGATTAGACTGTAGAGGAAAGGCTGTAGATGGAGGTGAGGCTATAGATGAGGATTACACTGTAGAGGAAAGGCTGTAGATGGAGGTGAGGCTATAGATGAGGATTAGCCTGTAGAGGAAAGGCTGTAGATGGAGGTGAGGCTATAGATGAGGATTAGACTGTAGAGGAAAGGCTGTAGATGGAGGTGAGGCTATAGATGAGGATTACACTGTAGAGGAAAGGCTGTAGATGGAGGTGAGGCTATAGATGAGGATTAGACTGTAGAGGAAAGGCTGTAGATGGAGGTGAGGCTATAGATGAGGATAAGACGGTAGAGGAAAGGCTGTAGATGGAGGTGAGGCTATAGATGAGGATTAGACTGTAGAGGAAAGGCTGTAGATGGAGGTGAGGCTATAGATGAGGATTAGACTGTAGAGGAAAGGCTGTAGATGGAGGTGAGGCTATAGATGAGGATTAGACTGTAGAGGAAAGGCTGTAGATGGAGGTGAGGCTATAGATGAGGATTAGACTGTAGGGGAAAGGCTGTAGTTGGAGGTGAGGCTATAGATGAGGATTAGACTGTAGAGGAAAGGCTGTAGTTGGAGGTGAGGCTATAGATGAGGATTAGACTGTAGAGGAAAGGCTGTAGTTGGAGGTGAGGCTATAGATGAGGATTAGACTGTAGAGGAAAGGCTGTAGATGGAGGTGAGGCTATAGATGAGGATTACACTGTAGACGAAAGGCTGTAGATGGAGGTGAGGCTATAGATGAGGATTAGATTGTAGAGGAAAGGCTGTAGATGGAGGTGAGGCTATAGATGAGGATTAGCCTGTAGAGGAAAGGCTGTAGATGGAGGTGAGGCTATAGATGAGGATTACACTGTAGAGGAAAGGCTGTAGATGGAGGTGAGGCTATAGATGAGGATAAGACTGTAGAGGAAAGGCTGTAGATGGAGGTGAGGCTATAGATGAGGATTACACTGTAGAGGAAAGGCTGTAGATGGAGGTGAGGCTATAGATGAGGATTAGACTGTAGAGGAAAGGCTGTAGTTGGAGGTGAGGCTATAGATGAGGATTAGACTGTAGAGGAAAGGCTGTAGATGGAGGTGAGGCTATAGATGAGGATTAGACTGTAGAGGAAAGGCTGTAGATGGAGGTGAGGCTATAGATGAGGATTACACTGTAGAGGAAAGGCTGTAGATGGAGGTGAGGCTATAGATGAGGATAAGACTGTAGAGGAAAGGCTGTAGTTGGAGGTGAGGCTATAGATGAGGATTAGACTGTAGAGGAAAGGCTGTAGATGGAGGTGAGGCTATAGATGAGGATTAGACTGTAGAGGAAAGGCTGTAGTTGGAGGTGGGCTATAGATGAGGATTAGACTGTAGAGGAAAGGCTGTAGATGGAGGTGAGGCTATAGATGAGGATTAGACTGTAGAGGAAAGGCTGTAGATGGAGGTGAGGCTATAGATGAGGATTACACTGTAGAGGAAAGGCTGTAGATGGAGGTGAGGCTATAGATGAGGATTAGACTGTAGAGGAAAGGCTGTAGATGGAGGTGAGGCTATAGATGAGGATTAGACTGTAGAGGAAAGGCTGTAGATGGAGGTGAGGCTATAGATGAGGATAAGACTGTAGAGGAAAGGCTGTAGATGGAGGTGAGGCTATAGATGAGGATTAGACTGTAGAGGAAAGGCTGTAGTTGGAGGTGAGGCTATAGATGAGGATTAGACGGTAGAGGAAAGGCTGTAGTTGGAGGTGAGGCTATAGATGAGGATAAGACGGTAGAGGAAAGGCTGTAGATGGAGGTGAGGCTATAGATGAGGATTACACTGTAGAGGAAAGGCTGTAGATGGAGGTGAGGCTATAGATAAGGATTAGACTGTAGAGGAAAGGCTGTAGATGGAGGTGAGGCTATAGATGAGGATAAGACTGTAGAGGAAAGGCTGTAGATGGAGGTGAGGCTATAGATGAGGATTAGACTGTAGAGGAAAGGCTGTAGATGGAGGTGAGGCTATAGATGAGGATTAGACTGTAGAGGAAAGGCTGTAGATGGAGGTGAGGCTATAGATGAGGATTAGACTGTAGAGGAAAGGCTGTAGATGGAGGTGAGGCTATAGATGAGGATTAGACTGTAGAGGAAAGGCTGTAGATGGAGGTGAGGCTATAGATGAGGATTAGACTGTAGAGGAAAGGCTGTAGTTGGAGGTGAGGCTATAGATGAGGATTAGACTGTAGAGGAAAGGCTGTAGATGGAGGTGAGGCTATAGATGAGGATTAGACTGTAGAGGAAAGGCTGTAGATGGAGGTGAGGCTATAGATGAGGATTAGACTGTAGAGGAAAGGCTGTAGATGGAGGTGAGGCTATAGATGAGGATTAGACTGTAGAGGAAAGGCTGTAGATGGAGGTGAGGCTATAGATGAGGATTAGACTGTAGAGGAAAGGCTGTAGATGGAGGTGAGGCTATAGATGAGGATTAGACTGTAGAGGAAAGGCTGTAGATGGAGGTGAGGCTATAGATGAGGATAAGACTGTAGAGGAAAGGCTGTAGATGGAGGTGAGGCTATAGATGAGGATTAGATGGTAGAGGAAAGGCTGTAGATGGAGGTGAGGCTATAGATGAGGATTAGACTGTAGAGGAAAGGCTGTAGTTGGAGGTGAGGCTATAGATGAGGATTAGATTGTAGAGGAAAGGCTGTAGATGGAGGTGAGGCTATAGATGAGGATAAGACTGTAGAGGAAAGGCTGTAGATGGAGGTGAGGCTATAGATGAGGATTAGACGGTAGAGGAAAGGCTGTAGATGGAGGTGAGGCTATAGATGAGGATTAGACTGTAGAGGAAAGGCTGTAGTTGGAGGTGAGGCTATAGATGAGGATTAGACTGTAGAGGAAAGGCTGTAGATGGAGGTGAGGCTATAGATGAGGATTAGACTGTAGAGGAAAGGCTGTAGATGGAGGTGAGGCTATAGATGAGGATTACACTGTAGAGGAAAGGCTGTAGATGGAGGTGAGGCTATAGAAGAGGATTAGACTGTAGAGGAAAGGCTGTAGATGGAGGTGAGGCTATAGATGAGGATTAGACTGTAGAGGAAAGGCTGTAGATGGAGGTGAGGCTATAGATGAGGATTACACTGTAGGGGAAAGGCTGTAGATGGAGGTGAGGCTATAGATGAGGATTAGACTGTAGAGGAAAGGCTGTAGATGGAGGTGAGGCTATAGATGAGGATTAGACTGTAGAGGAAAGGCTGTAGATGGAGGTGAGGCTATAGATGAGGATTAGACTGTAGAGGAAAGGCTGTAGATGGAGGTGAGGCTATAGATAAGGATTAGACTGTAGAGGAAAGGCTGTAGATGGAGGTGAGGCTATAGATGAGGATAAGACGGTAGAGGAAAGGCTGTAGATGGAGGTGAGGCTATAGATGAGGATTAGACTGTAGAGGAAAGGCTGTAGATGGAGGTGAGGCTATAGATGAGGATTACACTGTAGAGGAAAGGCTGTAGATGGAGGTGAGGCTATAGATGAGGATTAGACTGTAGAGGAAAGGCTGTAGATGGAGGTGAGGCTATAGATGAGGATTAGACTGTAGAGGAAAGGCTGTAGATGGAGGTGAGGCTATAGATGAGGATTACACTGTAGAGGAAAGGCTGTAGATGGAGGTGAGGCTATAGATGAGGATTAGACGGTAGAGGAAAGGCTGTAGATGGAGGTGAGGCTATAGATGAGGATTAGCCTGTAGAGGAAAGGCTGTAGATGGAGGTGAGGCTATAGATGAGGATAAGACTGTAGAGGAAAGGCTGTAGATGGAGGTGAGGCTATAGATGAGGATTAGACGGTAGAGGAAAGGCTGTAGATGGAGGTGAGGCTATAGATGAGGATTAGACTGTAGAGGAAAGGCTGTAGTTGGAGGTGAGGCTATAGATGAGGATTAGACTGTAGAGGAAAGGCTGTAGATGGAGGTGAGGCTATAGATGAGGATTACACTGTAGAGGAAAGGCTATAGATGGAGGTGAGGCTATAGATGAGGATTAGACTGTAGAGGAAAGGCTGTAGATGGAGGTGAGGCTATAGATGAAGATAAGACTGTAGAGGAAAGGCTGTAGATGGAGGTGAGGCTATAGATGAGGATTAGACTGTAGAGGAAAGGCTGTAGATGGAGGTGAGGCTATAGATGAGGATAAGACTGTAGAGGAAAGGCTGTAGATGGAGGTGAGGCTATAGATAAGACTGTAGAGGAAAGGCTGTAGATGGAGGTGAGGCTATAGATGAGGATAAGACTGTAGAGGAAAGGCTGTAGATGGAGGTGAGGCTATAGATGAGGATTAGACTGTAGAGGAAAGGCTGTAGATGGAGGTGAGGCTATAGATGAGGATAAGACTGTAGAGGAAAGGCTGTAGTTGGAGGTGAGGCTATAGATGAGGATTAGACTGTAGAGGAAAGGCTGTAGATGGAGGTGAGGCTATAGATGAGGATAAGACTGTAGAGGAAAGGCTGTAGTTGGAGGTGAGGCTATAGATGAAGATTACACTGTAGAGGAAAGGCTGTAGATGGAGGTGAGGCTATAGATGAGGATAAGACTGTAGAGGAAAGGCTGTAGATGGAGGTGAGGCTATAGATGAGGATAAGACTGTAGAGGAAAGGCTGTAGATGGAGGTGAGGCTATAGATGAGGATAAGACTGTAGAGGAAAGGCTGTAGATGGAGGTGAGGCTATAGATGAGGATAAGACTGTAGAGGAAAGGCTGTAGATGGAGGTGAGGCTATAGATGAGGATAAGACTGTAGAGGAAAGGCTGTAGATGGAGGTGAGGCTATAGATGAGGATTAGACTGTAGAGGAAAGGCTGTAGATGGAGGTGAGGCTATAGATGAGGATAAGACTGTAGAGGAAAGGCTGTAGATGGAGGTGAGGCTATAGATAAGACTGTAGAGGAAAGGCTGTAGATGGAGGTGAGGCTATAGATAAGGATTAGACTGTAGAGGAAAGGCTGTAGATGGAGGTGAGGCTATAGATGAGGATTAGACGGTAGAGGAAAGGCTGTAGATGGAGGTGAGGCTATAGAAGAGTATTAGACTGTAGAGGAAAGGCTGTAGATGGAGGTGAGGCTATAGATGAGGATTAGCCTGTAGAGGAAAGGCTGTAGATGGAGGTGAGGCTATAGATGAGGATTAGCCTGTAGAGGAAAGGCTGTAGATGGAGGTGAGGCTATAGATAAGGATTAGACTGTAGAGGAAAGGCTGTAGATGGAGGTGAGGCTATAGATGAGGATTAGACGGTAGAGGAAAGGCTGTAGATGGAGGTGAGGCTATAGATGAGGATTAGCCTGTAGAGGAAAGGCTGTAGATGGAGGTGAGGCTACAGATGAGGATTAGACTGTTGTTGTGAACTATACTTCTTGGCTCCCTCTTGTGGTCACTAGTGGTTTGGCACTTGGATTGTCTTTTCCCAGGTTGGTACTCACCTGGTTCGTTAGGCCTGGGGTATTGCTATTTAAACTTCCTGGATTCTCAGTCCAGTGCCTGGCATCGTTCTAATCAGTTCATTTCTGTTTGCTCCTGTCTTCAGGTCCTGGTTCTTTGCAAGATAAGCTAAGTCCTGCTTTCTTATTTTTGTTTATTTGCATTGTTCATATTTGTGTCCAGCTTGTACAAAATGTGATTCCTGATATCGCTGGAAGCTCTAGGGGGCTGATATTTTCCCCCCTCACCGTTAGACGGTTCGGGGGTTCTTGGATATTCAGCGTGGATATTTTGCAGGGTTTTTTGCTGACCATATAAGTCATCTTACTATCTTCTGCTATTAGTCAGTGGGCCTCTCTTTGCTAAAATCTAGTTAATTCTTACGTTTGTCTTTTCTTCTTACCTCACCGTTATTATTTGTTGGGGGCTTGTATTATAACTTTGGGTCTTTTCTCTGGAGGCAAGAGAGGTCTTATTTTCCCTGATAGGGTTAGTTAGTTCTCCGGCTGGCGCGAGACGTCTAGAATCAACGTAGGCACGTTCCCCGGCTACTGTTAGTTGTTTGTGCTAGGATCAGGTATATGGTCAGCCTAGTTACCACTTCCCTATGAGCTGGTATTTATGTTTGCAGACTTTGCTGTAATCTCTGAGATCCTCTGCCATTGGGATCATAACAGTATGCCAGGCCCAGTGAATAGTTAATGCATTGCAGAAGCGGGATTAAAAGAAAAGAAGTTCTGAGGTTTTTTTTGTTGTTTTTTTTTCTCCTCTTTCTTCCTTCCCCTTTTTCTCAGAGTGGCTGTAAGCTTTGCTGCAGACATGAATGTTCAGACCTTGATTACTAGTGTGGATCAGCTTGCTGCACGTGTGCAGGGCATTCAGGATTTTGTTGTTAGCAGTCCTATGTCAGAGCCTAAGATACCTATTCCTGAGCTGTTCTCTGGAGATCGATTTAAATTTAGGAATTTTAGGAATAATTGTAAATTGTTTCTATCTTTGAAACCTCGTTCGTCTGGAGATTCAGCTCAGCAAGTTAAAATTGTTATCTCCTTCTTGCGTGGCGACCCTCAGGATTGGGCTTTCTCGTTGGCGCCAGGAGATCCGGCATTGGCGGATGTTGATGCGTTTTTTCTGGCGCTCGGATTGCTTTATGAGGAGCCTAATCTTGAAATTCAGGCAGAAAAAGCGTTGCTGGCTATCTCTCAGGGCCAGGATGAAGCTGAAGTGTATTGCCAAAAATTTCGGAAATGGTCCGTGCTTACTCAATGGAATGAGTGTGCTCTGGCTGCAAATTTCAGAAATGGCCTTTCTGAAGCCATTAAGAATGTGATGGTGGGTTTCACAATTCCTACAAGTCTGAATGATTCTATGGCGCTGGCTATTCAGATTGATCGGCAGTTGCGGGAGCGCAAAACCGCTAATCCTCTGGCGGTGTTGTCTGAACGGACACCTGTCTCAATGCAATGTGATAGAATCCTGACTAGAACCGAACGACAAAATCATAGACGTCAGAATGGGTTGTGTTTTTACTGTGGTGATTCTACACATGTTATATCAGCATGCTCTAAACGCCTAACCAAGGTTGTCAGTCCTGTCACCATTGGTAATTTGCAGCCTAAATTTATTTTGTCTGTGACTTTAATTTGCTCATTGTCTTCTTACCCTGTTATGGCGTTTGTGGATTCAGGTGCCGCCCTGAGTCTTATGGATCTGTCATTTGCCAAGCGCTGTGGTTTTGTTCTTGAACCGTTAGTAAATCCTATTCCTCTTAGAGGTATTGATGCTATGCCACTGGCGGAAAATAAACCGCAGTATTGGACACAAGTGACCATGTGCATGACTCCTGAACATCGGGAGGTGATTCGTTTTCTTGTTCTGCATAAAATGAATGATTTGGTCGTTTTGGGTCTGCCATGGTTACAGACCCATAATCCAGTCTTGGATTGGAAGGCAATGTCTGTGTCAAGTTGGGGTTGTCAGGGAATTCATTGCGATTCTCTGCCAGTGTCTATTGCTTCTTCTACTCCTTCAGAAGTTCCTGAGTATTTGTGTGACTATCAGGATGTATTCAGTGAGTCCAGGGCCAGTGCCCTTCCTCCTCATAGGGACTGTGACTGCGCTATAGATTTGATTCCTGGCAGTAAATTTCCTAAGGGACGATTATTTAATTTGTCTGTACCCGAGCATGCCGCGATGCGTTCTTATGTCAAGGAGTCTTTGGAGAAGGGGCATATTCGTCCATCCTCTTCCCCTCTTGGTGCGGGATTCTTTTTTGTGGCCAAGAAAGATGGGTCTTTGAGACCTTGTATAGACTATCGGCTTCTGAATAAAATCACTGTTAAGTTTCAGTATCCTTTGCCACTATTGTCAGACTTGTTTGCTCGGATTAAGGGTGCCAAGTGGTTCACCAAGATAGATCTTCGTGGTGCGTACAACCTTGTGCGCATTAAGCAGGGAGATGAATGGAAAACTGCATTTAATACGCCCGAAGGTCATTTTGAGTACTTGGTGATGCCCTTTGGGCTCTCTAATGCTCCTTCAGTGTTTCAGTCCTTTATGCATGATATCTTCCGGAAGTATCTAGATAAATTTATGATTGTTTATCTGGATGATATTCTGGTTTTTTCTGATGATTGGGATTCTCATGTAAAGCAGGTCAGGATGGTGTTTCAGGTTTTGCGTGATAATGCTTTGTTTGTGAAGGGCTCAAAGTGTCTCTTTGGAGTGCAGAAGGTTTCCTTTTTGGGTTTTATTTTCTCCCCTTCTGCTGTGGAGATGGACCCAGTCAAGGTCCGAGCTATTCATGATTGGACTCAACCTACGTCTGTTAAGAGTCTTCAGAAGTTCTTGGGGTTTGCTAATTTCTACCGTCGTTTTATCTCTAACTTTTCTAGCGTTGTTAAACCTTTGACGGATATGACCAAGAAAGGTTCTGATGTGGCTAATTGGGCTCCTGCAGCCGTGGAGGCCTTCCAGGAGCTGAAGCGCCGGTTTACTTCGGCGCCTGTTTTGTGCCAGCCTGATGTCGCACTTCCCTTTCAGGTTGAAGTGGATGCTTCTGAGATCGGTGCTGGGGCTGTTTTGTCGCAGAGAGGCTCTGGTTGCTCTGTGATGAGACCATGTGCTTTTTTCTCTAGGAAGTTTTCGCCTGCTGAGTGGAACTATGATGTTGGTAATCGGGAGTTGTTGGCCATGAAGTGGGCATTTGAGGAGTGGCGTCATTGGCTCGAGGGTGCTAAGCATCGTGTGGTGGTCTTGACTGATCACAAAAATCTGATGTATCTCGAGTCTGCTAAGCGCCTGAATCCTAGACAGGCTCGTTGGTCATTGTTTTTCTCTCGTTTTGACTTTGTGGTCTCGTACCTGCCTGGTTCGAAGAATGTTAAGGCTGATGCTCTTTCTAGGAGCTTTGTGCCTGACTCTCCTGGAGTCTCGGAGCCAGCTGGTATTCTTAAAGAGGGAGTAATCGTGTCGGCCATATCTCCTGATTTGCGACGTATGTTGCAGAGATTTCAGGCTGGTAGACCTGACTCTTGTCCACCCGACAGACTGTTTGTTCCTGATAAGTGGACCAGCAGAGTTATTTCCGAGGTTCATTCCTCGGTGTTGGCAGGGCATCCGGGAATTTTTGGTACCCGAGATTTGGTGGCTAGGTCCTTTTGGTGGCCTTCCTTGTCACGGGATGTGCGGTCATTTGTGCAGTCCTGTGGGACTTGTGCTCGGGCTAAGCCTTGTTGTTCTCGTGCTAGCGGGTTGCTTTTGCCCTTGCCCGTCCCGAAGAGGCCTTGGACACACATTTCCATGGATTTCATTTCTGATCTTCCGGTGTCTCAAGGAATGTCTGTTATCTGGGTGGTGTGTGATCGTTTTTCCAAGATGGTCCATTTGGTGCCCTTGCCTAAGTTGCCTTCCTCTTCCGATCTGGTTCCTTTGTTTTTTCAGAATGTGGTTCGTTTACACGGCATTCCTGAGAATATCGTGTCCGACAGAGGATCCCAGTTTGTGTCCAGATTCTGGCGATCTTTTTGTGCTAAGATGGGCATTGATTTGTCGTTTTCATCTGCCTTTCATCCTCAGACTAATGGCCAAACGGAGCGAACTAATCAGACACTGGAGGCTTATTTGAGATGTTTTGTTTCTGCGGACCAGGATGATTGGGTGACCTTCTTGCCATTGGCTGAGTTTGCCCTTAATAATTCGGCTAGTTCCGCTACTTTGGTTTCGCCATTCTTCTGCAACTCTGGTTTTCATCCTCGTTTCTCCTCGGGTCATGTTGAGTCTTCTGACTGTCCTGGGGTGGATTCCGTGGTGGATAGGTTGCAGCGGATTTGGAATCAGGTGGTGGACAACTTGAAGTTGTCACAGGAGAAGGCTCAGCGTTTTGCCAACCGCCGCCGCCGCGGTGTGGGTCCCCGACTTCGTGTTGGGGAATTGGTTTGGTTGTCTTCTCGGTATGTCCCTCTGAAGGTTTCCTCTCCTAAGTTTAAGCCTCGCTTTATTGGTCCTTATAGAATTTTGGAAGTTCTTAACCCGGTTTCTTTTCGTTTGGATCTTCCGGTGTCGTTTGCCATTCACAACGTGTTCCATAGGTCTTTGTTGCGGCGGTACGTTGTGCCTGTGGTTCCTGCTGTTGAGCCTCCTACTCCGGTGTTGGTTGAGGGCGAGTTGGAGTACGTGGTGGAGAAGATCTTGGATTCTCGCCTCTCTAGACGGAGGCTTCAGTATTTGGTCAAATGGAAGGGCTATGGTCAGGAGGATAATTCCTGGGTGGTCGCCTCTGATGTTCATGCGGCCGATTTGGTTCGTGCCTTCCACGCTGCTCATCCTGATTGCCCTGGTGGTCTTGGTGAGGGTTCGGTGACACCTCCTTAAAGGGGGGGTACTGTTGTGAACTATACTTCTTGGCTCCCTCTTGTGGTCACTAGTGGTTTGGCACTTGGATTGTCTTTTGCCAGGATGGTACTCACCTGGTTCGTTAGGCCTGGGGTGTTGCTATTTAAACTTCCTGGATTCTCAGTCCAGTGCCTGGCATCGTTGTAATCAGTTCATTTCTGTTTGCTCCTGTCTTCAGGTCCTGGTTCTTTGCAAGATAAGCTAAGTCCTGCTTTCTTATTTTTGTTTATTTGCATTGTTCATATTTTTGTCCAGCTTGTACAAAATGTGATTCCTGATATCGCTGGAAGCTCTAGGGGGCTGATATTCTCCCCCCTCACCGTTAGTCGGTTCGGGGGTTCTTGGATATTCAGCGTGGATATTTTGCAGGGTTTTTTGCTGACCATATAAGTCATCTTACTATCTTCTGCTATTACGCAGTGGGCCTCTCTTTGCTAAAATCTAGTTCATTCTTACGTTTGTCTTTTCTTCTTACCTCACCGTTATTATTTGTTGGGGGCTTGTATTATAACTTTGGGTCTTTTCTCTGGAGGCAAGAGAGGTCTTATTTTCCCTGATAGGGTTAGTTAGTTCTCCGGCTGGCGCGAGACGTCTAGAATCAACGTAGGCACGTTCCCCGGCTACTGTTAGTTGTTTGTGCTAGGATCAGGTATATGGTCAGCCTAGTTACCACTTCCCTATGAGCTGGTATTTATGTTTGCAGACTTTGCTGTAATCTCTGAGATCCTCTGCCATTGGGATCATAACAACTGTAGAGGAAAGGCTGTAGATGGAGGTGAGGCTATAGATAAGGATTAGACGGTAGAGGAAAGGCTGCAGATGGAGGTGAGGCTATAGATAAGACTGTAGAGGAAAGGCTGTAGATGGAGGTGAGGCTATAGATGAGGATAAGACTGTAGAGGAAAGGCTGTAGATGGAGGTGAGGCTATAGATAAGACTGTAGAGGAAAGGCTGTAGATGGAGGTGAGGCTATAGATAAGACTGTAGAGGAAAGGCTGTAGATGGAGGTGAGGCTATAGAAGAGGATTAGACTGTAGAGGAAAGGCTGTAGATGGAGGTGAGGCTATAGATGAGGATAAGACTGTAGAGGAAAGGCTGTAGATGGAGGTGAGGCTATAGATAAGGATTAGACTGTAGAGGAAAGGCTGTAGATGGAGGTGAGGCTATAGATAAGACTGTAGAGGAAAGGCTGTAGATGGAGGTGAGGCTATAGAAGAGGATAAGACTGTAGAGGAAAGGCTGTAGTTGGAGGTGAGGCTATAGATAAGGATTAGACTGTAGGGGAAAGGCTGTAGATGGAGGTGAGGCTATAGATGAGGATTAGACGGTAGAGGAAAGGCTGTAGTTGGAGGTGAGGCTATAGATGAGGATTAGCCTGTAGAGGAAAGGCTGTAGATGGAGGTGAGGCTATAGAAGAGTATTAGACTGTAGAGGAAAGGCTGTAGATGGAGGTGAGGCTATAGATGAGGATTAGCCTGTAGAGGAAAGGCTGTAGATGGAGGTGAGGCTATAGATGATAAGACTGTAGAGGAAAGGCTGTAGATGGAGGTGAGGCTATAGACGAGTATTTGACTGTAGAGGAAAGGCTGTAGATGGAGGTGAGGCTATAGATGATAAGACTGTAGAGGAAAGGCTGTAGATGGAGTTGACATCTTCCTCTTGACCTCTGGATGCTGGCTTGAAGGACAATTGTCAGCTATAGAAAGGGGATATGCCTCCGTTACTATATACAGTGCCTTGCGAAACTATTCGGCTCCTTGGAACTTTTCAAACTTTTCCCACATATCATGCTTCAAACATAAAGATACCAAATGTAATTTTTGGTGAAGAATCAACATCAAGTGGAACACAATTGTGAAGCTGAACGAAATTTATTGGTTATTTTAAATTTTTGTGGAAATTCAAAAACTGAAAAGTGGGGCGTGCAATATTATTCGGCCCCTTTACTCCCTCCAGAAGTTCATTGTGGATCTCTGAATGATCCAATGTTGTCCTAAATGCCTAATGATGATAAATATAATCCACCTGTGTGTAATCAAGTCTCCGTATAAATGCACCTGCTCTGTGATCGTCTCAGGGTTCTGTATGAAGCACAGAGAGCATCATGAAGACCAAGGAACACAACAGGCAGGTCCGTGATACTGTTGTGGAGAAGTTTAAAGCCGGATTTGGATACAAAATGATTTCCAAAACTTTAAACATCCCAAGGAGCACTGTGCAAGCGATCATATTGAAATAGGAGTATCATACCACTGCAAATCTACCAAGACCCGGCCGTCCCTCTAAACTTTCATCTCAATCAAGGAGAAGACTGATCAGAGATGCAGCCAAGAGGCCCATGATCACTCTGGATGAACTGCAGAGATCTACAGCTGAGGTGGGACAGTCTGTCCATAGGACAACAATCAGTTGTACACTGCACAAATCTGCCCTTTATGGAAGAGTGGCAAGAAGAAAGCCATTTCTCAAAGATATCCATAAAAAGTGTTGTTTAAGGTTTGCAACAAGCCACCTGGGAGACACACCAAACATGTGGAAGAAGGTGCTCTGGTCAGATGAAACCAAAATCGAACTTTTTGGCAACAATGCCAAACGATATGTTTGGCGTAAAGACAACACAGCTCATCACCCTGAACACACCATCCCCACTGTCAAACATAGTGGTGGCAGCATCATGGTTTGGGCCTGCTTTTCTTCAGCAGGGACAGGGAAGATGGTTAAAATTGATGGGAAGATGGATGGAGCCAAATACAGGACCATTCTTGAAGAAAACCTGTTGGAGTCTGCAAAAGACCTGAGACTGGGACGGAGATTTGTCTTCCAGCAAGACAATGATCCTAAACATAAAGCAAAATCTATGGAATGGTTCACAAATAAACGTATTCAGGTGTTAGAATGGCCAAGTCAGAGTCCAGACCTCAATCCAATCGAGAATCTGTGGAAAGAGGAAGAATGGGCAAGAATTTCAGTCTCTCCATGTACAAAGCTGATAGAGACATACCCCAAGCGACTTGTAATCGCAGCAAAAGGAGGCGCAACAAAGTATTAAGTTAGAGGGGCCGAATAATATTGTGCGCCCCACTTTTCAGTTTTTGAATTTCCACAAAAATTTTAAATAACCAATAAATTTCGTTCAACTTCACAATCGTGTTCCAGTTGTTGTTGATTCTCCACCAAAAATTTACATTTGGTATCTTTACATTTGAAGCATGATATGTGGGAAAAGGTTGAAAAGTTCCAGGGGGCCGAATACTTTCACAAGGCACTGTATCAGAGCAAGTTCAGAGAACAGCTACCAACATGGTAAACGGACTGAAAACTATGTCGTATGAGGAACGATTAAAGGAGCTGGGAATGTTTAGCTTGCAAAAAAGAAGGCTAAGAGGAAACTTAGTATCTGTCTACAAATATCTAAGGGGCTGTCACAGTGTAGAGGGATCATCATTATTCTCATTTGTACATGGAAACCAGGGAAGCAATGGGATGAAACTGAAAAAAAAGGGAGAAGATACAGATTAGATAATAGAAAAAACTTTTGACACTGAGGGTGATCAATGAGTGGAACAGGCGGTCACGAGAGGTGGTGAGTTATCCTTCAATGGAAGTCTTCAAACACAGACATCTGTCTGAGATGGTTTAGCGAATCCAGCGTTGAGCAGGAGGTTGGACACGATGACCATTGAGGTCTCTTCCAGCTCTAACATTCTATGATCCAAACATCCATGAGATCCAGAGATCCAAGGAACCAGAGACACTTTACATAACCACAGCCTGGCACACTCTATAGGATAGCTGCCAGATCATGCCTCCATCAAGAGTGACACAGATTTGACATTCTACAGGATACCAGCTTAGGGGACCACGGCCCCTGCTGAAAGAATACAAATATGCTCCATTGATCATCACTGTACCTTTTGATACATTTGGTAAAGCCAGGATTTTGACCCACCAGTCACCTGAGCCCCATCGATACATTTGGTAAAGCCAGGATTGGAACGCAACAGTTACCTGGCTTCGTGGAGATGTTCTGAGAAGCCAGCCTGTGAGTCTCTGGTCACCTGGCCTTGTACCTCAATGGACAGCTTGTCGCTACCTCCTCTCTGTGTGCATCACACAGGTGGGGTAGTCGGCCCTGGAAGCTCTGAAGTTACAGCTGCTCTTATCCCGGAGAGTCAGCGGAAGGGTGAGACACTGTAATTTTGCACCATCTTGGGTATTTTGCTGGGACTGTTCTATTTGTTATTTGCCTGTTTGGTGGTTCAATAAAATATTGCCACACTGTTTTATCTTCAACCTTTGTTGTCTGAGTAGTTTTACGCCCACGGTAAAAAGAGAGAGGGCATTCAGTGGGATGAGTTCTGGTCCATGCGGTTTCGGCTAGCAGACTGGACGACCCGCTGACCCCTCATGTCTTTACAGATGAGGATTAGGCTGTAGAGGAGAGGCTGTAAGTGGAAGTGAGGTGTGGAGACACGGGTCAGCAGGTGCTCGAGTCCGCTGGCTCAAGACCAGAGATCATTCTGCTCTCCTCTTTTACCATAGGTATAATACTACTCAGGGTGAGGGTAAAACAGTGTGGAAATACTTTATTGAACCACAAAACAGTAAATAACACGTAGAAATACCCAAGATGGTGCAAAATTACAGAGTCTCACCCTTCCACTGACTCTCCGGGATTAAAGCAGCTGCGACTTCCATGGCCAACTACTCCCACCTGGGGCATGCACAGAGAGGAGGTAACGACAAGCTTAGGAAGCCAACAGTCCATTGAGGTACAAAGCCAGGCGACTGGAGAGTCACAACCTGGCTTCTCCGAACAGCTCCATGGAGCCAGGTGACCGATGGATCCAGATCCTGACTTCAACAAATTTATCCATGGGTTCAGTGATAGTTAAAGGAAAAGATCTGTATCCTTTCAGTTGGGGCCGTGGTCCCCTAAGCAGACATCCTGAAGAATGTCAAATCTGTGTCCCTTGTGATGGAGCCATGATATCCTGGCTGCTGTCCTGTAGTGTTTCTGGCTGTGATTTTGTAAAGAGTCTCTGGTTCTTTCTAATTTTTTCTTGCACAGACATTTTAGGCTGTAGAGGTAAAGCTATAGATGGTGATTAGGCTGTAGAGGTGAATCTGTGGTTGGAGGAGTGGCTGTAGATGGGGATTAGGCTGTGGTTGGAGGAGAGGCTGTAGATGGGGATTAGGCTGTAGAGGGGAGGATATAGATTGGGATTAGGCTGTAGAGGTGAGGCTGTGGTTGGAGGGGAGGCTGTAGATGAGTATTAGGCTGTAGAGGTGAGGATATAGATTGGGATTAGGCTGTAGAGGTGAGGCTGTGGTTGGAGGGGAGGCTGTAGATGAGTATTAGGCTGTAGAGGTGAGGATATAGATTGGGATTAGGCTGTAGAGGTGAGGCTGTGGTTGGAGGGGAGGCTGTAGATGAGTATTAGGCTGTAGAGGTGAGGATATAGATTGGGATTAGGCTGTAGAGGTGAGGCTGTGGTTGGAGGGGAGGCTGTAGATGAGTATTAGGCTGTAGAGGTGAGGATATAGATTGGGATTAGGCTGTAGAGGTGAGGCTGTGGTTGGAGGAGATGCTGTAGATGGGGATTAGGCTGTAGAGGTGAGGATATAGATTGGGATTAGGCTGTAGAGGTGAGGCTGTGGTTGGAGGAGATGCTGTAGATGGGGATTAGGCTGTAGAGGTGAGGATATAGACTGGGATTAGGCTGTAGAGGTGAGGCTGTGGTTGGAGGGGAGGCTGTAGATGAGTATTAGGCTGTAGAGGTGAGGATATAGATTGGGATTAGGCTGTAGAGGTGAGGCTGTGGTTGGAGGAGATGCTGTAGATGGGGATTAGGCTGTAGAGGTGAGGATATAGATTGGGATTAGGCTGTAGAGGTGAGGCTGTGGTTGGAGGAGATGCTGTAGATGGGGATTAGGCTGTAGAGGTGAGGATATAGATTGGGATTAGGCTGTAGAGGTGAGGCTGTGGTTGGAGGAGATGCTGTAGATGGTGATTAGGCTGTAGAGGTGAATCTGTGGTTGGAGGAGAGGCTGTAGATGGGGATTAGGCTGTAGAGGTGAGGATATAGATTGGGATTAGGCTGTAGAGGTGAGGCTGTGGTTGGAGGGGAGGCTGTAGATGAGTATTAGGCTGTAGAGGTGAGGATATAGATTGGGATTAGGCTGTAGAGGTGAGGCTGTGGTTGGAGGAGATGCTGTAGATGGGGATTAGGCTGTAGAGGTGAGGATATAGATTGGGATTAGGCTGTAGAGGTGAGGCTGTGGTTGGAGGAGATGCTGTAGATGGGGATTAGGCTGTAGAGGTGAGGATATAGATTGGGATTAGGCTGTAGAGGTGAGGCTGTGGTTGGAGGAGATGCTGTAGATGGTGATTAGGCTGTAGAGGTGAATCTGTGGTTGGAGGAGAGGCTGTAGATGGGGATTAGGCTGTAGAGGTGAGGCTGTGGTTGGAGGAGATGCTGTAGATAGGGATTAGGCTGTAGAGGTGAGGATATAGATTGGGATTAGGCTGTAGAGGTGAGGCTGTGGTTGGAGGGGAGGCTGTAGATGAGTATTAGGCTGTAGAGGTGAGGATATAGATTGGGATTAGGCTGTAGAGGTGAGGCTGTGGTTGGAGGAGATGCTGTAGATGGGGATTAGGCTGTAGAGGTGAGGATATAGATTGGGATTAGGCTGTAGAGGTGAGGCTGTGGTTGGAGGAGATGCTGTAGATGGGGATTAGGCTGTAGAGGTGAGGATATAGATTGGGATTAGGCTGTAGAGGTGAGGCTGTGGTTGGAGGAGATGCTGTAGATGGGGATTAGGCTGTAGAGGTGAGGATATAGATTGGGATTAGGCTGTAGAGGTGAGGCTGTGGTTGAAGGGGAGGCTGTAGATGAGGATTAGGCTGTTGTCATGTGAAGTCCAGAGTTACACACCGGATTCAGTCCTGAATGGTTCAATAAGAGCCATTGGAGATCTGGGACTTTGTGTTGTCTTAGTTCTGTATCTGTGCTTTTTCCACACTATCCTCTCTTACTGGATCATAACGGAAGTCAGCCCATATAGATTATATCAGCAGTGACCTGTGGGGCGGGGGTACTGTAATAAACGCTTGTCGTCCCCTTCATCTGTGGCGTCTCATCGGTGTCATTTCTCTGCAGGACACAGGAGTCAGTGCCAGAGAACTGGCCAAGTACATAGCGCATGAGATGGGGCATAACCTGGGCATGAGCCACGACACTGAGCACTGCTACTGCCCTGTCGCCACCGGGAAATGTCTGCTATCACAGCGTACCGGGTAAGCAGTGGTCCTGTCTGTAATAACAAATGCTGCACTCCTGAAACACTCCGTGCTGCTCCTTCCACTATGTAATTCTCAGCCCTTGATCTTCACTAAGGTCAGCACACTCCTCTCCTGAAATACTCTGTGCTGTACAAAAGTACTTTTATCTGAAGAGTAGATCCTCACCTAATCTGTAATCCTAGTAGCGGTACAGACACCTCACACATCCCAGGGTTATGGCAGGAAATCCGACCAATCAAATGTACAGGTGCCGCCGGTGTCTGCGCTGCCCCCAGTGGTGGAGTAAGGTATGGCTATAACCCCTGCATTGTCTCCTCCGCAGACACAACATGAATGAGATGTTCAGCGACTGCAGCCACCGCGCCCTCCACCGATTCCTGGAGGAGAAGGACATCGCCTGCCTGATGGACCGACCCCGCACCTACATAGTGAGTCCACCATCATCCTATCCGGGTGGGGGGGATACAGTCACCACTCCATGATAAGTACATGGTCAATGCGGTGTCCTCCTGGGAGAGTTGGGCGCTGATTTCCAAGCTGAGCTGCAGCTGATCCTTGCCATGTACTAGTCAAGCAGAGCTGCAGTGTAAAGCATAGCGGGGAGGGAATGTCGTCCAGCTCCTCCGATCACTGACTGATCTGTTCTCTCCAGGATGAGCCGATGCTGCACAGTGACCCGATGGAGACGCTGGAAACCAGTAAGTCCGCCGTACCGTGCCCCCCAGGGGGATGTGACTGTGCGCACTGTGCCCGCAGCATGGGAGCGGTGCGACTACACGGACGCTGGGCGACGGTGAAGACTCCCGCTGCCGCCATCCTCGCCCTCGTGTCCTCACAGCAAAACCCAAACTCTTCAGCCGCGTTCACACGATGCCTTTTTTATGCAAATTTTAAGCTGCGTTTTACAGTATGAGCAAATATGAGATTCCCGAAATCTCCTGCACACACAATGTTTATTTCCTGACTGACTAGTAAAACTGCTGCGTTATTGGAAGAATCAGCCGGTCACTTCTCGAAGCGTTTTTGCAGCATTTTTTTCAGCCACTGAAAGCAGTGGGTAAGAGCAAAAGACGCAGCGATCTAGTTTTTCTGCATTTATGGTGCAAAAACCTAAGAAAGTTTCATGAATCATGATTTTTGGGGGGCATTAAACTTTATCAGCATGCACAAGAGGCAATAAAAACGCCGCAAAAAGTGATGCAGAAAACAGCAAAAATGCAGCAAAGAAAAAAAACAGCAAAAAACGTATGAAAAAAACCCAACAAAACCTGTTTTTTTAGATCTTCTCCTTTTCCCCAAATAAAGCAAAAAATAAAATAAAAAAAATAAGTAAAATTCATGTACCGGTCGCCATAAAGCAAAGACACCCGACACAGCAGAGTTGGCATTGTTTGGTTATGTTTAGTTACAGCGGCCTCTGAACAGGCTGTGATGGGAGCAGTAAAGCCGCCACCTCAGCCCATAAATAAACACGCACCGCGCGGCGGATCAATGAGAACAAAAGACACCCGGTGAGTTTGGTATCGCTGGACTCGTGCGGATCTGGAGAATCGCGGCGTCGGGTCGGATTTACCACAAAATTAACCCCCCAAAAATCGTGAAACTGCGTTTTTTTTCCGTGTTTTAAGTAGATTTTTGCAGTAAAATGAACGGCGTCAAACAGAACTGAAAACTGTCCGAGAAAAAGTAATCCTGAGACGACCAACAATGGAGAGAAGAAAAAGAACAACGAATAGTAAGACTGCGCCATAATACACTAGGAAGGATTCCTCTACAACACTGGGACTGAACTGCTGCCATAGGAAATAGGAAAACAAGCGCCATATAGTGTCCACATCGCGGAAAAAAGGAGGCGCGGTCCTATATGCTATGGCAGCAATGCTGCAGCTTCAAGGTTCTAGACTCTAGGATCTAGAGTAATCCTGCCTTGTACACTATGGCGCAGCATTACTGCTTATTGGTTATACGCTTTTATTGGTCGGTGCCTGTTCACACGAGTCTACATGTGCTGCTCCTTCTTCTCTATTGAGGTAAAAAAAAGTTGCTTTTAGTGGGAAGGGTTAATGGATCCTTGTGCTTCCTCTTCCAGTTGGGAAGGGTTAATGGATCCTTGTGCTTTCTCTTCCAGTTGGGAAGGGTTAATGGATCCTTGTGCTTTCTCTTCCAGTTGGGAAGGGTTAATGGATCCTTGTGCTTTCTCTTCCAGTTGGGAAGGGTTAATGGATCCTTGTGCTTCCTCTTCCAGTTGGGAAGGGTTAATGGATCCTTGAGCTTCCTCTTCCAGTTGGGAAGGGTTAATGGATCCTTGTGCTTTCTCTTCCAGTTGGGAAGGGTTAATGGATCCTTGTGCTTCCTCTTCCGGTTGGGAAGGGTTAATGGATCCTTGTGCTTCCTCTTCCGGTTGGGAAGGGTTAATGGATCCTTGTGCTTGATCTTCCAATTGGGAAGGGTTAATGGATCCTTGTGCTTGATCTTCCAGGTGGGAAGGGTTAATGGATCCTTGTGCTTGATCTTCCAGGTGGGAAGGGTTAATAGATTCTTGTGCTTGATCTTCCGGTTGGGAAGGATTAAAGGATCCTTGTGCTTGATCTTCCAGGTGGGAAGGGTTAACGGATCCTTGTGCTTGCTCTTCCAGTTGGGAAGGGTTAATAGATTCTTGTGCTTGATCTTCCAGGTGGGAAGGGTTAATGGATCCTTGTGCTTGATCTTCCAGGTGGGAAGGGTTAATGGATCCTTGTGTTTCCTGTTGCAGTTGGGAAGGGTTAATGGATCCTTGTGTTTGCTCTTCCAGTTGGGAAGGGTTAATGGATCCTTGTGCTTGATCTTCAAGGTGGGAAGGGTTAATGGATCCTTGTGCTTGATCTTCCAATTGGGAAGGGTTAATGGATCCTTGTGCTTGATCTTCCAGGTGGGAAGGGTTAATGGATCCTTGTGCTTGATCTTCCAGGTGGGAAGGGTTAATAGATTCTTGTGCTTGATCTTCCGGTTGGGAAGGATTAAAGGATCCTTGTGCTTGATCTTCCAGGTGGGAAGGGTTAACGGATCCTTGTGCTTGCTCTTCCAGTTGGGAAGGGTTAATAGATTCTTGTGCTTGATCTTCCAGGTGGGAAGGGTTAATGGATCCTTGCGCTTGATCTTCCATTTGGGAAGGGTTAATAGATCCTTGTGCTTGATCTTCCGGTTGGGAAGGGTTAATGGATCCTTGTGCTTGATCTTCCAGGTGGGAAGGGTTAATAGATTCTTGTGCTTAATCTTCCGGTTGGGAAGGGTTAATGGATCCTTGTGCTTGATCTTCCAGGTGGGAAGGGTAAATGGATCGTTGTGCTTGATCTTCCATTTGGGAAGGGTTAATGGATCCTTGTGCTTGATCTTCCAGGTGGGAAGGGTTAATAGATTCTTGTGCTTGATCTTCCGGTTGGGAAGGGTTAATGGATCATGGTGCTTGATCTTCAAGGTGGGAAGGGTTAACGGATCCTTGTGCTTGATCTTCAAGGTGGGAAGGGTTAATGGATCATTGTGCTTGATCTTCCAGGTGGGAAGGGTCAATGGATCCTTGTGCTTGATCTTCTGGTTGGGAAGGGTTAATGGATTCTTGTGCTTGATCTTCCATTTGGAAAGGGTTAATGGATCCTTGTGCTTGATCTCCCAGGTGGGAAGGGTTAATGGATTCTTGTGCTTGATCTTCCAGTTGGGAAGGGTTAATGGATCCTTGTGCTTGATCTTCCAGTTGGGAAGGGTTATTAGATTCTTGTGCTTGATCTTCCAGGTGGGAAGGGTTAATGGATCCTTGTGCTTGATCTTCCAGTTGGGAAGGGTTAATGGATCCTTGTGTTTGCTCTTCCAGTTGGGAAGGGTTAATGGATCCTGGTGTTTGCTCTTCCAGTTGGGAAGGGTTAATGGATCCTTGTGCTTGCTCTTCCAGTTGGGAAGGGTTAATGGATCTTTGTGCTTGATCTTCCAGGTGGGAAGGGTTAATGGATGCTTGTGCTTGATCTTCCAGGTGGGAAGGGTTAATGGATCCTTGTGCTTGATCTTCCAGGTGGGAAGGGTTAATTGATCCTTGTGCTTGATCTTCCAGGTGGGAAGGGTTAATGGATCCTTGTGCTTGATCTTCCAGGTGGGAAGGGTTAATGGATCCTTGTGCTTGATCTTCCAGGTGGGAAGGGTTAATGGATTCTTGTGCTTGATCTTCCAGGTGGGAAGGGTTAATGGATCCTTGTGCTTGATCTTCCAGTTGGGAAGGGTTAATGGATCATTGTGCTTGATCTTCCAGGTGGGAAGGGTTAATGGATCCTTGTGCTTGATCTTCCAGGTGGGAAGGGTTAATGGATCCTTGTGCTTGATCTTCCAGGTGGGAAGGGTTAATGGATCCTTGTGCTTGATCTTCCAGGTGGGAAGGGTTAATGGATCCTTGTGCTTGATCTTCCAGGTGGGAAGGGTTAATGGATCCTTGTGCTTGATCTTCCAGGTGGGAAGGGTTAATGGATCCTTGTGTTTGCTCTTCCAGTTGGGAAGGGTTAATGGATCCTGGTGTTTGCTCTTCCAGTTGGGAAGGGTTAATTAATGGATCCTTGTGCTTGCTCTTCCAGTTGGGAAGGGTTAATGGATCTTTGTGCTTGATCTTCCAGGTGGGAAGGGTTAATGGATGCTTGTGCTTGATCTTCCAGGTGGGAAGGGTTAATGGATCGTTGTGCTTGATCTTCCATTTGGGAAGGGTTAATGGATCCTTGTGCTTGATCTTCCAGGTGGGAAGGGTTAATAGATTCTTGTGCTTGATCTTCCGGTTGGGAAGGGTTAATGGATCATGGTGCTTGATCTTCCAGGTGGGAAGGGTTAACGGATCCTTGTGCTTGATCTTCAAGGTGGGAAGGGTTAATGGATCATTGTGCTTGATCTTCCAGGTGGGAAGGGTCAATGGATCCTTGTGCTTGATCTTCTGGTTGGGAAGGGTTAATGGATTCTTGTGCTTGATCTTCCATTTGGAAAGGGTTAATGGATCCTTGTGCTTGATCTCCCAGGTGGGAAGGGTTAATGGATTCTTGTGCTTGATCTTCCAGTTGGGAAGGGTTAATGGATCCTTGTGCTTGATCTTCCAGTTGGGAAGGGTTATTAGATTCTTGTGCTTGATCTTCCAGGTGGGAAGGGTTAATGGATCATTGTGCTTGATCTTCCAGGTGGGAAGGATTAATGGATCCTTGTGCTTGATCTTCCAGGTGGGAAGGGTTAATGGATCCTTGTGCTTGATCTTCCAGGTGGGAAGGGTTAATGGATCCTTGTGCTTGATCTTCCAGGTGGGAAGGGTTAATGGATCCTTGTGCTTGATCTTCCAGTTGGGAAGGGTTAATGGATCCTTGTGTTTGCTCTTCCAGTTGGGAAGGGTTAATGGATCCTGGTGTTTGCTCTTCCAGTTGGGAAGGGTTAATGGATCCTTGTGCTTGCTCTTCCAGTTGGGAAGGGTTAATGGATCTTTGTGCTTGATCTTCCAGGTGGGAAGGGTTAATGGATGCTTGTGCTTGATCTTCCAGGTGGGAAGGGTTAATGGATCCTTGTGCTTGATCTTCCAGGTGGGAAGGGTTAATGGATCCTTGTGCTTGATCTTCCAGGTGGGAAGGGTTAATGGATTCTTGTGCTTGATCTTCCATTTAGGAAGGGTTAATGGATCCTTGTGCTTGATCTTCCAGGTGGGAAGGGTTAATGGATCCTTGTGCTTGATCTTCCAGGTGGGAAGGGTTAATTGATTTTTGTGCTTGATCTTCCAGGTGGGAAGGGTTAATGGATCCTTGTGCTTGATCTTCCAGGTGGGAAGGGTTAATGGATCCTTGTGCTTGATCTTCCAGGTGGGAAGGGTTAATGGATTCTTGTGCTTGATCTTCCAGGTGGGAAGGGTTAATGGATCCTTGTGCTTGATCTTCCAGTTGGGAAGGGTTAATGGATCCTTGTGCTTGATCTTCCAGGTGGGAAGGGTTAATGGATCCTTGTGCTTGATCTTCCAGGTGGGAAGGGTTAATGGATCCTTGTGCTTGATCTTCCAGGTGGGAAGGGTTAATGGATCCTTGTGCTTGATCTTCCAGGTGGGAAGGGTTAATGGATCCTTGTGCTTGATCTTCCAGGTGGGAAGGGTTAATGGATCCTTGTGCTTGATCTTCCAGGTGGGAAGGGTTAATGGATCCTTGTGTTTGCTCTTCCAGTTGGGAAGGGTTAATGGATCCTGGTGTTTGCTCTTCCAGTTGGGAAGGGTTAATGGATCCTTGTGCTTGCTCTTCCAGTTGGGAAGGGTTAATGGATCTTTGTGCTTGATCTTCCAGGTGGGAAGGGTTAATGGATGCTTGTGCTTGATCTTCCAGGTGGGAAGGGTTAATGGATCCTTGTGCTTTATCTTCCAGGTGGGAAGGGTTAATGGATCCTTGTGCTTGATCTTCCAGGTGGGAAGGGTTAATGGATTCTTGTGCTTGATCTTCCATTTAGGAAGGGTTAATGGATCATTGTGCTTGATCTTCCAGGTGGGAAGGGTTAATGGATCCTTGTGCTTGATCTTCCAGGTGGGAAGGGTTAATGGATCCTTGTGCTTGATCTTCCAATTGGGAAGGGTTAATGGATCCTTGTGCTTTATCTTCCGGTTGGGAAGGGTTAATGGATCCTTGTGCTTCATCTTCCGGTTGGGAAGGGTTAATGGATCCTTGTGCTTCATCTTCCGGTTGGGAAGGGTTAATGGATCCTTGTGCTTCCTCTTCCAGTTGGGAAGGGTTAATGGATCCTTGTGCTTCCTCTTCCAGTTGGGAAGGGTTAATGGATCCTTGTGCTTTCTCTTGCAGTTGAGAAGGGTTAATGGATCCTTGTGCTTTCTCTTGCAGTTGGGAAGGGTTAATGGATCATTGTGCTTTCTCTTGCAGTTGGGAAGGGTTAATGGATCCTTGTGCTTTTTCTTCCAGTTGGGAAGGGTTAATGGATCCTTGTGCTTTCTCTTACAGTTGGGAAGGGTTAATGGATCCTTGTGCTTTCTCTTGCAGTTGGGAAGGGTTAATGGATCCTTGTGCTTTCTCTTGCAGTTGGGAAGGGTTAATGGATCCTTGTGCTTTCTCTTCCGGTTGGGAAGGGTTAATGGATCCTTGTGCTTTCTCTTGCAGTTGGGAAGGGTTAATGGATCCTTGTGCTTTCTCTTGCAGTTGGGAAGGGTTAATGGATCCTTGTGCTTTCTCTTGCAGTTGGGAAGGGTTAATGGATCCTTGTGCTTTCTCTTCCAGTTGGGAAGGGTTAATGGATCCTTGTGCTTGATCTTGCAGTTGGGAAGGGTTAATGGATCCTTGTGCTTTCTCTTCCAGTTGGGAAGGGTTAATGGATCCTTTTGCTTGATCTTCCAATTGGGAAGGGTTAATGGATCCTTGTGTTTTATCTTCCAGTTGGGAAGGGTTAATGGATCCTTGTGCTTCCTCTTCCGGTTGGGAAGGGTTAATAGATCCTTGTGCTTCCTCTTCCAGTTGGGAAGGGTTAATGGATCCTTGTGCTCTCTCTTGCAGTTGGGAAGGGTTAATGGATCCTTGTGCTTTCTCTTCCAGTTGGGAAGGGTTAATGGATCCTTGTGCTTTCTCTTCCAGTTGGGAAAGGTTAATGGATCCTTGTGCTTTCTCTTGCAGTTGGGAAGGGTTAATGGATCCTTGTGCTTGATCTTGCAGTTGGGAAGGGTTAATGGATCCTTGTGCTTGATCTTGCAGTTGGGAAGGGTTAATGGATCCTTGTGCTTTCTCTTCCAGTTAGGAAGGGTTAATGGATCCTTGTGCTTGATCTTCCAATTGGGAAGGGTTAATGGATCCTTGTGCTTTATCTTCCAGTTGGGAAGGGTTAATGGATCCTTGTGCTCTCTCTTGCAGTTGGGAAGGGTTAATGGATCCTTGTGCTCTCTCTTGCAGTTGGGAAGGTCTCCATCTTCCTCTGCCTCGTGGTCTTCTTCATGGCTCTGACCATCATCTTCTGGAAGAAGAGACCTGGAGAGACGACGCTGAGATAATGGCGCCCTGAGCCCCGTGTGCAGCTGCTCGTGTTCAGCCCAATATGGCGGAGTAGACGATGGCGGCGGAGTAGACGCCGGGCCGCCGTCGTTCTCACCCCTCCTGTCAGACGCCTCCTGTCAGACGCCTCCTGTCAGACGCCTCCTGTCAGACGCCTCCTGTCAGACGCCTCCTGTCAGACGCCTCCTGTCAGACGCCTCCTGTCAGACGCCGCCATGTCTCTGTGGCCGCAGGATGCCCCCACCGTCCGGAATGCTGGAGATGGAGCGGACGCCTGGACGAACCTCTGACCGTGCTGCTGGGAGTTGTAGTTCCCCACGATGACGTCATCGGTTCGACATGAACTAGCGGCCAGAGCCACGTGCCCTAACAAGTATTATATATAATTTATTATTTTATATTATTACTTGATGTCCGCCATTTTCCTTGGGAGCTGATGGGAATACGGGCGCGGCTCAGGACTCGGTGGGGTCACTACATTTATGGACGTTATACCGATATTATAACGGCAAACGTAAACTGATGACGAAGTGATGAAAGTGATATACGGAGTGCGGCGGCCTGTGGGACCGGGAACACTACAAGCTCCAGCATGGCCACAATAGTGACGGGGCCTGCAGTACCGCGCTCAGACACTAGATGGCGGCACAGTGTAAGCAGACGGCGATCACAGACGCGGCCAGTCTCCTCCCGGCAGCCTCGGCGTAAGGTCAGGGGTCACTGCCAGCAGGGGGCGTCCTGTGCCCCCCACACACTGGACGGGGGTCACACACTGGACGGGGGTCTCACCCTGCACGTTCCCCTCTGCAGAGCGTCTGCGGGACCTGCACAGGTGACAACAGGCGGCGCCAGAGTCCAGGTACAAGGACACAGAGGCAGGTGCAAGGAAAGCTGCAGAGTAAGAGGCTCCCAGTGCTGGAAGGGTTATTTATTGTTATCAACTAACAAAATAAATTAATAAAAAAGAAATGTAAATTATCAGCCATATTGAGACTGCACGTCGCCTCCATCATCAGTATCTGGTGACTGCCCATCACCTCCATCATCAGTATCTGGTGACCGCCCGTCTCCTCCATCATCAGTATCTGGTGACCGCCTGTTTCCTCCATCATCAGTATCTGGTGACCGCCCATCACCTCCATCATCAGTATCTGGTGACCGCCCGTCTCCTCCATCATCAGTATCTGGTGACCGCCCGTCTCCTCCATCATCAGTATCTGGTAACCGCCCATCACCTCCATCATCAGTATCTGGTAACCGCCCATCACCTCCATCATCAGTATCTGGTGACCGCCCGTCTCCTCCATCATCAGTATCTGGTGACCGCCCGTCTCCTCCATCATCAGTATCTGGTGACCGCCTGTCACCTCCATCATCAGTATCTGGTGACTGCCCATCACCTCCATCATCAGTATCTGGTAACCGCCCATCACCTCCATCATCAGTATCTGGTGACCGCCCGTCTCCTCCATCATCAGTATCTGGTGACCGCCCATCACCTCCATCATCAGTATCTGGTGACCGCCCGTCTCCTCCATCATCAGTATCTGGTGACCGCCCGTCTCCTCCATCATCAGTATCTGGTGACTGCCCATCACCTCCATCATCAGTATCTGGTGACTGCCCATCACCTCCATCATCAGTATCTGGTAACCGCCCATCACCTCCATCATCAGTATCTGGTGACAGCCCGTCTCCTCCATCATCAGTATCTGGTGACTGCCCATCACCTCCATCATCAGTATCTGGTGACCGCCCGTCACCTCCGTCATCAGTATCTGGTGACCTCCCGTCTCCTCCATCATCAGTATCTGGTGACCGCCCGTCTCCTCCATCATCAGTATCTGGTGACCGCCCGTCTCCTCCATCATCAGTATCTGGTGACTGCCCATCACCTCCATCATCAGTATCTGGTAACCGCCCATCACCTCCATCATCAGTATCTGGTGACAGCCCGTCTCCTCCATCATCAGTATCTGGTGATCGCCCATCACCTCCATCATCAGTATCTGGTGATCGCCCATCACCTCCATCATCAGTATCTGGTGACTGCCCATCACCTCCATCATCAGTATCTGGTAACCGCCCATCACCTCCATCATCAGTATCTGGTGACCGCCCATCACCTCCATCATCAGTATCTGGTGATCGCCCATCACCTCCATCATCAGTATCTGGTGACTGCCCATCACCTCCATCATCAGTATCTGGTAACCGCCCATCACCTCCATCATCAGTATCTGGTGACCGCCCGTCTCCTCCATCATCAGTACCTGGTGACCGCCCGTCTCCTCCATCATCAGTATCTGGTGACCGCCTGTCACCTCCATCTTCAGTATCTGGTGACCGCCCGTCACCTCCATCATCAGTATCTGGTGACTGCCCATCACCTCCATCATCAGTATCTGGTAACCGCCCATCACCTCCATCATCAGTATCTGGTGACCACCTGTCACCTCCATCTTCAGTATCTGGTGACCACCTGTCACCTCCATCATCAGTATCTGGTAACCGCCCATCACCTCCATCATCAGTATCTGGTGACTGCCCATCACCTCCATCATCAGTATCTGGAGACCGCCCGTCACCTCCATCATCAGTATCTGGTGACCGCCCGTCTCCTCCATCATCAGTATCTGGTGACCGCCTGTCACCTCCATCATCAGTATCTGGAGACCGCCCGTCACCTCCATCATCAGTATCGTGACCGCCCGTCTCCTCCATCATCAGTATCTGGTGACCGCCTGTCACCTCCATCTTCAGTATCTGGTGACCACCTGTCACCTCCATCATCAGTATCTGGTGACCGCCCGTCACCTCCATCATCAGTATCTGGTGACTGCCCATCACCTCCATCATCAGTATCTGGAGACCGCCCGTCACCTCCATCATCAGTATCTGGTGACCGCCCGTCTCCTCCATCATCAGTATCTGGTGACCGCCTGTCACCTCCATCTTCAGTATCTGGTGACCGCCCGTCACCTCCATCATCAGTATCTGGTGACTGCCCATCACCTCCATCATCAGTATCTGGTAACCGCCCATCACCTCCATCATCAGTATCTGGTGACCGCTCGTCTCCTCCATCATCAGTATCTGGTAACCGCCCATCACCTCCATCATCAGTATCTGGCCCATCACCTCCATCATCAGTATCTGGAGACCGCCCGTCACCTCCATCATCAGTATCTGGTAACCGCCCATCACCTCCATCATCAGTATCTGGTGACTGCCCATCACCTCCATCATCAGTATCTGGAGACCGCCCGTCACCTCCATCATCAGTATCTGGTGACCGCCCGTCTCCTCCATCATCAGTATCTGGTGACCGCCTGTCACCTCCATCATCAGTATCTGGAGACCGCCCGTCACCTCCATCATCAGTATCGTGACCGCCCGTCTCCTCCATCATCAGTATCTGGTGACCGCCTGTCACCTCCATCATCAGTATCTGGTGAACGCCCGTCACCTCCATCATCAGTATCTGGTGACTGCCCATCACCTCCATCATCAGTATCTGGAGACCGCCCGTCACCTCCATCATCAGTATCTGGTGACCGCCCGTCTCCTCCATCATCAGTATCTGGTGACCGCCTGTCACCTCCATCTTCAGTATCTGTTGACCGCCTGTCACCTCCATCATCAGTATCTGGTGACTGCCCATCACCTCCATCATCAGTATCTGGTAACCGCCCATCACCTCCATCATCAGTATCTGGTGACCGCTCGTCTCCTCCATCATCAGTATCTGGTAACCGCCCATCACCTCCATCATCAGTATCTGGCCCATCACCTCCATCATCAGTATCTGGAGACCGCCCGTCACCTCCATCATCAGTATCTGGTAACCGCCCATCACCTCCATCATCAGTATCTGGTGACTGCCCATCACCTCCATCATCAGTATCTGGTAACCGCCCGTCTCCTCCATCATCAGTATCTGGTGACCACCCGTCACCTCCATCATCAGTATATGGTGACCGCCTGTCACCTCCATCTTCAGTATCTGGTGACCGCCCGTCACCTCCATTATCAGTATCTGGAGACCGCCCGTCACCTCCATCATCAGTATCTGGTGACTGCCCATCACCTCCATCATCAGTATCTGGTAACCGCCCATCACCTCCATCTTCAGTATCTGGTGACCACCTGTCATCTCCATCTTCAGTATCTGGTGACCGCCCGTCACCTCCATTATCAGTATCTGGAGACCGCCCGTCACCTCCATCATCAGTATCTGGTGATCGCCCGTCACCTCCATCATCAGTATCTGGTGACCGCCCGTCTCCTCCATCATCAGTATCTGGTGACCGCCTGTCACCTCCATCTTCAGTATCTGGTGACCGCCCGTCACCTCCATCATCAGTATCTGGTAACCGCCCATCACCTCCATCATCAGTATCTGGTGACTGCCCATCACCTCCATCATCAGTATCTGGTGACTGCCCGTCACCTCCATCATCAGTATCTGGTGACCGCCCATCACCTCCATCTTCAGTATCTGGTGACCGCCCGTCACCTCCATCATCAGTATCTGGTGACTGCCCATCACCTCCATCATCAGTATCTGGTAACCGCCCATCACCTCCATCATCAGTATCTGGTGACCGCCCGTCTCCTCCATCATCAGTATCTGGTAACCGCCCATCACCTCCATCATCAGTATCTGGTGACTTCCCATCACCTCCATCATCAGTATCTGGAGACCGCCCGTCACCTCCATCATCAGTATCTGGTAACCGCCCATCACCTCCATCATCAGTATCTGGTGACTGCCCATCACCTCCATCATCAGTATCTGGAGACCGCCCGTCACCTCCATCTTCAGTATCTGGTGACCACCTGTCATCTCCATCTTCAGTATCTGGTGACCGCCCGTCACCTCCATTATCAGTATCTGGAGACCGCCCGTCACCTCCATCATCAGTATCTGGTGATCGCCCGTCACCTCCATCATCAGTATCTGGTGACCGCCTGTCACCTCCATCTTCAGTATCTGGTGACCACCTGTCATCTCCATCTTCAGTATCTGGTGACCGCCCGTCACCTCCATTATCAGTATCTGGAGACCGCCCGTCACCTCCATCATCAGTATCTGGTGATCGCCCGTCACCTCCATCATCAGTATCTGGTGACCGCCCGTCTCCTCCATCATCAGTATCTGGTGACCGCCTGTCACCTCCATCTTCAGTATCTGGAGACCACCCGTCTCCTCCATCATCAGTATCTGGTGACCGCCCGTCTCCTCCATCATCAGTATCTGGTGACCGCCTGTCTCCTCCATCATCAGTATCTGGAGACCACCCGTCTCCTCCATCATCAGTATCTGTTGACCGCCCGTCACCTCCATCATCAGTATTTGGTGACCGCCCGTCTCCTCCATCATCAGTATCTGGTGACCGCCCGTCTCCTCCATCATCAGTATCTGGTGACCGCCTGTCTCCTCCATCATCAGTATCTGGTGACCGCCTGTCTCCATCATCAGTATCTGGTGACCGCCCGTCTCCTCCATCATCAGTATCTGGAGACCGCCCGTCTCCTCCATCATCAGTATCTGGTGACCGCCCGTCTCCTCCATCATCAGTATCTGGTGACCGCCCGTCTCCTCCATCATCAGTATCTGGTGACCGCCTGTCTCCTCCATCATCAGTATCTGGAGACCACCTGTCACCTCCATCATCAGTATCTGGTGACCGCCCGTCACCTCCATCATCAGTATCTGGTGACCACCCGTCTCCTCCATCATCAGTATCTGGTGACCGCCCGTCACCTCCATCATCAGTATCGTGACCGCCCGTCTCCTCCATCATCAGTATCTGGTGACCGCCTGTCACCTCCATCTTCAGTATCTGGTGACCACCTGTCACCTCCATCATCAGTATCTGGTGACCGCCCGTCTCCTCCATCATCAGTATCTGGTGACCGCCTGTCTCCTCCATCATCAGTATCTGGAGACCACCCGTCACCTCCGTCATCAGTATCTGGTGACCGCCTGTTTCCTCCATCATCAGTATCTGGTGACTGTCTCCTCCATCATCAGTATCTGGTGACCGCCCGTCTCCTCCATCATCAGTATCTGGTGACCGCCTGTCTCCTCCATCATCAGTATCTGGTGACCACCTGTCACCTCCATCATCAGTATCTGGTGACCGCCCGTCACCTCCATCATCAGTATCTGGTGACCACCCGTCTCCTCCATCATCAGTATCTGGTGACCGCCCGTCATCTCCATCATCAGTATCTGGTGACTTCCTGTCCCTTCTGTCACGGTTCACGGAGAGGATACCTTTATCTTCCCCACCACTCACACCAATTTGTTATGAACCGGGGTTGTTCGGTTGCCCCTGGTTCTTGTCTGAAGGGGATTTATCTATATCCCACTTCCCAGTTCCGGTTTGGAACTTGCAGCTCTCTGGCGCCCCCCTAACCCTCAGGTCAGACCGGGTACTGCACCTAGGATAGTTAGTCGCCAGAAAGGCTGCCTGCTGTGTACTGGCTAATGGGCATGCTGCAGTTAGGGAGATATAACTACTCCCACTCAGGCGGGAACAATAATTATCAACGCCGTCCGTCGCTGCAAAGTCTCCCAACCGCACAGGACAAATCCGCTGTCACCAGCTCCGATTTCTTAATAACAGATCCAGAGCCAATCCAGATTAGTAGCATAATTCACTTCAGAGGACGTGACCGTACGTTATAGAGCAAGGAGAGACAAAGATAGTAATTTTATAAAGGTAGTGTTTACAGAAGTATAAAAAGGTATTATAAAAGTAGACAAGTATCGTATGTACAGTACAATTACAAATAAAATGGTATTAAAGTTCAAAAACACTTACATTTTGTTCATATCATTTAATCTCATGGCTGACCATGTGCTGTGGGGGATGGGCACACATCTAGATGCATCACACACCTGTCTCACAGCTAGACCCTGGACAGAAAGACTTGTGAAGACTGATGTCTCACTCACTTATCTCCCAGCCCAAAACCAAGGCACTCTTCCTGTGGTGACCTCACTCAGAGGCTGAATCCTCCCCTTTCTTAGAGTTATGACAAACCAGTTCTATACATAATTCGCTGTATGAACCTTGTATGAGAACGGCGCAATGATCAGGATGTTCAACACGTCAGGGGGTTCTATTAAGTATAAACACGGCGTAGATACATGACCCGCTTACGGAGAAATCAGCTCCTTGCAACTCGTTGGGTTTAGTTCCTAGCGATTTCAGTGAGATATTGGTCTCTCGATTGATATCTGGAATATATAATCCTTATATCTCTAGCCCGGATCGGTGCCAATATACATAACTTTAAAAGAACAGTAGAGTCCCATGCATTTTGGAACAGGCTGTACCAGTTTTAGCTAGTATCAGGCGGGAGGGGGAATGAGGGGTTTACACAGGGACTGGCTTTTGCAGCATAGAGCCATATAAATTCCTCAGCGATCCCAGTAAGTGTTGCTGGCACATTGTGCTCCTGACAAAGGGACGAAATGCGCGTTGGGGTGCTGTGGGACAACCATATATAACAGACCACCCCGAATATAAGTATTACTGGTTAACAGACTCTATTATGGTCTCATTAGCACGCAGCTTGTAGCGCAGATTAGATCATTGATGGGACCATGTGACTAGATTGCACTAAGCACTGTACACATAGGGTGTAGGTCAGGTCTATGTTGGTACACTTTCCCACAATTGGTTAACTAGTGACCTGGATTGTGATATTGACCAATTTTGTATTAATTGTGAAGTATCTATGTACAAACTTTATTTGGCTTATTCCAATAAAAATTGTATCTTTTATCTGGCATGTCAGGAAATAGGTAGAAGTTCTGATTACTTCAATTACACAGACACAGCTCTGAGCTGCAGTTTTTTCTGCCTGTGTGCAATCCCACCTTTCCCCCTCCCTTCTCCTTGCTATATGGCTGTAATGTGAGACCCGCGTGCTGGCAACATCCACGGAATAATTTTTATGGCTCTGTGCTGGGAAAGCCAGTCCTCTCCCTAAACCCCTCATCCCCCCCTCCCGCCTGATACCAGCATAACTGGTACAGCAACTTTTCAAACTGAATGGGACTCTTTTGTTCTTGAAAAGTTATGTATATGGGCACCGATCAGGGATAACGAGATAAAAGTTACATATTCCTGATGTCCACCGAGAGATCTATAACTCACTGAAATCGCTAGGAGCTAAACCCAATGAAATGCCAGGATCAGATTTCTCCATAAGCGGGTCATGTAACTACACCGTGTTTACACTTAAACGAACCCCCTGCCGTTGTGAGCATCATGATCCTTGAGTCGTTCTTCTATGAGGTTCATACAGCGAGTTATGTAGAGAAATGATTTGTCCTAACTCTAAGAAAGGGGAGGATTCAGCTTCTGACTGAGGTCACTACAGGGGGAGTGCCTTGGTTTTGGGCACGGAGATAAGTGAGGGAGACATCATTGTCACAGATCCCCCCGGATATGTCCGGGATCCCACCAATCTGTCACGGTTCACGGGGAAGATACCTTTATCATCCCCGCCACTCACACCAATTTGTAACGAACCAGGGTTGTTTGGTTGCCCCTGGTTCCTTCTGAAGGGGATTTATCTATGTCCCACTTCCAGTTCCAGTTTGGAACTTGCAGCTCTCTGGCGCCCCCTTACCCTCAGGTCAGTCAGAATACTGCACCTAGGGTAATAAGTCGCCTGAAAGGTTGCCTGCTATCTACTGGTTATTGGGCACGCTGCAGCGAGGGAGATATAACTACTCCCCACAGGCGGAAAATATAATTATCAATGCCGCCGGTCGTTGCAAAAACGCCCAAGTGCACAGGACAAAGTATGCTGCCACCAGCTCCGATTTTACCAGTATTAACGGGTCCGGAGCCAACCCAAATCAGTAGCGTAATTCATTTCAGAGGACGCGACAGTTCATTATAAAGCATGGAGAGACAAGCTAGTAGTTTCATATTTTACTCCAAAAAGTATTCAGTGTTTACAAAGTATAAAAAGAAATAATAAAGGAAACAATATCATAGGTGCAATGCAATTACAAATAAAATGGGATAAAAATTGTATCATCTTGACTGGCCATGTGCTGGGCGGAAGGGTGAGCATATATCCAGATGCATAGCACCCCTCTGTATAGCAGCTAGACCCCGGACAAAAGACACTGCAAGAATGCTGTCTCACTAAGTTATTTCCTAGCCTAAAACCAAAGCCCTCCCCTTGTGATGACCTCACTTAGAGGCTGGATACTCCCCTGTCTTAGCAGTATAAAAACTATTTGATGCCTAGCTCGCTGTATGAATCTCGTATATGAAATACACCAGGATCACATGGTGCACTACGTTGGGGTGATTCTTTTAAGTGTAAACACGGAGCAATTACGTGAGCCGCTTACGGAGAAATCCACACTTTGCACTCAATGCGTTTAGCTGTTAGCGCTTTCAGTAAGTGATAGATCTATCGATGGACATCCGGAATCTATAACTCTTATATCCTTGCCCAAATCGGTGCCAATACATATCCCTTTAATAGAACAAAGAGATACATGTAGTTTGGAAGTGGCTATACCAGTTTTGGCTGATATTGGTTGGAAGGAGTGAATGGGGAGTGTAGGGAGACTGGTATTCGCAGAGTAAAGCCATAAAACTTCTTCAGTGATTCTAGTGAGGGTTTTGAAATACACAGACAGCAGGCAGAGTGAGAAGAGGGGGGGTCGGAATGGCCCACAGCGTGTCTGTGCTCACCTTTAAGGGACGTAGCAGAGCTCAGTGTGCGTCATCATAGACATTCAAATGCCTCATGTTCCTGACACCTCCCCCATTTTGGACTGCGCTATGGAGGCAGGACCTCTCAGTACTCCTCCATGCGCACCTGGGCAGGTTCGCCCCGGCGAGACAACCCATCTGCATTGCCATGCTCCCTGCCCGTTTTGTGTTTGATTGTAAAGTCGTACTGCTGGAGGGCAAGGCTCCAGCGTAGCAACCTTCCGTTGGTTCCACACATGGCTTGTAGCCAGCGCAGAGGGTGGTGGTCCGTCACCACAGTGAAGGTGCGCCCGTACAGGTAGGGCTGCAAACGTTGCAGGGCCCAGACTATGGCCAGGCACTCCTTCTCGATGGTGGAATAGGCCACTTCCCTCGGCAGAAGCTTCCGTCTCAGGTACAACATGGGGTGTTCATGGTTCCCCGAGTCGACCTGGCTGAGCACAGCACCGAGGCCAAACTCGCTGGTGTCGGTCTGCACCAAGAACGGTCGACTGCTGTCCACTGCTTTCAACACAGTAGCATTGCATAGGGCTGTTGTCAATGCCTGGAAGGCCCCCTCACAGCCGTCGGTCCAGTCGACTATTTGGGGTAGCTTCTTCCTGGTGAGGTCCGTCAATGGTTTTGCAAGGCTACAATATTTCTGTACGAAGTACCTATAGTACCCTTGCAGTGCCCAGGAAGGACATCACCTATTTCTTGGGGGTGGGCCAAGACACGATCCCAGGCTTTGGCTTTATGGACTTCCCACCTACCCGGTGCCCCAGGTAGCGGACCTCTCTCATGCCCATCTGGCACTTTCCCGGCTTGATGGTCAGACCGGCTTGGTGAATACGCCTGAGCACCTCCTGAAGATGCTGCAGGTGTTCATCCCAGGAGGAACTGAAGATGGAAATGTCATCAACGAACGCCACCGCGTACTCCTCCAGTCCCTGAAGCAGGTGGTTGACCATCAGCTGGAAAGTGGCAGAGGCATTCTTCATGCCGAAGGGTATGACCGTGGACTCATTCAGTCCGAAGGGTGTGATAAAGGTGGACTTCTCCTGCACCTCGGGGGTCAGGGGAATCTGTCAGTATGCTCGACTCAGATCCATTATGGTCAGATATTTTGCACCAGCTAACCACTCAAGCAGCTCCTCGATGAGCGGCATTGGGTGCACGTCAGAGGCTGTGATGGCGTTGAGCCCCCTGTAGTCCACGCAGAACCGGGTGGTCTGATCCTTCTTTGGCACGAGAACTACAGGTGAGGCCCGCGCACTCTTTGACCTTGAATCACCCCCAGCTATAACATCCCATCGATCTCCTGGCGCATAACCTGCTGCACCTTCTCGGAGATCCGATAGGGTGTTCGCCGTAGTGGGGCATGATTCCCGGTGTCCACCTCGTGGACTGCTAACTCAGTCCTTCCAGGTCGGTTGGAGAACACGGCCCGGAAGGGTTCCAGCATGGTCCACAACTGCGACCTCTCGGGTTTGGTTAACAAGGCGCTTACCTCCACGTCCTCAATAGACCCACTGGCCTTGGCTTGGTCCAGCGTGTCCAGGAGGGGGTCTTCCTCAATGTCTTCGGGCAGGCTGCAGACCGGTTCACGTTCGTGATGAGCCTTCATCATGTTGACGTGAAAGGCCTTTTGCTTACCCCGAGCGTGGTCAAGCCGGACCACATAGGTGACAACGTACAGGCCTTCCCAGGCTGCCTGAAGCTTATCATTTTGTACTGGGACCAGCACCCACACCTTTTCACCCACCTGGTAGGTCCGCTTCTGGACGTTCTGGGCTTACTAGTGCTTCTGATCAGCCTGAGCCTGCGTCATGTTGTCATGCACCAACTGCGTCAAGGTCTGCATTTTGTCACGGAAGCGCATGACATACTCCACTATGGACACTTCAGAATGATTCGGCTCCTCTTCCCAGGATTCCCTTACCAACCCAAGGGGTCCCTGGAGTTGCCTGTCATACAGGAGCTCGAAGGGGGAGAACCCCGTTGAGGACTGCGGAACCTCTTGGTAAGCGAATAGCAGGTGTGGGAGGTACCGCTCCCAGTCGCATCCTTGGATCTCAACCAGCATGCGTAGCATCTGTTTGAGGGTACTATTGAAGCACTCACACAAGTCATTGGTCTGTGGGTGATATGCACTCGATACCAGACACTTCATCTGCATTTTCTTACAGCGAGCCTCCATTAGGCGAGACATGAATTGGGTTCCTTGATGGGTAAGCATTTCCCTGGGAAATCCTACCCTTGAAAAGATGGCCAACAGTGCATCCGCCACCTTATCTGCCCTAGTGGAGGACAAAGCCACTGCCTCTGGGTACCGGGTAGCATAGTTTACCACAGTGAGGACGTATTACTTTTCAGAGCTGCTGGGGACGGCCAGCGGGCCCACAATGTCCACCGCGATCCTCTGGAAAGGCTCCTCAATCACTGGCAAAGGGATCAGGGTAGCCTTAAGTGCAGGCCCTGCCTTCCCCACTGTGAGGAAAATGTATGTCCGATAATGGAAAAAAAAACAGCTGGGATATAGGGATTTTTGCACTTCTGACCATGATCCCACCGCTGCCACCAATTTGTCACGAATCCGCACCGCTGCCACCAATATGTCACGATTCACACCGTGACCGTCACCCCTACGTCACGGATCAGGGTGACTTTAGGCCAACAGACGGCTATCACATGTGCAGGGGGCTTATCTTAGTTATCCCTCCACTGCTACAATGTGATGGAAAAAAAAAACACACAAGGCTATTGACCTCTTACGAAACAAAAAAGAAAAAAGAAAAAAATCCGCACTCACAGTTGGTTACATCAGAGACCTCAGGTTTCACTGTTGCATGTGTGTCTATACCGCCAGGATTATAAGACGGGGTGCTCCACAAGAATAACACAGTCCATAAAATGTGAAAAAATAGAAAAAGAGGGCACTCACCATCTAAAGCCTTTTATCAGTCCTTTATTGTGGCATAAAAGAGTAGTAGTAGCAGGTCTTACAGGAGAACGCAGGTGTCATGAGACGACGGCCCGTTTCGCGCAAGTGCGCTTCTACAGGTCTACGGAAAGACTGGAAAGAGGGGAATTAATAGCAGCTGATGTGACGCCTAGGCTCCGCCTCTACCAGAAACCAGTAAGAAACCTTGGAAGCTGGTCAGACACAGTGATACGGATGGCAGACAAGGGAGGAAACACCGTCCTGTTAAAAAAAGAGATGTACATGAAGGAAGCTCACAACCAATTAGCAAAAACTGATACATATCACAAACTTAAGACAGACCCCACAGTGAAATATAAAAATGATTTGCGTACATTTTTGAGAGTTTACGTAGAGGAGGGAATTATTTCAGAAAAACAAGCGGAGAAGTTATTTCCCAATTTTCCACAAAAGCCACATTGGTACTATGTACCGAAGATCCATAAATCTCTATCAGCTCCACCAGGCCGCCCCATTGTCTCAGGGGTAGGCTCTTTGACAGAACCTTTATCGAGATATATTGATTGGCTTTTACATCCTCTTCTACCCGACATTCCCTCCTATATACGCGATACCAAAGATTTTTTGAGAGTTTTAAAAAGTTTCACGTGGCAGGAAAGTTTCTTTATGGCTTCGATTGATGTTGAAAGCCTATACACCCGCATACCACAAAAAATAAGGGTGGAAGCAGTACGAGAAATTTTGTCTTATACTGCAACAGATATAAGAACGGTTAATTTTATTTGTGACGGCTTAAAGTTCATATTGACTCATAATGCTTTTCAGTTTGACTCCACCTGGTTTTGGCAGGTAGTAGGTACGGCGATGGGTACGCCCGTCGCATGTACCCTAGCCAACCTATTCCTAGCAGTATTTGAAAATCGTTACATCTACGCAGACACTAACCCGTACCTAGTAGTGTTGAGCGATACCGTCCGATACTTGAAAGTATCGGTATCGGAAAGTATCGGCCGATACTGGCAAAGTATCGGATCCAATCCGATACCGATACCCGATACCAATACAAGTCAATGGGACTCATGTATCGGACGGTATTCCTGATGGTTCCCCGGGTCTGAAGGAGAGAAAACTCTCCTTCAGGCCCTGGGATCCATATAAATGTGTAAAAGAAAGAATTAAAATAAAAAATATCGCTATACTCACCTGTCCGACGCAGCCGGGACCTCAGCGAGGGAACCGGCAGCGTTGTTTGTTTAAAATTCGCGCTTTTACTTGGTTACGTGAAGTCCCGGCTTGTGATTGGTCAGGGCGGCCATGTTGCCGGGACGCGGACCAATCACAGCAAGCCGTGACGAAATTACGTCACGGCTTGCTGTGATTGGTCCGCGTCCCGGCAACATGGCCGCCATTAACCAATCACAAGCCGTGACGTCACGGGAGGCTGGAAACGCGCGCTTTTTAAAATGGGCGCGTGTCCAGCCTCCCGTGACGTCACGGCTTGTGATTGGTTAATGGCGGCCATGTTGCCGGGACGCGGACCAATCACAAAGCCGGGACGTAATTTTAAAATCCTTAAGGACCTGAAATTACGTCACGGCTTGCTGTGATTGGTTGCGTCTCCCATGTGACTGCGACGCAACCAATCACAACGCCGGAACGTAATTTTAAAATCCTGAAGGACCTGAAATTACGTCACGGCTTGCTGTGATTGGTTGCGTCCCGGTCACATGGGCGGCACGCAACCAATCACAAGCCGGGACTCATGTAAAGGAAAGAAAAGCGCAAATTTTAAACAAAGAACGCTGCCGCTTCCCTCGGTAAGGTGCAGGCTGCGTCGGAGAGGTGAGTATAGCAATATTTTTTATTTTAATTCTCTCTTTTACACATTTTTACATTAATGTTGTTTCGATACCGATACCCGATACCACAAAAGTATCGGATCTCGGTATCGGAATTCCGATACAGCAAGTATCGGCCGATACCCGATACTTGCGGTATCGGAATGCTCAACACTAGTACCTAGGTAACATAAAATTGTTTTTGAGATTCGTGGACGACGTTTTCATTGTTTGGGATGGGTCTGAGGTGGACTTCCAGAATTTTGTACATCATCTAGAGCAAACAAATACCATGAACATGAAGTTCACATCAGGTTTTGGGGGGTCGAACCTAGTCTTTTTAGACGTTAAACTTTGGATCAGTGATGGCCTCGTTCAAAAGGAGGTCTTTAGAAAACCTTCTTCTACTAATTCTCTCTTACATTACAATAGTGCACATCCGCATTATACAAAAAATTCCCTCCCATATAGTCAGTTTTTGAGGGTTAAGAGATTGAATAGTAGTAAAGAAGGCTATATAAAACAATCCCAGGATCTATATGACAGATTTAGAGCGCGAGGTTATCCTCAACCCGTGTTAAAGAAAGCCAAAATAAGGGCAGAAACAAATGAAATCGTAAATGTCAGAAAAAGTAATACTTCACAAAAAAGATTTGTTTTCAGTTTCAAATACGGACCAATGGACAATTGTGTCAGATCGGCCATCCGCAAAAGTTGGCACATTCTGGAAAGGGACCCAGTCCTTACAGAGTTGACCAGCCGAGGGCCTTTATTTGCATGTCGCAGAAGCAGGAATTTAAAAGACATATTGGTACGTAACAGAGTGGTTTCTGATAATAACAATTGGCTGAAGGCAGGAATACCGCAAGGGAACTTTAAATGCGGACATTGTAGCTATTGTGAACACCACTTGGTCAGTAAAGTGATCCATATAGGACCATTTTATCATGTAGTCAGAGACTATATCTTGCAGAACGACCCATGTTGTCTATGTAGTATTCTGCCCGTGCGGGTATTATTATGTGGGGAAGACTATTCGCCCTTTGTTTATAAGATTCAGAGAGCACTTCAACTCTATAAAAACAGGCAAAGGAGTCCCCCGTCTGATTAACCATATACGGGTCCACCATAACAGTAACGCGGCCACTATGCGGTTTGCCGGTTTAGAACGAGTTACACTCCCAATACAAGGTGGCGATCATAATAAACTGCTACTTCAGAAGGAGGGCAGATGGATTTTAAAAGTTAACGCCACAGGCCCGATGGGCTTAAACGAAAGAACAGACATGTCTATGTTTTTGTAAGTATTATAACTTTGTTCATATTAGTTAATACGGTAGCAATATTAGCAAGGTGTCACTGAATATGTATATCGTTATGTTTTTAATGTGTGTTCTTTTAATGATTAGTATGTTCCAAGGTTTCTTACTGGTTTCTGGTAGAGGCGGAGCCTAGGCGTCACATCAGCTGCTATTAATTCCCCTCTTTCCAGTCTTTCCGTAGACCTGTAGAAGCGCACTTGCGCGAAACGGGCCGTCGTCTCATGACACCTGCGTTCTCCTGTAAGACCTGCTACTACTACTCTTTTATGCCACAGTAAAGGACTGATAAAAGGCTTTAGATGGTGAGTGCCCTCTTTTTCTATTTTTTTCACATTCTATTGACCTCTTAGTTTACAGCAGGGGCTTATTTTAGGTATCCCAGTCTGCAGCTGATTCAGCAATACCGGCAGGAGGCCCGAACCGAGCGGCAAGCGGAGCGGGAGAACCAGCTGCAGTTAGCGCGACTGCAAATGCAGGGGTCATCCCAGTCCAGCCGTGAGCCCAGCAGCGCTCAGATACCGAAGCCCCGGCCCCATCACTTTCCTGTTATGGAAAAGGACGGGGACTTGGACACTTTTCTGCGGGTCTTTGAGAAAGCCTGCAGGTAGTACCAGCTGCCTATACAAGAATGGGCACGATACCTGACACCAGGGCTGAGAGGCAAAGCTCTGGAGGCGTTTGCTGCCCTCCCTCAAGAACAAGATGGTGACTATGAGGCCATCAAGCAGGCCCTCATAGCCAAGTACCAGCTTACACCTGAGGTTTACCGTAGAAAGTTCCGGAACCTCCACCGTGGCCCACATGACAGCTACGGCGATGTGGCACATGGACTGGGGACCCACTTTGACCAGTGGACCCAAGGACTGTCAGTGACCACCTTTGCACAGCTGCGAGACCTGATGATCAAAGACCAGTTCTTACATCTTTGTCCAGCTGAGGTGCGACAGTTCGTGATGGACAGAGAACCCAAAGACGTGACGAAAGCAGCGCAGATTGCCGATGCTTATGAGGCAACTGTAGATCGGAAGTGCAGAAACCAGTCACCACCAGCTGGAGAGGGGGTAAGCCTGCAACCAACGCCAGTACCCCTGCCAGCCAACACCCCAGAGGTCCTGTCCCCGTAGCCAACAGCATCAGACCTACCACCAAACCTCGCCAGTGTTACGTCTGCAACCAGACTGGTCATATCAGTCCCTACTGTCCAGACAAGCCGAAGAAACCCCCATCCACGGCCCCCGGGCCTAATGCAGCAGTTCTTTTGGTGGGTGGTGTGGCTGGGAGGGTGTGTGACAACGTACAGCCCGTCACTGTGGGAGGCCATGTTGCTACAGGCCTCAAGGATACCGGGGCTGAACGAACCCTCATCCGACCCGAACTGGCGGCCCCTGAAGAAATCATTCTGGGGAAAACCCTAACTGTCACTGGGATTGGGGGCATCAGCTGTCCCTTACCGATGGCCCGGGTTTATATTGATTGGGGTGCCGGGAGCGGGGTGAAGGAAGTGGGGCTGTCTGATAATTTGCCCACTGATGTTTTGTTGGGGACTGATTTGGGGAGGATGGTTGGATACTACGTCCCTGACACCCCTCCCCAATCAGCTAATAAGGGTAACATTAACCCTGATGATGATGATGATGATGATGATGGGAAATCGCATTTGTTACATGACTATGCTTTATCTTGTAATGATGCATCTGATAACCATTGAAAATGTTGTACCTGTGCCAGCTGAACCTGATAATGATTTTTCTGTGAAAGTTGATGTGTCCATAGGTACAGAAGTGCTCAGCCACGTCGCTCTGCGGAGTGAGACGGCTGAGGAACCCCTAGCAGGGGCAAGTGTCGGTGCTACAGGAAATGGGGAGATACATGGGAACCGTGAGGAAGGTGATGCCATGCAATTGACCAGTGCCACCAAGGAAGGTAACTGGCCCATAAGTAGCACTGCTCCTGGAGTGTTGGGGGTGGATGGGGAGGTAGAACCCATAGCAGCGTCAGCTGATGGGTTTGTAGAAATCCCCGGGGAGACAGCCTACGTAGCTGCTGTCACCCGCAGTCAGAGTGCCCGGAATGCAGATAACTGTCTGCCTCCCGGACCCTCCTCAGTCTTCAGTATGACTGAACCAGAGGTGGACCCAGTGCAGGTCCCAGAGGGCTCCCGTGGGGAAGGGACCCTGACGTCGCTTCTGGCTTCCCCTAGCCAGGAGTTTCAGGCCGCTCTGCACACAGATGCGAGCCTGGAGAGTTTGAGACAACTCGCCGAGACGCCCATCTCCGAGACTGATAAGGAGATGGTGTTCTGGGAAAGAGGAAGGTTGTACCGGGAGACAGTACCCGGAAAATCGCAAAAGGAGTGGTTGAGGGAAAGACAGCTGGTCGTCCTGCAGCAATTCAGGAGTGAGTTCTTGCGGACTGCCCATGAGATCCCGCTCGCTGGACACTTGGGGATCAGTGAAACTAAGGCCTGGCTGTCTCAACACTTCTATTGGCCTAAAATGGGGACAGATGTGTTAAACTACTGCCGCTCCTGTGTCACCTGTCAAAGAGTGGGGAAGGCGGGGCCTGCTCTTAAGGCTCCCGTGATCTCTTTGCCAGTGATAGAAGAGCCTTTCCAGAGGATTGCGGTGGACATTGTGGGCCCGCTGGCCGTCCCCAGCAGCTCTGGAAAGCAATACATCCTTACTGTGGTAGACTACGCTACCCTGTACCCAGAGGCAGTAGCTCTGTCGTCAACTAGGGCAGATAAGGTGGCGGATGCCCTGTTGGCTATCTTTTCACGTGTAGGATTTCCCAGGGGGATGCTCACTGATCAAGGGACCCAATTCATGTCTCGCCTAATGGAGGCTCTCTGTAAGAGAATGCAGGTGAAGCACCTGGTATCGAGTGCGTATCACCCACAGACCAATGGCTTGTGTGAACGCTTCAATGGTACCCTCAAACAGATGCTACGCATGCTGGTTGAGACACAAGGGCGCAACTGGGAGCGGTACCTCCCACACCTGCTGTTCGCTTACCGAGAGGTTCCGCAGGCCTCGACGGGGTTCTCCCCCTTTGAGCTCCTGTACGGCAGGCGAGTCCGGGGACCCCTTGGGTTGGTAAGAGAATCCTGGGAAGAGGAGCTGAACCCTTCTGAAGTGTCCATAGTGGAGTATGTCATGCGCTTCCGTGACAAGATGCAGACCTTGACGCAGTTGGTGCATGACAACATGACGCAGGCTCAGGCTGACCAGAAGCACTGGTATGACCAGAACGCCCAGGAGCGGACCTACCACGTGGGTCAAGGTGTGGGTGTTGGTCCCTGTATCAACGGATAAGCTTCAGGCAGCCTGGGAGGGCCCGTACGTCGTCCACCAACAGCTCAACCCAGTCACCTACGTGGTCAAGCTTGACCACGCTCGGGGTAGGCGAAAGGCCTTTCACGTCAACATGATGAAGGCTCATCACGAACGTGAACCTTTCGTCCTACCGGTTGGCAGCTTACCCGAAGATGGGGAGGAAGACACCCTCCTGGACATGCTGGCCCAAGCCAAGGCCGGTGGGTCCATTGAGGACGTGGAGGTAAGCGCCTCGCTAACTGAACCACAGCGGTTGCAGTTGCAAACCACAGTGGAACCCTTCCGGGTCGTGTTCGCCAACTGACCTGGAAGGACTGAGTTAGCAGTCCACGAGGTGGACACCGGGAATCATGCCCCACTACGGCGAACACCCTATCGAATCTCCAACCAGGTGCAGCAGGTTATGCGCCAGGAGATCGATGAGATGTTACAGCTGGGGGTGATTCGACGGTCAAAGAGCGCGTGGGCCTCACCCGTAGTTCTCGTGCCAAAGAAGGACCGGACCACCTGGTTCTGCGTGGACTACAGGGGGCTCAACGCCATTACAGCCTCTGACGCGCACCCAATGCCGCGCATCGAGGAGCTGCTTGAGAAGTTAGCTGGCGCAAAATACCTGACAATAATGGATCTGAGTCGAGGATACTGGCAGATTCCCCTGAGCCCCGAGGCGCAGAAGTCCGCCTTTATCACACCCTTTGGACTGTACGAGTCCACGGTCATGCCCTTCGGCATGAAGAATGCCCCTGCCACTTTCCAGCGGATGGTCAACCTCCTGCTTCAGGGACTGGAGGAGTACGCAGTGGCGTACTTGGATGACATTGCCATCTTCAGATCCTCCTGGGAGAAACACCTGCAGCATCTCGAGGAGGTGCTCAGGCGAATTCACCGAGCAGGACTGACTATCAAGTCGGGAAAGTGCCAGATGGGCATGAGGGAGGTCCACTACCTGGGGCACCGGGTAGGCGGAGGCACCCTAAAGCCAGAGCCTGAGAAAGTGGGAGCGATCGTGGACTGGCCCACTCCCAGGACAAAGAAACAGGTGATGTCCTTCCTGGGCCCTGCAGGGTACTATAGGCGCTTCGTACAGCACTATAGTAGCCTGGCAAAACCTTTGACGGACCTCACCAGGAAGAAGCTACCCCACATCGTCAACTGGACAGATGGCTGTGAGGGGGCCTTCCAGGCGTTGAAAACCGCACTGTGCAACGCCCCTATGTTGAAAGCAGTCGACAGCAGTCGACCGTTCTTGGTACAGACTGACGAAAGCGAGTTTGGCCTCGGTGCTGTGCTCAGCCAGGTTGACTCGGAGGACCAAGAGCACCCCGTGTTGTACCTGAGCCGGAAGCTTTTGCCGAGGGAAGTGGCCTACTCTACCATTGAGAAGGAGTGCCTGGCCATAGTCTGGGCCCTGCAGCGCTTGCAGCCCTACTTGCACGGTCGCACCTTCACCATGGTGACCGACCACAACCCTCTGCGCTGGCTAAACGCCATGTGTGAAACCAACGGCAGGTTGCTACGCTGGAGCCTTGCCCTTCAGCAGTTTGACTTCACCATTGAACACAAAACGGGCAGGGAGCATGGGAATGCAGATGGACTGTCCCGCCAGGGTGAACCTACTGAGGTGCGCATGGAGGCATACCGTGGGGTTCTGCCTCCCTAGCACAGAGCAAAAGGGGAAGTGTGGTCAAGCCGGACCACATAAGTGACAACGTAAGGGCCTTCCCAGGCTGCCTGAAGCTTATCATTTTGTACTGGGACCAGCACCCACACCTTTTGACCCAGTCCGCTTCCGGACGTTCTGGTCGTACTAGTGCTTCTGATCAGCCTGAGCCTGCGTCATGTTGTCATGCACCAACTGCGTCAAGGTCTGCATTTTGTCACGGAAGCGCATGACATACTCCACTATGGACATTTCAGAATGATTCGGCTCCTCTTCCCAGGATTCCCTTACCAACCCAAGGGGTCCCTGGAGTTGCCTGCCATACAGGAGCTCGAAGGGGGAGAACCCCGTCGAGGACTGCGGAACCTCTTGGTAAGCGAATAGCAGGTGTGGGAGGTACCGCTCCCAGTCGCATCCTTGGATCTCAACCAGCATGCGTAGCATCTGTTTGAGGGTACCATTGAAGCACTCACACAAGTCATTGGTCTGTGGGTGATATGCACTCGATACCAGACACTTCATCTGCATTTTCTTACAGAAAGCCTCCATTAGGCGAGACATGAATTGGGTTCCTTGATGGGTAAGCATCTCCCTGGGAAATCCTAGCCTTGAAAAGAAGGCCAACAGTGCATCCGCCACCTTATCTGCCCTAGTGGAGGACAAAGCCACTGCCTCTGGGTACCGGGTAGCATAGTTTACCACAGTGAGGACGTATTACTTTTCAGAGCTGCTGGGGATGGCCAGCGGGCCCACAATGTCCTCTGCGATCCTCTGGAAAGGCTCCTCAATCACTGGCAAAGGGATCAGGGTAGCCTTAAGTGCAGGCCCTGCCTTCCCCACTGTGAGGAAAATGTATGTCCGATAATGGAAAAAAAAACCATAGCTGAGGGATTTTTGCATTTCTGACCATGGTCCCAAAAACTGCGGGCTAAAAAAAACTCCTTCCCTGTGTTTCTGTATGTGTGTGCAGAAGAGCTTTTATGGCTTCTTGCTGCATTCCTGACTTTCAGCTCCCAAATCCCTCATGCCCCTCCTAATGGAATTTTTACGATCGGGATAGATGCATAGACAGTTGTACCAGCTTAAACTGGTTGGATCTCCCTTGTAAAACATGAGGTCCTTTCTCCTAATATTGCAAGATATTGAGCAAACGATTTAGGCTAGGAAAATATTGAGTACATATTGCTAAAGTCCATCGGCGCATCTATCCATCACTGTAAGCAGGAGCTTCCAAGTCCAACAGGGACAGAATACGGATTTCTCTGGAACTGAGTGTCCCTACTAGCCTGAATTTAGTATCTATAGAGAGCAAATCTTAATACAAGATGAATGCTGGGTGTGATATGATTCTGACATGTTCTGGAGCGGAGATACAGGCATTAGACAAACTTGTGTGAAATTTACTAAGACTGAAGAGAGAGGAGGGTCTGGGTAAGCCAGCCCTGTTGGTTATGTCATGGGCTGCGGTTTATAAGTTTCTGCCACCGCCAGCAGTGAGTTTTGACCTGAGAAGCCTGACTGCCCGTCCTGATGCATTGGGACATATGGGAACTCCACCCACTAGCCTGGTTGCCTGCAATGTCCTGAGAACATGTGAGTGTTACCTTTTCTCATTTAAACCCTTTATTTTATAATTACCTTGTACATTTTCAATTGTCTCATTTTGTAACATCTTTGTAATATTTTTATATAAACACTGCCTTTTTCGGAGTAAAATATATAAATTACTAGTTTCCGTTCTCCTGTTCTAAAACGTACCTTAAGCCTTCCGAAGGGAATTACGCTACTGTTTTGGGTTAGCTTCGGACCCATTTAATCGAAGCTGGTGGCAGCTTACCTTTGTGCTGGGCCTTTGGGAGTCGCTGTAGCGACCGCAGCGTTGATAATTATTGTTCCTGCCTGAGTGGGAGTATTTATATCGCCTCATTGCAGCGTGCCCAATAGCCAGTACATAGCAGGCAGCCTTTCTGGCGACTATTTACCCTAGGTGCAGTACCTAATCTGACCTGAGAGTAAGGGGGCGCCAGAGAGCTGCAAGTTTCAAGTGGAACTGTAAGCGGGATAAATAAATCCCTGCAGTTCGTGGTATATTGAAGAGCAGTGGGATACCTAAAATAAGCCCCTGCTGTAAACTAAGAGGTCAATAGCCTTGTGTGGGTTTTTTTTTCATCACATTGTAGCAGTGGAGGGATAACTAAGATAAGCCCCCTGCACATGTGATAGCCGTCTGTTGGCCTAAAGTCACCCCGATCCGTGACGTAGGGGTGACGGTCACGGTGTGAATCGTGACATATTGGTGGCAGCGGTGCGGATTCGTGACACCCACTCTTTGGCAGGTGATACAGGAGCTACAGTAGTTGGTCACATCTGTCCCCATCTTGGGCCAATAGAAGTGTTGAGACAGCCAGGCCTTAGTTTCACTGATCCCCAAGTGTCCAGCGAGCGGGATCTCATGGGCAGTCCGCAAGAACTCACTCCTGAATTGGTGCGGGACGACCAGCTGTCTTTCCCTCAACCACTCCTTTTGGGATTTTCCAGGTACTTTCTCCCGGTACAACCTCCCTCATTCCCAGAACACCCTCTCCTTATCAGTCATGTAGGTGGGCATCTCAGCGAGGTGTCTCAAATTCTCCAAGCTCGCATCTGAGTGCAGAGCAGCCTGGAACTCCTGGCTAGGGGCAGCCAGAAGCGATGACAGGGTCCCTTCCCCACAGGAACTCTCTGGGACCTGCTCTGGTTCCATCTCTGGTTCAGTCACGCCCGTGGCTGAGGAGGGTCCAGAAGGCAGAACGTTATCTGCGTTCCGGCACTCCGGGTGACAGCAGCTACGTAAGCTGCCTCCCCGGGGATTTCCACAGACCCATCAGCCGGCGCTGCTATGGGTACTACCTCCCCATCCATCCCCAACATCCCAGCAGCAGTGCTACGTATGGAGCAGTTACCTTCGTCTGTGGCACTGGTCAGTTGCACGGCATCACCTTCCTCATGGTTCCCATGCATCTCCCCATTTCCCTTAGCACCATCGTTTGCTCCTGTGTCATGTTCTCAATGGCAAGAGAACATAGCATCAGCATATATAGGAACTAGCTCTTGGAAGATGGGAACTGAGCTGACCATGAACTAAACCTAACGCACAACTAGCAGTGGCCGGGTAGCATGCCTACGTTGATTCTAGATGGCCAGCACCAGCCGGAGGACTAAATAATGCTAGCAGAGGAAAATATTAGTCCTAGCTCACCTCTAGAGAAATACCCCGAAAGGAGACAGAGGCCCCCCACATGTATTGGCGGTGAATTAAGATGAAATAACAAACGTAGTATGAAAATAGGTTTAGCAAATTTGAGGTCCACTTACTACATAGCAGAAGACAGAAAGGACACTTTCATGGTCAGCTGAAAACCCTATCAAAACACCATCCAGAAATTACTTTAAAACTCTGGCATTAACTCATAACACCAGAGTGGCAATTCCTGTTCACAAGAGCTTTCCAGACACAGTAACGAAACTACAGCTGTGAACTGGAACAAAAATGCAAAAACAAACATGGACAAGAGTCCAACTTATCTAGTAGTTGTCTAGGAGCAGGAACAAGCACAGAAAGGCTTCTGATAACATTGTTGACCGGCAAGCAACTAACAGAGCAGCAAGGTTATATAGCGACTCCCACATCTTGATGGGAACAGGTGAACAGAGAAGATGAAGACACCAGTTCAATTCCACCAGTAGCCACCGGGGGAGCCCAGAATCCAAATTCACAACAGTACCCCCCCCCCTCAAGGAGGGGGCACCGAACCCTCACCAGAACCACCAGGGCGATCAGGATGGGCCCTATGAAAGGCACGAACCAAATCAGAGGCATGAACATCAGATGCATTCACCCAAGAATTATCCTCCTGGCCGTATCCCTTCCACTTGACCAAATACTGGAGTCTCCGTCTGGAAACACGAGAGTCTAAGATTTTCTCCACAACGTACTCCAACTCACCCTCAACCAACACCGGAGCAGGAGGCTCAACGGAAGGCACAACCGGTACCTCATACCTGCGCAATAATGACCGATGAAAAACGTTATGAATAGAAAAGGATGCAGGGAGGTCCAAACGGAAGGAAACAGGGTTAAGAATCTCCAATATCTTATACGGGCCGATGAACCGAGGCTTAAACTTAGGAGAAGAGACCCTCATAGGGACAAAACGAGAAGACAACCACACCAAATCCCCAACACAAAGCCGAGGACCAACACGACGGTGGCGGTTGGCAAAAAGCTGAGTCTTCTCCTGGGACAACCTCAAATTGTCCACCACCTGCCCCCAGATCTGATGCAATCTCTCCACCACAGCATCCACTCCAGGACAATCCGAAGATTCCACCTGACCAGAGGAAAATCGAGGATGAAACCCCGAATTACAGAAAAACGGGGACACCAAGGTGGCAGAGCTGGCCCGATTATTGAGAGCGAACTCTGCCAATGGCAAAAAAGCAACCCAATCATCCTGGTCAGCAGACACAAAACACCTCAGATATGTCTCCAGGGTCTGATTAGTCCGCTCGGTCTGGCCATTCGTCTGAGGATGGAAAGCGGACGAAAAAGATAAATCTATGCCCATCCTAGCACAGAATGCCCGCCAAAATCTAGACACGAATTGGGTCCCTCTGTCAGAAATGATATTCTCAGGAATACCATGCAAACGAACAACATTTTGAAAAAACAGAGGAACCAACTCGGAAGAAGAAGGCAACTTGGGCAGAGGAACCAAATGGACCATCTTAGAGAAACGGTCACACACCACCCAGATGACAGACATCTTCTGAGAAACAGGCAGATCTGAAATAAAATCCATCGAGATGTGCGTCCAAGGCCTCTTAGGAATAGGCAAGGGCAACAATAATCCACTAGCCCGAGAACAACAAGGCTTGGCCCGAGCACAAACGTCACAAGACTGCACAAAGCCTCGCACATCTCGTGACAGGGAAGGCCACCAGAAGGACCTTGCCACCAAATCCCTGGTACCAAAAATGCCAGGATGACCTGCCAACGCAGAAGAATGAACCTCAGAGATGACTCTACTGGTCCAATCATCAGGAACAAACAGTTTATCAGGTGGGCAACGATCCGGTCTATCCGCCTGAAACTCCTGCAAGGCCCGCCGCAGGTCTGGAGAAACGGCTGACAATACCACTCCATCCTTAAGGATACCTGTGGGCTCAGAGTTACCAGGCGAGTCAGGCTCAAAACTCCTAGAAAGGGCATCCGCCTTAACATTCTTAGAACCCGGTAGGTATGACACCACAAAATTAAACCGAGAGAAAAATAATGACCAGCGCGCCTGTCTAGGATTCAGGCGCCTGGCGGTCTCAAGATAAATCAAATTTTTGTGGTCAGTCAATACCACCACCTGATGTCTGGCCCCCTCAAGCCAATGGCGCCACTCCTCAAAAGCCCACTTCATGGCCAAAAGCTCCCGATTCCCAACATCATAATTCCGCTCAGCGGGCGAAAATTTACGGGAAAAGAAGGCACAAGGCCTCATCACGGAGCAGTCAGAACTTTTCTGCGACAACACTGCCCCAGCTCCGATCTCAGAAGCGTCGACCTCAACCTGAAAAGGTAGAGCAACATCAGGCTGACGCAACACAGGGGCAGAGGAAAAACGGCGCTTAAGCTCCCGAAAGGCCTCCACAGCGTCAGGGGACCAATCAGCAACATCAGCACCCTTCTTAGTCAAATCGGTCAATGGCTTAGCAATATCCGAAAAACCAGCAATAAATCGACGATAAAAGTTAGCAAAGCCCAAAAATTTCTGAAGACTCTTAAGAGAAGAGGGCTGCGTCCAATCACAAATAGCTTGAACCTTGACAGGATCCATTTCAATGGAAGAGGGAGAAAAAATATATCCCAAAAAGGAAATCCTCTGTACCCCAAAAACACACTTAGAACCCTTCACACACAAAGAATTAGACCGCAAAACCTGGAAAACCCTCCTGACTTGCTGGACATGAGAGTCCCAGTCATCCGAAAAAATCAGAATATCATCCAGATACACAATCATAAATTTATCCAAATAATCGCGAAAAATATCATGCATAAAGGACTGGAAAACTGACGGAGCATTTGAAAGACCAAAAGGCATCACTAAATACTCAAAGTGGCCCTCGGGCGTATTAAATGCGGTTTTCCACTCATCCCCCTGCCTGATTCGCACCAAATTATACGCCCCACGAAGGTCAATCTTAGAGAACCACTTGGCCCCCTTTATGCGAGCAAACAAATCAGTCAGCAACGGCAATGGGTATTGATATTTAACAGTGATTTTGTTCAAAAGCCGATAATCGATACATGGTCTCAAAGAGCCGTCTTTTTTTGACACAAAGAAAAAACCGGCTCCTAAGGGAGATGACGATGGACGAATATGTCCCTTTTCCAAGGACTCCTTTATATATTCTCGCATAGCAGCATGTTCAGGCACAGACAGATTAAACAAACGACCCTTTGGGTATTTACTACCCGGGATTAAATCTATGGCACAATCGCACTCTCGGTGCGGAGGTAACGAACCAAGCTTGGATTCTTCAAAGACGTCACGATAGTCAGACAGGAACTCAGGAATTTCAGAGGGAATAGATGTTGAAATGGAAACCACAGGTACATCCCCATGAGCCCCCTTACATCCCCAGCTCAACACAGACATAGCTCTCCAGTCAAGGACTGGGTTGTGAGATTGCAGCCAAGGCAATCCTAGCACCAAATCATCATGTAGATTATACAGCACCAGAAAGCGAATAATCTCCTGGTGATCCGGATTAATACGCATAGTTACTTGTGTCCAGTATTGTGGTTTATTATTAGCCAATGGGGTGGAGTCAATCCCCTTCAGAGGAATAGGAGTCTCCAAAGGCTCTAAATCATACCCACAGCGTTTGGCAAAGGACCAATCCATAAGACTCAAAGCGGTGCCAGAGTCGACATAGGCGTCCGTGGTAATAGATGACAAAGAGCAAATCAGGGTCACAGATAGAATAAATTTAGACGGTAAGGTGCAAATGGAAACAGATTTATCAAGCTTTTTAGTGCGCTTAGAGCATGCTGATATAACATGAGTAGAATCACCACAATAGAAACACAACCCATTTTTCCGTCTAAAATTCTGCCGCTCGCTTCGGGACAGAATTCTATCACACTGTATACTCTCTGGCGACTTCTCAGTGGACACCGCCAGATGGTGCACTGGTTTGCGCTCCCGCAAACGCCTATCGATCTGAATAGCCATTGTCATGGACTCATTCAGACCCGCAGGCACAGGGAACCCCACCATAACATCCTTAATGGCATCAGAGAGACCCTCTCTGAAAGTCGCCGCCAGGGCGCACTCATTCCACTGAGTAAGCACAGACCATTTACGGAATCTTTGGCAGTAAATTTCCGCTTCATCTTGCCCCTGAGATAGGGACATCAAAGTTTTTTCTGCCTGAAGCTCCAAATGAGGTTCGTCATAAAGCAACCCCAAGGCCAGAAAAAACGCATCCACATTGAGCAACGCAGGATCCCCTGGTGTCAATGAAAAAGCCCAGTCTTGAGGGTCGCCCCGGAGCAAGGAAATCACAATCCTGACCTGCTGTGCAGGGTCTCCGGCAGAGCGAAATTTCAGGGACAAAAATAATTTGCAATTATTTCGAAAATTCTGAAACCCAGATCTATTCCCCGAGAAAAATTCCGGCAAAGGAATTCTCGGCTCAGATACAGGTGCATGACAAACAAAGTCTTGCAAATTTTGTACCTTCGTGGCGAGATTATTCAAACCTGCAGTTACACTCTGAAGATCCATTACAAACAGGTGGACACAGAGCCATTCAAAGATTAGAAGGAGAAAAAAAAAAAAAAAAATCTCAGCAGACTTCTTATTTCTCTCCTTTCTCAGCCAAGGATTTTAACCCTTTAGTGGGCCGGTCAAACTATCATGTTCTCAATGGCAAGAGAACATAGCATCAGCATATATAGGAACTAGCTCTTGGAAGATGGGAACTGAGCTGACCATGAACTAAACCTAACGCACAACTAGCAGTGGCCGGGTAGCATGCCTACGTTGATTCTAGATGCCCAGCACCAGCCGGAGGACTAAATAATGCTAGCAGAGGAAAATATTAGTCCTAGCTCACCTCTAGAGAAATACCCCGAAAGGAGACAGAGGCCCCCCACATGTATTGGCGGTGAATTAAGATGAAATAACAAACGTAGTATGAAAATAGGTTTAGCAAATTTGAGGTCCACTTACTACATAGCAGAAGACAGAAAGGACACTTTCATGGTCAGCTGAAAACCCTATCAAAACACCATCCAGAAATTACTTTAAAACTCTGGCATTAACTCATAACACCAGAGTGGCAATTCCTGTTCACAAGAGCTTTCCAGACACAGTAACGAAACTACAGCTGTGAACTGGAACAAAAATGCAAAAACAAACATGGACAAGAGTCCAACTTATCTAGTAGTTGTCTAGGAGCAGGAACAAGCACAGAAAGGCTTCTGATAACATTGTTGACCGGCAAGCAACTAACAGAGCAGCAAGGTTATATAGCGACTCCCACATCTTGATGGGAACAGGTGAACAGAGAAGATGAAGACACCAGTTCAATTCCACCAGTAGCCACCGGGGGAGCCCAGAATCCAAATTCACAACACTCCTGTTAGGTGTTCCTCAGCCATCACACCCTGCAGAATGACATGGCTGAGCACTCCTGCACCTGTAAACACATCATTCTTGGGACACAAATGGTTAGCAGGTAACACATGCACATTTTCATCATTAGCATTATCGGTATTGCCTTCGGCATTTTCAGAAAAATGATTATCACTTACATCATTAATCTGTAAAGCATGGTCAGGTAACACATGCAATTTTCCATCATTAACAGCATTCGATCAGGGAGGGGAGTCACTCGGACATAGTATGCAACCATCCTCCCCAAATCAGTCACCAATAAAACATCAGTGGGCAAGTTATCGGACAGCCCCACTTCCTTCACCCCGCTCCCAGCACCCCAATCTATATACACCCGGCCCATTGGCAAAGGACAGCTGATGCCCCCAATCCCGGTGACAGTCAGGGTTTTCCCCACAATGATCTCTTCAGGGGCCGCCAGTTCGGGTCGGATGAGGGTTCGTTCAGCCCCGGTGTCCTTGAGGCCTGTAGCGATATGTCCCCCCATGGTGACGTGCTGCACGTTGCCACACATCCTCCCAACCACCCCACCCACCAAAAGAACTGCTGCATTAGGCCCTGGGGCCTTGGCTGGGGGATTCTTCTTCTTTTCTGGACAGTGGGCGCTGATATGACCAGTCTGCTTGCAGAAAAAACACTGGCGAGGTTCGGTGGTAGGTCTGGTGCTGTTGGCAACGGGGACAGGGCCTCTGGTGTGTTGGCTGGCAGGGGTTCTGACGTTGGTTGCAGGCTTACCCCCTCTCCAGCTGGCTGTGACTGGCTTCCGCACTTCCGATTTACGGTTGGCCTCATAGGCATCGGCAATCTGCGCTGGTTTAGTCACATCTTTGGGCTCTCTGTCCATCACGGACTGTCGCACCTCAGCTGGGCAAAGATGTAAGAAATGGTCTTTGATCATCAGGTCCCGCAGCTGTGCAAAGGTGGTCTTTGAGTCCACTGGTCAAAGTGGGTTCCGAGTCCATGCGCCACATCGCTGTACCTGTCGTGTGGGCCACGTTGGAGGTTCCGGAACTTTCTATGGTAAGTTTCAGCTGCTTGGTGGCCTCATAATCTTCATCTTGGTCTGGCGGGAGAGTAGCAAATGCCTCCAGAGCATTGCCTTTTAGCCCTGGGGTCAGGTATTGGGCCCATTGGTTATCCAGCAGCTGGTACTGTCTGCAGGATTTCTTGAAGGCACGCAGAAAAGTGTCCAAGTCCCCGTCCTTTTCCATCACAGGAAAGTACTCTGGCCGGGGTTTAGCGGTCTCAGCACTGTTGGGCTCGCCGCTGGACTGGGTCGACCTCTGCACCAGGAGTCGGGCTAACTGCAGCTAGTACTCCCACTCCGCTTGCCGCTCAGCTCTCTCTGCCTCTCGCTGGGCCTCTCGCTCAGCTTGGACCTCTCGCCGGTATTGCTGGATCAGCTGCAGATGTCCATCATGGTCATCAGCAGGGAGTTGTTCCAAGGCCACCAGCAGGTTGGGGTCTAATCCGCCCTGGTTGCAAGTAGGGCCAGCATTCAGTGGTTGGACCTCTGCTGCAGCACCATTTCCGCTTGTGCTGGCTTCTGCGGCCACTGGGCTCTGCGGCCAGGCTTGGTCTGCTTCAAATTGCACCAGTTCTGTGACCATTTGAGCCTTGGTTTTGCCCTGGGGGTCCAGGCCCTGGTACGTGCATACTCCAACAAGAGTGTCCTTCTTCTGCTGGATGTACCAGGCTTCTCCTTTTGCGGCCATCATTGCCAAATAAAAGATAGGCTAGAAAAATGAAGAGAAAGGGAGGGGGAAATCGCAAGTACAACCAATTGTCTCAGGACTGGTAAACACTGAGCATGTTCTCCAAACTTATTTGCGCCAAGTCCTCACAAGAACTGTGCAAGTTTTTAGTGAGAGGAATGATTGCTCAAACCCGATCACTAATGCTCTATTATTCCACCACTGCCACCAATATGTCACGGATTTCCCCGGATATGTCCGCGATCCCATCAATCTGTCACGGTACATGGGGAAGATACCTTGATCATCCCCATCCCCATGATCACGAGGTGCACCACATCGGGGCGATTCTTTTAAGTGTAAACACGGAGCAATTACTTGAGCTGCTTACGGAGAAATCCATGCTTTAGCGCTTTCAGTGAGTGATAGATCTATTGATGGACCTCCGGAATATATAATTCTTATATCCCTAGCCTGGATCGGTGCCAATACATATCCCGTTAATAAAACAAAGAGATGCATGCAGTTTGGAAGTGGCTATACCAGTTTTGGCTGGTATTGGTTGGGAGGAGGGAATGGGGAGTGTAGAGAGACTGGTATTCGCAGCGTAAAGCCATAAAACTTCTTCAGTTATTCTAGTGAGGGTTTTGAATTACACAGGCAGCAGGCAGAGTGAGAAGGGGGGGTCAGAATGGGCCACAGTGAGTCTGTGCTCAGCTTTAAGGGACGTAACAGAGCTCAGTGTGCGTGATCATAGACAGTGAAATACCTCATGTTCCTGACAATCAGTCTTCCCTAGTCTTTTGTCCTGGGTCTAGCTGCGAGACATGCATCTAGATGTGTGTCCATCCCCCACAGCACATGGTCTGCCATGAGATAAAATTATATGAACGAACTGTAAGTGTTTTTCAACTTTAATCCCATTTTATTTGTAATTGTACTGTACATATGATACTTGTGTACCTTTATAATACCTTTTTATACTTCTGTAAACACTGCCCACCTTTTCTGGAGTAAAATATATAAAATTACTATCTTTGTCTCTCCTTGCTCTATAACGTACTGTCACGACCTCTGAAGTGAATTACGCTACTAATCTGGGTTGGCTCCGGACCCATTATTAATTAAGAAATCGGAGCTGGTGGCAGCGGATTTGTCCTGTGCGTTTGGGAGGCTTTGTAGCGATGGACGGAGTTGATAATTATTGCTCCCGCGTGAATGGGAGTAGTTATATCGCCCTCACTGCAGTGTGCCTATGAGCCAGTACATAGCAGGCAGCCTTTCTGGCGACTAATTATCATAAGTGCAGTATCTTGTATGACCTGAGGGTAAGGGGGCGCCAGAGAGCTTAAAGTTCCAAACCGGAACTGGGAAGTGGGATATAGATAAATCCTCTTCACAAAAGAACTAGGGGCAACAAAATAACCCCGGTTCATGACAAATTGGTGTGAGTGGTGGGGAAGATAAAGTTATTCTCTCCGGGAACCGTGACATATTGGTGGCAGCGGTAGGATAATAGAGCATTAGTGATCGGGTTTGAGAAATCATTCCTCTCACTAAAAACTTGCACAGTTCTTGAGATGACTCGGCGCAAAAAAATTTTGGAGAACAAGCTCAGTGTTTAATAGTCCTGAGACAGTGTGTACTTGCGATTACGCTCTCCCTTCTCTTTGTTTTTCTAGCCTATCTTTTATTTGGCAATGATGGCCGCAAAAGGAGAATCCTGGTACACCCAGCAGAAGAAGGACACTCTTGTTGGAGTATGCACATAACACGGCCTGGACTCCCATGGCAAAACCAAGGCTCTATTGGTCACGGAACTGGTGAAAATTGAAGCACACCAAGCCCGGCCTCAGAACTCCGCGGACGCAGAAGCCAGCACCAGCGCAGGTGGGGCTGCTGCCGAGGTCCAACCGCTGAATGCTGGACCTACTTGCAACCAGGGGAGCGTGGACCCCCGCCTGCAGCTGGCTGTGCAACACTGCTCCGGAGATGACACAGAGAGAAGTCTGCAGCTGGTCCTGCAGTTCCAAGAGGCTGAGAGAGCTGAGCCGAGGCCCAGAGAAACCATGAACTGCGGCTGGCCAAACTCAGAGCCGTACCATCCACCACGTGGGGCAGCGAGTCCAACAACGCTCCGTCCCCTATACCCCGGCCAGAGCACTTTCCTGTGATGGAAAAGGACGGGGACTTGGACACTTTTTCTGCTGGCATTTGAGAAAGCCTGCAGACAATACCGGCTGCCTGGGAACCAATGGGCCCGATACCTGACCCCAGGGCTAAAGGGCAAAGCTCTGGAGACGTTTGCTGCTCTCCTGCCAGACCAAGATGAAGATTATGAGGCCATCAAGCCCGTCTCCTCCATCATCAGTATCTGGTGATCGCCCGTCTCCTCCATCATCAGTATCTGGTGATCGCCCGTCTCCTCCATCATCAGTATCTGGTGACCGCCCGTCACCTCCATCATCAGTATCTGGTGACCGCCCGTCACCTTCATCATCAGTATCTGGTGACCGCCCGTCACCTCCATCATCAGTATCTGGTGACCGCCCGTCTCCTCCATCATCAGTATCTGATGACCTCCCATCGCCTCCATCATCAGTATCTGGTGACTGCCCGTCACCTCCATCATCAGTATCTGGTGATCGCCCGTCTCCTCCATCATCAGTATCTGGTGACCGCCCGTCACCTCCATCATCAGTATCTGGTGATCGCCCGTCTCCTCCATCATCAGTATCTGGTGACCGCCCGTCACCTCCATCATCAGTATCTGGTGACCGCCCGTCTCCTCCATCATCAGTATCTGATGACCTCCCATCGCCTCCATCATCAGTATCTGGTGACTGCCCGTCACCTCCATCATCAGTATCTGGTGACCGCCCGTCTCCTCCATCATCAGTATCTGGGCACCGCCCGTCACCTCCATCATCAGTTTCTGGGGACCGCCCGCTGTCTCACCGCTTCTGCTCGTCACTTATACACAGATTATGAAGGATCTCTGCAGGTGGTTTTGTTCCATGGAGATTACACGGTGGTGGTCTGCAGCTGTTGTAGAACTACAACTCCCATCAAGCTGTAGTCATGCTATGTTCCCAGGAGTGTTGTTCCTGCTCTCCCTCCTTCTTCCTCTATGGGGCAGCCTTGGTCTTATACTCGTACTTGCCATTACCAGTCTCCACCCATAGCTGGCAGCAGAGAGCCATCAGTTGGTGGTCGGGTGCTATGAGGACATATGGCCTTCATTGGGTGGTATGCTGATTACCTCCAGCCCCCCACATTGGCAGACCACCTCACCCACTTCCTCCCCAGTTGTGACTCTTCCCCCCTGCCGGGCCCTTGTCACATAGCCTGAGCTCCACTGACCCCATTGTCTGGACCTCATTGATGGGGGAGACTGAAAACTCATCTCTTCAGGAAAGCTTACAGCCTGCACTGACACCGCTGCCTCCTCACCACTACTGGAGCTACCGCCTCACCAGCACCGGAGCTCCTGCAACCCTCAACCTATTGTCTCCTTCCCCACCATCCTGTAGAATGTAAGCCCGCAAGGGCAGGGTCGTCGCCCCTCTGTACCAGTCTGTCATTGTTAGTTTGCTTGCTGTAAGTGATATCTGTAATTTGTATGTAAGGGTATGTGCACACGTCAGGATTTCTTGCAGAAATTTCCTGAAGAAAACCGGAAATTTTCTGCAAGAAATCCGCATGTTTCTTTTTGCGTTTTTTCCCCGTTTTTTTTGCGTTTTATTTCATTTATTTCATGTGACCGCGACGTCATCGCAGGTCCTTCACACACACACCAGCTATAGGAACGGAAGCGGCAGCGTGCACCGATGAGAGGCGGGAAGACTCCGGGGCCATCAGAAGGTGAGTATAGGACTATTTTTTATTTTAATTCTTTTTTTTTACCAATTATATGGTGCCCAGTCCGTGGAGGAAAGTCTCTCCTCCACCCTGGGTACCAACCGCACGTGATCTGCTTACTTCCCGCATCGTGGGCACAGCCCCGTGCGCAAAGTAAGCAGATCAATGCACTCCTAGTTGTCCCCGCAATTCCGCAAATTTAATGAACATGTTGCTTTTTTTTCCGCGATGCGATTTTTTCGCGGAAAAAAATGCAACATTTGCACAAGATATGCGGAATACACTGAAAATAATGGGAGGCATATGTAAGCGGTTTTTCGCATTTTTTTCGCGTTTTTATAGCGAAAAAACGCAAAAAAACGCGAAAAATACTGAACGTGTGCACATGGCCTAACCCCTTCTCATGTACAGCACCATGGAATCAATGGTGCTATATAAATAAAGATAATACATATATATATATATACAGCAGTGCCCATACAGTGTATATACAGCAGTGCCCATACAGTGTATATACAGCAGTTCCAGCCACAGCTCACTCTCACTTTCTGTAGAACTACAGGAGATCCCCCACACAATGTTTATGGGTTTACGGACCCCATACAATGCCCCATTGATCCTGATGTTGTCATTTCTGACTCCTTTACATCAGACAGCAGCCCCCAGTGGAGTGTGAGGGTCAGCTGAGACCCCTGTTCTCACACTGCCTGGTGACTGCCCACCTGCTGCCCTGTGCGGAGCGCCCCTTACTGAACCATGTCTGGCCTCAGACCACACTGCTGCCACTGGTTATTCGCTATCTAGTCAATCATCCTCATCACCATTGCATCCACCTCCTGGGATGAGACCCCATCCACAGCTGGGAATCCCACCAGAGCTTCCTGTGGAAGCAGGACACGGCCTGACCATGAATGAGTCCCGGGAAAGGAAGGAGAATGTGGGGACGGTCGTGGCCTCCGCACCAATTATTAATGAGGATGTGAACTCCAGCTGAGGCTTCACCCCGGGGTGGGGGTCCGAGATCAGGGGGACCCCAGTCCTACACCCAAACATAAAGGGGTGATGGTGGGCCCATGTACTGTATCTAGAAACTGTGACTCCGGTGCACCTGTGTGCTTCACAAGAGGGCGCAGGGGAAACAGTTGTCAGCAGCACTTTATGGAGCTGGTGGTTATGTAATAATGGTGGGGAATGTCCTCCTGAGGAATCACCGAGTCTAGAACCTGCGAGCCACATAAACAGGGCCAGCGAGGCGGCATTTACAGTGTCCCCACATCACTGCACTGAGTGTCGGTCGTGTCACGGGGTGAAGTCAGTCGTCCAAGGCCAAGACAAGGCTGTGAACGATGTCCGTGACGTGCACCTGCCTCTGTCCGTTCAGCCCCAGGCTACACAGTGCAGCTCCACCTGGCTGATGACAACAGCTGCACCAAATGTGAGTCCCCCCCACAGACAGGACGCGGAGGACATATGGCCGGGATTAGCACGTCGTCCAGACAAAGGGCCTGACGCTCCATAAAGGAGAAATCCACCAAAACCCCTTCTCCAATATTAACGTGTGCTGTGTAACGTAGTCTCCGGCCGACGACGAACCCCAACCAGGGGCCCCTAAAATCAGAAATGTCGTCATACTCTGCTTTTCATAGCCGTATTGATTGGGTGAGAACCAATGTGGCTGCCATGGTCAGTCCCTGGGGTGTGGCCCCCTTTCCTAGCTGATCGGGGGCTGATGGATATATGAACCACACTAGTTCTGTGAGGTAAAAGTAACATCTTCAGGGCTAATATTCCGTCACAAAGCCCCGAAGGGAGACAAGGTGGAGATCAACAGGAAACCTGGTCCTGCTCTCACCGTCACACCCGGCAACGCAGCGTAATATCACCCACTGCTTTCTGTCATCAACCACTGCAGGCTGTCAGGACAGAGGCGGACGCTCGGGAACCTCGACCACATCTACAGCAGTATTTATAATATTAGTCGTGGGCTCAGACCCTAAGATGAGGGGACCGGGGGTCATGCCTCCTCAGATAACACAGACCACCAAACTATGCATTTTTGAAGAGCTGTTCCAACCATGGTCTTCTGGTCAGGGGTAGTCTCGATTTCTGGGATGACCACCAATTTTGATAACCGTGGGAATAAAAAGTTACAGGCCGGAAGCCTGAGGCTGCACTACTGAGACATTCCGGTGATGTTCCATTTCCTATCAGTTGCAATGTTGTCATGGAGACCTCATTTTTCAAAACTTTTTAAAAGAAAAAAAGTTTTTGTTGCCCATAGCAACCGATCAACGCCATCTTTTTTTTTACGGTAACAGTTCTGGTAAAATAAAAGCTGCGCTGTGATTGGTTGGTGTTGGCTGCAACGACAGATTTCAGACAGTTTTGATGACTCTGCGCCCGTGTATGGATGATGATCACTATCTACATCAATGTGTACATCCGGCCGCCTGCCCCATGTATATAGATGGGACCACTGATGGAGATGGTCCTCCGGGAGATACTTACAGTACAGGGAGCTCATTGCTCTGCAGTGTGCCTGCGTACACATGAAACACCCACTTCCCCATTCATCATCCCCCAGGCCCTGGCTTTTAGCCTTATCTCTCCCTGGACTGTCACTATCAATAGATAAATAAATCCTGTCCTATAATTGGCACTTAAAGAACTCATTGAGGACCTGTAAAATGAGGCTGATGGGACTGATATCTGCCAGGAAAGGAAGCTCCATTCACACCACGGTCAATAATGGCTGACGGATTACAGCCGCCATATTGTCAGCCAGGACAATGGAGACGGCACTGTGGGATGATTGTATCAGAAGAGCTATCAGAGGGTCCCACCTTCTCAGTGGATGCCCAGGAGGAATGTACCTCCATAATCAGATTAACAGAAAGGATCTCCTGACTGACCCCCTGTTTGTCAATGACTGGTGCTCGAGACTAATAATTCCCCAAGTTCAATGTGGACGATCCCATAAAATATAGAAAAGCATGATATAAAAGGTCAAACATATGTCTTTATTAGATGAAGTGATTCTAATCATTTGACCCTATGGCAACACTTCCTGACTGACTGCCAGACTTGTTCAGCCTTATCATAGGTTTGGACTTTGTCACAATTCTCATTCATGTTCATATGATTACTGGGGGGAAGGGGAAGGGGTTTATGTGAACAATAATGGGTCTTTGCATATACAAAATTCTATGATATTGGGCTCGACAGATGCCAGAGACAGCTAGGCTTGGGGGGAACACAATATATTTAGACATTTTTGGCTTATCCCAGGCATGAGAGGCTTTGTTGTGCCCAACAGATCCATTGTTCCAGACATGAAGTCTCTCAGGAAGAACAGTGCACCCACACTGTAGGAGGAGACCTCCACTCCAGAGATAATCCTGTAATATATTAATGAGTCCACACCCAGTTACTGTAAGAAAATCTTATGGGAAACACGTCCAGGGCAAGCGCAACGTGACTGGGCCTTATCAGATGTAACTCATTCTTTGCATATTATGTCCCAGCTCAATTTACAGATGCAGGTATACTAAGAAGAGACACGGGACTATATGGGTGTCAGATTATTAAATATTCTGGATTATTATATATGAAGAGTGATCATACTGCACCCAAGGACATACCGGTTATCACCACAAGCAAAATGGTTAAGTCTGCTTCATTTTACAAATATGGGGTATTGTCTGCACCCATTACGGTCCCACAATACTATATAATGTAGCTGTCACAAGCTGTCATTTTGCAGTTATTTCGATGAGACCTTCAAAACTTGTATACCATAATCATTTAATCACCCATATGTTTCTCTCAATATTTGCTACATCTATTTATACAGAGAAGGAGCAGAACCTAAAATTCCTAAAAGTGTTGGGGTACAGTAATCTATATACAAACCCTTATGCATCTAATTGATCTAACAGAGGCCCTCTGTAGATATGAGTGACTGTTATAATTAATAATCCCTCAACAACTAGGCTTCTAATAACTCTGCTGGAAATCTATACGGCGCATCTGTGCTAACGCTAATATAGAGGGCTCAAAATCAACATCTTCATATGAATACATGGGCACAGACATATGAGTTACAACATTTAAGTGCTGTGAGGCTAGGACTGATCAGCAGGCAGCATAACACACAAAATTATTAGATACTCAGCCCAGCAGACCGGATCACACACAAAATTATTAAATACACAGCCCAGAAGACCGTATCACACATAAAAGGATTAGATACACACCCCAGGAGACTGTATCACACATGAAAAGATTAGGTACAGACTCCAGGAGACAGTATCACACAGGATAGGATCAGATGCACAGCTCAGCAGACAGTATCACACAGGATAGGATTAGATACACGGCTCAGCAGACAGTGTCACACAGGATAGGATTAGATACACGGCTCAGCAGACAGTATCACACAGGAGAGGATTAGATACACGGCTCAGCAGACAGTATCACACAGGAGAGGATTAGATTCACGGCTCAGCAGACAGTATCACACAGGAGAGGATTAGATGCACGGCTCAGCAAACAGTATCATATCATACAGGATAGCATTAGATACACAGCTCAGCAGACAGTACCACACAGGATAGGATTAGATACACGGCTCAGCAGACTGTATCACACAGGAGAGGATTAGATACACAGCTCAGCAGACAGTATCATACAGGATAGGATTAGATGCACGGCTCAGCAGACAGTATCACACAGGGTAGGATTAGATACATGGCTCAGCAGACAGTATCACACAGGATAGGATTAGATACACAGCTCAGCAGACAGTATCACACAGGATAGGATTAGATACACAGCTCAGCAGGCAGTATCACACAGGAGAGGATTAGGTACACGGCTCAGCAGACTGTATCACACAGGAGAGGATTAGATACACAGCTCAGCAGACAGTATCATACAGGATAGGATTAGATGCACGGCTCAGCAGTCAGTATCACACAGGGTAGGATTAGGTACACGGCTCAGCAGTCAGTATCACACAGGGTAGGATTAGGTACACGGCTCAGCAGTCAGTATCACACAGGGTAGGATTAGGTACACGGCTCAGCAGTCAGTATCACACAGGGTAGGATTAGATACACGGCTCAGCAGTCAGTATCACACAGGATAGGATTAGATACACAGCTCAGCAGTCAGTATCACACAGGATAGGATTAGATACACGGCTCAGCAGTCAGTATCACACAGGATAGGATTAGATACACGGCTCAGCAGTCAGTATCACACAGGATAGGATTAGATACACGGCTCAGCAGACTATCACACAGGATAGGATTAGGTACACGGCTCAGCAGTCAGTATCACACAGGATAGGATTAGATACACAGCTCAGCAGTCAGTATCACACAGGATAGGATTAGATACACGGCTCAGCAGTCAGTATCACACAGGATAGGATTAGATACACGGCTCAGCAGTCAGTATCACACAGGATAGGATTAGATACACGGCTCAGCAGTCAGTATCACACAGGATAGGATTAGATACACGGCTCAGCAGTCAGTATCACACAGGATAGGATTAGATACACGGCTCAGCAGTCAGTATCACACAGGGTAGGATTAGGTACACGGCTCAGCAGTCAGTATCACACAGGGTAGGATTAGATACACGGCTCAGCAGTCAGTATCACACAGGAGAGGATTAGATACACGGCTCAGCAGTCAGTATCACACAGGGTAGGATTAGATACACGGCTCAGCAGTCAGTATCACACAGGAGAGGATTAGATACACGGCTCAGCAGTCAGTATCACACAGGAGAGGATTAGATACACGGCTCAGCAGACAGTATCACACAGGATAGGATTAGATACACGGCTCAGCAGACAGTATCACACAGGAGAGGATTAGATACACGGCTCAGCAGACAGTATCACACAGGGTAGGATTAGGTACACGGCTCAGCAGTCAGTATCACACAGGATAGGATTAGATACACGGCTCAGCAGTCAGTATCACACAGGATAGGATTAGATACACGGCTCAGCAGACAGTATCACACAGGAGAGGATTAGATACACGGCTCAGCAGACAGTATCACACAGGATAGGATTAGATACACGGCTCAGCAGTCAGTATCACACAGGAGAGGATTAGATACACGGCTCAGCAGACAGTATCACACAGGATAGGATTAGATACACGGCTCAGCAGACAGTATCACACAGGAGAGGATTAGATACACGGCTCAGCAGACAGTATCACACAGGATAGGATTAGATACACGGCTCAGCAGACAGTATCACACAGGATAGGATTAGATACACGGCTCAGCAGACAGTATCACACAGGATAGGATTAGATACACAGCTCAGCAGACTGTATCACACAGGATAGGATTAGATACACAGCTCAGCAGATGGTATCACACAGGAGAGGATTAGATACACGGCTCAGCAGACAGTATCACACAGGAGAGGATTAGATACACGGCTCAGCAGACAGTATCACACAGGATAGGATTAGATACACGGCTCAGCAGACAGTATCACACAGGATAGGATTAGATACAAGGCTCAGCAGTCAGTATCACACAGGATAGGATTAGATACACGGCTCAGCAGACTATCACACAGGATAGGATTAGGTACACGGCTCAGCAGTCAGTATCACACAGGATAGGATTAGATACACAGCTCAGCAGTCAGTATCACACAGGATAGGATTAGATACACGGCTCAGCAGTCAGTATCACACAGGATAGGATTAGATACACGGCTCAGCAGTCAGTATCACACAGGATAGGATTAGATACACGGCTCAGCAGTCAGTATCACACAGGATAGGATTAGATACACGGCTCAGCAGTCAGTATCACACAGGATAGGATTAGATACACGGCTCAGCAGTCAGTATCACACAGGGTAGGATTAGGTACACGGCTCAGCAGTCAGTATCACACAGGGTAGGATTAGATACACGGCTCAGCAGTCAGTATCACACAGGAGAGGATTAGATACACGGCTCAGCAGTCAGTATCACACAGGGTAGGATTAGATACACGGCTCAGCAGTCAGTATCACACAGGAGAGGATTAGATACACGGCTCAGCAGTCAGTATCACACAGGAGAGGATTAGATACACGGCTCAGCAGACAGTATCACACAGGATAGGATTAGATACACGGCTCAGCAGACAGTATCACACAGGAGAGGATTAGATACACGGCTCAGCAGACAGTATCACACAGGGTAGGATTAGGTACACGGCTCAGCAGTCAGTATCACACAGGATAGGATTAGATACACGGCTCAGCAGTCAGTATCACACAGGATAGGATTAGATACACGGCTCAGCAGACAGTATCACACAGGAGAGGATTAGATACACGGCTCAGCAGACAGTATCACACAGGATAGGATTAGATACACGGCTCAGCAGTCAGTATCACACAGGAGAGGATTAGATACACGGCTCAGCAGACAGTATCACACAGGATAGGATTAGATACACGGCTCAGCAGACAGTATCACACAGGAGAGGATTAGATACACGGCTCAGCAGACAGTATCACACAGGATAGGATTAGATACACGGCTCAGCAGACAGTATCACACAGGATAGGATTAGATACACGGCTCAGCAGACAGTATCACACAGGATAGGATTAGATACACAGCTCAGCAGACTGTATCACACAGGATAGGATTAGATACACGGCTCAGCAGACAGTATCACACAGGATAGGATTAGATACACGGCTCAGCAGACAGTATCACACAGGAGAGGATTAGATACACGGCTCAGCAGACAGTATCACACAGGATAGGATTAGATACACGGCTCAGCAGACAGTATCACACAGGATAGGATTAGATACACGGCTCAGCAGACAGTATCACACAGGATAGGATTAGATACACAGCTCAGCAGACTGTATCACACAGGATAGGATTAGATACACAGCTCAGCAGATGGTATCACACAGGAGAGGATTAGATACACGGCTCAGCAGACAGTATCACACAGGAGAGGATTAGATACACGGCTCAGCAGACAGTATCACACAGGATAGGATTAGATACACGGCTCAGCAGACAGTATCACCAATTATAGGTTTAAATACAGCATGTGAGCAGCACGTTGTTCCGGTAGATTATGACAGTCGGGGGGCTGTGTATTCAGAGAAATACATTTCCATCCTCCCTGGCAGGACACATAAGCGGACGGTGTTGTGGCCCCTCGTCCCTGGGTGTAGGGGCCTTGGGGTTGGGGGGATTCACAATGTCTATGTTTAGTTGTAGTTAAGAGTCTGTTTATACAGTAATTTGGGGTCTTGGGCTGCATTGAGGGAACACTTTCTTCATTGTACGGGTCTCCCCTCCTCCGTCTTCTGGGGTCAGGGGTCCGCTCTCTCCCCTCATTATAGAGTAATATTGTTCTTCCTGTTTAAACAAGGCAAATTCAACTGCAGGGTGGGGGGTGGATGATGGAGAGAGGCCATGGTGGAGGGGTGTGGAGAGAGGCGATGGTGGAGGGGTGTGGAGAGAGGCGATGGTGGAGGGGTGGATGATGGAGAGAGGCCATGGTGGAGGGGTGGATAATGGAGAGAGGATATGGTGGAGGGGTGGATGATGGAGAGAGGCGATGGTGGAGGGGTGGATGATGGAGAGAGGCCATGGTGGAGGGGTGGATAATGGAGAGAGGATATGGTGGAGGGGTGGATGATGGAGAGAGGCGATGGTGGAGGGGTGGATGATGGAGAGAGGCCATGGTGGAGGGGTGGATGATGGAGAGAGGCCATGGTGGAGGGGTGGATAATGGAGAGAGGATATGGTGGAGGGGTGGATGATGGAGAGAGGCGATGGTGGAGGGGTGGATGATGGAGAGAGGCGATGGTGGAGGGGTGGATGATGGAGAGAGGCGATGGTGGAGGGGTGGATGATGGAGAGAGGCGATGGTGGAGGGGTGTGGAGAGAGGCGATGGTGGAGGGGTGGATGATGGAGAGAGGCGATGGTGGAGGGGTGGATGATGGAGAGGCGATGGTGGAGGGGTGGATGATGGAGAGAGGCGATGGTGGAGAGGTGTGGAGAGAGGCGATGGTGGAGGGGTGTGGAGAGAGGCCATGGTGGAGGGGTGGATGATGGAGAGAGGCGATGGTGGAGGGGTGGATGATGGAGAGAGGCGATGGTGGAGAGGTGTGGAGAGAGGAGATGGTGGAGGGGTGGATGATGGAGAGAGGCGATGGTGGAGAGGTGTGGAGAGAGGCGATGGTGGAGGGGTATATGATGGAGAGAGGCCATGGTGGAGGGGCGTGGAGAGAGGCGATGATGGAGGGGTGTGGAGAGAGGCGATGGTGGAGGGGTATATGATGGAGAGAGGCCATGGTGGAGGGGTGTGGAGAGAGGCCATGGTGGAGGGGTGGATGATGGAGAGAGGCGATGGTGGAGGCGTGGATGGAGAGAGGCGATGGTGGAGGGGTTGATGATAGAGAGAGGCGATGGTGGAGGGGTGTGGGGAGAGGTGATGGTGGAGGCGTGGATGATGGAGAGAGGCCATGGTGGAGGGGTGGATGATGGAGAGAGGCCATGGTGGAGGGGTGTGGAGAGAGGCGATGGTGGAGGGGTGAATGATGGAGAGAGGCCATGGTGGAGGGGTGGATGATGGAGTGAGGCGATGGTGGAGGGGTGTGGAGAGAGGCGATGTTGGAGGGGTGGATGATGGAGAGAGGCGATGGTCGACAGTTGTGGAGAGAGGCGATGGTGGAGGGGTGGATGATAGGGAGAGGCGATGGTGGAGGGGTGTGGGGAGAGGTGATGGTGGAGGGGTGGATGATGGAGAGAGGCGATGGTGGAGGGGTGTGGAGAGAGACAATGGTGGAGGGGTGGATGATGGAGAGAGGCCATGGTGGAGGGGTGTGGAGAGAGGCGATGGTGGAGGGGTGGATGATGGAGAGAGGCGATGGTGGAGGGGTGTGGAGAGAGGCGATGGTGGAGGGGTGGATGATGGAGAGAGGCGATGTTGGAGGGGTGGATGATGGAGAGAGGCGATGGTGGAGGGGTGGATGATGGAGAGAGGCCATGGTGGAGGGGTGGATGATGGAGAGAGGTGATAGTGGAGGGGTGGATGATGGAGAGAGGCCATGGTGGAGGGGTGTGGAGAGAGGCCATGGTGGAGGGGTGGATGATGGAGAGAGGCCATGGTGGAGGGGTGGATGATGGAGTGAGGCCATGGTGGAGGGGTGGATGATGGAGTGAGGCGATGGTGGAGGGGTGGATGATGGAGAGAGGCGATGGTGGAGAGAGGCGATGGTGGAGGCGTGGATGATGGAGTGAGGCGATGGTGGAGGGGTATGGAGAGAGGCGATGTTGGAGGGGTGGATGATGGAGAGAGGCGATGGTCGACAGTTGTGGAGAGAGGCGATGGTGGAGGGGTGGATGATAGAGAGAGGCGATGGAGGGGTGTGGGGAGAGGTGATTGTGGAGGGGTGGATGATGGAGAGAGGCGATGGTGGAGGGGTGGATGATGGAGAGAGGCGATGGTGGAGGGGTGTGGAGAGAGACAATGGTGGAGGGGTGTGGAGAGAGGCGATGGTGGAGGGGTGGATGATGGAGAGAGGCGATGGTGGAGGGGTGTGGAGAGAGGCGATGGTGGAGGGGTGGATGATGGAGAGAGGCGATGTTGGAGGGGTGGATGATGGAGAGAGGCGATGGTGGAGGGGTGGATGATGGAGAGAGGCCATGGTGGAGGGGTGGATGATGGAGAGAGGTGATAGTGGAGGGGTGGATGATGGAGAGAGGCCATGGTGGAGGGGTGTGGAGAGAGGCCATGGTGGAGGGGTGGATGATGGAGAGAGGCCATGGTGGAGGGGTGGATGATGGAGTGAGGCGATGGTGGAGGGGTGGATGATGGAGAGAGGCGATGGTGGAGAGAGGCGATGGTGGAGGCGTGGATGATGGAGAGAGGCGATGGTGGAAGGGTGGATGATAGAGAGAGGCGATGGTGGAGGGGTGGATGATGGAGAGAGGTGATAGTGGAGGGGTGGATGATGGAAAGAGGCCATGGTGGAGGGGTGTGGATAGAGGTGATGGTGGAAGGGTGGATGATGGAGAGAGGCGATGGTGGAGGGGTGGATGATAGAGAGGCGATGGTGGAGGGGTGGATGATGGAGAGAGGCGATGGTGGAGGGGTGTGGAGAGAGGCGATGGTGGAGGGGTGAATGATGGAGAGAGGCGATGGTGGAGGGGTGTGAAGAGAGGCGATGGTGGAGAGGTGGATGATGGAGAGAGGCCATGGTGGAGGGGTGGATGATGGAGAGAGGCGATGGTGGAGGGGTGGATGATGGAGAGAGGCGATGGTGGAGGGGTGTGGAGAGAGGCGATGGTGGAGGGGTGGATGATGGAGAGAGGCCATGGTGGAGGGGTAGATGATGGAGAGAGGCGATGATGGAGGGGTGTGAAGAGAGGCGATGGTGGAGGGGTGGATGATGGAGAGAGGCGATGTTGGAGGGGTGGATGATGGAGAGAGGAGATGGTGGAGGGGTGTGGTGAGAGGCGATGGTGGAGGCGTGGATGATGGAGAGAGGCGATGGTGGAGGGGTGGGTGATGGAGAGGTGATGGTGGAGGGGTGGATGATGGAGATAGGCGATGGTGGAGGGGTGGATGATGGAGAAAGGGGATGGTGGAGGGATGTGGAGAGAGGCGATGGTGGAGGGGTGGATGATGGAGAGAGGCCATGGTGGAGGGGTGGATGATGGAGAGAGGCCATGGTGGAGGGGTGGATGATGGAGAGAGGCCGTGGTGAAGGGATGTGGAGAGAGGCGATGGTGGAGGGGTGGATGATGGAGAGAGGTGATGGTGGAGGGGTGGATGATGGAGAGAGGCGATGGTGGAGGGGTGGATGATGGAGAGAGGTGATGGTGGAGGGGTGGATGATGGAGAGAGGCGATGGAGGGGTGGATGATGGAGAGAGGCGATGGTGGAGGGGTGGATGATGGAGAGAGGTGATGGTGGAGGGGTGGATGATGGAGAGAGGTGATGGTGGAGGGGTGGATGATGGAGAGAGACCATAGTGGAGGGGTAGATGATGGAGAGAGGTGATGGTGGAGGGGTGGATGATGGAGAGAGACCATAGTGGAGGGGTAGATGATGGAGAGAGGCAATAGCTGAGGGGTGGATGATGGAAAGAGGCGATGGTGGAGGGGTGGATGATGGAGAGAGGCCATGGTGGAGGGGTGGATGATGGAGAGAGGCCATGGTGGAGGGGTGGATGATGGAGAGAGGCCATGGTGGAGGGGTGGATGATGGAGAGATGCCATAGTGGAGGGGTGGATGATGGAGAGAGGCCATGGTGGAGGGGTGGATGATGGAGAGAGGTGATGGTGGAGGGGTGGATGATGGAGAGAGGTGATGGTAGAGGGATGGATGATGGAAAGAGGTGATGGTAGAGGGGTGGATGATGGAGAGAGGTGATGGTGGAGGGATGGATGATGGAAAGAGGTGATGGTGGAGGGGTGGATGATGGAGGGAGGTGATGGTGGAGGGATGGATGATGGAAAGAGGGGATGGTGGAGGGGTAGATGATGGAGAGAGGCGATAGCTGAGGGGTGGATGATGGAGAGAGGCGATGGTGGAGGGGTGGATGATGGAGAGAGGCCATGGTGGAGGGGTGGATGATGGAGAGATGCCATAGTGGAGGGGTGGATGATGGAGAGTGGCCATGGTGGAGGGGTGGATGATGGAGAGAGGTGATGGTGGAGGGGTGGATGATGGAGAGAGGTGATGGTAGAGGGATGGATGATGGAAAGAGGTGATGGTAGAGGGGTGGATGATGGAGAGAGGTGATGGTGGAGGGATGGATGATGGAAAGAGGTGATGGTGGAGGGGTGGATGATGGAGGGAGGTGATGGTGGAGGGATGGATGATGGAAAGAGGGGATGGTGGAGGGGTAGATGATGGAGAGAGGCGATAGCTGAGGGGTGGATGATGGAGAGAGGCGATGGTGGAGGGGTGGATGATGGAGAGAGGCCATGGTGGAGGGGTGGATGATGGAGAGATGCCATAGTGGAGGGGTGGATGATGGAGAGTGGCCATGGTGGAGGGGTGGATGATGGAGAGAGGTGATGGTGGAGGGGTGGATGATGAAGAGAGGTGATGGTAGAGGGACAGATGATGGAGAGAGGTGATGGTAGAGGGATGGATGATGGAAAGAGGTGATGGTAGAGGGGTGGATGATGGAGAGAGGCAATGGTGGAGGGATGGATGATGGAAAGAGGTGATGGTGGAGGGGTGGATGATGGAGAGAGGTGATGGTGGAGGGATGGATGATGGAAAGAGGGGATGGTGGAGGGTGTGAAGAGAGGCGATGGTGGAGGGGTGGATAATGGAGAGAGGCGATAGTGGAGGGGTGGATGATGGAGAGAGGCGATAGTGCAGGGGTGGATGATGGAGAGAGGCCAATGGTGGATGATGGAGAGAGGCCATGGTGGATGATGGAGAGAGGCCATGGTGAAGGGGTGGATGATGGAGAGAGGCCATGGTGGATGATGGAGAGAGGCCATGGTGGAGGGATGGATGATGGAAAGAGGTGATGGTGGAGGGGTGGATGATGGAGAGAGGTGATGGTGGAGGGATGGATGATGGAAAGAGGGGATGATGGAGGGTGTGAAGAGAGGCGATGTTGGAGGGGTGGATAATGGAGAGAGGCGATAGTGGAGGGGTGGATGATGGAGAGAGGCAATGGTGGAGGGATGAATGATGGAAAGAGGTGATGGTGGAGGGGTGGATGATGGAGAGAGGCAATGGTGGAGGGGTGGATGATGGAGAGAGGCGATAGTGGAGGGGTGGATGATGGAGAGAGGCAATAGTGGAGGGGTGGATGATGGAGAGAGGCCATGGTGGATGATGGAGAGAGGCCATGGTGGATGATGGAGAGAGGCCATGGTGGAGGGGTGTCTGAGCCCCCTCCTATGAATGATAATTCCAGCCATGGCATCAGTGTCCTTGTCCGCTCCACGGTAATGATATGGAAATTGTCCCGTTCCTGGTTCAGCTCCTCTATTATTCTCGGCTGGCGCGCTGCCAGGGTCCTTTATAGGGGTCAGCTGTTGATGTCAGCCCCCAATCTACATAATGATTATTACGTGACCCGACAGCCCACCAACTATCTTATCTTCACATTTACATCAATAAATCTATTTAAATTATTTATATATTAGACTTTTCAATTAATTTATTTTTTACTATTTACATGTTTATTTTATTATTTATCCTTTGTATTTATTTTATTCGCTATTTGTTTTTATTTGTACCAACCACCCTTTTACCTTTTTTTTTACCCCGTTTTATTTCCTTTTTATTAATTCTATTCATTTCTTTATTTGTATTTTATCATCACTTTCTTTTTATTGCTTTTAGCCTTTTTTATATGTTGGTGCCTTACGTTGTCTCTTTGTATTTTTGGGTTTGTTTCCCTGTTTTTGCTGTTTTCTTATCTCCCCCATTGGAGTGTCAGTGATGGGAGTCACACATGTAGGGGGTGATAAACGGTCCCTGTGACTTCTCCTCCTGGGGTTTGGTTCTGCATGCCATCTCCTGTCGCTGGGGGCGACCATTGTGAACATGCGTTACCCACTAATAAGGGTCTCTGCGCTTCTATACGAGGGGGCGATCATGGGAGGATGATGATGGGCGCTGTGTAAAGCAGCGGTGACCTGTATATAATGCGTCCGGTGGAAATGAGCTGAGGGACTGTAGTCGCAGACTATGGCTATGCACCAGGAAAGCTATGGTGGGAGCCCCAGTCCTGGACCTTGTGTGCAGGACTAGTCAATCCGCTTTCCCAGACTCCTGACCGGCGCCATCCCACTGTCATATGGCTGCAGAATTGAGAGACTCTGGAGGACATGGGTAACAATCCAACCCCAAGAATGGCCGCGCCCCAGGGGTGCCCATCATTGGCACTTTATATCCTACAGGGAAGCATTACCATTACAGACCAGTACAGAGGATTGCCAGTGGTGGGAAGTCTTCTTCACTGTCGGAGCGGTGAGGCAGAGGAAGGGTTATCTCAGGACAGGTAGATGACTACAGGGAAGACTAGAGGGACTGCTGGCCCTTCACCATGCAGGGTTATGGAGGAGGGCAGGTTCCCCCATACTGTGCAGGGAGTCTCTACCTTACTTTGGTTCCCCCCATCACCTTTTTCTTCTGGTGTATATAGATTATTATGATTTGCTTTCCTCCGGTGATCATTGGGTTAATTCTTAGAGAGCTCCTTGAAGTCCCGCTCTTTTCTACAGAAGAATAGAAGGCCTGGTCCTTAGGGACAGCTGGCAGCCGCCTGACTTACAATGGAGGAGCCTGAACAATGGACATCTGTCCTGAAGAGTCCTCCATGTGCCCACCCCAACTCCCTGAGATCACCCTCCACCCCAAGAGCCGGTATTCAGGAATTATGTGTGAGGAGGGGGTGAAGTCTTAATATATAAAACATGATATCGCATTGGGGTTCTCCATGGCTCAGAAGTGAGATCTCTGGGGGTCTCTTGATTTGGAAGGTTTGGGAACAGTCGTGGGATCTTGTCACACCCCAATCTATGCTGCCCATACTAATACTAATGCACCGCACTATTCCAAGGCAATTCTTGCTGGTGAAGCTTTGTGGCAGATCCATGGCCACTCAGCTCCTCACCCCAGCTGTGGTATCATCACCCTGCACATTCTGGGTATCTACGATACTACTGCTCCAGTCATTGTATGCGCAGCAGAGCAGACTGTATGGTCCCACACTGATGAGTCTGATTACAGATCTGGAGCCCCTGAGGGCCCGGAGTGACCCCCAGCAGGTCTTATTCCGCCACTCATCAAACTCCTGGGCCTCAATGCACAATCTGTGACATGGCCCCAACTAATACTGGTTTACTTCTATGGGCCTCAGGGTTCTTTTGCGAGCCAGAGGTTCCGGGGCCCAGGACAACCTCAGCACTCCCTATGTTAGGGTACCGTCACACAGTGCCATTTTCATCGCTACGACGGCACGATTCGTGACGTTCTAGCGATATCGTTACGATATCGTTGTGTCTGACACGCAGCAGCGATCAGACATCACGCTGAGAATCGTACGTCGTAGCAGATCGTTTGGAACTTTCTTTCGTCGCTTGATCACCCGCTGACATCGCTGGATCGGTGTGTGTGACAGCGATCCAGCGATGTGTTCGCTTGTAACCAGGGTAAACATCGGGTAACTAAGCGCAGGGCCGCGCTTAGTAACCCGATGTTTACCCTGGTTACCCGGGGACTTCGGCATCGCTCCAGCGCCGTGATTGCAAAGTGTGACCGCAGTCTACGACGCTGGAGCGATAATCATACGACGCTGCGAAGTCACGGATCGTGCCGTCGTAGCGATGAAAATGGCACTGTGTGACGGTACCCTTACACTCTTACATCCATTGAATCCTCTATCCCTCCATAGCGGCGGCACAGCGGAGGGCACGTGAGGCGCTCGTCACAGTGTACAGACAGTCCGGACTCTGCACAGAACACAATGTAACACGAAATATACAATTATATAAAATAATAAAACTGCCACTGTGAAACCCCGCCAATCACTGTGCAGAGTGAGGCTGCTGGGCCCAACCTCTGTATCAGCACTGTGTTATTAGCACTGCTCAGCACAGTATGGCGGTGCTCCTTCAGCACTGTATGCCTTTATTTGTACTCTGTAGCACTCTACGGTATATTTGCAGTATATGGCAGTATTATTTCAGCACTGTATGGTAGTATGCTGTAGCACAGTACAGTATATTACTGGTGCAGTGTATGGCAGTATTATTTCAGCACTGTATGGTAGTATTCTGTAGCATAGTACAGTATATTACTGGTGCAGTATATGGCAGTATTATTTCAGCACTGTATGGTAGTATTCTGTAGCACAGTACAGTATGTTACTGGTGCAGTATATGGCAGTATTATTTTAGCACTGTATGGTAGCATGCTGTAGCACAGTACAGTATATTACTATTGCAGTGTATGGATGTATTATTTCAGCACTGTATGGTAGTATTCTGTAGCATAGTACAGTATATTACTGGTGCAGTGTATGGCAGTATTATTTCAGCACTGTATGGTAGTATTCTGTAGCATAGTACAGTATATTACTGGTGCAGTATATGGCAGTATTATTTCAGCACTGTATGGTAGTATTCTGTAGCACAGTACAGTATGTTACTGGTGCAGTATATGGCAGTATTATTTTAGCACTGTATGGTAGCATGCTGTAGCACAGTACAGTATATTACTATTGCAGTGTATGGATGTATTATTTCAGCACTGTATGGTAGTATTCTGTAGCACAGCACGGTATATTATATTTGCAGTGTATGGCAGTATTATGTCAGCACTGTATGGTAGTATTCTGTAGCACAGTGCAGTATATTATATTTGCAGTGTATGAATGTATTATTTCAGCACTGTATGGTAGTATTCTGTAGCACAGTGCAGTATATTATATTTGCAGTGTATGGCAGTATTATTTCAGCACTGTATGGTAGTATTCTGTAGCACAGTGCAGTATATTATATTTGCAGTGTATGGCAGTATTATTTCAGCACAGTATGGTAGTATTCTGTAGCACAGTACAGTATGTTACTGGTGCAGTGTATGGCAGTATTATTTCAGCTCTGTATGGTAGTATTCTATAGCACAGCACGGTATATTATATTTGCAGTGTATGGCAGTATTATTTCAGCACTGTATAGTAGTATTCTGTAGCACAGTACAGTATATTACTGTTGCAGTGTTTAGCTGTTTTATTTCAGCACTGTATGGTAGTATTCTGTAGCACAGTGCAGTATATTATATTTGCAGTATATGGCAGTATTATTTCAGCACTGTATGGTAGTATTCTGTAGCACAGTGCAGTATATTATATTTGCAGTATATGGCAGTATTATTTCAGCACTGTATGGTAGTATTCTGTAGCACAGTGCAGTATATTATATTTGCAGTGTATGGCAGTATTATTTCAGCACTGTATAGTAGTATTTTGTAGCACAGTGCAGTATTTTATATTTGCAGTGTATGGCAGTATTATTTCAGCACTGTATGGTAGTATTCTGTAGCACAGTGCAGTATATTACATTTGCAGTGTATGAATGTATTATTTCAGCACTGTATGGTAGTATTCTGTAGCACAGTGCAGTATATTATATTTGCAGTGTATGGCAGTATTATTTCAGCACTGTATGGTAGTATTCTGTAGCACAGTGCAGTATATTACATTTGCAGTGTATGGCAGTATTATTTCAGCACTGTATGGTAGTATTCTGTAGCACAGTGCAGTATATTATATTTGCAGTGTATGGCAGTATTATTTCAGCACTGTATGGTAGTATTCTGTAGCACAGTGCAGTATATTATATTTGCAGTGTATGGCAGTATTATTTCAGCAGTGTATGGTAGCATTCTGTAGCACAGTGCAGTATATTATATTTGCAGTGTATGGCAGTATTATTTCAGCACTGTATGGTAGTATGCTGTAGGACAGTACAGTATATTACTGTTGCAGTGTATGAATGTATTATTTCAGCACTGCATGGTAGTATTCTATAGCACAGCACGGTATATTATATTTGCAGTGTATGGCAGTATTATTTCAGCACTGTATAGTAGTATTCTGTAGCATAGTACAGTATATTACTGTTGCAGTGTTTGGCTGTTTTATTTCAGCACTGTATGGTAGTATTCTGTAGCACAGTGCAGTATATTATATTTGCAGTGTATGGCAGTATTATTTCAGCACTGTATGGTAGTATTCTGTAGCACAGTGCAGTATATTATATTTGCAGTGTATGGCAGTATTTTTTCAGCACTGTATGGTAGTATTTTGTAGCACAGTGCAGTATATTATATCTGCAGTGTATGGCAGTATTTTTTCAGCACTGTATGGTAGTATTCTGTAGCACAGTGCAGTATATTATATTTGCAGTGTATGGCAGTATTATTTCAGCACTGTATGGTAGTATTCTGTAGCACAGTGCAGTATATTATATTTGCAGTGTATGGCAGTATTATTTCAGCACTATATGGTAGTATTCTATAGCACAGTACAGTATATTACTGGTGCAGTGTATGGCAGTGTTATTTCCGCACTGTTTTGTAGAGGACGCCATGTGCCTCTCTATACAGTCCTGTACACATCTCTGGAGGAGGATTGGGGGGTCTTAACTGTCAGTAATCAGATCCCTCCATGTGTTTGTGGTCATCACAGCAGCTGCTCATAGTCAGGCGGATTATGGGGGACGCCGCAGGCCTCCGCACTCTCAGTAATTTGTTCTGGCCTTGGGCTGGTAACGTTTGGCCGGAGGGGCTCACTGGCCAACAGTGAAAATGTTTCTGAAATGAAAATAGCTGGTTTGTAATAATTTTAGCATCCTAAAAACGAATATGTTACTTAAAAATCATTATTAGCTCTTGTTGCTGAGATACAGGTCATTTAAGATTATTATGCAGGAAAATAGGGAAATTTTGAATTTTCAACAAATGTGTATTGGTAAACCTGATTACAGACCTGTTGAACCAATGTCAGCCATTTTATAAATTGTGTCTGCATAGTTTGTACTAATTGAAGTCTCTTTCTCTTGTTGCAGTAATTTTGTGGAGAGAATTTACACTTTGAAAATGCCTCGTAAATGTGCAAATATTGTTAACAATTTTTGTTACGTGTGTGGTTATGTGACATTTGCCAACCAAAGAAGACCAATTACTCCACTTGTGAAGACTGCTTACCATCATTACTTTGCTTATACGTGGCACTTAAATACGTGGCACTTATACGTGGCACTTAAATACGTGGCACTTATATACGTGGCATTTTGAGACCTATAATTTTTCCACATTTTGGTCCACAGAGTCATGTGAGGTCTTGTTTTTTGCGGGACGAGTTGACGTTTTTATTGGTAACATTTTCGGACACGTGACCATTTTTTATCACTTTTTATTCCGTTTTTTGTGAGGCAGAATAACCAAAAACCAGCTATTCATGAATTTCTTTATACCGTTCTGCGTTTGGTAAAATTGATAAAGCAGTTTTATTCGTCGGGTCAGTACGATTACAGCGATACCTCATTTATATCATTTTTTAATGTTTTGGCGCTTTTATACGATAAAAACTATTTTATAGAAAAAATAATTATTTTGGCATCGCTTTATTCTGAGGACTATAACTTTTTTATTTTTTTGCTGATGATGCTGTATGGCGGCTTGTTTTTTGCGGGACAAGATGACGTTTTCAGCGGTACCATGGTTATTTATATCCATCTTTTTGATCGCGTGTTATTCCACTTTTTGTTCGGCGGTATGGTAATAAAGCGTTGTTTTTTGCCTCGTTTTTTTTTTTTTTTTCTTACGGTGTTTACTGAAGGGGTTAACTAGTGGGACAGTTTTATAGGTTGGGTCGTTACGGACGCGGCGATACTAAATATGTGTACTGTACTGTGCAATTTATACTCTTGTAATGAATTCTTCTCGCTACCTACAGCACATACTTCCATGGCGTGTATCTAAAAAACGAGAGCTAATTAAACAATTCTGTGGGTATATTTGAGTTTCTCGACCCAAAATTAGTAATATTTGCCTATTTTCATCAAAGAAACATAAAAAAAGTTGTTTTTTGTTGGCCTGTGTTATAGGTATGGTGGTCCCGGCTGTCAGTCATCTGTATACGGCCCATCACCGACACCAGTGAATGTGTTATAAGAATTAAATAAGCAGTCCACAATCCTGAATTAAAGAATTCATATTAAAATTAGCCTCTCTACTATTTGGTCCCTATGATAACACTTCTTGTCCTGTGATGTTATGCTGTTAATCCCTGTGAGCAGCGAGAGGATCCAAATCATCGATCACCTATAGCAGCCTATATTTGGGGCTTCTTCTATGTTTTATCACCCTGCCTCCATTATCTCATGCTTCCCAATGGATGGATCTGACCGCCATGGTCTATCCAATGACCCCAGTCCCCCATCTGCGGGGAGGTAGTTGGCATGCAGGGGTTAAATTCCAGAGCTGCAGATGACAAAAGTGCAGGTTACTCCACAATGCAGGAATCCCTGCCCTGGGGGATGGAGGGAAATCCTGACAGCAGGCGGGAGGATCAGTGTGTAGGAGAAGGCCCTGGGGGCTGTGGAGTGACAGGTGGCAGAGGGGGCCAAGATCAGCTGATAACAGGAGGGACCCTCCAAAGCCACAAAACACACAAAACACCTGTCACTACAGGGAGGGCGTGATTATACAAAGGCCTTACATCTGCAACATCCTGGAAATTCAGGACTCCAAAGCCGCACTTTTTTTAAAGCTGATTTTTTTTTTCCTGGCTTATTTTGTTTTATTTTTGTAACTTTTACAGCAGAGATTAGTTGTGAGACTTTCATAAAACTGACGACAAGCCGTGCATTATTCAGTGGGATTACAATAAATACAATTCCTTTGCACCGTTTGGCCCCATAATTTATTGCATTTGCCCCTTTTTTCTCCAGTTTCTGATGCTTTTTTCCTCCTTTTTTTTGCACCAAAATTCTTCATTTAATTTGCTCTGAGTTTTCAAGTCTATTTTTTTTTCCCGATATTTTCTTTTAATGTTGGTCATTGACATCGGGGTTTGGTTCGGATTTTCCAGATATTTTTGATTGATTCTTCAATTGCGACTTTTTAAAAGGTTGCAGCCACATCTTTGCTGAAATCTGCTCCAATCCCCCACTGTTTCCCTGGAATCATTATGATTACACCTGAATTTGTTGTTTGTTTTGCAACATTTCAGCGGAACACGTGAATTTTTGCTCTTAAATGGCACAAAAAATATAAAAGATAAAAATAAAGAGCATTTTTGATCTTGTGCAAAATTCACAAACCGCACATGTCATTATGGAGAAATGGTTAAACGTCAATGAATACTACAAGAAAAAAAGGATAAGTGACTTAAAAAATGCCAATTCACATGGCTACATTCTGCTTATTTCATCTATTTATACAGATTGAAACACGGAGAAAACGTAAACCAACAGGGACGAGGGCTGGTTTTTCACGTCTGTTTTACATAAAAGGGTATAAAAAAAACAGCAATGAACAAAAAACACAAATGTAAAAAAAACTGACAAAAATCTGATGAAAAACTGACGCCTCCGCTTCCATAATATGTATGTACCAAGTGCCCGTATCATGGACACACTTGTGAAAGAGGCCTAAAAAACCCACAGGAGTATATAGAGGGCCGGAAAAAGAATTGTGCTCCCGATGTTCTCACCGAGTATTCTGATCAAAAAGTCTCAAAAAAATATAATATAAAAATGCCTTGAAAAATGACAATTTTTGATGTAGGTTTTTTTTCATACATTTTGTATGACATTATAAACCGCTCCAATAGTTGATACGTCACTTTTTTCCACATGCTAAACAAATAGATATATTTCCATTTTTTCTGTGTATTTTGGAACGATTTCAGCCTTGTGTCTGGGTGTAAACGGTGACCCCCTCGGGGCAGTTCTCATGGTGGAGGGGCAATCTGGCTGCTGTTTGCAGGGCTTTACAGCTTTTTGATGTGTTTTCTTGTTGTTGTTGGATTTGTCCTTTTTTTCTATTTTATGCTGATGGCGTTGTGTTTTGGTCAGGGCCCCTGAAGATAAATAAAGGCTCAGATGGGGTCACTCTGCATTGAATGGAAATGTTCTGGTGGGCAGGAGCCGGCCAAGGGTCCAGGAGGCTTTTCATTAGGAAAGCGGCCTTTATTAGTTTATAGAACAAAAGGGACAATTCACAAGAAAAGCAAGAATTCCTCTTCTATGATTGTAAATGACCAGGGATGGAGGGTGCGGCAGATCGTCACCACCCAATATATATATATCCGCATCGATGTGTATTTTCTAATGTATGACATGTCAGTGTATATATATATATATATATATATATATATATATGTATATATATGTAACTGTAGTGTGCGCCCCCAGTAATGTGTAATAACGCTCCATATATATGTGTACACTGTAATATATGACATGTCAGTGTATGTATATATATATATATATATACCGTATATATATATATATATATATATATATATATATGTAACTGTAGTGTGCGCCCCCAGTAATGGCCGCCACGTGTGTAATAAAGCTCCATATATATGTGTATACTGTAATATATGACATGTCAGTGTATATACTGTATATATATGTATGTGGCTGTAGTGTGAGGTGTGCGCCCCCAGTAATGGCCGCCACGTGTGTAATAAAGCTCCATATATATGTGTATACTGTAATATATGACATGTCAGTGTATATACTGTATATATATGTATGTGGCTGTAGTGTGAGGTGTGCGCCCCCAGTAATGGCTGCCACGTGTGTAATAAAGCTCCATATATATGTGTATACTGTAATATATGACATGTCAGTGTATATACTGTATATATATGTATGTGGCTGTAGTGTGAGGTGTGCGCCCCCAGTAATGGCCGCCTCGTGTGTAATAAAGCTCCATATATATGTGTATACTGTAATATATGACATGTCAGTGTATATACTGTATATATATGTATGTGGCTGTAGTGTGAGGTGTGCGCCCCCAGTAATGGCCGCCACGTGTGTAATAAAGCTCCATATATATGTGTATACTGTAATATATGACATGTCAGTGTATATACTGTATATATATGTATGTGGCTGCAGTGTGAGGTGTGCGCCCCCAGTAATGGCCGCCTCGTGTGTAATAAAGCTCCATATATATGTGTATACTGTAATATATGACATGTCAGTGTATATACTGTATATATATGTATGTGGCTGCAGTGTGAGGTGTGCGCCCCCAGTAATGGCCGCCTCGTGTGTAATAAAGCTCCATATATATGTGTATACTGTAATATATGACATGTCAGTGTATATACTGTATATATATGTATATGGCTGTAGTGTGAGGTGTGCGCCCCCAGTAATGGCCGCCACGTGTGTAATAAAGCTCCATATATATGTGTATACTGTAATATATGACATGTCAGTGTATATACTGTATATATATGTATATGGCTGTAGTGTGAGGTGTGCGCCCCCAGTAATGGCCGCCTCGTGTGTAATAAAGCTCCATATATATGTGTATACTGTAATATATGACATGTCAGTGTATATACTGTATATATATGTATGTGGCTGTAGTGTGAGGTGTGCGCCCCCAGTAATGGCCACTACGTGTGTAATAAAGCTCCATATATATGTGTATACTGTAATATATGACATGTCAGTGTATATACTGTATATATATGTATATGGCTGTAGTGTGAGGTGTGCGCCCCCAGTAATGGCCGCCTCGTGTGTAATAAAGCTCCATATATATGTGTATATTGTAATATATGACATGTCAGTGTATATACTGTATATATATGTATGTGGCTGCAGTGTGAGGTGTGCGCCCCCAGTAATGGCCGCCACGTGTGTAATAAAGCTCCATATATATGTGTATACTGTAATATATGACATGTCAGTGTATATACTGTATATATATGTATGTGGCTGTAGTGTGAGGTGTGCGCCCCCAGTAATGGCCGCCTCGTGTGTAATAAAGCTCCATATATATGTGTATATTCTAATATATGACATGTCAGTGTATATACTGTATATATATGTATGTGGCTGCAGTGTGAGGTGTGCGCCCCCAGTAATGGCTGCCTCGTGTGTAATAAAGCTCCATATATATGTGTATACTGTAATATATGACATGTCAGTGTATATACTGTATATATATGTATGTGGCTGCAGTGTGAGGTGTGCGCCCCAGTAATGGCCGCCTCGTGTGTAATAAAGCTCCATATATATGTGTATACTGTAATATATGACATGTCAGTGTATATACTGTATATATATGTATGTGGCTGTAGTGTGAGGTGTGCGCCCCCAGTAATGGCCGCCTCGTGTGTAATAAAGCTCCATATATATATGTGTATATTCTAATATATGACATGTCAGTGTATATACTGTATATATATGTATGTGGCTGCAGTGTGAGGTGTGCGCCCCCAGTAATGGCCGCCTCGTGTGTAATAAAGCTCCACATAGATGTGTATATTCTAATATATGACATGTCGGGGTATACCACAATGGCCTCCTTCAACCTGAGGCGCTTGGTTGCTGCTGCCATGGATTAGGCCTTGTGAAGGACGCTGCACTAAGAGCAGCAGAGGTGACATGAGGTGGTCCGGGACCCTCCCGTAGAAACCTCTAACACATGAGGGAATCTGCCGCCAAGAAGCTGACTTTCCCTCCATTTTTATTTGCATTATAAAGAGCCCAAGATTGTTCCTGCACACAAACACAACATGTATGGACGCCCTGCGGAGGAGGGTGAGCCGGGCCGGGGTAACCACTGATATATGGAGATATTTAGGAATGTCCGCCATACACCAATACTCTCTGCTTTCCCATAAAATAGATGCCAGGAGCCAGCGGCCGCCATGACAGCGCCATCCTCTAACCGCGGGTCTTATATGTAACATGTGACATGGAAACCCGAAATACGACCTGAGGAATACAATGTGACCGCCATCACACAGCGTATACTGTCATCACACAGCGTATACCTCCATCACACAGCGTATACCTCCATCACACAGCGTATACCTCCATCACACAGGTATACCTCCATCACACAGCGTATAGCTCCATCACACAGCGTATACTGTCATCACACAGCGTATACCGCCATCACACAGCGTATACCTCCATCACACAGCGTATACCTCCATCACACAGCGTATACCGCCATCACACAGCGTATACCTCCATCACACAGGTATACCTCCATCACACAGCGTATAGCTCCATCACACAGCGTATACTGTCATCACACAGCGTATACCGCCATCACACAGCGTATACCGCCATCACACAGTGTATACTGTCATCACACAGCGTATACCTCCATCACACAGCGTATAGCTCCATCACACAGTGTATACCTCCATCACACAGCGTATACCTCCATCACACAGTGTATAGCTCCATCACACAGCGTATACCTCCATCACACAGCGTATACTGTCATCACACAGCGTATACCTCCATCACACAGCGTATACCTCCATCACACAGCGTATACTGTCATCACACAGCGTATACCTCCATCACACAGGTATACCTCCATCACACAGCGTATAGCTCCATCACACAGCGTATACTGTCATCACACGGCGTATACCGCCATCACACAGCGTATACCTCCATCACACAGCGTATACCTCCATCACACAGCGTATACCGCCATCACACAGCGTATACCTCCATCACACAGGTATACCTCCATCACACAGCGTATAGCTCCATCACACAGCGTATACTGTCATCACACAGCGTATACCGCCATCACACAGCGTATACCTCCATCACACAGCGTATACCTCCATCACACAGCGTATACCGCCATCACACAGCGTATACCGCCATCACACAGTGTATACTGTCATCACACAGCGTATACCTCCATCACACAGCGTATAGCTCCATCACACAGTGTATACCTCCATCACACAGCGTATACCTCCATCACACAGTGTATAGCTCCATCACACAGCGTATACCTCCATCACACAGCGTATACCTCCATCACACAGTGTATACCTCCATCACACAGCGTATACCTCCATCACACAGTGTATACCTCCATCACACAGCATATACCTCCATCACACAGCGTATACCACCATCACACAGCGTATACCTCCATCACACAGCGTATACCTCCATCACACAGCATATACCACCATCACACAGCGTATACCTCCATCACACAGCGTATACCTCCATCACACAGCGTATACCTCCATCACACAGCGTATACCTCCATCAGTGTATACCTCCATCACACAGCGTATACCTCCATAACACAGCGTATAACCCCATCACACAGCATATACCACCATCACACAGCGTATACCTCCATCACACAGCGTATACTGTCATCACACAGCGTATACCTCCATCACACAGGTATACCTCCATCACACAGCGTATACCTCCATCACACAGCATATACCACCATCATACAGCGTATACCTCCATCACACAGCGTATACCTCCATCACACAGGTATACCTCCATCACACAGCGTATACCTCCATCACACAGCATATACCACCATCACACAGCGTATACCTCCATCACACAGCGTATACCTCCATCACACAGCGTATACCTCCATCACACAGCGTATACCTCCATCAGTGTATACCTCCATCACACAGCGTATACCTCCATAACACAGCGTATAACCCCATCACACAGCATATACCACCATCACACAGCGTATACCTCCATCACACAGCGTATACTGTCATCACACAGCGTATACCTCCATCACACAGGTATACCTCCATCACACAGCGTATAGCTCCATCACACAGCGTATACTGTCATCACACAGCGTATACCGCCATCACACAGCGTATACCTCCATCACACAGCGTATACCTCCATCACACAGCGTATACCGCCATCACACAGCGTATACCTCCATCACACAGGTATACCTCCATCACACAGCGTATAGCTCCATCACACAGCGTATACTGTCATCACACAGCGTATACCGCCATCACACAGCGTATACTGTCATCACACAGCGTATACCTCCATCACACAGCGTATAGCTCCATCACACAGTGTATACCTCCATCACACAGCATATACCTCCATCACACAGCGTATACCTCCATCACACAGCGTATACCTCCATCACACAGCGTATACCTCCATCACACAGCGTATACCTCCATCACACAGTGTATACCTCCATCACACAGCGTATACCTCCATCACACAGTGTATACCTCCATCACACAGCGTATACCTCCATCACACAGCGTATACCTCCATCACACAGCGTATACCTCCATCACACAGCGTATACCACCATCACACAGCGTATACCTCCATCACACAGCGTATACCTCCATCACACAGCATATACCTCCATCACACAGCGTATACCTCCATCACACAGCGTATACCTCCATCACACAGCGTATACCTCCATCACACAGCGTATACCTCCATCAGTGTATACCTCCATCACACAGCGTATACCTCCATAACACAGCGTATACCTCCATCACACAGCGTATACCTCCATCACACAGCGTATACCTCCATCACACAGCGTATACCTCCATCACACAGCATATACCACCATCACACAGCGTATACCTCCATCACACAGCGTATACCGCCATCACACAGCGTATACCACCATCACACAGCGTATACCTCCATCACACAGCGTATACCTCCATCACACAGCGTATACCTCCATCACACAGCGTATACCTCCATCACACAGCGTATACCTCCATCACACAGCGTATACCTCCATCAGTGTATACCTCCATCACACAGCGTATACCTCCATCACACAGCGTATACCTCCATCACACAGCGTATACCTCCATCACACAGCGTATACCTCCATCACACAGTGTATAACCCCATCACACAGCATATACCACCATCACACAGCGTATACCTCCATCACACAGCGTATACCTCCATCACACAGCGTATACCACCATCACACAGTGTATAACCCCATCACACAGCGTATACCTCCATCACACAGCGTATACCACCATCACACAGCGTATAGCTCCATCACACAGCGTATACCTCCATCACACAGCGTATACCTCCATCACACAGCGTATACCACCATCACACAGTGTATAACCCCATCACACAGCATATACCACCATCACACAGCGTATACCTCCATCACACAGCGTATACCGCCATCACACAGAGTATACCTCCATCACACAGCGTATACCTCCATCACACAGCGTATACCTCCATCACACAGCGTATACCTCCATCACACAGCGTATACCTCCATCACACAGCGTATACCTCCATCACACAGCGTATACCGCCATCACACAGCGTATACCGCCATCACACAGCGTATACCTCCATCACACAGCGTATACCACCATCACACAGCGTATAACCCCATCACACAGCATATACCACCATCATACAGCGTATACCTCCATCACACAGCGTATACCGCCATCACACAGCGTATACCGCCATCACACAGCGTATACCGCCATCACACAGCGTATACCTCCATCACACAGGTATACCTCCATCACACAGCGTATACCTCCATCACACAGCGTATACCTCCATCACACAGCGTATACCACCATCACACAGCGTATAACCCCATCACACAGCATATACCACCATCACACAGCGTATACCTCCATCACACAGCGTATACCGCCATCACACAGAGTATACCGCCATCACACAGCGTATACCTCCATCACACAGCGTATACCTCCATCACACAGCGTATACCTCCATCACACAGCGTATACCTCCATCACACAGCGTATACCTCCATCACACAGCGTATACCGCCATCACACAGCGTATACCGCCATCACACAGCGTATACCTCCATCACACAGCGTATACCACCATCACACAGCGTATAACCCCATCACACAGCGTATACCACCATCATACAGCGTATACCTCCATCACACAGCGTATACCGCCATCACACAGAGTATACCGCCATCCCACAGCGTATACCTCCATCACACAGCGTATACCTCCATCACACAGCGTATACCTCCATCACACAGCGTATACCTCCATCACACAGCGTATACCTCCATCACACAGCGTATACCGCCATCACACAGCGTATACCGCCATCACACAGCGTATACCTCCATCACACAGCGTATACCACCATCACACAGCGTATACCTCCATCACACAGCGTATACCTCCATCACACAGCGTATACCTCCATCAGTGTATACCTCCATCACACAGGCATACCTCCATCACACAGCGTATACCTCCATCACACAGCGTATACCTCCATCACACAGCGTATACCACCATCACACAGCGTATACCTCCATCACACAGCGTATACCGCCATCACACAGCGTATACCGCCATCACACAGCGTATACCTCCATCACACAGCGTATACCACCATCACACAGCGTATACCTCCATCACACAGCGTATACCTCCATCAGTGTATACCTCCATCACACAGGTATACCTCCATCACACAGCGTATACCTCCATCACACAGCGTATACCTCCATCACACAGCGTATACCACCATCACACAGCGTATACCTCCATCACACAGCGTATACCGCCATCACACAGCGTATACCGCCATCACACAGCGTATACCTCCATCACACAGCGTATACCACCATCACACAGCGTATACCTCCATCACACAGTGTATACCTCCATCACACAGCATATACCTCCATCACACAGCGTATACCTCCATCACACAGCGTATACCGCCATCACACAGCGTATACCGCCATCACACAGAGTATACCGCCATCACACAGCGTATACCTCCATCACACAGCGTATACCTCCATCACACAGCGTATACCTCCATCACACAGCGTATACCGCCATCACACAGCGTATACCGCCATCACACAGCGTATACCTCCATCACACAGCGTATACCTCCATCACACAGCGTATAACCCCATTACACAGCGTATACCGCCATCACACAGCGTATACCGCCATCACACAGCGTATACCGCCATCACACAGCGTATACCTCCATCACACAGCGTATACCGCCATCACACAGCGTATACCTCCATCACACAGCGTATACCACCATCACACAGCGTATACCACCATCATACAGCGTATACCTCCATCACACAGCGTATACCGCCATCACACAGCGTATACCTCCATCACACAGCGTATACCTCCATCACACAGCGTATACCTCCATCACACAGCGTATACCACCATCACACAGTGTATACCTCCATCACACAGCGTATACCGCCATCACACAGCATATAACCCCATCACCATGTGCTAGTGTCGGCATAATGACACATTTGTGGTAGATTTGTGGATGGGGGTCTCTTTCCCCCTCTTCTACCTGCTTGCAGTCAGCAGATCCGTCCTCAGGTTAGTGGTGTGAACACACCTGGAGCAGTGGGCGTAATGCAGGGCGCCGGCCGCACCCACCCAGAGCTGCTCTACCGGTCCCCGTCACCAGGACCTGACAGGCCCGGAGCGGACTCTAATACACTGTCAGGACCTCCGCTAGTGTCATAAAACATTACAGAACAAAGCCGACAACTGAGCGCCGGTCACTGCTATGTGCTAACTACTGAGCCACTGTGTGCTTAGTACTGACCCACTGTGTGCTAACTACTGAGACATTATGTGCTAACTACTGAGACATTATGTGCTAACTACTGAGCCACTGTGCGCTAACTACTGAGCCACTGTGTACTAACTACTGAGACATTATGTGCTATCTACTGAGCCACTGTGTGCTAACTACTGACCCACTGTGTGCTAACTACTGAGACATTATGTGCTATCTACTGAGCCACTGTGTGCTAACTACTGAGCCACTGCATGCAAACTGCTGAGACATTATGTGCTAACTACTGAGCCAATGTGTGCTAACTACTGAGCCACTGTGTACTAACTACTGAGCCACTGTGTACTAACTACTGAGCAATTGAGGTTCCTGTACGTGACGTCACCGGCCCCGCCCCCGGACTATGCCGCGCTCACTGATTGGCTGCCAACTGGCCTCCAGTCTGTGTTATGATTCGAATATAAATATCGCGCTGTGGCTGCAGCAGAGGAGACCGAGGCCGGGACGGCGGAGCGGGAGGAGGGAGAGGAGCTCTGCCTGCTGCACCGGGAATACTCTGCAGCCTGTGTGCCCGCTGTCTGCACTCACCCCATCCTGCGTTCTGCGCCGATGTCGGCGCTCTACAGCTCTTCTGCACGCTATGGCTTATTTACACTGTTCTGCACGCTCCGGTCACTGACTGACGCCCTTCTGCACGCTCCGGTCACTGACGCTCTTCTGCACGCTCCGGTCACTGACTGACGCCCTTCTGCACGCTCCGGTCGCTGACTGACGCTCTTCTGCACGCTCCGGTCACTGACTGACCATCTTCTGCACGCTCCGGTCACTGACTGACGCTCTTCTGCACGCTCCGGTCGCTGACTGACGCTCTTCTGCACGCTCCGGTCACTGACTGACGCCCTTCTGCACGCTCCGGTCACTGACTGACCATCTTCTGCACGCTCCGGTCACTGACTGACCATCTTCTGCACGCTCCGGTCGCTGACTGACGCCCTTCTGCACGCCCCGGTCGCTGACTGACGCTCTTCTGCACGCTCCGGTCACTGACTGACCATCTTCTGCACGCTCCGGTCGCTGACTGACGCCCTTCTGCACGCCCCGGTCGCTGACTGACGCTCTTCTGCACGCTCCGGTCACTGACGCTCTTCTGCACGCTCCGGTCACTGACGTTCTTCTGCACGCTCCGGTCACTGACGCTCTTCTGCACGCTCCGGTCGCTGACTGACGCTCTTCTGCACGCTCCGGTCGCTGACTGACGCTCTTCTGCACGCTCCGGTCACTGACGCTCTTCTGCACGCTCCGGTCACTGACGTTCTTCTGCACGCTCCGGTCACTGACGCTCTTCTGCACGCTCCGGTCGCTGACTGACGCTCTTCTGCACGCTCCGGTCGCTGACTGACGCTCTTCTGCACGCTCCGGTCGCTGACTGACGCCCTTCTGCACGCCCCGGTCGCTGACTGACGCTCTTCTGCACGCTCCGGTCACTGACGCTCTTCTGCACGCTCCGGTCACTGACGTTCTTCTGCACGCTCCGGTCACTGACGCTCTTCTGCATGCTCCGGTCACTGACGCTCTTCTGCATGCTCCGGTCACTGACGCTCTTCTGCATGCTCCGGTCACTGACGCTCTTCTGCACGCTCCGGTCGCTGACTGACACTCTTCTGCACACCCTGGGTGCTGCTTTTCCTCATTTGCACGACTTGTGAGTTTTCTTTGCAAGATGGACATAACAAAACTGCTGAGAGAGTTGAGCCCTGGCCGCCCCAAACTGCCTCGACCCTGCACCCTGCTACCCTGCGGCCAGAGGGTGCTGTCCCCGGACACTGGAGGGGTGCTGTCCCCCGTCACCAGCCTGGCCTTCACCATGAACCGACTCACCGGCCTGGGAGGGTAAGAACCGGCTGAGCACAGTGCTGCGTACACCGGTGTACGGTGTGGTGTATGTTGAGGTATACTTGTGTACAGCGCTGGGTATAGCAGTGGACTTGTTTGTTGTACATTGGGGTACAGTGCTCAGTATCCCATTGTATTTTGGTGCACTGGTGTGCCGCGCTGGATGTACCACGCTGGATGTACCACGTTGGGTGCACTGATGTGTCGCTCTGAATGTACCACGTTGGGTGCACTGGTGTGCCGCGCTGGATGTACCACGCTGGATGTACCACGTTGGGTGCACTGATGTATCGCTCTGGATGTACCACGTTGGGTGCACTGGTGTGCCGCTCTGGGTGTACCACGTTGGGTGCACTGGTGTGCCGCTCTGGATGTACCACGTTGGGTGCACTGGTGTGCCGCTCTGGGTGTACCACGTTGGGTGCACTGGTGTGCCGCTCTGGGTGTACCACGTTGGGTGCACTGGTGTGCCGCTCTGGGTGTACCACGTTGGGTGCACTGGTGTGCCGCACTAGGTGTACCACGTTGGGTGCACTGGTGTGCCGCGCTGGGTGTACCACATTGAGTGCGTCAGGTGTATCAAGCTGGCTGTACCTCGTTGGGTGCACTGGTGTACCACACTGGGTGTACCACGTTGGGTGCACTGGTGTACCACGTTGGGTGCACTGGTGTGCCACGCTGGATGTACCACGTTGGGTGCACTGGTGTGCCACTCTGAGTGTACTACGTTGGGTGCACTGGTGTGCCACTCTGGGTGCACTACGTTGGGTGCACTGGTGTGCTGCGCTGGGTGTACCACGTTGGGTTCACTGGTGTGCCGCTCTGGGTGTACCACGTTGGGTGCACTGGTGTGCAGCTCTGGGTGTACCACGCTGGGTGCAATGGTGTGCCGTGCTGGGTGTACCACATTGGGTGCACTGGTGTGCCGCGCTGGGTGTACCATGTTGGGTGCACTGGTGTGCCTCTCTGGGTGTACCACGTTGGGTGCACTGGTGTGCCGCGCTGGATGTACCACGTTGGGTGCACTGGTGTGCCGCTCTGGGTGTACCACATTGGGTGCACTGGTGTGCAGCTCTGGGTGTACCACGCTGGGTGCAGTGGTGTGCCGTGCTGGGTGTACCACATTGGGTGCACTGGTGTGCCGCGCTGGGTGTACCACATTGGGTGCACTGGTGTGCCGCGCTGGGTGTACCACATTGAGTGCGTCAGGTGTATCAAGCTGGCTGTACCTCGTTGGGTGCACTGGTGTACCACGCTGGGTGTACCACGATGGGTGCACTGGTGTACCACGTTGGGTGCACTGGTGTACCACGTTGGGTGCACTGGTGTGCCACGCTGGATGTACCACGTTGGGTGCACTGGTGTGCCACTCTGGGTGTACTGCGCTGGGTGTACCACGTTGGGTTCACTGGTGTGCCGCTCTGGGTGTACCACGTTGGGTGCACTGGTGTGCAGCTCTGGGTGTACCACGCTGGGTGCAATGGTGTGCCGTGCTGGGTGTACCACGTTGGGTGCACTGGTGTGCCGCGCTGGGTGTACCACGTTGGGTTCACTGGTGTGCCGCTCTGGGTGTACCACGTTGGGTGCACTGGTGTGCAGCTCTCGGTGTACCTCGTTGGGTGCACTGGTGTGCCGCGCTGGGTGTACCACGTTGGGTGCACTGGTGTGCCGCGCTGGGTGTACCACGTTGGGTGCACTGGTGTGCCGCGCTGGGTGTACCACGTTGGGTGCACTGGTGTGCCGCTCTGGGTGTACCACGTTGGGTGCACTGGTGTGCCGCTCTGGGTGTACCACGTTGGGTGCACTGGTGTGCAGCTCTGGGTGTACCACATTGAGTGCGTCAGGTGTACCACGCTGGGTGTACCACGTTGGGTGCACTGGTGTACCACGCTGGGTGTACCACGTTGGGTGCACTGGTGTGCAGCTCTGGGTGTACCAAGTTGGGTGCACTGGTGTGCCGCGCTGGGTGTACCACATTGAGTGCGTCAGGTGTACCACGCTGGGTGTACCACGTTGGGTGCACTGGTGTACCACGCTGGGTGTACCACGTTGGGTGCACTGGTGTGCAGCTCTGGGTGTACCACGTTGGGTGCACTGGTGTGCCGCGCTGGGTGTACCACATTGAGTGCGTCAGGTGTACCACGCTGGGTGTACCACGTTGGGTGCACTGGTGTACCACGCTGGGTGTACCACGTTGGGTGCACTGGTGTGCAGTATTTCGGGGTACATAAAAAGCTGGCCTGCTCTGTGTAAGGCCCCCGGTATAACATGGCGCTCTCTTGTGGCCTCTGTCGCTGTCAGACTCCATTGTCCCCACCGTGCATCGTCTTTTCTCTGTCCGGCAGAGATCCCATAGATGTCACTGATCAGCCCTGCGGGGTCTGAGCCTTCCAGAAAGGTTCATTTCCTGTACAGTGGTAGAGGGCCCGCAGCAGCCATCTTGGCCTTGCTGTGACTTGTAGTTCCATAGTGTCTTCCCTTTCATTGATTTGCGTCGCTCTCACCTCCTATATTACAGGCAAAGCGATACACCGAAGAGAAAAGTGGAGACGCCGTCCCTGAGCCGCACCGCGTCCTCCGACTCCACCGATTCTGGTGGGTTTTATAATGAGTGGGGTTTATTACTAACGAGCCTTGTCCTGATAAGGGGTTAATCATTGCCTCTGTGTCATCCGCAGGCCTGTGTATGGATTACCTCAGCCCCCTGGAGCCGGATTTGCCCCCAGAAGTGTAAGTCTCCCCGTTTTCTATCTCAGTTGTCGGGCCCCTCACTTGGAGTTTTATCTGTTATGGATCTTATTCCCTGACATGAAGCAGAGACGTTGTAAATCCTCTGTCCCTGCGGTGCCGCCTGTCGTCCTCGGTGCGCTGGAATGTGCGGCGACATCTGGCGGCCAGGACTCTGCGGATACAATCCGGCATGGATCGCCCCATCTCGCATTACACCCGTATGATGCAGGAGTGGCAGCAGCGTGGCTCTGAAGCCGCAGTCAGGGTGGTGGGCGATGTTCACACCAGTGCAGTTCTGGGTAACACAGACGGCCGACATGGAAGCCAGTCCTGTACTAGAAAATGTATGGTTCTCTATCTAGAGCAGAACTACAACTCCCAGCATGTCAATAAAGGTTATTAGACGTGTGACAGACTTGGCGATAAAGTTTATTGAAGAAAGAGTTGGCCGTGTTCAGGCTTTAGGCCTACACTGATTACAAACAGTGGCGCGGTTGCCCATAGCAACCAATGAGATTGAATGTTTCATTTACAACCTGCCCTAAAAAAAATGAAAGCTGTAATTTGATTGGTTGTTATTGCGGACATGTTTTTATCTTACTTGTTTTCACAAAGTTCACGATGTGATATTAACTGCAAACAATCAGTAAAATGGGGGATTCGGTGGGGGGCACTTACTTTATGGCGTCAGTACCTGTGACAGGTGCACTTTGTTGACAAAGATGTCAGATATGATGAAGAAATAACAGTATGGCTGCCTTCCCCCCACGTGTGGGTATAATGTCCGCCCTAATTGGGGTCAGTCTGGTGTTGACACTGCCGGGCACCTGTTGGCACTTCATATAAAGTCTACATAAAGGCGGGCTCATTTCTGCCCCATAAAGGACAGCTGCTGGGTTTCCTGTGCCTCTGACCCCCTGCCCCCGCCATTACAGCCCTCTCATTACGCTCTGTGGTGGTCTCTGCACATTATACATGGACCCCAGATTGCACAATAGCTTTGCTCCCCTGAAGTGTGGGGGGTAAATGAAGGATGGGGGGTTGATATCCCAGATCTGGCAGGAAGAGAGCAGAGAATGGGTTAATGGCGACCTGCAGTAATCTGGGGGGGACACGTCTGTAGAATAAGGTAATTGGATGGTGGCTGCCCCCCATCTGCCGCGGTCTGCTCCATCTGCGCACACACGTGCCCCCGCTGTCCTGTAATGAATGGAGGCTTTTCAGATGCCACACTTATCAGACAGCTGCCGGCCTGACGCCTGCTGACAAAAGGCGGACATTTACATACAGGTGGAGAGGGCTGCCCGGCCACAGAGAGGAAGGAGGAGGGGGCTGCCCGGCCATAGAGAGGAAGGAGGAGGGGGCCGGGACAAACATCGCCTTTTGTTGGGTGTATATTGTTTAATCCTGGGGTCATGTGACCACGGCGTATACCGTCTACACGCACTGTATATACCCCACATACATACAACGCCCATGTACCCCGTCCTACACCTGCACAGGACGGCGGCTCCGTGGCGGCCGCTTTCTAATTTTTTCTTTCCTTCCCTCACTTTCCTGAACAATGAGTGAGTATGACGTGTGGTTACTGATGGCGTGCCGCTGACACCCTCCCCTGCCCCATACAGTGCCATCGTAAGAATGGCTGACGTTATGTTAATTCCACAGCACGTTACAGACATTGTCCCCATTGGGGCTCACAATCTAGAACTCCTAGGGTCAGTGGGAAGAAACCTGATTTCACAGAGGAAACCCACAGAACATACAAGCTCCTTGCAGAGGTTGTCCTTGGTGGAGCTTGAACCCAGGAGCCCAACGTTGCAAAGAAACAGTGCTAACCACTGAGCCACCGTGCTGCCCATAATGTGAATCATGCCTATGATAACTCTGACGCTCCGTCCTTAATGGTGGATCTGATTTCTTTTCTTCTCTGTTCTTGCAGTTGTAAAGCACCGATCAGAAGACAGTCCTTACCGGTAAGTGTCCCCTGGTTATGGCAGCGGTCACACACAGCGTAGGCTTCCAGTGTATACCCTATATATACTCTATGGCGGGGGAGCGGCGCACTGATCTGTAAATACCACAGCCTGCCATCTTCTGACCCCTGGATGGTCTGTATATCAGGAGATAGTCTCGTCTCCTGTCCTGGGCTATGTGTAGTACACGGCGATCATCATCCTGACCCCATGTTCCTGCATTGTATAGGTGACGCTCCTCCATGGAAGCCCAGTCCTAAGGAGACTCTACAGCACATCAGACCTGGACGTCACCAGTCCTAGGGAAGGACAGCCTGCAGCCAAAGACAACAAGGAGAATGTAAGTCCATGGGATAATGGGCAGCACAGGTGGCTCAGTGGTTAGCACTGTCACTTCGCAACATTGGGGTTCTGTGTTCAAATCCAACTAAGGACGACTGTCAGGAGTTTGTATTAGTTTCCTCCCTCACACCAAAGACATACTGATGGGGAAATTAGATTGTGTGCCCCAATGGGGACAGCGATGACGTCTATGGAATATGATAGGGTACATAATAAACATCTAATAAATAATGGGTGCGACCTCTGACGATATTGTATCCCTCCTTACTCCATCACCCTGACTGTACTATAACAACCCTCCATAAATCTCGGCTTTTGACGCTTTTATTTTTAATCTTTTGTTCCCTCTCGTGCAGGAAGTCTTATTCAAGAGGCCGTTCTTGTGTCCGGTGTCAAGGACTCGTTTACGTAGCCATGAGACCTTCAAGTCAAGACCTAACTCTGCCCCCTCTCTCATGGTGAGTGTCAAGCTGTAGACCTACCCAGCAGGGGGCGCCACTGCTTATGACTAGAGATGGCGTAAATCTGGACCTGGTCCAGCAGGGGTATCCGTGATAAGTGGCATTCTTACGGGGGCCATGAGAACCACCTCCTACTCATTAGCCGGCCTGGCACGAAGACGACACATTTACGTCACGCTCCAACGATCTCATCATGCAAGGCCAGCTAATCAGAAGAGGGGCCGCAAATGCCATCAAGCTAAAATAGTCACCTATTGAATCCAGCGCTGCGGTGGTCCCACATTACTCCTTTTATTGCGGTGACATCAGTACAAAAAGGAAGTGTCTACCCCGCGTGAAAGGAACATATATCGTGTGGTGGTATGCATGAGCTGAATTATCGCTCCCCTTCCAGTTCTCCCCGGAGAGAATCCAGTATGGCTTGGATTCTGAGAGCCCGGTCCGGTTACGCAAATCCTCCCTGACCACCTCTCTGAAAGATGATGATGAAGATGATGATGGCTTCATGGAGATCATGGATGACGATGACGTGAAGGTGCGTCCGCCGTAACAAGCGGGACCCTTCCTTAACACTCGTCTCTTTATTCACCTGCTGTATCCTTCTTATTTTCAGGGGGAACCAAATCTTCCCACCGGTATGGAGAACCTTCTGTGCGCACCCTTGAAGGAGGAGACGCGTGATGTGGTACGCGGTGGCATTTTATTACTGTGGGTCCTCTGTAGAGATCCATGTGACGGACGTCTGGGCTGCTCCCATCTGCTGACCTCTCGCTTCCCTTCATCTCTTAGGATTTGGTTATAAGAAGCAAATGTCGCCGCCTCTTCCGCTCACCGTCCATGCCGAGCAGCATCATACGACCAGTCCTGAAACGCATGGACAGACCAGACGATGTCGACACTCCGGTAAAACCTAAGCGGCATAAGAACGTGGCGGTGGTCTGTGTGGCCAAGGAGGAGCCTGAACCGGTGGAGCCCGTGAGTACAGAGACCCCGTCTTATAGCAATCTCTCCGTCATACGGACCCGTCTGTAGATAACTCAGCCCTCAATGTTCTCCTTCCATCTCAGAAAATGAAGCTCGGACGATCCAAGTCACTTTGTGTGGAAACGGTTGAGAACATTTTAGATAACGATCAAGGAGATTTAATTGGTGACTCCTCGAAGGTAAGACGACAGAAATAAGTCATCTGGTAATACTCTGCCCCCATCATATCACCCTATATACGGGTAGTATGTGTATATAGCCCGGTCTGAACCTGGCAGGGACGGGGTGCAATTCCCATGAATGATGGTGGATTTATCACGACGTATAATCATATATTAGATGTACAGATATTTGTACCTTTCTATTTTATAGACATATTTATTGAAGACAGTGGACGGTCAGCACCAGGACCTCAAGTACATCACCCCAGAAATGGTGAGTGTGGCCCCAGCGTGCGGCTCCTGCGCTATACTACATACCCCCGCGCAGACCCTATAATGGGACCTCCCGCGCTGTCCTACGTACCCCCGCGCTGTACTACGGACCCCCGCGCAAACCCTATAATGGGACCTCCCGCGCCGTACTACGTACCCCCGCGCTGTACTACATACCCCCTACAGACCCTATAATGGGACCTTCCGCGCCGTACTACGTACCCCCACGCAGACCCTATAATGGGACCTCCCGCGCTGTACTACGTACCCCCGCGCAGACCCTATAACGGGACCTCCCGCGCTGTACTACGTACCCCCGCGCAGACCCTATAATGGGACCTCCTGCGCTGTACTACGTACCCCCGCGCAGACCCTATAATGGGACCTCCCGCGCTGCACTACGTACCCCCGAGCAGATCATATAATAGGGCCTCCTGCGCTGTACTACGTACCCCCGCGCAGACCCTATAATGGGACCTCCCGCGCTGTACTACGTACCCCCGAGCAGATCATATAATAGGGCCTCCTGCACTGTACTACGTACCCCCGCGCAGACCCTATAATATGACGGGGTACATGTAATATGATGTAACCCTGCTGTTTGTTCCATCAGATGAATGACGTGCTGAATGGAAAATACACGCGTCAGATCGATCGCTGCATCGTTGTGGACTGCCGCTATCCGTACGAGTATGAAGGCGGACACATCAGGGTAAGGAGGAGCGGGATTGATGGAGGGATGTGAGGAATAATATATATCTATATATACATCACTGCATTGTTTCCTCCTTCCTGCAGGGAGCAGTGAATCTCCCAATGGAGCACGATGTGGAAGAATTCCTCCTGAAGACACCGATCGTGCCGAGCAGTGAGGATAAGAGAGTCATCATCATCTTCCACTGTGAATTTTCCTCAGAGAGAGGACCCCGCATGTACGTGTCCCCCTCCTATATAAACAACTCGTACTTTACGTCTTGTATAGAATTGTTATTTTACTGTTCCTTGTTACTCGGTAGGTGTCGCTTTGTCAGGAAGCAGGACAGGAGCAGCAATGAATACCCGAAACTACATTACCCCGAGCTATACGTGCTGAAGGGAGGCTACAAAGAGTTCTTCCCCGGCTTCCAGGTGGGTGACGTCACTGCACCGCTTCACAGTATACATGGTGGAGGTCATCTGTATACCGGTGGTCATCCTGGTAGGCCCTATAGTGAAGCCGATCCTTACACAGAACTGCAGGTCTCTGCTAGGCTCATGAGCTTTGGTCTGACCGTGCTCTCTTCTTTTACAGACGCTCTGCGAGCCTCAGGCTTATCGCTCCATGTATCACAAAGACTTTAAAGAAGACCTAAAACTCTTCCGTGCCAAGAGTCGGACATGGGGAGGCGACAGGAGCAAGCGGGAGATCTACAGGCAGCAGATGAAGTTGTGATGCCACAGCGTCTCCGGAAAGAGCCTCATCCCCTGGACGTAATCTGCTCCTGACTATCACAAGGCCGTCACTGACGTTGGTCATCGGTTATGAAAGATCTTGGGGTAATCTCATATTTGAAGACGGCTGGAGAGCATTTGCTGGACCCACCATTGTGTAAGGGCAGGACTTCTCTGCTCGATCATGTCTCTACCACAAGGACTTCTCATGGAGTTGTGTATTCGTCGTATACGTGTGAATACTTGAAGTTGCACTTGCACTTTTCTTGAGTATTGTAAGATGGTGGCTGCCTCCTCCACTGCTCTGCGCGGTCAATCAAGCTCCACGCGTTCCCACCACCCGTCTACGGGAGCCCTCACCTTCATCCTGCCCGGAGATATGGACTCTAGAGGAATTTATTGCCCAGAGCTTTTTTTTTTACTATTTTATATAAAATTTTATATTTCTCCCTCCGCATTACTTTTGTGTTCTCGTTGTTTTGTATTACATGGGGGGAGGGGTTCTGTATATTCCACATATCGTAATATATGGACATTATCCACAAAGACTGGAGCCGCGATGATTATTCTCATCCCCTGGAGAGAGGAGAAATACCTGCAGGTAACATGGCCGACCCATAGATGAGGGCACACTGCAAAAAATGCCAAAAATATCAGTGTGGGCCCCCGCTGATCAGCACCGTCTCACCAGAAGACCCCTCTCCTACAGCTCACAACATGGCCGCTCCTGCACAATAACTGTGAAATGCTGAGGGAACTTCCACATATTTCACTTTTATTAATATATTTTATTAATATGAATAATCTCCTTCGTGTTCAAGTTTTTTCAAGATTTTATCATCTACAGCAAAATATTTTTTTTTTGTCATTTTCTAGTTTTACATTTATTATTTTTATTCCTTTTCTTTTTTTTCCCCAATTTACCATTCTGAAATAATCTGGTAATCTCCATCAGAAATTGGTGAAACTATTTATATATATATATATATAATTTCCCGCCATTTTCTCCGTGTTTTTCCTCGTGGTTTGGTGTTTGGCCCTGTGTTCTTGTACCTGTGAGGTTGTGGATATTGGTTGTTGTTGTTCGTGTTGCCCTGATTTCTATGTTATTGTCCCTGTGGCGGCCGCGCGCCGTGCCTCACACAGTCCTATGTACGGACCCTGCCGCCAGCTTTACATTTTCTTTTTGATGCTTCTGTTCTTCATGTTGTTTGCACAATTTGTTTGTTTTTTTTACGTTTGCTGTAATAATGCGATTTTCTAACAATCTGCTCGTGAGGAGACTGAGCCATCAGATGATTAGCCGCCATCTTGGGCTGGTGCCGCCTCGCTCCTCCCGTCCATGCGCTTTATTATTTATTTTCTTTGCTATTTTCATTATGTCACAATGGGATAATAAAATTCTGATTGTTACACAGCGACTGAACGCGTGGTCTGTGATCCTGCAAGATTACGGGGTGTCCAGGAACGGCGTACACGAGCGCTTCGTAGTGGCGGAACAGTCATGTGACCTCCTCTATGGCTTCTGATTGGGTGAGAGGGTAAAAGAGTGTGTGGAGATCAGCGGCGCTCGAGGGGTTATACCCCGGTGTCCTCCCTATAAGGTGCAGGGATCAGTCTGGCTCTCTTTAAGGCCACCACCGAAAATACCCTACACATGATGAAACATGAAGCGACGCGGTCATGTTTCCTCATTTTCTGGTTTCCTATCAGGATAGTCTGACCTATTCACACCTCACAGTCACTGTAACGAGGTTATTTTCCCACAGAAATCCAATTAATAAGGCCATTTAGCTGCGCTTTGTTTGGTTGCTAAGGACACCCTGCTTAGTAACCAGTGTTGTCATGCTGCAGCCCACCTCTTGTGTGATTGCTCAGGCCGTGAGGACACAATGGGGGGCACATTGGACACAGCAGGGGGCACATTGGACGCAGCAGGGGGCACATTGGACGCAGCAGGGGGCACATTGGACACAGGAAGGCAGGTCAGACACAGCTGGGGGGCACATCCGCACTTCTCTGCTGCCAAATTAATCAGATTTATTTTCTGACGCCTTGTGTGGAGAATTCCTCGAAATGACGGTTGTAGCGATGGTTCCCCGTCAGTCTCGGCGTCCATGTCCTTCAGATACTGCGCCTCTTTCACGTGAGGCAGTATGGCCGCCAGAGCAGCTCTTCTGGGGTCAATGATTAACGCACGGACAGTAACGCTGCAGCCCGATACCTGTCCTAGGGTTCACAAGAGACATTTGCTATAAGATGTTTAAAAAAATATATAATTTTTATTGAAAATATATTAAAAATATAAAAAGTAGGGAAAAGCCTGAGCTACCACACAAAATGGGGCACAGTACGTCTAGAGAAGTATGAGAGGCTAAAAATGTCTCTATCCAGAGTATTCACAGCCAATGTCAGGCTAAGTGCAGTCTGTAGGATACACCTCACCATGTCCAGGTATAAAGAGGACACCATGAGGGGATAATAACAATAGATCCATCTGGTGTACGATTTTCACACAGAGAGAGATTTCTTTGGTGTATGGGTTTCACACATAGAGAGATCCATCTGGTGTATGGGTTTTACACATAGAGAGATCCATCTGGTGTATGGGTTTCACAAGAAGAGAGATCCATTTGGTGTATGGGTTTCGCAAAAAGAGAGATCCATCTGGTGTATGGGTTTTACACATAGAGAGATCCATCTGGTGTATGGGTTTCGCAAGAAGAGAGATCCATTTGGTGTATGGGTTTCGCAAAAAGAGAGATCCATCTGGTGTATGGGTTTCGCAAAAAGAGAGATCCATCTGGTGTATGGGTTTCGCAAGAAGAGAGATCCATCTGGTGTAAGGGTTTCGCACATAGAGAGATCCATCTGGTGTATGGGTTTTGAAGATCCATCTGGTGTATGGGTTTCGCAAGAAGAGAGATCCATCTGGTGTATGGGTTTCGCAAGAAGAGAGATCCATCTGGTGTATGGGTTTCGCAAGAAGAGAGATCCATCTGGTTTATGGGTTTGACAAGAAGAGAGATCCATTTGGTGTATGGGTTTCGCAAGAAGAGAGATCCATCTGGTGTAAGGGTTTTGCACATTCGGAGATCCATCTGGTGTATGGGTTTCGGAGATCCACCTGGTGTATGGGTTTCGGAGATCCATCTGGTGTATGGGTTTCGGAGATCCATCTGGTGTATGGGTTTCACAAGAAGAGAGATCCATCTGGTGTATGAGTTTTGGAGATCCATCTGGTGTATGGGTTTCGCAAAAAGAGAGAACCATCTGGTGTATGGGTTTTGCACATTCGGAGATCCATCTGGTGTATGGGTTTCAGAGATCCATCTGGTGTATGGGTATCGGAGATCCATCTGGTGTATGGGTTTCGCAAGAAGAGAGATCCATCTGGTGTATAGATCCCACATATATAGAGATTCATCAAGTACGGAGATCTGAATTGTAGAGATCCAGGCATTGTAAAGATCCTCTTGTAGACCTCGGCCTAGGAGCTGACCGTCTAACATTCCCAGCAGTAATATTACAGCTGGTCCTTCCATTATAACACTGGAGCATATGGCAGCTTCCGCCTCGCCGGAAATGTGGTCACATGGCAGGTACCAGGCCTGGATATTGGGGCAGATTATGTATCCCAGAATGTCCCTGCAGGCAGAGAACGGCCAGACACCGCGCCAGCAGCCATTATTTACATCCAAGAACACAGGAAATGTCACCGATACTAATCACCAGAGGGATAATGAGGAATGTAGTATTGTGCGGGCCTCTACAAAAGTATCCCAGGATAGGCTTAGATACACAGGACCGCAGGATAAGATGAGATACAGCCGCACAACAGACAGTACCCCACATGATGAGGTTAGATACATAGGCTTGTGTATACACCGGTTATTATATACTGCCGGCGACTGTGGAAGGAATTCAGTCTCCCGAGAGGTATTTTTTGTCACATCTTGTCATTAATTTCAGGTATTTCTGGTTTCATGCACAGAATATCTGAATATGTAGGAAGCCGAAGTCTGAATGTGAGGAATCTGAGAGGTTATCCAGATGTTAATGGTTTTCTTTTGTGTTTTCACCCAAAACAAAGGAAGTGAAAACCCTCCACCTATATATATGCGAAGCCAAGGGCCCCGTGGAAAAACACTACTGAAGTCACCTGATATAACTACGCCGGGGGGCAAATATATAACTACTATAATACTGCCCCTGTCTACAAGAATATAACTGTTATAATACTGCCCCCTATGTACAAGAATAGACTACTATAATACTGCCCTATGTACAAGAATATAACTACTATAATACTGCCCCCTATGTACAAGAATACAACTACTATAATACTGCCCCTATATACAAGAATATAACTACTATAATACTGCCCTATGTACAAGAATATAACTACTATAATACTGCCCCTGTGTACAAGAATATTACTATAATACTGCTCCCTATGTACAAGAATATAACTACTATAATACTGCCCCCTATGTACAAGAATATAACTACTATAATACTGCCCCCTATGTACAGGAATATAACAACTATAATACTGCCCCTATGTACAAGAATATAACTACTATAATACTGCTCCTATGTACAAGAATATAACTACTATAATACTGCTCCTATGTACAAGAATATAACTACTATAATACTGCCCCTATGTACAAGAATATAACTACTATAATACTGCCCCTATATACAAGAATATAACTACTATAATACTGCCCCCGATATACAATACTATTACTACTATAATACTGCTCCTATCTACAAGAATATAACTACTATAATACTGCTCCTATGTACAAGAATATAACTACTATAATACTGCCCCCTATGTACAAGAATATAACTACTATAATACTGCCCCTATGTACAGGAATATAACAACTATAATACTGCCCCTATGTACAAGAATATAACTAATATAATACTGCTCCTATGTACAAGAATATAACTACTATAATACTGCCCCTATGTACAAGACTATAACTACTATAATACTGCTCCTATCTACAAGAATATAACTACTATAATACTGCTCCTATGTACAAGAATATAACTACTATAATACTGCCCCTATGTACAGGAATATAACTACTATAATACTGCCTCCTATGTACAAGAATATAACTACTATAATACTGCTCCTATGTACAAGAATATAACTACTATAATACTGCTCCTATGTACAAGAATATAACTACTATAATACTGCCCCTATGTACTAGAATATAACTACTATAATATTGCCCCTCTGTACAAGAATATAACTACTATAATACTGCCCCTATGTACAAGAATATAACTACTATAATATTGCCCCTATGTACAAGAATATAACTACTATAATATTGCCCCTTTGTACAAGAATATAACTACTATAATACTGCCCCTATGTACAAGAATATAACTACTATAATACTGCCCCTATGTACAAGAATATAACTACTATAATACTGCTCCTATGTACAAGAATATAACTACTATAATACTGCTCCTATGTACAAGAATATAACTACTATAATACTGCCCCTATATATAAGAATATAACTACTATAACACTGCTCCTATGTACAATAATATAAATACTATAATACTGCCCCTATGTACAGGAATATAACTACTATAATACTGCCCCCATGTACAAGAATATAACTACTATAATACTGCCCTTGTGTACAAGAATTGTTGTGAACTATACTTTTTGGCTCCCTCTTGTGGTCACTAGTGGTATGGCCTTGGTTTGTCTTTCTCCAGGTTGGTAGTCACCTGGTTCGTTAGACCCTGGGTGTTCCTATTTAAACTTCCTGGATTCTTAGTCCATTGCCTGGCATCAATGTAATCAGTCCTTGTCTGGTTGCTCCTGTCTACTGGTCCTGATTTTTGCAAGATAACTAAGTCCTGCTTTCTTATTTTTGTTCATTTGTATTGTTTTGTTTTTTGTCCAGCTTGTTCATAATGTGATTTCTGATTTTGCTGGAAGCTCTAAGGGGGCTGATATTCTCCCCCCACATCGTTAGTCGGTGCGGGGGTTCTTGGATATTCAGCGTGGATATTTTTGTAGGGTTTTTCGCTGACCGCATAAGTCCGCTTTCTATATTTCTGCTATTATATAGTGGGCCTCTCTTTGCTGAATCTAGTTCATACTTACGTTTGTCCTTTCTTCTTACCTCACCGTTATTATTTGTTGGGGGCGTGTCTTTACTTTGGGGTACCTTTCTCTTGAGGCAAGTGAGGTCTGATTTTCTCTGAAAGGGTTAGTTAGTTCTCCGGCTGGCGCGAGACGTCTAGAACCAACGTAGGTACGTTCCCCGGCTGCTATTAGTTGTGGGTTAGGATCAGGTATGCGGTCAGCTCAGTTACCACCTCCCTATGAGCTGTTTTTTTATGTTTGCAGACTTTGCTGAAAACCCTGAGATCCTCTACCATTGGGATCATAACAAAGAATATTACTATAATACTGCTCCCTATGTACAAGAATATAACTACTATAATACTGCCCTTGTGTACAAGAATATAACTACTATAATACTGCCCCTATGTACAAGAATATAACTACTATAATACTGCTCCTATGTACAAGAATATAACTACTATAATACTGCCCTTATGTACAAGAATATAACTACTATAATACTGCTCCTATGTACAAGAATATAACTACTATAATACTGCTCCCTATGTACAAGAATATAACTACTATAATACTGTCCTATGTACAAGAATATATCTACAATAATACTGCTCCTATGTACAAGAATATAACTACTATAATACTGCCCCTATGTACAAGAATATAACTACTATAATACTGCTCCTATGTACAAGAATATAACTACTATAATACTGCTCCTATGTACAAGAATATAACTACTATAATACTGCCCCTATGTACAAGAATATAACTACTATAATACTGCTCCTATGTACAAGAATATAACTACTATAATACTGCTCCTATGTACAAGAATATAACTACTATAATACTGCTCCTATGTACAAGAATATAACTACTATAATACTGCCCCTATGTACAAGAATATAACTACTATAATACTGCTCCTAAGTACAAGAATATAACTACTATAATACTGCCCCTATGTACAAGAATATAACTACTATAATACTGCTCCTATGTACAAGAATATAACTACTATAATACTGCTCCTATGTACAAGAATATAACTACTATAATACTGCCCCTATGTACAAGAATATAACTACTATAATACTGCTCCTATGTACAAGAATATAACTACTATAATACTGCTCCTATGTACAAGAATATAACTACTATAATACTGCCTCTATGTACAAGAATATAACTACTATAATACTGCCCCTATGTACAAGAATATAACTACTATAATACTGCTCCTATGTACAAGAATATAACTACTATAATACTGCTCCTATGTACAAAAATATAACTACTATAATACTGTCCCCTATGTACAAGAATATAACTACTATAATACTGCTCCTATGTACAAGAATATAACTACTATAATACTGCCCCATGTACAAGAATATAACTACTATAATACTGCTCCTATGTACAAGAATATAACTACTATAATACTGCTCCTATCTACAAGAATATAACTACTATAATACTGCTCCTATGTACAAGAATATAACTACTATAATACTGCTCCTATCTACAAGAATATAACTACTATAATACTGCTCCTATGTACAAGAATATAACTACTATAATACTGCTCCTATCTACAAGAATATAACTACTATAATACTGCTCCTATGTACAAGAATATAACTACTATAATACTGCTCCTATGTACAAGAATATAACTACTATAATACTGCTCCTATGTACAAGAATATAACTACTATAATACTGCCCCTATGTACAAGAATATAACTACTATAATACTACTATAATACTGCCTCCTAGAATCTAGAATATGCATGTCCCCGTAGTATATGGACAATGATGATTCCAGAGTTTGCGGCAGACTGTGCCCGTCGCTGATTGGTCGAGGCAACCTTTATGACATCTTTGTCGCCATGGCAACCATTATGACATCTACGTCGATACTGTGCCCATCGCTGATTGGTCGAGGCGAATTCGCGGCAGACTGTGCCCGTCGCTGATTGGTCGAGGCAACCTTTATGACATCATCGTCACCATGCTGTGCCCGTCGCTGATTAGTCGAGGCCGAATCAGAGACGCCGGATTTCCAGGACAGACAGACAGACAGACGGAAAAACCCTTAGACAATTATATATATAGATAATACTGCTCCAATGTACAAGAATATAACTACTATAATACTGCCCTGTGTATAAGAATATAACTACTATAATATTGCCCCTATGTACAAGAATATAACTACTATAATACTGCTCCTATGTACAAGAATATAACTATTATAATACTGCCCCTATGTACAAGAATATAACTACTATAATACTGTCCCTATGTACAAGAATATAGCTATTATAATACTGCCCCTATGTACAAGAACATAACTGCTATAATACTGCTCCTATATACAAGAATATAACTACTATAATACTGCCCCTATGTACAAGAATATAACTACTATAATACTGCCCCTATGTACAAGAATATAACTACTATAATACTGCCCCTATATACAAGAATATAACTACTATAATACTGCCACTATGTACAAGAATATAACTACTATAATACTGCTCCTATGCACAAGAATATAACTACTATAATACTGCTCCTATATACAAGAATATAACTACTATAATACTGCTCCTATGTACAAGAATATAACTATTATAATACTGCTCCTAATGTACAAAAATATAGCTATTATAATACTGCCCCTATGTACAGGAATATAACTACTATAATACTGCTCCTATATACAAGAATATAACTACTATAATACTGCCCCTATGTACAAGAACATAACTACTATAATACTGCTCCTATATACAAGAATATAACTACTATAATACTGCCACTATGTACAAGAATATAACTACTATAATACTGCTCCTATGTACAAGAATATAACTACTATAATACTGCCCCTATGTACAAGAATATAACTACTATAATACTGCCTCTATGTACAAGAATATAACTACTATAATACTGCCCCTATATACAAGAATATAACTACTATAATACTGCCTCTATGTACAAGAATATAACTACTATAATACTGCTCCCTATGTACAAGAATATAACTACTATAATACTGCTCCTATGTACAAGAATATAACTACTATAATACTGCCCCTAGGTACAAGAATATAACTACTATAATACTGCTGCTATGTACAAGAATATAACTACTATAATACTGCTCCTATGTACAAGAATATAACTACTATAATACTGCCCCTATGTACAAGAATATAACTACTATAATACTGCCCCCTATATACAAGAATATAACTACTATAATACTGCTCCTATGTACAAGAATATAACTACTATAATACTGCCCCCTATATACAAGAATATAACTACTATGATACTGCTCCCTATGTACAAGAATATAACTACTATAATACTGCCCCTATTTACAAGAATATAACTACTATAATACTGCCCCTATGTACAAGAATATAACTACTATAATACTGCCTCTATGTACAAGAATATATCTACTATAATACTGCCCCTATGTACAAGAATATAACTACTATAATACTGCTCCTATGTACAAGAATATAACTACTATAATACTGCTCCTATGTACAAGACTATAACTACTATAATACTGCCCCTATGTACAAGAATATAACTATTATAATACTGCTCCTAATGTACAAGAATATAACTACTATAATACTGCCCCTATGTACAAGAATATAACTACTATAATACTGCTCCTATGTACAAGAATATAACTACTATAATACTGCTCCTATGTACAAGACTATAACTACTATAATACTGCCCCTATGTACAAGAATATAACTATTATAATACTGCCCCTATGTACAGGAATATAACTACTATAATACTGCTCCTATATACAAGAATATAACTACTATAATACTGCTCCTATGTACAAGAATATAACTACTATAATACTGCTCCTATGTACAAGAATATAACTACTATAATACTGCCCCTATGTACAAGAATATAACTATTATAATACTGCCCCTATGTACAGGAATATAACTACTATAATACTGCTCCTATATACAAGAATATAACTACTATAATACTGCTCCTATGTACAAGAATATAACTACTATAATACTGCCCCTATGTACAAGAATATAACTACTATAATACTGCTCCTATGTACAAGAATATAACTACTATAATACTGCCCCTATGTACAAGAATATAACTACTATAATACTGCTCCTATGTACAAGACTATAACTACTATAATACTGCCCCTATGTACAAGAATATAACTATTATAATACTGCTCCTAATGTACAAGAATATAGCTATTATAATACTGCCCCTATGTACAGGAATATAACTACTATAATACTGCTCCTATATACAAGAATATAACTACTATAATACTGCCCCTATGTACAAGAATATAACTACTATAATACTGCCTCCTAGCTGTGAGGTTGTGTGTCTGTAGCTCTCCTGATGTCTGGAGCAAGCCCCCGGGCCACCCTGGGCGGGAAGCTCCCCAGGCAAGGCCCAGGCTTCTCGGCCTACACTGGGACAAGGCTCCCAGACTTCTCTGAATGGGAATGTTAATCCCAAAGCCACTGTGAGACCAGTGAATGCAGCGAGCCAAAGCTGCAGCAGTTCTGTGAAAGAGGAAAAAGCTGCAAGTAAAGTTTTGGGAGGAAAATCTCCTCCAAGTCCAGCAAAGAAGCCAGAAGTTAACGTGTTGGTGAGTGATGTTACACAGCACAGTATGAAGTCCTGTAACTCCCCGGTCAGTAAGCAGCCCCTGCCTGGAGCACAGGTGAGATCGGCCTCAGGTGTACAGATCACCTCTCCTGCTTCCAGGCAGAGACGGACGTCTCTGGAAAGACAGACTATCCAGGAGAACTTGCAGCAACATGGCAGTGTGGCGCTGTCAGGACGCACCCGGTCACAATCAGGTGGCAGCGATAAACCTGCTGCGGAGCCTGCACCCAGCCGAGGAGCCACAAAGCCATCTGTGGTGGAACCGCACAAGACTGTGTTCAAAACCCCTGCACCCGTGGTGAAGAGTAAAGCTGTGCAGCCGGCACGTGCACCCGAGCTGCAGCTAGCGGACGAGATACCGGGACTGGTCAGAAAACTGGGTGAGTTACAGCAGCAAAAAAAAGCGCTGCAAATGGAAGTAGACTTTATCTATAACCTAAAAGTCACTAATCCTGCCGGTAATGATGCCTATGACCTGAGACTGAACACACTGGGGGTACAGCTGGCAAGTGTTGTGCAGGACATTGAATCTGTGCTGGAGGGCATGGGGCCCCTGGCGGAGACCTACAGGAACCGCGAGCGGTTCGCCTCCTATAAGCAGGACTGTGCTGTAGAGACTGGGACCCCCGAGCAGCGGACACGGCCAGTGTTACAGGCTGCCCGCTTCTGCTTCCAGGAAGGAAAAAACTGCCGCAGCAAGCAGCTGAGTGTGAACAGGAGCATGCACTTCAGACTCCAGCAGAGGCACCACAGGTCCCAGAATGTCCCATGCAGGAGCAGGACGGTGTTTGTGAGACTGTTTGTGCTGCTAAGGCAGCTGAGTGCGAACAGGAGCATGCACTGCAGACTCCAGCAGAGGCACCACAGGTCCCAGAATGCCCCATGCAGGAGCAGGACATTATATGTGAGACTGTTTGTGCTGATGAGGCCGAGGCTGAGGCTGAAGCACAGACTGGGGCTGGTGATGTTGTGCCCATGGGGTCGGGGGTTGGAGGGGTTTCACATCCTGTCATGAACGTGGCACTGTCTGATGATAATGATGCTGCTGATGATAATGTGCATGATATGTGTGACTATCCCCCTTTACCATCTAGTCCACAAGGTGTGGCAGCCCCCCCTGCTGCAGACCCTCTCCCTGTCAGTCGGCCCAGTGTGACCCGGCAGGTGCCCCCCAGGAATGCCTGGAGCCGCGGCGCCCCATCCTTCACCTCCAGCGCCAGGTATACCGGCCAGACATTTAAGCGCATTAATGTGGTGCGGTTTAAATACATTGGTGCCAAGGAGGATCTGCCGCAGCGCAGGTATGTGGTGAGAGAGCTGCTATGCGGCCAGATGGGGTTTGTGGCAAACGAGATACTGGCGGTGTCTAACCTTCAGGACAGGCAGGGCTACGAGGTCAGTTTCAAGCTGCAGTGTGACCTGGACAGGTTCTGGGCCAATTACCCCAGGTTCAGAGACGCTGAAGGCTGGAATAAATTTATATTGGTTCCTATCTCCAGGCCGGACACTGTCACGGTAAATATCACCTTCTGGAATGAGGCCGTTCCCCCACAGGACATCGAGGTGTGGCTCCGGAGACACTGTGACCTCGCCTCTGGACTCTCCAAGGTCAGAGATGAGGATGGTATCTGGACAATGGGGTGGAAAGCTGTGGTGAAACTGCGGCAATTCAATAACATTACTGCCCACTTACCCAACTCCTTCTTCATTGGGAGGGAGAAGGGAAGATGTTATTACCCCGGGCAGCCCAGAAAATGTTTCAAATGTGGTGGGAAAGGTCATCTGGCTAACGCCTGTACTGTGCTGAAGTGCAGCCTGTGTGGTGAAATCGGCCACGTCGCTGTGGATTGCCGGGATGTTAGATGTAACCTCTGCGGTAAGATGGGCCACCCTCACAGGGACTGTCCAGACGCCTGGCATAATATCTGCAGAGTCTTCCCTGATGAGGCTGTACTGGCAGGGGCAGAGGCTCAGGAGGATGAGGATGTGGTGGCAGGGGCACATGAGGGGGAGGATTTAATGTCAGGAGAGATGGTGACCAACCCAGATGCCCAACAGGAGTCCACTCATGTAACACCAGAGAAGCAGGGTATAGAGGGTGCAGAGGGGAACATGGAGGTCCAGCAGCCTCAGTTGTCCCCCCCCTCAGCATCACTGTCTGTATATGATGACTGGAGCATCAATCTTAATAAAAGGAAGAAAAAGAGCACGTCCTCCCGTAAACCTGAGGCAGAATATGACACCGGTCAGAGCGCTACTAGGAAACTTCAGGATTCTGCAGGAGTGATGGTTGTGTCCAACAAGTATGGAGTTTTATCTGAGTCTAATGATGATGATTATGAGACAGAGTTGAGGAAAGTTGATGCAGAGTGTGACAGGGACATAGAGGACCACCCTCCGTCAAAGCGGAAGCCTTTATCTGTGGACCCTCAGGTAGAGTCTGTCATGGACACCAGTGGTGGACAGAACATCCCTGACTCATGATGATGGCAGTTACTGTGCTCCTTCTCTATTGTGTTGTGATGGCGGGGTTCTCATTAACACTAACATCAAGTAATGTCAATAGTATTAAGGCAAGGAGGACGAGACATGTGGTGTATGAACATCTCACACATCTGGACACCGATGTCATTTTCCTGCAGGAGACACGACTGACATCTCTGGGGCTTATGAGAGAGGCTGAGAGGGAATGGCGGTGCGGTCCTTCTTTCTGGTCACTGGCTGTGGAGCCTTACGCCGGAGTCGCTGTCCTGTTTAACACCAATGATGTGACTGTGCATAGGATGACGGAGGTGGTCATGGGAAGATGTTTGGTCCTGGAAGTCACTATTCATGGGAGGCGACTCCGGCTTATTAACATCTATGGGCCACAGACAGTGACTGACAGGATTCAGCTTTTTAATAACGTTAAGCCTTACCTCTTCACTTCTCTTCCGGTGGTGATGGCAGGGGACTTTAATGCCATACTGACATCAGGTGACAGTTCCTCGGGCAGGACAGTGACCAGGGATGGTAAGGTCCTAAATAGCATTATAATGCAGGCTGGACTGACTGACGTTTTCGCACAGGGAGGTCGACAGCCAAAATTCACGTATTCATGTTCGAACAGGAGCAGTAGGATAGATTTTGCTTTTGTAAGTCCTACTGAGGCTGTCGGCACCCTGAGTGAGAAGGTCGTCCCTTACTCTGATCACCTCGCCTTGTGCTTCTGTCTGGGGACCTCTAACCGTCCGGACATCGGTAGAGGGTTGTGGAAGCTCAATTCCAGTCTCCTGGATGATGCTTATGTTCAGAGTCGTGTCTACTCCCTTATCCAGCTTCATCTGGATAGGGTTGACTTCTATGACAACATGACCGACTGGTGGGAGGACGTCAAGGAGGATATCAGATCCCTCTTAAAGAGACTGTCAGTTAATAAAGGGAGGAATAAGTACAGCCAGTACCTAAAGCTGCGTAAAGAATTGGAGTCACAATATTCGGTGGGCGGGGATGACAAAGTGAAGATCGACCGACTGAAATCTGAGATAAGGCAGTATCAGTATAGTAGGTATACCTCCCTGGTTCTTGATCGGGATTATGGGTCCTTAGGGGCCCCTGATCCCTTTGAGAATTGCAGGGAGAGGGTAGTCAAAAAAATGGTCACGGGTCTCACTGACTTCCAGGGTGTATTGCAGGAGTCACGGGAGGGTATCCTGGAGGTGGTGGGATCTTACTATGCTGACTTGTTTCAGAGGAAAGTTTTGGATAAAGATAAGATGGCTCAATTCTTGGAGGCAACTCCTGTGCCTGATACTAATGATCTGGACTTTTCTCCTTTGACAGCAGAGTTAACGGTGGAGGAAGTTAAGGAGGCTATTGATAAATTACATCTGAAGAAGGCACCAGGTCCAGATGGCATAACAGCAGAATTTTATAGGAAATTCAGAGACCTCCTGGCTCCAATCCTCGTGGATGTGTATAAAAGTTGTCTAGGAAATCACCTGATGCCTCCATCCATGAGAGTGTCCTCGTTGATTCTGCTGTCTAAAGGTAAAGAGCCGAGCGACATCAAGAACTGGAGGCCGATTGCCCTCTTGAATGTGGACAGGAAGATTCTAGCAAAGATCCTGTTTTCTAGATTAGTCTGTTTGTCCCCAGCACTGTTGGCAGGCTCTCAGTTTGGCACAGTAAAAGGGCGGAACATCTCTGGAGCAGTCATCTCGATACGGGAGATGTTTGAGAGATGTAAAGCTCTGCGGTGTGGGAAATATATTGTTAGTCTGGACCAGGCTAAAGCCTTTGACAGGGTTGATCATGACTATCTGTGGGCCACTTTGTCAAAGTACGGTATTCCGGGACAATTTGTGGATTGGCTGAAGACATTGTACAGAGAGGCGGTGAGCTTTCCTCTGATTAATGGTTGGCAGGGTGACACTTTTGGAGTTGAGGCAGGGGTGAGACAGGGTTGCCCACTGAGTCCGCTCCTGTATGTTTTTGCCCTAGACCCGTTTCTGAGGTCACTGCAGGAGTGCGATTTTCAGGGGGTGCCGGTCCCCCATTGCCTGCCTCTGAATGTTGTTGCCTATGCGGATGATGTGACGTTGGTGATCTCTAATCCTCGAGAGGTGCAGATGTTATCTGCGTCTATCAGAAGTTACTCAGAGGCCTCCGGGTCTCTGGTCAACCTTGAGAAGAGTCAAGCTCTGTGGACATTAGATACTGATCCCAGCTTTGATCTGCGGCAGTTTGCCAAAGCCTCCACCCATATTAAGATCCTAGGGGTTAAATTTGGGAGGGATGATAATGCCACGCTAAATTGGGAGGAGAAATTGGAAACCGGAAATGCAAAGGTTCAGCGATGGAAGAACTGGAGGCTGACCTACAGAGAAAGGGTCGCAATGTTGAAGACTTACCTGGTCCCTGTTTTCTTGTATGTCTCTGTCATTTTCCCTTTGCCAGAATCTTTCTCAGCGAGGCTCTTCAGCCTGTTCTTCCAGCTCTTGTGGGGGAATAGGTTGAACCTAATAAAGAGGGGAATAACGTACCTACGGTGGAAAGAGGGTGGACTGGATATGTTGAATCCAAGGGTTTTCTTTGACTCCTTGTTTCTAAAGGTAAATTTTGGGAACATGGACTCAAACAGTAGCTCCCTGTGGGTAAATAGTATCAGGTACTGGATATTGCCTTTTGCAGAATCTTGGGTGCGAGGCGGCAGTCTCAAGAGGAGGAGATGGACAGGTGACCACCTCCCCCAGTATCTTGACTACGGTCTGAAGTGTGTTAGGAGGTGGGGACTGGAGAAGTCTTACATTGAGAGGAGTACGAGAAGAGACATATATGCTCATGTATGTAGGACTTTCTTCTACTCTCCACTGGCCCTGAGAGATTGTGTCACCACCACCCTGCAGGAAAGCCTTAGGTTCCTAAACGGGAAACGACTTCCTCCTAAACTGTTTGATGTCACTTGGCTTTCACTGCATAGTCGTCTCTTTGTCAAGGGAAACCTGAAACATCTGAGTGTCTCTGATAGGAATTGTCCCCTTGGTTGTCAGCAGGAGGAGACTATGGAGCACTTTATATGTGATTGCTGGGCAGGGAGGAAGATCTGTGAGGAAGTGTCAGCTAATCTAAAAATCCCCAGACTGCGGACCCTGAAGTATCCTGACATAATCTATGGTGTCCCCTCCACTGTTAGTAACATCGACAGAGAGACGATGTACATTATCATAAGTGTTATCAAATACTATCATTGGCACATGAGAACCCGGGTGTCACTGCACAATGAGCTGTTCGATCACACCGCTGCGGCTGGTCAGGTTATGTCAGAACTCCGGTGGATAAAATCACTAGAAGTTGGAAGGGGTCAGAGAAACAATAAGTTATGGAGGAACATAAATTTCAGTTAGGAAATATGATGATATATATATTGTTTTGTTTGATTTTCTTCTCCATCCAGGTGTGGACACTTAAATTTATTTATGAATATGATCTGACTGTTTAGTACTTGGTGTGTATATAACCTAAGTGATTTGTGTTTTGTAATAATGGGTGATTTTTGTTTTTATTATTATTGTATTTATGTTTGATTTTATAATAAAAATTGCCCCTATGTACAGGAATATAACTACTATAATACTGCTCCTATATACAAGAATATAACTACTATAATACTGCCCCTATGTACAAGAACATAACTACTATAATACTGCTCCTATATACAAGAATATAACTACTATAATACTGCCCCTATGTACAAGAACATAACTACTATAATACTGCTCCTATATACAAGAATATAACTACTATAATACTGCCACTATGTACAAGAATATAACTACTATAATACTGCCCCTATGTACAAGAACATAACTACTATAATACTGCTCCTATATACAAGAATATAACTACTATAATACTGCCACTATGTACAAGAATATAACTACTATAATACTGCCCCTATGTACAAGAATATAACTACTATAATACTGCCCCTATGTACAGGAATATAACTACTATAATACTGCTCCTATATACAAGAATATAACTACTATAATACTGCCCCATGTACAAGAACATAACTACTATAATACTGCTCCTATATACAAGAATATAACTACTATAATACTGCCACTATGTACAAGAATATAACTACTATAATACTGCCCCTATGTACAAGAATATAACTACTATAATACTGCCCCTATGTACAAGAATATAACTACTATAATACTGCTCCTATGTACAAGAATATAACTACTATAATACTGCCCCTATGTACAAGAATATAACTACTATAATACTGCTCTGCTCCTATGTACAGGAATATAACTACTATAATACTGCCCCTATGTACAAGAATATAACTACTATAATACTGCCCCTATGTACAAGAATATAACTACTATAATACTGCCCCTATGTACAAGAATATAACTACTATAATACTGCTCCTATGTACAAGAATATAACTACTATAATACTGCCCCTATGTACAGGAATATAACTACTATAATACTGCCCCTATGTACAGGAATATAACTACTATAATACTGCCCCTATGTACAAGAATATAACTACTATAATACTGCTCCTATGTACAGGAATATAACTACTATAATACTGCCCCCTATGTAAAAGAATATAGCTACTATAATACTGCTCCTATATACAAGAATATAACTACTATAATACTGCTCCTATGTACAACAATATAACTACTATAATACTGCCCCTATGTACAAGAATATAACTACTATAATACTGCCCCTATATACAAAAATATAACTACTATAATACTGCTCCTATGTACAACAATATAACTACTATAATACTGCCCCTATATACAAGAATATAACTACTATAATACTGCTCCTATGTACAAGAATATAGCTATTATAATACTGCCCCTATGTACAAGAACATAACTACTATAATACTGCTCCTATGTACAAGAATATAACTACTATAATACTGCCCCTATGTACAGGAATATAACTACTTTAATACTGCCCCTATGTACAAGAATATAACTACTATAATACTGCTCCTATGTAGAAGAATATAACTACTATAATACTGCTCCTATGTACAAGAATATAGCTATTATAATACTGCCCCTATGTACAAGAACATAACTACTATAATACTGCTCCTATGTACAAGAATATAACTACTATAATACTGTCCCCTATGTACAAGAATATAACTACTATAATACTGTCCCCTATGTACAAGAATATAACTACTATAATACTGCTCCTATGTACAGGAATATAACTACTATAATACTGCTCCTATGTACAAGAATATAACTACTATAATACTGCCCCTATGTACAAGAATATAACTACTATAATACTGCTCCTATGTACAAGAATATAACTACTATAATACTGCCCCTATGTACAGGAATATAACTACTATAATACTGCCCCTATGTACAAGAATATAACTACTATAATACTGCTCCTATGTAGAAGAATATAACTACTATAATACTGCTCCTATGTACAGGAATATAACTACTATAATACTGCTCCTATGTACAAGAATATAACTACTATAATACTGCTCCTATGTACAAGAATATAACTACTATAATACTGCCCCATGTACAAGAATATAACTACTATAATACTGCCCCTATGTACAAGAATATAACTACTATAATACTGCTCCTATGTACAGGAATATAACTACTATAATACTGCCCCTATGTACAAGAATATAACTACTATAATACTGCTCCTATGTACAAGAATATAACCGCTATAATACTGCCCCTATGTACAAGAATATAACTACTATAATACTGAGGAAAAGCAGAAGTCCAGCGTGGGTGATGTCCATAAAAAAAACCTTTTATTCCATTTTTGTTAAAAGCACATAAATCCAAAGTCCATCTTTATATCCATAGACACAAACGGGTGATTCCTACCAGTGACAGTCACAGGCTTAAAGTGCATTAAAATCAAACGCGTTCCAACGGTCGTGCCGCCTTACTCATTGTGATAAAAATAAAATGAAAGAGGGCTGCCATATAGGACGAGGCCCATTAGGTTACACCCCCTGATCTTGCAGGCAACAGAAACAGGACAACACCTACAGGTAATTAGTGAGTTTAGCCTGAAATTTGCATGTACAAATACTATGCTTAAGGGTACCGTCACACAGTACCATTTACATCGCTACGACGGCACGATTCGTGACGTCGCAGCGTCGTATGATTATCGCTCCAGCGTCGTAGACTGTGGTCACACGTTGCAATCACGGCGCTGGAGCGATGCCGAAGTCCCCAGGTAACCAGGGTAAACATCGGGTTACTAAGCGCAGGGCCGCGCTTAGTAACCCGATGTTTACCCTGGTTACCAAAAAAAACAAACAGTACATACTCACCATCTGATGTCCGTCAGGTCCCTTGCCGTCTGCTTCCCGCTCTGACTGAGATCCGGCCGTACAGTGAGAGCAGATCACAGCAGTGACGTCACCGCTGTGATCTGCTCTCACTTTCCGGCCGGCAGACAGTCAGAGCGGAAAGCAGACGGCAAGGGACCTGACGGACATCAGATGGTGAGTATGTACTGTTTGTTTTTTTTTACTTTTACGCTGGTAACCACGGTAAACATCGGGTTACTAAGCGCGGCCCTGCGCTTAGTTACCCGATGTTTACCCTGGTTACAAGCGAACGCATCGCTGGATCGCTGTCACACACAACGATCCAGCGATGACAGCGGGAGATCCAGCGACGAAAGAAAGTTTCAAACGATCTGCTACGACGTACGATTCTCAGCTGGGTGCCTGATCGCAGTAGCGTGTCAGACACTGCGATATCGTAACGATATCGCTAGAACGTCACGAATCGTGCCGTCGTAGCGATAAAAATGCCACTGTGTGACGGTACCCTAAGGCAGGAGAAAAACTAAAAAAAGCAAATTTGAACGGGACCATCAGGACTATGTTCGTAATGAGGTATATGACTGGCATGAAAAAAGACGTGCACCATATAAATCACCTAGTTCAATCCTGAAAGGGAGTACTAGAAATGGACAGATGAATTACCAACAAAGAAGGGTTAACTTCTCTGATACGGACGTCTCTCATGAACATTCAGACGAGTCCACCTCAGGAAATACGTCTGATTCCTCCTATGAAAGACAACAATTTACCCCTTATCATGACCAAAGATTTGGGAAAGACGCCCCAACTCAAGTGCCTCCAAAAAACGGACGCGACGCAGGAGAAGGGGTGGCAGGAAGCATAACAACAAGAAGATATCCACAGAGGCGAAAGAAGGCGAGAAAAATGTGGTAATTAACTTGTCCAGCTATGTAATTAGTGAGACCCAAATGGACATTCTATCTAAAGGTCTCACCTTCTCCCCTACAAATGAATTTGATATGTACAGAACATTACTAGATGTAAATAAATTTGTTCGAAATTTGACTTTAAAATGCCACTTTTTCAAGGAAGAATCTGATCAGGGTACTATACAGAACCTGACCACACAGAGTGACCAGACCACACTGGGTGAAATAGGGACTTTCCAGGAACTTTGTTCCATTAGTGACCTGAGGACCCTTGAGAGTGAATCTATAGAATCCATCAAAAATCTAAACTCTGGTTATAAATCAAAAAAACCCTATTTTTACCCTGTCAATTCAAGACCTAACATCTTGGATTCATTCCAGGAATGCATAGAGGAGGACCTGATAGAACTAAAGAAAAAATCCTCATGTAACCATAACAGACCCAATCTGAGTAAGACAGAAAGGAAAGCTCCGGAGGAGATCAGAGGCAACCAGGATCTCCTGGTCAGAAGGGCGGACAAGGGAGGAGCTGTGGTCCTACTGAATGCAGGTCTATATGTCCAGCAGAACATGGTGATGCTGAATAACAGCAGCACGTATAGGAGACTACAGCATGATCCCACAGAACTGTTCCAGAAAACACTAAAACATCTGCTTTCTGAGGGTTATGCTATAGGGGCACTGGATAAAAAACTGTCTGAGGATTTATTTGTGGAACACCCTATAATCCCCATCTTCCATTCCCTGCCTAAAATCCACAAGGAGGTCTTCCCTCCTACATTCAGACCCATAGTAGCAGGGATTGGAAGCATGGGTGAGAACCTCAGTGCCTGGGTGGATATGTATCTGCAACCACTGATTTCTACACTACCAGGTTATATAAAAGATACCAAGCATCTGATTTCCTCCCTGGATAAGACTGCATGGTCTGGAGACTGTATCTTCATCTCCTGTGACGTGGAGGCCTTGTATCCCTCCCTGATGCATGACCTGACTATCTCCATCCTGAGGAGACATCTCCAGGACTACAGCGACTACACTCCGGCTATACAGGAATTTTTGATTTCCTCTGTGGACTTTCTCCTCAAACATAACTTTTTTTCCTTTAACAAAGAGTTTTTTTTGCAGGTTTGCGGAGCCCCGATGGGCGCAGGGTTCTCGCCATCTATCGCTAACCTGTATATGGCAGCCTGGGAGAGCTTGTTCATGTTTTCACGTGTTAACCCCTTCTCCCCCTATATTAGGTGGCTGGGGCGCTATCTGGACGACCTGCTCCTCATATGGGAGGGACCTGCGGACTTGATACCTGAACTTATCAAATATATGAATGATAATGAAATGAATTTGAAATTCACCCATACAATTGGTGGTAGAAACATTAATTTTTTAGATGTCACTTTAGATCTAAATTCAGATTCAATCATCACAATCTCCCCTTTCAGGAAACGTACCGCGACTAATTCCATATTACACGCCAAATCATGTCATCCGAGACATGTAATAAAAAACATTCCTGTGGGGGAACTCTACAGGTTTAAGAGGAACAGTACCACCAAGGAAGTCTATGAGGGGAGTAAGAGGGAGGTGAAGGCCAGGCTGGCTCACAGGGGTTACCCCAGCTGGAGACTATTGTGGAGGATATAGATCGGATACTATATACCCGTGTGTCCAGTGAGGAGCACATCACCTTCACCACTACATACAGTGGAGTAAGAGGGAGGTGAAGGCCAGGCTGGCTCACAGGGGTTACCCCAGCTGGAGACTATTGTGGAGGATATAGATCGGGATACTATATACCCGTGTGTCCAGTGAGGAGCACATCACCTTCACCACTACATACAGTGGAGTAAGAGGGAGGTGAAGGCCAGGCTGGCTCCTAGGGGTTACCCCAGCTGGAGACTATTGTGGAGGATATAGATCGGATACTATATACCCGTGTGTCCAGTGAGGAGCACATCACCTTCACCACTACATACAGTGGAGTAAGAGGGAGGTGAAGGCCAGGCTGGCTCACAGGGGTTACCCCAGCTGGAGACTATTGTGGAGGATATAGATCGGGATACTATATACCCGTGTGTCCAGTGAGGAGCACATCACCTTCACCACTACATACAGTGGAGTAAGAGGGAGGTGAAGGCCAGGCTGGCTCCTAGGGGTTACCCCAGCTGGAGACTATTGTGGAGGATATAGATCGGGATACTATATACCCATGTGTCCAGTGAGGAGCACATCACCTTCACCACTACATACAGCGGAGTAAGGGGGAGGTGAAGGCCAGGCTGGCTCATAGGGGTTACCCCAGCTGGAGACTATTGTGGAGGATATAGATCGGGGTACTATATACCCGTGTGTCCAGTGAGGAGCACATCACCTTCACCACTACATACAGCGGAGTAAGGGGGAGGTGAAGGCCAGGCTGGCTCATAGGGGTTACCCCAGCTGGAGACTATTGTGGAGGATATAGATCGGGGTACTATATACCCGTGTGTCCAGTGAGGAGCACATCACCTTCACCACTACATACAGCGGAGTAAGGGGGAGGTGAAGGCCAGGCTGGCTCATAGGGGTTACCCCAGCTGGAGACTGTTGTGGAGGATATAGATCGGGATACTATATACCCGTGTGTCCAGTGAGGAGCACATCACCTTCACCACTACATACAGCGGAGTAAGAGGGAGGTGAAGGCCAGGCTGGCTCCTAGGGGTTACGCCAGCTGGAGACTATTGTGGAGGATATAGATCGGGATACTATATACCCGTGTGTCCAGTGAGGAGCACATCGCCTTCACCACTACATACAGCGGAGTAAGGGGGAGGTGAAGGCCAGGCTGGCTCACAGGGGTTACCCCAGCTGGAGACTATTGTGGAGGATATAGATCGGGATACTATATACCCGTGTGTCCAGTGAGGAGCACATCACCTTCACCACTACATACAGCAGAGTAAGAGGGAGGTGAAGGCCAGGCTGGCTCCTAGGGGTTACCCCAGCTGGAGACTATTGTGGAGGATATAGATCGGGGTACTATATACCCGTGTGTCCAGTGAGGAGCACATCACCTTCACCACTACATACAGCGGAGTAAGAGGGAGGTGAAGGCCAGGCTGGCTCCTAGGGGTTACCCCAGCTGGAGACTATTGTGGAGGATATAGATCGGGATACTATATACCCGTGTGTCCAGTGAGGAGCACATCACCTTCACCACTACATACAGCGGAGTAAGAGGGAGGTGAAGGCCAGGCTGGCTCCTAGGGGTTACCCCAGCTGGAGACTATTGTGGAGGATATAGATCGGGATACTATATACCAGTGTGTCCAGTGAGGAGCACATCACCTTCACCACTACATACAGCGGAGTAAGAGGGAGGTGAAGGCCAGGCTGGCTCCTAGGGGTTACCCCAGCTGGAGACTATTGTGGAGGATATAGATCGGGGTACTATATACCCGTGTGTCCAGTGAGGAGCACATCACCTTCACCACTACATACAGCGGAGTAAGAGGGAGGTGAAGGCCAGGCTGGCTCACAGGGGTTACCCCAGCTGGAGACTATTGTGGAGGATATAGATCGGGAGACTATATACCCGTGTGTCCAGTGAGGAGCACATCACCTTCACCACTACATACAGCGGAGTAAGAGGGAGGTGAAGGCCAGGCTGGCTCATAGGGGTTACCCCAGCTGGAGACTATTGTGGAGGGTATAGATCGGGATACTATATACCCGTGTGTCCAGTGAGGAGCACATCACCTTCACCACTACATACAGCGGAGTAAGAGGGAGGTGAAGGCCAGGCTGGCTCATAGGGGTTACCCCAGCTGGAGACTATTGTGGAGGATATAGATCGGGATACTATATACCCGTGTGTCCAGTGAGGAGCACATCACCTTCACCACTACATACAGCGGAGTAAGAGGGAGGTGAAGGCCAGGCTGGCTCCTAGGGGTTACCCCAGCTGGAGACTATTGTGGAGGATATAGATCGGGAGACTATATACCCGTGTGTCCAGTGAGGAGCACATCACCTTCACCACTACATACAGCGGAGTAAGAGGGAGGTGAAGGCCAGGCTGGCTCCTAGGGGTTACCCCAGCTGGAGACTATTGTGGAGGATATAGATCGGGAGACTATATACCCGTGTGTCCAGTGAGGAGCACATCACCTTCACCACTACATACAGCGGAGTAAGAGGGAGGTGAAGGCCAGGCTGGCTCCTAGGGGTTACCCCAGCTGGAGACCATTGTGGAGGATATAGATCGGGATACTATATACCCGTGTGTCCAGTGAGGAGCACATCACCTTCACCACTACATACAGCGGAGTAAGGGGGAGGTGAAGGCCAGGCTGGCTCCTAGGGGTTACCCCAGCTGGAGACTATTGTGGAGGATATAGATCGGGATACTATATACCCGTGTGTCCAGGGAGGAGCACATCACCTTCACCACTACATACAGCGGAGTAAGAGGGAGGTGAAGGCCAGGCTGGCTCCTAGGGGTTACCCCAGCTGGAGACTATTGTGGAGGATATAGATCGGGAGACTATATACCCGTGTGTCCAGTGAGGAGCACATCACCTTCACCACTACATACAGCGGAGTAAGAGGGAGGTGAAGGCCAGGCTGGCTCCTAGGGGTTACCCCAGCTGGAGACTATGGTGGAGGATATAGATCGGATACTATATACCCGTGTGTCCAGTGAGGAGCACATCACCTTCACCACTACATACAGCGGAGTAAGAGGGAGGTGAAGGCCAGGCTGGCTCCTAGGGGTTACCCCAGCTGGAGACTATTGTGGAGGATATAGATCGGGATACTATATACCCGTGTGTCCAGTGAGGAGCACATCACCTTCACCACTACATACAGTGGAGTAAGAGGGAGGTGAAGGCCAGGCTGGCTCCTAGGGGTTACCCCAGCTGGAGACTATGGTGGAGGATATAGATCGGATACTATATACCCGTGTGTCCAGTGAGGAGCACATCACCTTCACCACTACATACAGCAGAGTAAGAGGGAGGTGAAGGCCAGGCTGGCTCACAGGGGTTACCCCAGCTGGAGACTATTGTGGAGGATATAGATCGGGATACTATATACCAGTGTGTCCAGTGAGGAGCACATCACCTTCACCACTACATACAGCGGAGTAAGAGGGAGGTGAAGGCCAGGCTGGCTCCTAGGGGTTACCCCAGCTGGAGACTATTGTGGAGGATATAGATCGGGATACTATATACCCATGTGTCCAGTGAGGAGCACATCACCTTCACCACTACATACAGCGGAGTAAGAGGGAGGTGAAGGCCAGGCTGGCTCCTAGGGGTTACCCCAGCTGGAGACTATTGTGGGGGATATAGATCGGGGTACTATATACCCGTGTGTCCAGTGAGGAGCACATCACCTTCACCACTACATACAGCAGAGTAAGAGGGAGGTGAAGGCCAGGCTGGCTCCTAGGGGTTACCCCACCTGGAGACTATTGTGGAGGATATAGATCGGGATACTATATACCCGTGTGTCCAGTGAGGAGCACATCACCTTCACCACTACATACAGCGGAGTAAGAGGGAGGTGAAGGCCAGGCTGGCTCCTAGGGGTTACCCCAGCTGGAGACTATTGTGGAGGATATAGATCGGGATACTATATACCCGTGTGTCCAGTGAGGAGCACATCACCTTCACCACTACATACAGCGGAGTAAGAGGGAGGTGAAGGCCAGGCTGGCTCCTAGGGGTTACCCCAGCTGGAGACTATTGTGGAGGATATAGATCGGATACTATATACCCGTGTGTCCAGTGAGGAGCACATCACCTTCACCACTACATACAGTGGAGTAAGAGGGAGGTGAAGGCCAGGCTGGCTCCTAGGGGTTACCCCAGCTGGAGACTATTGTGGAGGATATAGATCGGATACTATATACCCGTGTGTCCAGTGAGGAGCACATCACCTTCACCACTACATACAGTGGAGTAAGAGGGAGGTGAAGGCCAGGCTGGCTCACAGGGGTTACCCCAGCTGGAGACTATTGTGGAGGATATAGATCGGGATACTATATACCCGTGTGTCCAGTGAGGAGCACATCACCTTCACCACTACATACAGTGGAGTAAGAGGGAGGTGAAGGCCAGGCTGGCTCCTAGGGGTTACCCCAGCTGGAGACTATTGTGGAGGATATAGATCGGGATACTATATACCCATGTGTCCAGTGAGGAGCACATCACCTTCACCACTACATACAGCGGAGTAAGGGGGAGGTGAAGGCCAGGCTGGCTCCTAGGGGTTACCCCAGCTGGAGACTATTGTGGAGGATATAGATCGGGATACTATATACCCGTGTGTCCAGTGAGGAGCACATCACCTTCACCACTACATACAGTGGAGTAAGAGGGAGGTGAAGGCCAGGCTGGCTCCTAGGGGTTACCCCAGCTGGAGACTATTGTGGAGGATATAGATCGGGATACTATATACCCATGTGTCCAGTGAGGAGCACATCACCTTCACCACTACATACAGCGGAGTAAGAGGGAGGTGAAGGCCAGGCTGGCTCCTAGGGGTTACCCCAGCTGGAGACTATTGTGGAGGATATAGATCGGGATACTATATACCCGTGTGTCCAGTGAGGAGCACATCACCTTCACCACTACATACAGCGGAGTAAGGGGGAGGTGAAGGCCAGGCTGGCTCCTAGGGGTTACCCCAGCTGGAGACTATTGTGGAGGATATAGATCGGGATACTATATACCCGTGTGTCCAGTGAGGAGCACATCACCTTCACCACTACATACAGCGGAGTAAGAGGGAGGTGAAGGCCAGGCTGGCTCCTAGGGGTTACCCCAGCTGGAGACTATTGTGGAGGATATAGATCGGGAGACTATATACCCGTGTGTCCAGGGAGGAGCACATCACCTTCACCACTACATACAGCGGAGTAAGGGGGAGGTGAAGGCCAGGCTGGCTCATAGGGGTTACCCCAGCTGGAGACTATTGTGGAGGATATAGATCGGGGTACTATATACCCGTGTGTCCAGTGAGGAGCACATCACCTTCACCACTACATACAGCAGAGTAAGAGGGAGGTGAAGGCCAGGCTGGCTCCTAGGGGTTACCCCAGCTGGAGACTATTGTGGAGGATATAGATCGGGATACTATATACCCGTGTGTCCAGTGAGGAGCACATCGCCTTCACCACTACATACAGCGGAGTAAGAGGGAGGTGAAGGCCAGGCTGGCTCACAGGGGTTACCCCCGCTGGAGACTATTGTGGAGGATATAGATCGGGAGACTATATACCCGTGTGTCCAGGGAGGAGCACATCACCTTCACCACTACATACAGTGGAGTAAGAGGGAGGTGAAGGCCAGGCTGGCTCCTAGGGGTTACCCCAGCTGGAGACTATTGTGGAGGATATAGATCGGGGTACTACATACCTGTGTGTCCAGTGAGGAGCACATCACCTTCACCACTACATACAGCGGAGTAAGAGGGAGGTGAAGGCCAGGCTGGCTCCTAGGGGTTACCCCAGCTGGAGACTATTGTGGAGGATATAGATCGGGATACTATATACCCGTGTGTCCAGTGAGGAGCACATCACCTTCACCACTACATACAGCGGAGTAAGAGGGAGGTGAAGGCCAGGCTGGCTCCTAGGGGTTACCCCAGCTGGAGACTATTGTGGAGGATATAGATCGGGGTACTATATACCCGTGTGTCCAGTGAGGAGCACATCACCTTCACCACTACATACAGCGGAGTAAGAGGGAGGTGAAGGCCAGGCTGGCTCCTAGGGGTTACGCCAGCTGGAGACTATTGTGGAGGATATAGATCGGGATACTATATACCCGTGTGTCCAGTGAGGAGCACATCACCTTCACCACTACATACAGCAGAGTAAGAGGGAGGTGAAGGCCAGGCTGGCTCCTAGGGGTTACCCCAGCTGGAGACTATTGTGGAGGATATAGATCGGGATACTATATACCCGTGTGTCCAGTGAGGAGCACATCACCTTCACCACTACATACAGCGGAGTAAGAGGGAGGTGAAGGCCAGGCTGGCTCCTAGGGGTTACGCCAGCTGGAGACTATTGTGGAGGATATAGATCGGGATACTATATACCCGTGTGTCCAGTGAGGAGCACATCACCTTCACCACTACATACAGCAGAGTAAGAGGGAGGTGAAGGCCAGGCTGGCTCCTAGGGGTTACCCCAGCTGGAGACTATTGTGGAGGATATAGATCGGGGTACTATATACCCGTGTGTCCAGTGAGGAGCACATCACCTTCACCACTACATACAGCGGAGTAAGAGGGAGGTGAAGGCCAGGCTGGCTCCTAGGGGTTACCCCAGCTGGAGACTGTTGTGGAGGATATAGATCGGGATACTATATACCCGTGTGTCCAGTGAGGAGCACATCGCCTTCACCACTACATACAGCGGAGTAAGAGGGAGGTGAAGGCCAGGCTGGCTCCTAGGGGTTACGCCAGCTGGAGACTATTGTGGAGGATATAGATCGGGATACTATATACCCGTGTGTCCAGTGAGGAGCACATCACCTTCACCACTACATACAGCAGAGTAAGAGGGAGGTGAAGGCCAGGCTGGCTCCTAGGGGTTACCCCAGCTGGAGACTATTGTGGAGGATATAGATCGGGATACTATATACCCGTGTGTCCAGTGAGGAGCACATCACCTTCACCACTACATACAGCGGAGTAAGAGGGAGGTGAAGGCCAGGCTGGCTCATAGGGGTTACCCCAGCTGGAGACTATTGTGGAGGATATAGATCGGGATACTATATACCCGTGTGTCCAGTGAGGAGCACATCACCTTCACCACTACATACAGCGGAGTAAGAGGGAGGTGAAGGCCAGGCTGGCTCCTAGGGGTTACCCCAGCTGGAGACTATTGTGGAGGATATAGATCGGGATACTATATACCCGTGTGTCCAGTGAGGAGCACATCACCTTCACCACTACATACAGCGGAGTAAGAGGGAGGTGAAGGCCAGGCTGGCTCCTAGGGGTTACCCCAGCTGGAGACTATTGTGGAGGATATAGATCGGATACTATATACCCGTGTGTCCAGTGAGGAGCACATCACCTTCACCACTACATACAGCGGAGTAAGAGGGAGGTGAAGGCCAGGCTGGCTCCTAGGGGTCACTCCAGCTGGAGACCATTGTGGAGGATATAGATCGGGATACTATATACCCGTGTGTCCAGTGAGGAGCACATCACCTTCACCACTACATACAGCGGAGTAAGAGGGAGGTGAAGGCCAGGCTGGCTCCTAGGGGTTACCCCCGCTGGAGACTATTGTGGAGGATATAGATCGGGATACTATATACCCGTGTGTCCAGTGAGGAGCACATCACCTTCACCACTACATACAGCGGAGTAAGGGGGAGGTGAAGGCCAGGCTGGCTCCTAGGGGTTACCCCAGCTGGAGACTATTGTGGAGGATATAGATCGGGATACTATATACCCGTGTGTCCAGTGAGGAGCACATCACCTTCACCACTACATACAGCGGAGTAAGAGGGAGGTGAAGGCCAGGCTGGCTCACAGGGGTTACCCCAGCTGGAGACTATTGTGGAGGATATAGATCGGGAGACTATATACCCGTGTGTCCAGTGAGGAGCACATCACCTTCACCACTACATACAGCGGAGTAAGAGGGAGGTGAAGGCCAGGCTGGCTCCTAGGGGTTACCCCAGCTGGAGACTATTGTGGAGGGTATAGATCGGGATACTATATACCCGTGTGACCAGTGAGGAGCACATCACCTTCACCACTACATACAGCGGAGTAAGAGGGAGGTGAAGGCCAGGCTGGCTCCTAGGGGTTACCCCAGCTGGAGACTATTGTGGAGGATATAGATCGGGATACTCATACCTCCCAACCGTCCCGATTTCAGCGTGACAGTCCCGCTTTGGCACCGGGGTCCCGCTGTCCCGCTTCGGGCATTTAAAATCCCGAATTTGCGGCCGCCGGTGAAGCCCCGCCCACTTCCGGGACGTAGAGAGAGCCCGATTAGGTTTGTGGCTGTTTTTTTTTTCTTATACATGCTGGGTCTCCTCCCGACCGATCCCTCCCCCGCCCCCGCCCCCGCCCCCTGTGTGTGCGGCGCTGCCACGCTGAGGAAGAGAGCCAGCAGCGATCAAGATGAGAGGTCAGCGACTCACTACCTGAGGTGTGTGCACGGAGCTCCGGCGTCTCCTGCTCTTAGCTGCTATCCCGGCAGAGAAGGAGAGACGGGGGAGGTGCCGGGACAGTGCAGAGCTGTGAGCAGGAGAAACTGAAGAGCTGCACATGGACATGAGCCACCCCTGCACCACAGAGGAGATTGTGTGTGTGTGTGATGTGTGTGTGTGTGTGAGATGTGTGATGCTGCATTTGTGTGTGTGTCATGTGTGTATGAGGTATCTGGTGTGTGTGATGGCTGGGTGTGTGTGATGGCTGGGTGTGTGTGTGTGATGGCTGGGTGTGTGTGTGTGTGTGTGATGGCTGGGTGTGTGTGTGTGTGATGGCTGGGTGTGTGTGATGGCTGGGTGTGTGTGATGGCTGCATGTGTGTGATGGCTGCGTGTGTGTGTGTGTGATGGCTGCGTGTGTGTGATGGCTGCGTGTGTGTGTGATGGCTGCGTGTGTGTGTGATGGCTGCATGTGTGTGATGGCTGCGTGTGTGTGTGTGTGATGGCTGCGTGTGTGTGTGTGTGTGATGGCTGCGTGTGTGTGTGATGGCTGCGTGTGTGTGTGTGTGTGTGATGGCTGCGTGTGTGTGTGTGTGTGTGTGTGATGGCTGCATGTGTGTGTGATGGCTGCGTGTGTGTGTGTGATGGCTGCGTGTGTGTGTGATGACTGCGTGTGTGTGTGATGACTGCGTGTGTGTGATGACTGCGTGTGTGTGTGATGGCTGTGTGTGTGTGTGTGTGATGGCTGCGTGTGTGTGTGTGATGACTGCGTGTGTGTGTGATGGCTGTGTGTGTGTGTGATGGCTGCATGTGTGATGCATTTGTGTCAAAGCTGCATGTGTTTGTGAGCTGCGTTTGTGATGCTGCGTGTGTATGTGTGATACTGTGTGTGTGATGCTGCATGTGTGTGAGCTGCGTGCCTGTATGTCATTATACAGTATGGAGAACTGTGGCCATAATACAGTATGGAGCATCATGTGGGGTCATTATACAGTATGGAGCATCATGTGCAGTCATTATACAGTATGGAGCATCATGTGCGGTCATTATACAATATGGAGCATCATGTGCAGCCAGTATACAGTATGGAGCATCATGTGCAGTCATTATACAGTATGGAGCATCATGTGCAGTCATTATACAGTATGGAGCATCATGTGCGGTCATTATACAATATGGAGCATCATGTGCGGTCATTATACAGTATGGAGCATCATGTGCGGTCATTATACAGTATGGAGCATCATGTGCGGTCATTATACAGTATGGAGCATCATGTGCGGTCATTATACAATATGGAGCATCATGTGTGGCCATTATACAGTATGGAGCATCATGTGTGTTCATTATACAGTATGGAGCATCATGTGCAGCCAGTATACAGTATGGAGCATCATGTGCGGTCATTATACAATATGGAGCATCATGTGCGGTCATTATACAGTATGGAGCATCATGTGCAGCCAGTATACAGTATGGAGCATCATGTGCGGTCATTATACAATATGGAGCATCATGTGCGGTCATTATACAGTATGGAGCATCATGTGCGTTCATTATACAGTATGGAGCATCATGTGCGGCCATTATACAGTATGCATGCGGTCATTATACAGTATGGAGCATCATGTGCGGTCATTATACAGTATGGAGCATCATGTGCGGTCATTATACAGTATGGAGCATCATGTGCGGCCATTATACAGTATGGAGCATCATGTGCGGTCATTATACAGTATGGAGCGTCATGTGTGTTCATTATACAGTATGGAGCATCATGTGTGGCCATTATACAGTATGGAGCATCATGTGTGGCCATTATACACTATGGAGCATCATGTGCGGTCATACAGTATGGAGCATCATGTGTGTTCATTATACAGTATGGAGCATCATGTGTGGTCATTATATATTATGGAGCGTCATGTGTGGTCATCGTACAGTATGGAGCATCATGTGTGGCCATTATACAGTATGGGGCACTGTGTGGCCATATTTTTTTGTTTATAACTATTGTATATGAAACAGTGTGATCAGCAGTGCTAAATGGGTGTGCTTGGGACGTGGATATGGGTGTGACTAATTATGAATGGGTGTGGTCAGAGGCGTGGCCTAAAATTTGCGCGCCGCAAACTTTGTCCCTCTTTCCCATCTTCAAAAGTTGGGAGGTATGGGGATACTATATACCCGTGTGTCCAGTGAGGAGCACATCACCTTCACCACTACATACAGCGGAGTAAGAGGGAGGTGAAGGCCAGGCTGGCTCCTAGGGGTTACCCCAGCTGGAGGCTATTGTGGAGGATATAGATCGGGGTACTATATACCCGTGTGTCCAGTGAGGAGCACATCACCTTCACCACTACATACAGCGGAGTAAGAGGGAGGTGAAGGCCAGGCTGGCTCCTAGGGGTTACCCCAGCTGGAGACTATTGTGGAGGATATAGATCGGGATACTATATACCCGTGTGTCCAGGGAGGAGCACATCACCTTCACCACTACATACAGTGGAGTAAGAGGGAGGTGAAGGCCAGGCTGGCTCCTAGGGGTTACCTCCGCTGGAGACTATTGTGGAGGATATAGATCGGATACTATATACCCGTGTGTCCAGTGAGGAGCACATCACCTTCACCACTACATACAGCGGAGTAAGAGGGAGGTGAAGGCCAGGCTGGCTCACAGGGGTTACCCCAGCTGGAGACTATTGTGGAGGATATAGATCGGATACTATATACCCGTGTGTCCAGTGAGGAGCACATCACCTTCACCACTACATACAGCGGAGTAAGAGGGAGGTGAAGGCCAGGCTGGCTCCTAGGGGTTACCCCAGCTGGAGACTATTGTGGAGGATATAGATCGGATACTATATACCCGTGTGTCCAGTGAGGAGCACATCACCTTCACCACTACATACAGCGGAGTAAGAGGGAGGTGAAGGCCAGGCTGGCTCCTAGGGGTTACCCCAGCTGGAGACTATTGTGGAGGATATAGATCGGGATACTATATACCCGTGTGTCCAGTGAGGAGCACATCACCTTCACCACTACATACAGCGGAGTAAGAGGGAGGTGAAGGCCAGGCTGGCTCCTAGGGGTTACCCCAGCTGGAGACTATTGTGGAGGATATAGATCGTGATACTATATACCCGTGTGTCCAGTGAGGAGCACATCACCTTCACCACCACATACAGCGGAGTAAGAGGGAGGTGAAGGCCAGGCTGGCTCCTAGGGGTTACCCCAGCTGGAGACTATTCTGGGGGATATAGATCGGATACTATATACCCGTGTGTCCAGTGAGGAGCACATCACCTTCACCACTACATACAGTGGAGTAAGAGGGAGGTGAAGGCCAGGCTGGCTCCTAGGGGTTACCCCAGCTGGAGACTATTGTGGAGGATATAGATCGGATACTATATACCCGTGTGTCCAGTGAGGAGCACATCACCTTCACCACTACATACAGCAGAGTAAGAGGGAGGTGAAGGCCAGGCTGGCTCCTAGGGGTTACCCCAGCTGGAGACTATTGTGGAGGATATAGATCGGGATACTATATACCCGTGTGTCCAGTGAGGAGCACATCACCTTCACCACTACATACAGCGGAGTAAGAGGGAGGTGAAGGCCAGGGTGGCTCACAGGGGTTACCCCAGCTGGAGACTATTGTGGAGGATATAGATCGGGATACTATATACCCGTGTGTCCAGTGAGGAGCACATCACCTTCACCACTACACACAGCAGAGTAAGAGGGAGGTGAAGGCCAGGCTGGCTCCTAGGGGTTACCCCAGCTGGAGACTATTGTGGAGGATATAGATCGGGATACTATATACCCGTGTGTCCAGTGAGGAGCACATCACCTTCACCACTACATACAGCGGAGTAAGAGGGAGGTGAAGGCCAGGCTGGCTCCTAGGGGTTACGCCTGCTGGAGACTATTGTGGAGGATATAGATCGGGATACTATATACCCGTGTGTCCAGTGAGGAGCACATCACCTTCACCACTACATACAGCAGAGTAAGAGGGAGGTGAAGGCCAGGCTGGCTCCTAGGGGTCACTCCAGCTGGAGACCATTGTGGAGGGTATAGATCGGGATACTATATACCCGTGTGTCCAGTGAGGAGCACATCACCTTCACCACTACATACAGCGGAGTAAGGGGGAGGTGAAGGCCAGGCTGGCTCCTAGGGGTTACCCCAGCTGGAGACTATTGTGGAGGATATAGATCGGGGTACTATATACCCGTGTGTCCAGTGAGGAGCACATCACCTTCACCACTACATACAGCGGAGTAAGAGGGAGGTGAAGGCCAGGCTGGCTCCTAGGGGTTACCCCAGCTGGAGACTATTGTGGAGGATATAGATCGGATACTATATACCCGTGTGTCCAGTGAGGAGCACATCACCTTCACCACTACATACAGCGGAGTAAGAGGGAGGTGAAGGCCAGGCTGGCTCCTAGGGGTTACCCCAGCTGGAGACTATCGTGGAGGATATAGATCGGATACTATATACCCGTGTGTCCAGTGACGAGCACATCACCTTCACCACTACATACAGCGGAGTAAGAGGGAGGTGAAGGCCAGGCTGGCTCCTAGGGGTTACCCCTGCTGGAGACTATTGTGGAGGATATAGATCGGATACTATATACCCGTGTGTCCAGTGAGGAGCACATCACCTTCACCACTACATACAGCGGAGTAAGAGGGAGGTGAAGGCCAGGCTGGCTCCTAGGGGTTACCCCAGCTGGAGGCTATTGTGGAGGGTATAGATCGGGATACTATATACCCATGTGTCCAGTGAGGAGCACATCACCTTCACCACTACATACAGCGGAGTAAGAGGGAGGTGAAGGCCAGGCTGGCTCCTAGGGGTTACCCCAGCTGGAGACTATTGTGGAGGATATAGATCGGGATACTATATACCCGTGTGTCCAGGGAGGAGCACATCACCTTCACCACTACATACAGCGGAGTAAGAGGGAGGTGAAGGCCAGGCTGGCTCCTAGGGGTTACCCCAGCTGGAGACTACTGTGGAGGATATAGATCGGGATACTATATACCCGTGTGTCCAGTGAGGAGCACATCACCTTCACCACCACATACAGCGGAGTAAGAGGGAGGTGAAGGCCAGGCTGGCTCCTAGGGGTTACCCCAGCTGGAGACTATTGTGGAGGATATAGATCGGGATACTATATACCCGTGTGTCCAGTGAGGAGCACATCACCTTCACCACTGCATACAGCGGAGTAAGAGGGAGGTGAAGGCCAGGCTGGCTCCTAGGGGTTACCCCAGCTGGAGACTATTGTGGAGGATATAGATCGGGATACTATATACCCGTGTGTCCAGTGAGGAGCACATCACCTTCACCACTACATACAGCGGAGTAAGAGGGAGGTGAAGGCCAGGCTGGCTCCTAGGGGTTACCCCAGCTGGAGACTATTGTGGAGGATATAGATCGGGATACTATATACCCGTGTGTCCAGTGAGGAGCACATCACCTTCACCACTACATACAGCGGAGTAAGAGGGAGGTGAAGGCCAGGCTGGCTCCTAGGGGTTACCCCAGCTGGAGACTATTGTGGAGGATATAGATCGGGATACTATATACCCGTGTGTCCAGTGAGGAGCACATCACCTTCACCACTACATACAGCGGAGTAAGAGGGAGGTGAAGGCCAGGCTGGCTCCTAGGGGTTACCCCAGCTGGAGACTATGGTGGAGGATATAGATCGGGATACTATATACCCGTGTGTCCAGTGAGGAGCACATCACCTTCACCACTACACACAGCAGAGTAAGAGGGAGGTGAAGGCCAGGCTGGCTCCTAGGGGTTACCCCAGCTGGAGACTATTGTGGAGGATATAGATCGGGATACTATATACCCGTGTGTCCAGTGAGGAGCACATCACCTTCACCACTGCATACAGTGGAGTAAGGGGGAGGTGAAGGCCAGGCTGGCTCCTAGGGGTTACCCTAGCTGGAGACTATTGTGGAGGATATAGATCGGGGTACTATATACCCGTGTGTCCAGTGAGGAGCACATCACCTTCACCACTACATACAGCGGAGTAAGAGGGAGGTGAAGGCCAGGCTGGCTCCTAGGGGTTACCCCAGCTGGAGACTATTGTGGAGGATATAGATCGGGGTACTATATACCCGTGTGTCCAGTGAGGAGCACATCACCTTCACCACTACATACAGCGGAGTAAGAGGGAGGTGAAGGCCAGGCTGGCTCACAGGGGTTACCCCAGCTGGAGACTATTGTGGAGGATATAGATCGGGGTACTATATACCCGTGTGTCCAGTGAGGAACACATCACCTTCACCACTACATACAGCGGAGTAAGAGGGAGGTGAAGGCCAGGCTGGCTCCTAGGGGTTACCCCAGCTGGAGACTATTGTGGAGGATATAGATCGGGATACTATATACCCGTGTGTCCAGTGAGGAGCACATCACCTTCACCACTACATACAGCGGAGTAAGAGGGAGGTGAAGGCCAGGCTGGCTCACAGGGGTTACCCCAGCTGGAGACTATGGTGGAGGATATAGATCGGATACTATATACCCGTGTGTCCAGTGAGGAGCACATCACCTTCACCACTACATACAGCGGAGTAAGAGGGAGGTGAAGGCCAGGCTGGCTCCTAGGGGTTACCCCAGCTGGAGACTATTGTGGAGGATATAGATCGGGATACTATATACCAGTGTGTCCAGTGAGGAGCACATCACCTTCACCACTACATACAGTGGAGTAAGAGGGAGGTGAAGGCCAGGCTGGCTCACAGGGGTTACCCCCGCTGGAGACTATTGTGGAGGATATAGATCGGGATACTATATACCTGTGTGTCCAGTGAGGAGCACATCACCTTCACCACTACATACAGCGGAGTAAGAGGGAGGTGAAGGCCAGGCTGGCTCCTAGGGGTTACCCCAGCTGGAGACTATTGTGGAGGATATAGATCGGGATACTATATACCCGTGTGTCCAGGGAGGAGCACATCACCTTCACCACTACATACAGCGGAGTAAGAGGGAGGTGAAGGCCAGGCTGGCTCCTAGGGGTTACCCCAGCTGGAGACTATTGTGGAGGATATAGATCGGGATACTATATACCCGTGTGTCCAGTGAGGAGCACATCACCTTCACCACTGCATACAGTGGAGTAAGGGGGAGGTGAAGGCCAGGCTGGCTCCTAGGGGTTACCCCAGCTGGAGACTATGGTGGAGGATATAGATCGTGATACTATATACCCGTGTGTCCAGTGACGAGCACATCACCTTCACCACTACATACTGTGGAGTAAGGGGGAGGTGAAGGCCAGGCTGGCTCCTAGGGGTTACCCCAGCTGGAGACTATGGTGGAGGATATAGATCGGATACTATATACCCGTGTGTCCAGTGAGGAGCACATCACCTTCACCACTACATACAGCGGAGTAAGAGGGAGGTGAAGGCCAGGCTGGCTCCTAGGGGTTACCCCAGCTGGAGACTATGGTGGAGGATATAGATTGGATACTATATACCCGTGTGTCCAGTGAGGAGCACATCACCTTCACCACTGCATACAGTGGAGTAAGGGGGAGGTGAAGGCCAGGCTGGCTCCTAGGGGTTACCCCAGCTGGAGACTATTGTGGAGGATATAGATCGGGATACTATATACCCGTGTGTCCAGTGAGGAGCACATCACCTTCACCACTACATACAGCGGAGTAAGAGGGAGGTGAAGGCCAGGCTGGCTCCTAGGGGTTACCCCAGCTGGAGACTATTGTGGAGGATATAGATCGGGATACTATATACCAGTGTGTCCAGTGAGGAGCACATCACCTTCACCACTACATACAGCGGAGTAAGAGGGAGGTGAAGGCCAGGCTGGCTCCTAGGGGTTACCCCAGCTGGAGACTATTGTGGAGGATATAGATCGGGATACTATATACCTGTGTGTCCAGTGAGGAGCACATCACCTTCACCACTACATACAGCGGAGTAAGGGGGAGGTGAAGGCCAGGCTGGCTCCTAGGGGTTACCCCAGCTGGAGACTATTGTGGAGGATATAGATCGGGATACTATATACCCGTGTGTCCAGTGAGGAGCACATCACCTTCACCACTACATACAGCGGAGTAAGAGGGAGGTGAAGGCCAGGCTGGCTCCTAGGGGTTACCCCAGCTGGAGGCTATTGTGGAGGATATAGATCGGGATACTATATACCCGTGTGTCCAGTGAGGAGCACATCACCTTCACCACTACATACAGCGGAGTAAGAGGGAGGTGAAGGCCAGGCTGGCTCACAGGGGTTACCCCAGCTGGAGACTATTGTGGAGGATATAGATCGGGATACTATATACCCGTGTGTCCAGTGAGGAGCACATCACCTTCACCACTACATACAGTGGAGTAAGAGGGAGGTGAAGGCCAGGCTGGCTCACAGGGGTTACCCCAGCTGGAGACTATTGTGGAGGATATAGATCGGGGTACTATATACCCGTGTGTCCAGTGAGGAGCACATCACCTTCACCACTACATACAGTGGAGTAAGAGGGAGGTGAAGGCCAGGCTGGCTCACAGGGGTTACCCCAGCTGGAGACTACTGTGGAGGATATAGATCGGGAGACTATATACCCGTGTGTCCAGGGAGGAGCACATCACCTTCACCACTACATACAGCGGAGTAAGAGGGAGGTGAAGGCCAGGCTGGCTCACAGGGGTTACCCCAGCTGGAGACTATTGTGGAGGATATAGATCGGGATACTATATACCCGTGTGTCCAGTGAGGAGCACATCACCTTCACCACTACATACAGCGGAGTAAGGGGGAGGTGAAGGCCAGGCTGGCTCCTAGGGGTTACCCCAGCTGGAGACTATTGTGGAGGATATAGATCGGGGTACTATATACCCGTGTGTCCAGTGAGGAGCACATCACCTTCACCACTACATACAGCAGAGTAAGAGGGAGGTGAAGGCCAGGCTGGCTCACAGGGGTTACCCCCGCTGGAGACTATTGTGGAGGATATAGATCGGGATACTATATACCCGTGTGTCCAGGGAGGAGCACATCACCTTCACCACTACATACAGCGGAGTAAGGGGGAGGTGAAGGCCAGGCTGGCTCCTAGGGGTTACCCCAGCTGGAGACTATGGTGGAGGATATAGATCGGGATACTATATACCCGTGTGTCCAGTGAGGAGCACATCACCTTCACCACTACATACAGCGGAGTAAGAGGGAGGTGAAGGCCAGGCTGGCTCCTAGGGGTTACCCCAGCTGGAGACTATTGTGGAGGATATAGATCGGGAGACTATATACCCGTGTGTCCAGGGAGGAGCACATCACCTTCACCACTACACACAGCGGAGTAAGAGGGAGGTGAAGGCCAGGCTGGCTCCTAGGGGTTACCCCAGCTGGAGACTATTGTGGAGGATATAGATCGGGGTACTATATACCCGTGTGTCCAGGGAGGAGCACATCACCTTCACCACTACATACAGCGGAGTAAGAGGGAGGTGAAGGCCAGGCTGGCTCACAGCGGTTACCCCAGCTGGAGACTATGGTGGAGGATATAGATCGGGATACTATATACCCGTGTGTCCAGTGAGGAGCACATCACCTTCACCACTACATACAGCGGAGTAAGAGGGAGGTGAAGGCCAGGCTGGCTCCTAGGGGTTACCCCAGCTGGAGACTATTGTGGAGGATATAGATCGGGGTACTATATACCCGTGTGTCCAGTGAGGAGCACATCACCTTCACCACTACATACAGCGGAGTAAGAGGGAGGTGAAGGCCAGGCTGGCTCCTAGGGGTTACCCCAGCTGGAGACCATTGTGGAGGATATAGATCGGATACTATATACCCGTGTGTCCAGTGAGGAGCACATCACCTTCACCACTACATACAGTGGAGTAAGAGGGAGGTGAAGGCCAGGCTGGCTCCTAGGGGTTACCCCAGCTGGAGACTATTGTGGAGGATATAGATCGGGATACTATATACCCGTGTGTCCAGTGAGGAGCACATCACCTTCACCACTACATACAGCGGAGTAAGGGGGAGGTGAAGGCCAGGCTGGCTCCTAGGGGTTACCCCAGCTGGAGACTATTGTGGAGGATATAGATCGGGATACTATATACCCGTGTGTCCAGTGAGGAGCACATCACCTTCACCACTACATACAGTGGAGTAAGAGGGAGGTGAAGGCCAGGCTGGCTCACAGGGGTTACCCCAGCTGGAGACCATTGTGGAGGATATAGATCGGATACTATATACCCGTGTGTCCAGTGAGGAGCACATCACCTTCACCACTACATACAGCGGAGTAAGAGGGAGGTGAAGGCCAGGCTGGCTCCTAGGGGTTACCCCAGCTGGAGACTATTGTGGAGGATATAGATCGGGATACTATATACCCGTGTGTCCAGTGAGGAGCACATCACCTTCACCACTACATACAGCAGAGTAAGAGGGAGGTGAAGGCCAGGCTGGCTCCTAGGGGTTACCCCAGCTGGAGACTATTGTGGAGGATATAGATCGGATACTATATACCCGTGTGTCCAGTGAGGAGCACATCACCTTCACCACTACACACAGCAGAGTAAGAGGGAGGTGAAGGCCAGGCTGGCTCCTAGGGGTTACCCCAGCTGGAGACTATTGTGGAGGATATAGATCGGGATACTATATACCCGTGTGTCCAGTGAGGAGCACATCACCTTCACCACTACATACAGCGGAGTAAGAGGGAGGTGAAGGCCAGGCTGGCTCCTAGGGGTTACCCCAGCTGGAGACCATTGTGGAGGATATAGATCGGGATACTATATACCCGTGTGTCCAGTGAGGAGCACATCACCTTCACCACTACATACAGCGGAGTAAGAGGGAGGTGAAGGCCAGGCTGGCTCCTAGGGGTTACCCCAGCTGGAGACCATTGTGGAGGATATAGATCGGATACTATATACCCGTGTGTCCAGTGAGGAGCACATCACCTTCACCACTACATACAGCGGAGTAAGAGGGAGGTGAAGGCCAGGCTGGCTCACAGGGGTTACCCCAGCTGGAGACTATTGTGGAGGATATAGATCGGGGTACTATATACCCGTGTGTCCAGTGAGGAGCACATCACCTTCACCACTACATACAGCGGAGTAAGAGGGAGGTGAAGGCCAGGCTGGCTCACAGGGGTTACCCCAGCTGGAGACTATTGTGGAGGATATAGATCGGGATACTATATACCCGTGTGTCCAGTGAGGAGCACATCACCTTCACCACTACATACAGCGGAGTAAGAGGGAGGTGAAGGCCAGGCTGGCTCCTAGGGGTTACCCCAGCTGGAGACTATTGTGGAGGATATAGATCGGATACTATATACCCGTGTGTCCAGTGAGGAGCACATCACCTTCACCACTACATACAGCGGAGTAAGAGGGAGGTGAAGGCCAGGCTGGCTCCTAGGGGTTACCCCAGCTGGAGACTATTGTGGAGGATATAGATCGGATACTATATACCCGTGTGTCCAGTGAGGAGCACATCACCTTCACCACTACATACAGCCCTCGGTTCAAAGAGATCACTGACATCATCAGAAAAAGAATCCCTATGCTGAGCCAGGATAGAAAGCTGAACCAAATCCTGTCCAAACCAGTGCGTTATATCGCTAAGAAAGCCCCTAGTCTGAACGACATCTTATCCCCCAGCCTCTTTGTTAGGCCGGCGTCACACTTGGCGTAAGACAATACGCCACGTATTATACGTCCGTACTACGGCCGTAATACGGAGAAATGTTCCCAAAATATTGATCCGTAGGCAGGGTGTGTCAGCGTATTTTGCGCATGGCATCCTCCGTATGTAATCCGTATGGCATCCGTACTGCAAGATTTTCGCGCAGGCTTGCAAAACCGACATCTAATGGATTTATGTGCTCAAATGTTCGGGAAAACATATATACAGTGTATATATATATATATATATATGTCATTGAGACACATATATATATATTCTGTATTTATATTTCATTCAGCGCGATATCTGTGAAAAGTCGGTAATTCAATTGCCGGCTTTTCATTTCTCCTTCACAAACCCGACAGGATATGAGACATGATTACATACAGTAAACCATCTCATATCCCCTTTTTTTTTGCATATTCCACACTACTAATGTTAGTAGTGTGTATGTGCAAAATTTCAGCGCTGTAGCTGCTAAAATAAAGGGTTAAATGGCGGAAAAAATTGGCGTGGGCTCCCGCGCAATTTTCTCCGCCAGAGTGGTAAAGCCAGTGACTGAGGGCAGATATTAATAGCCAGGAGAGGGTCCATGGTTATTGGCCCCCCGTGGCTACAAACATCTGCCCCCAGCCACCCCAGAAAAGGCACATCTGGAAGATGCGCCAATTCTGGCACTTGGCCACTCTCTTCCCACTCCCGTGTAGCGGTGGGATATGGGGTAATGAAGGGTTAATGTCACCTTGCTATTGTAAGGTGACATTAAGCCAGATTAATAATGGAGAGGCGTCAATTATGACACCTATCCATTATTAATCCAATTGTATGAAAGGGTTAAAAAACACACACACACATGATTAAAAATTATTTTAATGAAATAAACACAGCGGTTGTTTCAGTATTTTATTCCTCTCTCAATCCATCAGCAACACCCTCGCTTGGAAAAATAATAAACGCACAAGATACATACCCTCAGCTGAACCGTCACGTGCCACGAAGTAATCCATCTGAAGGGGTTAACTAATATTACAGGCAGGAGCTGCGATAAAGCACTCGCTCGTGTCTGTAATCCCCGGGTGCTGAAAGGAAAGCTGGATCTGTACTTACATTGAGTCGCGGTGATGCGCCCCTGCTGGATGTTCTCATGAACTGCAGCCTGGGAACTTTTTCCCACGCTCCAGGTCATATGAGGACATCCACCAGGGGGCGCATCACCGCGACTGAAGGAAATGTAGGTCAATGACCTACGTTTCATTCATTCGCCGGGGAATTACAAGCACGAGCACCGCTGCATTAGCAGGGCTCCTGCCTGTAATATTAGTTAACCCCTTCAGATGGATTACATCGTGGGACGTGATCTGACATCAGGAGGTATGTATCTTGTGCGTTTATTGTTTTGCCAAGCAAGGGCCTGGAAATGGATTGAGAGAACAATAAATTATTACAACAACCGCTGTGTTTATTTCATTAAAATACTTTGTAATAATGTGTGTGTGTTTTTTAACCCTTTCATACAATTGGATTAATAATGGATAGGTGTCATAATTGACGCCTCTCCATTATTAATCTGGCTTAATGTCACCTTACAATAGCAAGGTGGCATTAACCCTTCATTACCCCATATCCCACCGCTACAGGGAGTGGGAAGAGAGTGGCCAAGTGCCAGAATAGGCGCATCTTCCAGATGTGCCTTTTCTGGGGTGGCTGGGGGCAGATGTTTGTAGCCAGGGGGGGCCAATAACCATGGACCCTCTCCTGGCTATTAATATCTGCCCTCAGTCACTGGCTTTACCATTCTGGCGGAGAAAATTGCTCGGGAGCCCACGCCAATTTTTTCCGCCATTTAACCCTTTATTTTAGCAGCTACAGCGCTGAAATTTTGCACATACACACTACTAACATTAGTAGTGTGGAATATGCAAAAAAAAGGGGATATGAGATGGTTTACTGTATGTAATCATGTCTCATATCCTGTCGGGTTTGTGCAGGAGAAATGAAAAGCCGCAATTGAATTACCGACTTTTCACTAACACCGCTGCGTATTTCTCGCAAGTCACACTGCTGGTCCGGCCAGTAGAAAGCAGTATAATACTGAACCGTAATATACGGCTGATAGGAGCAGACCCAGTGAGAATAATTGTGCCGTATGTAATGCGAGTTTTACGGACGTAGTTTCTGCGCTCTTACGTCCGTAAAACTCGCATGTGTGACCCCGGCCTTAGTGAGGACAAAAGGTTAAAAGAGAAAGAAAACTGGCTCAGTGCTAAAGGCACATACAAGTGCGGGCACAATATCTGCACCTGCTGTAAATATATGGTGACCAGTAAGGAATTCCACTCATCTGTCATTAAAAAGACCTACAAAATTCACCACTACATCAACTGCAACACCTCCAATGTGGTGTATGTGATTAATGGCCCCACCTGTGACCAGCAATATGTGGGGTGCACAGGGGTCCCCTGAAGGTGAGAATACGGGGGCACCTGTCTGATGCCGTGAATAAAATCCCCCATAAGACACTTCATCCATAAACACAATGGGGACGTCAGCTCATTGGAGGTCCGCGGGATTGAAAGGGTTAAAGAGAAAAATAACCAACAGAGAGATATGGTGGATGTATCAACTGAAGTCCAGAGCCCCCCTAGGCATGAATGTCCGGCAGGATCTTATGGATTATTATGAATGATAAGTTATAATTCTTGCATATGGTTTTTTTGTTTTTTTTTCTTTCTCCTGTCTTAAGCATAGTATTTGTACATGCAAATTTCAGGCTAAACTCACTAATTACCTGTAGGTGTTGCCCTGTTTCTGTTGTCTGCAAGATCAGGGGGTGTAACCTAATGGGCCTCGTCCTATATGGCAGCCCTCTTTCATTTTATTTTTATCACAATGAGTAAGGCGGCACGACCGTTGGAACGCGTTTGATTTTAATGCACTTTAAGCCTGTGACTGTCACTGGTAGGAATCACCCGTTTGTGTCTATGGATATAAAGATGGACTTTGGATTTATGTGCTTTTAACAAAAATGGAATAAAAGGTTTTTTTTATGGACATCACCCACGCTGGACTTCTGCTTTTCCTTCGTACTACGTGCAGCACTGCATGATCCGTGCGCTGGGACTGAGAGGAGGTGAGCTGATCTTCGTTGCTTTTTCTTTTCTGCTATAATACTGCCCCCTATATACAATAATATAACTACTATAATACTGCTCCTATGTACAAGAATATAACTACTATAATACTGCCCCTATGTACAAGAATATAACTACTATAATACTGCTCCTCTGTACAAGAATATAACTACTATAATACTGCTCCTATCTACAAGAATATAACTGCTATAATACTGCTCCTATGTATAAGAATATAACTACTATAATACTGCCCCCTATGTACAAGAGTATAACTACTATAATACTGCTCCTATGTACAAGAATATAACTACTATAATACTGCCCCTATGTACAAGAATATAACTACTATAATACTGCCCCTATGTACAAGAATATAACTACTATAATACTGCCCCTATGTACAAGAATATAACTACTATAATACTGCTCCTATGTACAAGAATATAACTACTATAATACTGCCCTCTATGTACAAGAATATAACTACTATTATACCGCTCCTATGTACAAGAATATAACTACTATAATACTGCCCCTATGTACAATAATATAACTACTATAATACTGCCCCCTATGTACAAGAATATAACTACTATAATACTCCTCCTATGTACAAGAATATAACTACTATAATACTGCCCCCTATGTACAAGAATATAACTACTATAATACTGCTCCTATGTACAAGAATATAACTACTATAATACTCCTCCTATGTACAAGAATATAACTACTATAATACTGCTCCTATGTACAAGAATATAACTACTATAATACTGCCCCTATGTACAAGAATATAACTACTATAATACTGACCCTATGTACAAGAATATAACTACTATAATACTGCCCCCTATATACAAGAATATAACTACTATAATACTGCCCCTATGTACAAGAATATAACTACTATAATACTGCTCCTCTGTACAAGAATATAACTACTATAATACTGCCCCTATGTACAAGAATATAACTACTATAATACTGCTCCTATGTACAAGAATATAACTACTATAATACTGCTCCTATGTACAAGAATATAACTACTATAATACTGCTCCTATGTACAAGAATATAACTACTATAATACTGCTCCTATGTACAAGAATATAACTACTATAATACTGCCCCTATGTACAAGAATATAACTACTATAATACTGCTCCTATGTACAAGAATATAACTACTATAATACTGCTCCTATGTACAAGAATATAACTACTATAATACTGCTCCCTATGTACAAGAATATAACTACTATAATACTGCCCCTATGTACAAGAATATAACTACTATAATACTGCCCCTATGTACAAGAATATAACTACTATAATACTGCTCCTATGTACAAGAATATAACTACTATAATACTGCTCCTATGTACAAGAATATAACTACTATAATACTGCCCCTATGTACAAGAATATAACTACTATAATACTGCCCCTATGTACAAGAATATAACTACTATAATACTGCTCCTATGTACAAGAATATAACTACTATAATACTGTCCCTATGTACAAGAATATAACTACTATAATACTGTTCCTATGTACAAGAATATAACTACTATAATACTGCCCCTATGTACAAGAATATAACTACTATAATACTGCTCCTATGTACAAGAATATAACTACTATAATACTGTCCCTATGTACAAGAATATAACTACTATAATACTGTTCCTATGTACAAGAATATAACTACTATAATACTGCTCCTATGTACAAGAATATAACTACTATAATACTGCTCCAATGTACAAGAATATAACTATTATAATACTGCTCCTATGTACAAGAATATAACTACTATAATACTGCTCCTATGTACAAGAATATAACTACTATAATACTGCTCCTATGTACAAGAATATAACTACTATAATACTGCCCCTATGTACAAGAATATAACTACTATAATACTGCCCCTATGTACAAGAATATAACTACTATAATACTGCCCCTATGTACAAGAATATAACTACTATAATACTGCTCCTATGTACAAGAATATAACTACTATAATACTGTCCCTATGTACAAGAATATAACTACTATAATACTGTTCCTATGTACAAGAATATAACTACTATAATACTGCTCCTATGTACAAGAATATAACTACTATAATACTGCTCCTATGTACAAGAATATAACTACTATAATACTGCCCCTATGTACAAGAATATAACTACTATAATACTGTTCCTATGTACAAGAATATAACTATTATAATACTGCCCCCTATGTACAAGAATATAACTACTATAATACTGCCCCTATGTACAAGAATATAACTACTATAATACTGCCTCTATGTACAAAAATATAACTAGTATAATACTGCCCCATGTACAAGAATATAACTAGTATAATACTGCCCCTATGTACAAGAATATAACTACTATAATACTGATCCTATGTACAAGAATATAACTACTATACTACTGCCCCTATGGATAAGCAAATAACTACTATAATACTGCCCCTATGTACAAGAATATAACTACTATAATACTGCCCCTATGTACAAGAATACAACTACTATAATACTGCCTCTATGTACAAGAATATAACTACTATAATACTGATCCTATGTACAAGAATATAACTACAATAATACTGCCCCTATGTACAAGAGTACAACTACTATACTACTGCCCCTATGGATAAGCATATAACTACTATAATACTGCCTCCTATGTACAATATAACTACTATAATACTGCCCCTATATACAAGAATATAACTACTATAATACTGCTCCTATGTACAAGAATATAACTACTATAATACTGCTCCTATGTACAAGAATATAACTACTATAATACTGCTCCTATGTACAAGAATATAACTACTGTAATACTGCCCCTATGTACAAGAATATAACTATAATACTGCCCCTATGTACAAGAATATAACTACTATAATACTGCCCCTATGTACAAGAATATAACTACTATAATACTGCTCCCATGTACAAGAATATAACTACTATAATACTGCTCCTATGTACAAGAATATAACTACTATAATACTGCCCCTATGTACAAGAATATAACTACTATAATACTGCCCCCTATCTACAAGACTATAACTACTATAATACTGCCTCCTATGTACAATATAATTACTATAATACTGCTCCTATGTACAGGAATATAACTACTATAATACTGCCCCTATATACAAGAATATAACTACTATAATACTGCCCCATGTACAAGAATATAACTACTATAATACTGCCCCCTATGTACAAGAATATAACTACTATAATACTGCCCCCTATCTACAAGACTATAACTACTATAATACTGCCTCCTATGTACAATATAATTACTATAATACTGCCCCTATGTACAGGAATATAACTACTATAATACTGCCCCTATATACAAGAATATAACTACTATAATACTGCCCCATGTACAAGAATATAACTACTATAATACTGCCCCCTATGTACAAGAATATAACTACTATAATACTGCCCCTATCTGCAAGAATATCTATATATATAATTGTCTAAGGGTCACTTCCGTCTGTCTGTCTGTCTGGCACGGATATTCATTGGTCGCGGCCTCTGTCTATCACGAAAATCCAAGTCGCTGATTGGTCCCGCAAAACGCCCACGACCAATCAGCGACGGGCACAGTCCAGCAGCGAAATGGCCGCTGCTTACTGCCCTGCACTCAGTGTCCCGCTCCATTCTCCCCTCCAGTCAGCGCTCACACAGGGTTAATGGCAGCGGTAACGGACAGTGTTATGCCGCGGTGTAACGCACTCCGTTAACGCAGCTATTAACCCTGTGTGACCAACTTTTTACTATTGAAGCTGCTTATGCAGCATCAATATTAAAAAGATCTAATGTTAAAAATAATAATAATTAAAAAAAGGTTATTCTCACCTTCCGACGTGACACGGTGTCCTCGGCAGTGAAAGCGGCAGGTTCCGGTGCCAAGGATGCTATGCGAGAAGGACCTGCCGTGATGTCACGGTCATGTGACCGCGACGTCATCACAGGTCCTGCGCGCATACCAACCCTGGGACTGGAAGCTACCGTGTGTACCGCACAGGCGCCAGGACTTCAAGGGGCCTTCGGAAGGTGAGTATATGTTTATTTTAATTCTTTTTTTGCCATGCATATAGTGCCCACATTGCTATATACTATGTGGGCTGTGTTACATACTGCGTGGGCTCTGTTATATACTACATCTCTGCTATATACTGTGTAGCTGGGCAATATACTAAATCTCTGTGCTTTATACTGTGTTATATACTCCATGCACAGTGTTATATACTACATCTCCGTGTTATATACTACGTAGCTGGGCAATATACTACGTGACTGTGCAATATACAATGTGGCTGTGCTTTATACTATGTGATCTGTGTTATATACTATGTGGCTGTGCAATATACTACGTGGCTGTGCAATATACAATGGGACTGTGCAATATGCTACGTGGCTGTGCAATATACAGCGTGACTGTGCAATATACTACGTGACTGTGCAATATACTATGTGGCTGTGCTATATACTATGTGCTCTGTGTTATACTATGTGGCTGTGCAATATACTACGTGACTGCAATATACTACGTAGCTGTGCAATATACTTCGTGCTCTGTGTTGTATACTACGTGGCTGCGCAATATACTACGTAGCTGTACAATATAGTACGTGGGCTGTGTTATATACTACGTGGCTGTGCAATATACTACGTGAGGTGTGTTATATACTACGTGCTCTGTGTTATATACTATGTAGCTGTGCAATATACTACGTGACTGTGTTATATACTACGTGGCTGTGCAATACCTACGTGGGCTGTGTTATATACTACGTAGCTGTGCAATATACTACGTGGGCTGTGCTATATACTACGTGGCTGTGCTATATACTACGTGGCTGTGCTATATACTACGTGAATGTGCTATATACTACGTGAATGTGCTATATACTACGTGGCTGTGTTATATACTACGTGGCTGTGGTATATACTACGTGGCTGTGCTATATACTATGTGGCTGTGTTAGAGCAGAATCCATTTTATTTTGCTTGCCTCCATTTTGTATAAGTGTTACCTAAGGTCAGCAAAATAAGACATAATTCACTATTCTTCATTGTGCTGTTATCGCTGATTCCTAAGAACTAATTGTAGCAGTGAATGTCCTTGGTAAAATAACGAATAATGTACTGCGTAAAATATGTTTGCGAAACCGTAGGGAGAAGGGAGTAATACACTCCAACGCTTAGCTAATATATGGAGAATCCGCCTCCAACACAAGAATGCATAAAAAGTGTGTGTAAGCTTAAATAAACTAGAGATACTTAAGATACAGCCCTGGTGTACTGTGTCTTATCTCTCCGGTGCCTTGACGTCATCTCTACAGTGGACTCATCAGAGAGTAGGTCGAGACCTGCGATAACAGCTGTGCTATATACTACGTGGATGTGTTATATACTACGTGGCTGTGCTATATACTACGTGGCTGTGTTATATACTATGCGGCTGTGCTATATGCTACATGGCTGTGCTATATACTACATGGCTGTGTTATATACTACGTGGCTGTGTTATATACTACGTGGCTGTGCTATATACTACATGGCTGTGTTATATACTACGTGGCTGTGTTATATGCTACGTGGTTGTGCTATATACTACATGGCTGTGTTATATACTACGTGGCTGTGTTATATACTACGTGGCTGTGCTATATACTACGTGGCTGTGTTATATACTACGTGGCTGTGTTATATACTACGTGGCTGTGCTATATGCTACGTGGCTGTGCTATATACTATGTGGCTGTGTTATATACTACGTAGCTGTGTTATATACTACGTGGCTGTGCTATATACTATGTGGCTGTGTTATATACTACGTGGCTGTGCTATATACTATGTGGCTGTGTTATATACTACGTGGCTGTGTTATATACTACGTGGCTGTGCTATATACTACGTGGCTGTGCTATATACTACGTGGCTGTGTTATATACTACGTGGCTGTGGTATATACTACGTGGCTGTGCTATATACTACGTGGGCTGTGCTATATACTACGTGGGCTGTGCTATATACTACGTGGGCTGTGCTATATACTACGTGGTTGTGTTATATACTACGTGGCTGTGCTATATACCACGTGGCTGTGCTATATGCTACGTGGCTGTGTTATATGCTACGTGGCTGTGTTATATACTACGTGGCTGTGCTATATGCTACGTGGCTGTGTTATATGCTACGTGGCTGTGCTATATACTACGTGGGCTGTGCTATATACTACGTGGGCTGTGCTATATACTACGTGGCTGTGCTATATACTACGTGGCTGTGTTATATACTACGTGGCTGTGCTATATACCACGTGGCTGTGCTATATACTACGTGGCTGTGTTATATACTACGTGGCTGTGCTATATACTACGTGGCTGTGTTATATACTACGTGGCTGTGCTATATACCACGTGGCTGTGCTATATGCTACGTGGCTGTGCTATATGCTACGTGGCTGTGTTATATACTACGTGGCTGTGCTATATACTACGTGGCTGTGCTATATACTACGTGGCTGTGCTACATACTACGTGGCTGTGCTATATACTACGTGGCTGTGCTATATACTACGTGAATGTGCTATATACTACGTGAATGTGCTATATACTATGTGGCTGTGTTATATACTACGTGGCTGTGCTATATACTATGTGGCTGTGTTATATACTACGTGGCTGTGTTATATACTACGTGGCTGTGCTATATACTACGTGGCTGTGCTATATACTACGTGGCTGTGTTATATACTACGTGGCTGTGGTATATACTATGTGGCTGTGCTATATACTATGTGGCTGTGTTAGAGCAGAATCCATTTTATTTTGCTTGCCTCCATTTTGTATAAGTGTTACCTAAGGTCAGCAAAATAAGACATAATTCACTATTCTTCATTGTGCTGTTATCGCTGATTCCTAAGAACTAATTGTAGCAGTGAATGTCCTTGGTAAAATAACGAATAATGTACTGCGTAAAATATGTTTGCGAAACCGTAGCGAGAAGGGAGTAATACACTCCAACGCTTAGCTAATATATGGAGAATCCGCCTCCAACACAAGAATGCATAAAAAGTGTGTGTAAGCTTAAATAAACTAGAGATACTTAAGATACAGCCCTGGTGTACTGTGTCTTATCTCTCCGGTGCCTTGACGTCATCTCTACAGTGGACTCATCAGAGAGTAGGTCGAGACCTGCGATAACAGCTGTGCTATATACTACGTGGATGTGTTATATACTACGTGGCTGTGCTATATACTACGTGGCTGTGTTATATACTACGCGGCTGTGCTATATGCTACATGGCTGTGCTATATACTACATGGCTGTGTTATATACTACGTGGCTGTGTTATATACTACGTGGCTGTGCTATATACTACATGGCTGTGTTATATACTACGTGGCTGTGTTATATGCTACGTGGTTGTGCTATATACTACATGGCTGTGTTATATACTACGTGGCTGTGTTATATACTACGTGGCTGTGCTATATACTACGTGGCTGTGCTATATGCTACGTGGCTGTGCTATATGCTACGTGGCTGTGCTATATACTACGTGGCTGTGTTATATACTACGTGGCTGTGTTATATACTACGTGGCTGTGCTATATACTACGTGGCTGTGCTATATACTACGTGGCTGTGCTATATGCTACGTGGCTGTGCTATATACTACGTGGCTGTGCTATATACTACGTGGCTATGTTATATACTACGTGGCTGTGCTATATACTACGTGGCTGTGTTATATACTACGTGGCTGTGTTATATACTACGTGGCTATGCTATATGCTACGTGGCTGTGCTATATACTACGTGGCTGTGTTATATACTACGTGGCTGTGCTATATACTACGTGGCTGTGCTATATACTACGTGGCTGTGCTATATACTACGTGGCTGTGCTATATACTACGTGGCTGTGCTATATACTACGTGGCTGTGTTATATGCTACGTGGCTGTGCTATATACTACGTGGCTGTGCTATATACTACGTGGCTGTGTTATATACTACGTGGCTGTGCTATATACTACGTGGCTGTGCTATATACTACGTGGCTGTGCTATATACTACGTGGCTGTGCTATATACTACGTGGCTGTGCTATATACTACGTGGCTGTGTTATATACTACGTGGCTGTGCTATATACTACGTGGCTGTGTTATATACTACGTGGCTGTGCTATATACTACGTGGCTGTGCTATATGCTACGTGGCTGTGTTATATGCTACGTGGCTGTGCTATATACTACGTGGCTGTGCTATATACTACGTGGCTGTGTTATATACTACGTGGCTGTGCTATATACTACGTGGCTGTGTTATATACTACGTGGGCTGTGCTATATACTACGTGGCTGTGCTATATACTACGTGGCTGTGCTATATACTACGTGGCTGTGCTATATACTACGTGGCTGTGCTATATACTACGTGGCTGTGCTATATACTACGTGGCTGTGTTATATACTACGTGGCTGTGCTATATACTACGTGGCTGTGCTATATACTACGTGGCTGTGCTATATACTACGTGGCTGTGCTATATACTACGTGGCTGTGCTATATACTACGTGGCTGTGCTATATACTACGTGGCTGTGTTATATACTACGTGGCTGTGTTATATGCTACGTGGCTGAGCTATATACTACGTGGCTGTGCTATATACTACGTGGCTGTGTTATATACTACGTGGCTGTGCTATATACTACGTGGCTGTGCTATATACTACCTACATATTCTAGAATACCCGATATGTTAGAATCGGGCTACCATCTAGTAACTACTATGATACTGCCTGGCAGCCAATCGAAGCACGGAGCTGCACAGCCAATGAGCGGCTACAGTTCCCATAGACGGCCACTCCCCTGACACGCCCACTACACAGACGACGTTCTAGTTGTAATCTCGCTGCCCGCCTCCACAGTCCGCGCACATCTGCGGCAGCTGTAACCACAACTTCCGGCTCTGTCCCTACCTTATAAGGTGTTAGGCCCCCTCCCTTTCCGGTGACACCGTTTCCTTGGAGACACAGTCATATGACCAGGCCTCCGCTGTCATGGCCGCCGCCTGCACCGGCGTCAGTGCGCTGTGAGGACCGGGACAGGAGACTTCTGCACCTCTGTATACCGCGGACCTGTGACGTCACTACATGTAATTATCGCTTTACGTTATATTTACGTCCTGTGTGATGTAGAAATCTCCGCACTCAGAGATCGTCCGCTGCTCTCCGGGAAGTGGGGACCGGACCCCGTGTGTCTCAGGTGATGGCTGGTCCTGGGGGCTTCTGGGTCTTGTTGGGGGCAGTGGTCGGACCCTGACTGTCTCAGGTGATATCTGGTCCTGGGGGCTTCTGGGTCTTGTTGGGGGCAGTGGTCGGACCCTCTTTCTCAGGTGATATCTGGTCCTGGAGGCTTCTGGGTCTTGTTGGGAGCAGTGGTCGGACTCTGTCTGTCTCAGGTGATATCTGGTCCTGGGGTCTTCTGGGTCTTGTTGGGGGCAGTGGTCGGACCCTGTCTGTCTCAGGTGATGGCTGGTCCTGGGGTCTTCTGGGTCTTGTTGGGGGCAGTGGTCGGACCCTGACTGTCTCAGGTGATATCTGGTCCTGGGGGCTTCTGGGTCTTGTTGGGGGCAGTGGTCGGACCCTGTCTGTCTCAGGTGATATCTGGTCCTGGGGGCTACTGGTTCTTGTTGGGGGCAGTGGTCGGACCCTGACTGTCTCAGGTGATATCTGGTCCTGGGGGCTTCTGGGTCTTGTTGGGGGCAGTGGTCGGACCCTCTTTCTCAGGTGATATCTGGTCCTGGGGGCTTCTGGGTCTTGTTGGGGGCAGTGGCCGGACCCTGTCTGTCTCAGGTGATATCTGGTCCTGGGGGCTTCTGGGTCTTGTTGGGGGCAGTGGCCGGACCCTGTCTGTCTCAGGTGATATCTGGTCCTGGGGGCTTCTGGGTCTTGTTGGGGGCAGTGGTCGGACCCTGTCTGTCTCAGGTGATATCTGGTCCTGGGGACTTCTGGGTCTTGTTGGGGGCAGTGGTCGGTCCCTGTCTGTCTCAGGTGATATCTGGTCCTGGGGGCTTCTGGGTCTTGTTGGGGGCAGTGGTCGGACCCTGTCTGTCTCAGGTGATGGCTGGTCCTGGGGGCTTCTGGGTCTTGTTGGGGGCAGTGGTCGGACCCTGTCTGCCTCAGGTGATATCTGGTCCTGGGGACTTCTGGGTCTTGTTGGGGGCAGTGGCCGGACCCTGTCTGTCTCAGGTGATATCTGGTCCTGGGGGCTTCTGGGTCTTGTTGGGGGCAGTGGTCGGTCCCTGTCTGTCTCAGGTGATATCTGGTCCTGGGGGCTTCTGGGTCTTGTTGGGGGCAGTGGTCGGACCCCGTGTGTCTCAGGTGATATCTGGTCCTGGGGGCTTCTGGGTCTTGTTGGGGGCAGTGGTCGGACCCTGACTGTCTCAGGTGATATCTGGTCCTGGGGGCTTCTGGGTCTTGTTGGGGGCTGTGGTCGGACCCTGTCTGTCTCAGGTGATATCTGGTCCTGGGGGCTTCTGGGTCTTGTTGGGGGCAGTGGTCGGACCCTGTCTGTCTCAGGTGATATCTGGTCCTGGGGGCTTCTGGGTCTTGTTGGGGGCAGTGGTCGGACCCTGTCTGTCTCAGGTGATATTTGGTCCTGGGGGCTTCTGGGTCTTGTTGGGGGCAGTGGTCGGACCCTGACTGTCTCAGGTGATATCTGGTCCTGGGGGCTTCTGGGTCTTGTTGGGGGCTGTGGTCGGACCCTGTCTGTCTCAGGTGATATCTGGTCCTGGGGGCTTCTGGGTCTTGTTGGGGGCAGTGGTCGGACCCTGTCTGTCTCAGGTGATATCTGGTCCTGGGGGCTTCTGGGTCTTGTTGGGGGCAGTGGTCGGACCCTGCCTGTCTCAGGTGATATTTGGTCCTGGGGGCTTCTGGGTCTTGTTGGGGGCAGTGGTCGGACCCTGACTGTCTCAGGTGATATCTGGTCCTGGGGGCTTCTGGGTCTTGTTGGGGGCAGTGGTCGGACCCTGTCTGTCTCAGGTGATATCTGGTCCTGGGGACTTCTGGGTCTTGTTGGGGGCAGTGGTCGGTCCCTGTCTGTCTCAGGTGATATCTGGTCCTGGGGGCTTCTGGGTCTTGTTGGGGGCAGTGGCCGGACCCTGTCTGTCTCAGGTGATATCTGGTCCTGGGGGCTTCTGGGTCTTGTTGGGGGCAGTGGTCGGTCCCTGTCTGTCTCAGGTGATATCTGGTCCTGGGGGCTTCTGGGTCTTGTTGGGGGCAGTGGTCGGACCCCGTGTGTCTCAGGTGATATCTGGTCCTGGGGGCTTCTGGGTCTTGTTGGGGGCAGTGGTCGGACCCTGACTGTCTCAGGTGATATCTGGTCCTGGGGGCTTCTGGGTCTTGTTGGGGGCTGTGGTCGGACCCTGTCTGTCTCAGGTGATATCTGGTCCTGGGGGCTTCTGGGTCTTGTTGGGGGCAGTGGTCGGACCCTGTCTGTCTCAGGTGATATCTGGTCCTGGGGGCTTCTGGGTCTTGTTGGGGGCAGTGGTCGGACCCTGCCTGTCTCAGGTGATATTTGGTCCTGGGGGCTTCTGGGTCTTGTTGGGGGCAGTGGTCGGACCCTGACTGTCTCAGGTGATATCTGGTCCTGGGGGCTTCTGGGTCTTGTTGGGGGCAGTGGTCGGACCCTGTCTGTCTCAGGTGATATCTGGTCCTGGGGGCTTCTGGGTCTTGTTGGGGGCAGTGGCCGGACCCTGTCTGTCTCAGGTGATATCTGGTCCTGGGGTCTTCTGGGTCTTGTTGGGGGCAGTGGTCGGTCCCTGTCTGTCTCAGGTGATATTTGGTCCTGGGGGCTTCTGGGTCTTGTTGGGGGCAGTGGTCGGACCCTGTCTGTCTCAGGTGATAGCTGGTCCTGGGGGCTTCTGGGTGTTGTTGGGGGCAGTGGTCGGTCCCTGTCTGTCTTAGGTGATATTTGGTCCTGGGGGCTTCTGGGTCTTGTTGGGGGCAGTGGTCGGACCCTGTCTGTCTCAGGTGATATCTGGTCCTGGGGGCTTCTGGGTCTTGTTGGGGGCTGTGGTCGGACCCTGTCTGTCTCAGGTGATAGCTGGTCCTGGGGGCTTCTGGGTCTTGTTGGGGGCAGTGGTCGGTCCCTGTCTGTCTCAGGTGATATTTGGTCCTGGGGGCTTCTGGGTCTTGTTGGGGGCAGTGGTCGGACCCTGTCTGTCTCAGGTGATATCTGGTCCTGGGGGCTTCTGGGTCTTGTTGGGGGCTGTGGTCGGACCCTGTCTGTCTCAGGTGATAGCTGGTCCTGGGGGCTTCTGGGTCTTGTTGGGGGCAGTGGTCGGTCCCTGTCTGTCTTAGGTGATATTTGGTCCTGGGGGCTTCTGGGTCTTGTTGGGGGCAGTGGTCGGACCCTGTCTGTCTCAGGTGATATCTGGTCCTGGGGGCTTCTGGGTCTTGTTGGGGGCTGTGGTCGGACCCTGTCTGTCTCAGGTGATAGCTGGTCCTGGGGGCTTCTGGGTCTTGTTGGGGGCAGTGGTCGGTCCCTGTCTGTCTCAGGTGATATTTGGTCCTGGGGGCTTCTGGTCCTTGTTGGGGGCAGTGGTCGGACCCTGTCTGTCTCAGGTGATATCTGGTCCTGGGGGCTTCTGGGTCTTGTTGGGGGCTGTGGTCGGACCCTGTCTGTCTCAGGTGATAGCTGGTCCTGGGGGCTTCTGGGTCTTGTTGGGGGCAGTGGTCGGTCCCTGTCTGTCTCAGGTGATATTTGGTCCTGGGGGCTTCTGGGTCTTGTTGGGGGCAGTGGTCGGTCCCTGTCTGTCTCAGGTGATATCTGGTCCTGGGGGCTTCTGGTTCTTGTTGGGGGCAGTGGTCGGACCCTGTCTGTCTCAGGTGATAGCTGGTCCTGGGGGCTTCTGGTTCTTGTTGGGAGCAGTAGTCGGACCCTGTCTGTCTCAGGTGATATCTGGTCCTGGGGTCTTCTGGGTCTTGTTGGGGGCAGTGGTCGGACCCTGTCTGTCTCAGGTGATATCTGGTCCTGGGGGCTTCTGGGTCTTGTTGGGGGCAGTGGTCGGACCCTGTCTGTCTCAGGTGATATCTGGTCCTGGGGGCTTCTGGCTCTTGTTGGGGGCAGTGGTCGGACCCTGTGTGTCTCAGGTGATATCTGGTCCTGGGGGCTTCTGGGTCTTGTTGGGGGCAGTGGTCGGACCCGGTCTGTCTCAGGTGATATCTGGTCCTGGGGGCTTCTGGGTCTTGTTGGGGGCAGTGGTCGGACCCTGTCTGTCTCAGGTGATATCTGGTCCTGGGGGCTTCTGGGTCTTGTTGGGGGCAGTGGCCGGACCCTGACTGTCTCAGGTGATGGTTGGTCCTGGGGTCTTCTGGGTCTTGTTGGGGGCAGTGGTCGGACCCTGTCTGTCTCAGGTGATATCTGGTCCTGGGGGCTTCTGGGTCTTGTTGGGGGCAGTGGTCGGACCCTGTCTGTCTCAGGTGATATCTGGTCCTGGGGGCTTCTGGGTCTTGTTGGGGGCAGTGGTCGGACCCTGTCTCTCAGGTGATATCTGGTCCTGGGGGCTTCTGGGTCTTGTTGGGGGCAGTGGTCGGTCCCCGTCTGTCTCAGGTGATATCTGGTCCTGGGGGCTTCTGGGTCTTGTTGGGAGCAGTGGTCGGACCCTGTCTGTCTCAGGTGATATCTGGTCCTGGGGGCTTCTGGGTCTTGTTGGGGGCAGTGGTCGGACCCTGTCTGTCTCAGGTGATGGCTGGTCCTGGGGGCTCCTGGTTCTTGTTGGGGGCAGTGGTCGGACCCTGTCTGTCTCAGGTGATGGCTGGTCCTGGGGGCTTCTGGGTCTTGTTGGGGGCAGTGGTCGGACCCTGTCTGTCTCAGGTGATCTTTCTTTATCTTTATTTTTTTTTATATAGCGCTAACATATTACGCAGCGCTTTACAGTTTGCACACATTATCATCGCTGTCCCCGATGGGGCTCACAATCTAAATTCCCTATCAGTATGTCTTTGGAATGTGGGAGGAAACCGGAGTGCCCGGAGGAAACCCACGCAAACACGGAGAGAACATACAAACTCTTTGCAGATGTTGTCCAAGGTGGGATTAGAATAGCTGGTCCTGGGGGCTTCTGGGTCTTGTTGGGGGCAGTGGTCGGTCCCCGTCTGTCTCAGGTGATATCTGGTCCTGGGGGCTTCTGGCTCTTGTTGGGGGCAGTGGCCGGACCCTGACTGTCTCAGGTGATATCTGGTCCTGGGGTCTTCTGGGTCTTGTTGGGGGCAGTGGTCGGTCCCTGTCTGTCTCAGGTGATATCTGGTCCTGGGGGCTTCTGGGTCTTGTTGGGGGCAGTGGTCGGACCCTGTCTGTCTCTGGTGATATCTGGTCCTGGGGGCTTCTGGTTCTTGTTGGGGGCAGTGGTCGGACCCTGTCTGTCTCAGGTGATATCTGGTCCTGGGGTCTTCTGGGTCTTGTTGGGGGCAGTGGTCGGACCCTGTCTGTCTCAGGTGATATCTGGTCCTGGGGTCTTCTGGGTCTTGTTGGGGGCAGTGGTCGGACCCTGTCTGTCTCAGGTGATATCTGGTCCTGGGGGCTTCTGGCTCTTGTTGGGGGCAGTGGTCGGACCCTGTCTGTCTCAGGTGATATCTGGTCCTGAGGGCTTCTGGGTCTTGTTGGGGGCAGTGGTCGGACCCTGTCTGTCTCAGGTGATATCTGGTCCTGGGGTCTTCTGGGTCTTGTTGGGGGCAGTGGTCGGTCCCCGTCTGTCTCAGGTGATATCTGGTCCTGGGGGCTTCTGGATCTTGTTGGGGGCAGTGGTCGGACCCTGACTGTCTCAGGTGATATCTGGTCCTGGGGGCTTCTGGGTCTTGTTGGGAGCAGTGGTCGGACCCTGTCTGTCTCAGGTGATATCTGGTCCTGGGGTCTTCTGGTCCTTGTTGGGGGCAGTGGTGGGACCCTGTCTGTCTCAGGTGATATCTGGTCCTGGGGGCTTCTGGGTCTTGTTGGGGGCAGTGGTCGGATCCTGTCTGTCTCTGGTGATATCTGGTCCTGGGGGCTTCTGGGTCTTGTTGGGGGCAGTGGTCGGTCCCTGTCTGTCTCAGGTGATGTCTGGTCCTGGGGGCTTCTGGGTCTTGTTGGGGGCAGTGGTCGGACCCTGTCTGTCTCAGGTGATATCTGGTCCTGGGGGCTTCTGGGTCTTGTTGGGGGCAGTGGTCGGACCCTGTCTGTCTCAGGTGATATCTGGTCCTGGGGGCTTCTGGGTCTTGTTGGGGGCAGTGGTCGGACCCGGTCTGTCTCAGGTGATATCTAGTCCTGGGGGCTTCTGGGTCTTGTTGGGGGCAGTGGTCGGACCCTGTCTGTCTCAGGTGATATCTGGTCCTGGGGGCTTCTGGGTCTTGTTGGGGGCAGTGGTCGGACCCTGTCTGTCTCAGGTGATATCTGGTCCTGGGGGCTTCTGGGTCTTGTTGGGGGCAGTGGTCGGACCCTGTCTGTCTCAGGTGATATCTGGTCCTGGGGGCTTCTGGGTCTTGTTGGGGGCAGTGGTCGGACCCTGTCTGTCTCAGGTGATATCTGGTCCTGGGGGCTTCTGGGTCTTGTTGGGGGCAGTGGTCGGACCCCGTGTGTCTCAGGTGATGGCTGGTCCTGGGGGCTTCTGGGTCTTGTTGGGGGCAGTGGTCGGACCCTGTGTGTCTCAGGTGATATCTGGTCCTGGGGGCTCCTGGTTCTTGTTGGGAGCAGTGGTCGGACCCTGTGTGTCTCAGGTGATATCTGGTCCTGGGGGCTTCTGGGTCTTGTTGGGGGCAGTGGTCGGTCCCTGTCTGTCTCAGGTGATATCTGGTCCTTGGGGCTCCTGGTTCTTGTTGGGGGCAGTGGTCGGACCCTGTCTGTCTCAGGTGATATCTGGTCCTTGGGGCTCCTGGTTCTTGTTGGGGGCAGTGGTCGGACCCTGTCTGTCTCAGGTGATATCTGGTCCTGGGGGCTTCTGGGTCTTGTTGGGGGCAGTGGTCGGACCCTGTCTGTCTCAGGTGATGGCTGGTCCTGGGGGCTCCTGGTTCTTGTTGGGGGCAGTGGTCGGACCCTGTCTGTCTCAGGTGATATCTGGTCCTGGGGTCTTCTGGGTCTTGTTGGGGGCAGTGGTCAGTCCCTGTCTGTCTCAGGTGATATCTGGTCCTGGGGGCTTCTGGGTCTTGTTGGGGGCAGTGTTCGGACCCTGTCTGTCTTAGGTGATATCTGGTCCTGGGGGCTTCTGGTTCTTGTTGGGAGCAGTGGTCGGACCCTGTCTGTCTCAGGTGATATCTGGTCCTGGGGGCTTCTGGGTCTTGTTGGGGTCAGTGGCCGGACCCTGACTGTCTCAGGTGATGGTTGGTCCTGGGGTCTTCTGGGTCTTGTTGGGGGCAGTGGTCGGACCCTGTCTGTCTCAGGTGATGGCTGGTCCTGGGGGCTCCTGGTTCTTGTTGGGGGCAGTGGTCGGACCCTGTCTGTCTCAGGTGATATCTGGTCCTGGGGGCTTCTGGCTCTTGTTGGGGGCAGTGGTCGGACCCTGTCTGTCTCAGGTGATGGCTGGTCCTGGGGGCTTCTGGCTCTTGTTGGGGGCAGTGGTCGGTCTCTGTCTGTCTCAGGTGATATTTGGTCCTGGGGGCTTCTGGGTCTTGTTGGGGGCAGTGGTCGGACCCTGTCTGCCTCAGGTGATATCTGGTCCTGGGGGCTTCTGGCTCTTGTTGGGGGCAGTGGCCGGACCCTGTCTGTCTCAGGTGATATCTGGTCCTGGGGTCTTCTGGGTCTTGTTGGGGGCAGTGGTCGGATCCTGTCTGTCTCAGGTGATATCTGGTCCTGGGGTCTTCTGGGTCTTGTTGGGAGCAGTGGTCGGACTCTGTCTGTCTCAGGTGATATCTGGTCCTGGGGTCTTCTGGGTCTTGTTGGGGGCAGTGGCCGGACCCTGTCTCTCAGGTGATATCTGGTCCTGGGGGCTTTTGGGTCTTGTTGGGGGCAGTGGTCGGACCCTGTCTGTCTCAGGTGATATCTGGTCCTGGGGTCTTCTGGGTCTTGTTGGGGGCAGTGGCCGGACCCTGTCTGTCTCAGGTGATATCTGGTCCTGGGGGCTTCTGGGTCTTGTTGGGGGCAGTGGTCGGACCCTGTCTGTCTCAGGTGATATCTGGTCCTGGGGGCTTCTGGGTCTTGTTGGGGGCAGTGGTGGGACCCTGTCTGTCTCAGGTGATGGCTGGTCCTGGGGTCTTCTGGTCCTTGTTGGGGGCAGTGGTCGGACCCTGTCTGTCTCAGGTGATATCTGGTCCTGGGGGCTTCTGGGTCTTGTTGGGGGCAGTGGTGGGACCCTGTCTGTCTCAGGTGATGGCTGGTCCTGGGGGCTTCTGGGTCTTGTTGGGGGTAGTGGTCGGACCCTGTCTGTCTCAGGTGATATCTGGTCCTGGGGGCTTCTGGCTCTTGGTGGGGGCCGCGGAGCTGTTATTTTCAGACTGATGCATTATATATTGCAGAGCTGCGCCATGGTCTACGGTTTCATCATCCACACGGTGGGCCCTGCTCCTGGGGGTCTGCCCTGCAGGGTCCTGTATCAGCGAGTTTTCACCTGCGGAGTCTTAGACGATCAGCAGCGGACGGATGATGAATTTCTAGAGAAGGAGAATGTGAGGAGGAAGCAGCAGATGGCGGCTGTGGCTCGGTAATGTCCTCCCGCTTCGCGGACTGATCCCCCCACAAGGTGTGCACATCTCCCATGATGCATTTCTCCATTCTCTTCCTCAGGCAGGTGGAGTCGCGGTGTCTGCTCAGACGTCAGGTCTCTGCTCGTCCGGCTGTTGATTCGGAGGAGCTGGTTGTTCTCCATGAGGAGGATGTTGGGGTCCTGGGGTTATCAGCGGGGGCGCCCTTCCCCCAGGAGATGGTCGTGCTCTGGGTCGGAGTTCACCTCTTCGGCTTCTCTATGATCTGTGACCCCCAGGAGAACCGGACGCTGGCGGAGATGACGCTGCGGATGATGGTGAAGTATCTGCTGGAGACACTGCGCCTCCTCACCCACAGCAGTCACGCTGTCCTCCGCGCCGACAAGATGGAGCTGATCCTGGACGCCTTCATACCGCAGGGGACGCTGCTGTTCCTCAGTCACGCGGCCGTGCAGGCGCTAGAGAAGGAGCTGAGCGGGTGCTTGACCGCCTGAGGAACGGCGGCCCTGGCTTACGGGGCGACGGCGGCCTGAGGAACGGCGGCCCTGGCTTACGGGGCGACGGCGGTCTGAGGAACGGCGGCCCTGGCTTACGGGGCGACGGCGGTCTGAGGAACGGCGGCCCTGGCTTACGGGGCGACGGCGGTCTGAGGAACGGCGGCCCTGGCTTACGGGGCGACGGCGGCTTGGGGAACAGCTGCCCCACCACATCATACGGGACGACAGCCGCCATGTTGACTATCAATCCTGCATAAATAATTTTTTTTTTCAAGATCTCTGCTTTTTGTCAATGACTGGAAATCATCTATTACGAGGCCACTTACTGTTGCAGCTGGTCTAATTATTTTGGGCTTGCATTACTGCATGTTCGGTGGAGTAACATGACCGGTTATGGGGTCCGACCATATCCTCCAAACACAACCAGAGCTGCGGTTACACTGCCCTCTGCTGGAGGGAGATGCCCGAGAAGGAAAGCAGGAGTACAGCTGCAGCTCTGGCTGTGACTGGAGACGGATGAGAAACACTGAAGTCAAATATATTACTTTTATTTAAATTATAAAACCACAAAAATATAAAATTTCTGTCTGCTTAAAAAAAAATACCCAAATCTAGAAAAAAAAATGCAGGGAGGGGTCAGCACTGCCATATGTGCGGGGAAGAAGGCATTTCCTGGTGGTGGGAAGGGGTCAGTTCCAGGGGGTCTTCCTGCCCAGAAGGCGATTGGTCACTTTCTGCAAGAGAGGAAAATCAACCGATGAAGAGCGGAGTCCTCCCAGCCGCGCACACAGAACTGAGCGGTGTATGTATACGCCATCTTGTGGCAGTGCTGTAGTATTACATTGTTCGTCTGCAGCTGTAAGCTGCTGCTGCTGCCGCCATCATGTGGTGATGTTGTAGTACTGCAGGACACTAACCTTCCGGAAGAGCTGGGCTTTCAGACGATAGGTCTCATACTCTGATCTTCGCTTTTCTTCTTCCTTTCTCTTCCTGATTTCTGGGAGCTGCTCATAAATCCTGGAATAAACACGATGAATACAATAAATACTGGAGCTTCCACCCAGCACTGTGTCCTCAGCTTGTAGATACCTATGGAAACCCTGCAGTCTCCTCCCTACACTACATGCCTGTCCGGTATTATTATAACACCAGGGCACATATGTCATCATCCCCGAGCAGTGCTCCGTCTCACCTCTTGGACCTTTGGATCATCTCTTTTTTCGGGATGGTTCGGTTCTGCTGCAATAATCTGGTATCTATAAAGAGGGGAAACGTATGAGATGAACTGGTGACGGGTTATAACCAGTGCGCATCATTACACAGATCCAGAACCAGAGCCAACGGGAACCAGAAGAGGCCCAGCAAAGATGGAGAGAATGTCAAGGGGGCTGGAGGAAGAAGAAGAGGGACAGAGAAGGGCCTAGAGAAACAAGAGGGAGGCACACAGGAGACAAGAGAAGGAGGGACAGGGGGCCTGGAGAAAAGGAGGAGGGACAGAATAATCTGCAGAAGAGGAGGAAAGAGACAGAGTGGGGCCTGGAAGGAAGAAGAGTGACAGAGTGGGACTTGGAAGGAAGAAGAAAAGTGACTGTGGGACTTGGAAGGAAGTGGAAGAGTGACAACGTGGGACTTGGAAGGAAGAGGAAGAGCGACAAGGTGAGACTTGGAAGGAAGAGGGACAGGGTGGGACATGGAAGGAAGAGTGACAAGGTGGGACATGGAAGGAAGAGTGACAGGGTGGGATATGGAAGGAAGAAGAGGAAGAGTGATGGTGGGACATGGAAGGAAGTGGAAGAGTAACAGGATGGGACTTGCAAGGAAGAGGAAGAGCGACAACCTGGGACTTGGAAGGAAGAGGAAGAGCGACAAGGTGAGACTTGAAGGAAGAGGAAGAGCGACAAGGTGGGACTTGGAAGGCAGAGCGACAAGGTGGGACTTGGAAGGAAGAGGAAGAGCGACAAGGTGGGACTTGGAAGAGGAAGAGCGACAAGGTGAGACTTGGAAGGAAGAGGAAGAGCGACATGGTGAGACTTGGAAGGAAGAGGGACAGGGTGGGAGATGGAAGAAAGTGGAAGAGCGACAACGTGGGACTTGGAAGGAAGAGCAACAAGGTGGGACTTGGAAGGAAGAGGAAGAGCGACATGGTGAGACTTGGAAGGAAGTGGAAGAGTGACAAGGTAGGACTTGGAAGAAAGAGGAAGAGCGACAACGTGGGACTTGGAAGGAAGAGCGACAAGGTGAGACTTGGAAGGAAGAGGAAGAGCGACATGGTGAGACTTGGAAGGAAGAGGGACAGGGGAGATGGAAGGAAGTGGAAGAGTGACAGGGTAGGACTTGGAAGAAAGAGTAAGCAACAACGTGGGACTTGGCAGGAAGAGCGACAAGGTGGGACTTGGAAGGAAGAGGGACAGGGTGGGAGATGGAAGGAAGTGGAAGAGTGACAGGGTAGGACTTGGAAGAAAGAGTAAGAGCAACAACGTGGGACTTGGAAGGAAGAGCGACAGGGTGGGAGATGGAAGGAAGTGGAAGAGTGACAACGTGGGACTTGGAAGGAAGAGCAACAAGGTGGGACTTGGAAGGAAGAGGAAGAGCGACATGGTGAGACTTGGAAGGAAGTGGAAGAGTGACAAGGTAGGACTTGGAAGAAAGAGGAAGAGCGACAACGTGGGACTTGGAAGGAAGAGCGACAAGGTGAGACTTGGAAGGAAGAGGAAGAGCGACATGGTGAGACTTGGAAGGAAGAGGGACAGGGTGGGAGATGGAAGAAAGTGGAAGAGCGACAACGTGGGACTTGGAAGGAAGAGCAACAAGGTGGGACTTGGAAGGAAGAGGAAGAGCGACATGGTGAGACTTGGAAGGAAGTGGAAGAGTGACAAGGTAGGACTTGGAAGAAAGAGGAAGAGCGACAACGTGGGACTTGGAAGGAAGAGCGACAAGGTGAGACTTGGAAGGAAGAGGAAGAGCGACATGGTGAGACTTGGAAGGAAGAGGGACAGGGTGGGAGATGGAAGGAAGTGGAAGAGTGACAGGGTAGGACTTGGAAGAAAGAGTAAGAGCAACAACGTGGGACTTGGAAGGAAGAGCGACAAGGTGGGACTTGGAAGGAAGAGGGACAGGGTGTGACATGAAGGGAAGTGGAAGGGTGACAGACTGAGGACGAGGGACAGGTTGGTGCTTGCAGGAAGATGAGGGACAGAAGAGTCTGCAGGAGGAAAAGTTACAGCGCGGCCTATTAGACTGGAGGAATGGGAAAGCGGAGGATAGAAGTGAAGAGTGCTGGATCCGGTCATCATTCTGGTTTGCCCTAGAACCCACAGTGGTCTCCACCTTTGTATTTGGGGGCCGCGATCCTAGACGGCTGGTTGAAGAGCTGGTCTCTCTCATCCTGGAACATGCTCTGTAATTTGCGCTCCTCTGCGAGGATCTGCAGCCGTTTCACCCTCTCTCCGGAGCGGAAGATAAAGTCTGGCCGGTGAGACCTCAGAGCCTCCTGAGACACAACACTGAGAATTACCCAGGACCGAGGACTGCGCTCAGGACTCCACACCCACCCGCCCTCACCTGCAGGGACACTTTGATGAAGGGCTTGTCCAGTGTGGTGGGGACGACTGTGGTGCTGTGGACGACTGTGGTGCTGTGGATCGGGCCGTCTGCTCTCCACGTCATCTGGTCCTGCCCATTCTTCTCCCGCAGGGGTTCTCTCCAGGGTTTGGTGCTGGTCACTGGCTCGTACCAGGCCAGCACTGGACTTCTCCTCATCCGCGGCTCATTCTCCTTCCGAGACTCGGATTTCAGGTTTTCAGCCGGCACAAACCAGCACAGCCCTGAAATTACAGTGAGAAGAGCCTGATTATGACAGACATCAGATGGTTAATAGGCACCATAGCACCAGTCTGCCAGTATGGCACAGCTGGAAAGGTCGCCCACCTGGCGGGATGTACGGCACTGCTATGGTCACTTTGCGTTTTGATGCTCTTGTGTTCGCCTCCATGTTCACAGCAGTTGCTGTCATCAGCCGCTCACCTCCTGGAGATGGGAAGGTGGTCCCCACATCTCTTGTGTTCTTCTTGGTGCCGCTCATCACAATCTCCAGCTCTCCTACAGGAACCAGAGACACTCAGTGTAAGAACTTGGGGGCTACATCCAAAAAGGCCACTCCGAGACCAAAGGTGGCACGACAGTCAGACGCCAGAGGCGGCCCGACAGCCGGACGCCAGAGGTGGCCTGACAGCCAGACGCCTCGACAGCCGGACGCAGAGGCGGCCTGACAGCTGGAAGCCAGAGGCGGCCCGACAGCCAGACCCAGAGGTGGCCTGACAGCCAGACAGAAGCGGCCTGACAGCCAGACACAGAGGCGGCCCACCCGAATGCAGACGCAGCCCGCCCAGATGCAGAGGCAACCTACCAGCTTGGACACCCTTGTTCTGCCTGCGGCTGCTCTTCTTCTGTCGTAGCGCTGGACTTGGTTCCCATAAACAGTTGGACAAGGCAACAGATTCAGCATCCGCCATCTTAAGGAGAGAAGGAGACACAATGAGTGACATGAGCGGCACCATGAGCCCTGGATCTGTATAATGCGGCGTCTGCACCGGATCCCTCACAATTCCCCTGGCCACAATCTTGCGTTCTCTACCTTGGACCGACTCTTTAGCAGCTCCTGCATCTCTGTCCTGGAGGTCCCCTGGCCCGCTGACACTCGCTTCGATCCCCTCACCGTCTCCTCGGTGTTTTTCTTCTGCAGGCTGATGGTGCTATATAGACGGCCGAGCCTTGATGATGGGAGAACCCTCCCGGGTCCAAAAGCGTTAATCAGTCTGATGGTGTCTATGGTGGACACAGAGGTGCTGCCGACAGTCATGGATGAGGCATCGCTGCGCAGCTGTGACTCTGTGCTGGCGGTGGTCACCGTACTTGTCACCTCAGACATGGGGTCTGACTGCAGCGAGCCGCGGTCAGGACTGTCCTCGTAGGATTTATCCATTGAGCCATCATCCGGCTCAGGGTCCTCTCCCAGTTTCCTCCTGTACCACTGCTCCCAGGCGGCTTTCTTTGTTTCTCTCTTCTGACGGCTCTCCTCATCTTTATATGACCTCTGTGAGCGAGGCGGGGGGTTCTGCAGCAGCCTGGCCAGCCGCTCGAGACGCTCCACAAGGGACACCTCCACATCTCTGCTGGACTCGGTCGGCTGCTTTCTGCTTTCCGTGTATCGCGCCCACAGATCGTCCAGGCTCTGATGGGAAATGTCGCTACGAGTTCTGGAGAAGTTCTGGTCCAGGCTGCTGCTGGGATAACTGCTCCGTCCTCCGCGGGTCTGCACGCTCTTGTGACTCAGTCCTCCAGGGGTCTGTGCGCTCTCGTGACTCAATCCTCCGGGGGTCTGCACGCTCTGGTGACTCAGTCCTCCGGGGGTCTGGACGCTCTCGTGACTCAGTCCTCTGGGGGTCTGCGCGCTCTTGTGACTCAATCCTCCGGGGGTCTGCACGCTCTGGTGACTCAGTCCTCCGGGGGTCTGGACGCTCTGGTGACTCAGTCCTCTGGGGGTCTGCGCGCTCTTGTGACACAATCCTCCGGGGGTCTGGGCGCTCTTGTGACACAATCCTCCGGGGGTCTGGGCGCTCTCGTGACTCAATCCTCCTGGGGTCTGGGCGCTCTCGTGACTCAGTCTTCCAGGGGCCTGTGCACTCTTGTTACTCAGTCCTCTGGGGGCCTGTGCGCTGTTATGACTCAGTCCTCCAGGGGTCTGTGCGCTCTTGTGACTCAGTCCTTCAGGGATCTGCACGCTCTTGTGCTTCAGTCCTACAGAAGTCTGTGTGCTCTCGTGACTCAGTCCTCTGGGGGTCCGTGTGGGGGTCCGTGCAGCAGTGTCTGTGATAGTCTCCTTCCGCGTTGCCACCATGGAGACCCCAGACCCTGATCGTAGGTCACTGTCAGACTGTTCTTGGGGATAATCAATTTCTGGTTGTAAAGGGAGGAAGTGGTTATCCTCCGTGGAGGAGGCTGGATACAGCTGCCACCCCCTGGGGTCCGACATCTCTCTGGACTCAGAGCTCCTAGGATGGCGGGGACTGTAGGACATTTTATTTAAGTTCCCACAATCGTGTTCTGCCAGGGATGACAGTGGAGCGGGAGCTGATGGATGCCAGGATGACTGTACGTCATCAGCCGGACCTAAAAAAGAAGAAAATACTGAATGCGTCTCCTTCCAAGACGACATGAGACATCACATCCCGAGTCCTGGGATCCATTCCCCTAATCCAGTCACATCCAGAGCTGCAGCCTCTCTGGATCATTATGCCAGATTCCTTCTTACTGCTTCAATTACACATACAGAGCTCTCAGCTGCCGTTTCCTCTGCCTGCCAGCACAGGCTGGAATTCTAAGCCACTCTTCCTCCCTCCCCCCTGCTATATAGCTGTAATGTGAGACCAGTGTGCCAGCAACATTCACTGAGGATTTTTTATGGCTTTGAACTGGGAAAGCCAGTCTCTGTCTAAACCCCTCACCTCCTTCCGCCTGATAGCAGCTATAACTGGTACAGCAACTTTCAAACCGCATGGAGCTCTTTTGTTCTTGAAAAGTTAAGTAGAATGGCACCGATCAGGGACAGAGATATAAAAGTTACATATTCCGGATGTCCACCGAGAAATCTCACTGAATAACTGAATAACTCACTGAAATCGCTAGGATCTAAACCCAACGAAATGCAAAGAACGGATTTCTCTGTAAGCGGGTCATATGTCTACACCGTGTTTATACTTACAAGAACCCCCCTGACGTGGTGAGCATCATGATCATTGTGTCGTTCGTCTACGAGGTTCATACAGCGAGTTACACTACCGTTCAAAAGTTTAGGGTCACCTAGACAATTTTGTGTTTTGCGTGATAATCATACTTTTATTAATCTAATGAGTTGCCAAATGAATTGTAAATCTAGTCAAGCAAAAAAGGCAGCACACTGCAGCGCTAACACATGCAAACATGAAACACAGAAATTGAACTGCCGTAAAGTGGCTATCAGGTACACATAAAATTGGCCTTTTTTATGCGCTAAACGCTCTCATTTTTCATATTTTCAGTGCAGTAATGCAGTTCAGTTTCTGTGTTTCATGTTTGCATGTCTTAGCGCTGCAGTGTGCTGCCTTTTTTGCTTGACTGTATAGGAGTTGGTGATTCTAAGGTTCAGCACCTGTTCACACTTAGTCTATGTATGGATGTGACGGTCAGTTTTTTCAAATGAATTGTAAATCTAGGCCAGACATTGACAAGGTTCGAAAAAAAGATTTTGATTTGAAATAATAATTTTCTCCTTCAATCTTTGCTCCCTTTGCAGCAGTTCCAGCATTGCAGACCTTTGGCATTCTAGCAGTTAATTTGCTGAGGTAATCTGGAGAAATTTCACCCCCATGCTTCCAGAAGACCCTCACACAAGTTGGTTTGGCTTGATGGACACTTTTTGCACATGCGGTCAAGCTGCTCCCACAACAGCTCCATGGGGCTGAGATCTGGTGACTGTGCTGGCCACTCCATTACAGATAGACACCAGCTGCTGCTTCTTCCCTAAATAGTTCCTGTATAATTTGGAGGTGGCTTTGGGTCATTGTCCTGTTGTAGGATGAAATTGGCTCCAACCAAGCGCTGTCCACCGGGTATGACATGGTGCTGCAAAATGGAGTGATAGCGTTCCTTATTCAATATCCCTTTTACCTTGTACAAATCTCCCACTTTACCAGCACCAAAGCAACCCCAGATCATCACATTACCTCCACCATGCTTGACAGATGGTGTCAGACACTCTTCCCGCATCTTTTCAGTTGTTCTGCGTCTCACAAATGTTCTTCTGTGTGATCCAAACACCTCAAACTTGGATTCGTCGTCCATACCACTTTTTTCCAGTCTTCTGTCCAATGTCTGTGTTCTTTTGCCCATATTAATCTTTTCCTTTTATTAGCGAGTCTCAGATATGGCGTATTCTTTGCCACTCTGCCCTGAAGGCCAGCATCCCGGAGTCGCCTCTTCACCGTAGACGTTGACACTGGCGTCTTGCGTGTACTATTTAATGAAGCTGCCAGTTGAGGACCTGTGAGGCATCGATTTCTCACACTACAGACTAATGTACTTGTCTTGTTGCTCAGTTGTGCAGCGGGGCCTCACACTTCTCTTTCTACTCTGGTTAGAACCTGTTTGTGCTCTCCTCTGAAGGGAGTAGGACACATCGTTGTAGGAAATCTTCAGTTTCTTGGCAATTTCTTGCATGGAATAGCCTTCATTTCTAAGAACAAGAATAGGATGTAGAGTTTCACATGAAAGTTCTTTTTTTTCTGGCCATTTTGAGAGTTTAATGGAACCAACAAATGTAATGCTCCAGATTCTCAACTAGCTCAGGTTTATAGGTTCTCTAATCAGCCAAACTGTTTTCAGCTGTGCTACCATACTTGCATAAGGGTTTAAGGGTATTCTAACCATCCATTAGCCTTCTTACAGTTAGCAAACACAAAGTACCATAAGAACACAGGAGTGATGGTTGTTGGAAATGGTCCTCTACACACCTATGAAGATATTGCATTACAAACCAGACGTTTGCAGCTAGAATAGTCATTTACCACATTAACAATGTATAGAGTTGTATTTCTGAATCATTTGTTAACTTCATTGGAAAAAACTGTGCTTTTCTTTAAAAAATAAGGAAATTTCTAAGTGACCTTAAACTTTTGAACGGTAGTGTATGTATAGAAATGGCTTGTCATGACTCTAAGAAAGTGGAGTATTCAGCCTCTGAGTGAGGTCACCACAGCGGGAGTGCCTTGGTTTTGGGCACGGAGATAAGTGAGTGAGACATCATTCTTAACTAGTCTTTTGTCTAGGGTCTAGCTGTGAGACCCATCTGTAATGCATCTTGATGTGTCACCCTTCCCCCGAGCCACCTGGTCTGCCCTGAGACTGTGAAGGAAGAAATTAAGAAAGGTTCTCCATTTTGTGCTTTTCGACTCCATTTTGTTGTTTTGATATAAATTTTGTTAGTAGGCTAAAGTTTACAGCTGTTATGAGACCTTGATTGTTGCAACCTGGGTAGAACATGAGACTGAGGGTGTATTGTTCTACGAGACTTTGACGCACAGATTGTCCCTGCATTCTTATAGGCTAAGAACTGTGAGCGTGTTCTTATGCTGATTGGTTGAAGTATAATTTCTATGACTATGAAAAGTCATACAGAATAAACGGGGGCCAGAGAGATCAGCTTGATCCCCCCCAAACAGAGACACACGTCTCCGTCTGGTCATTTTCAGTTGCTGGCAACACCTTGTATATTAATTTGGAAATCACTGAGTTAACCGTGAAGGATCAATTTAGATCCTCCCTCAAAAAGATAAAATGACATACACTGTGTGCAGAATTATTAGGCAAGTTGTATTTTGATCACATGATCCTTTTTATACATGTTGTCCTACTCCGAGCTGTTCAGGCTTGAGAGCCAACTACCAATTAAGTAAATCCGGTGATGTGCATCTCTGTAATGAGGAGGGGTGTTGTCTAATGACATCAGAACCCTATATAAGGTGTGCGTAATTATTAGGCAACTTCCTTTCCTTTGGCAAAATGGCTCAGAAGAGAGATTTGACGGCTCTAAAAGTCCACAATTGTGAGATGTCTTGCAGAGGGATGCAGCAGTCTTGAAATTGCCAAACTTTTGAAGCACGATCACCGAACAATCAAGCGTTTCATGGCAAATAGCCAACAGGGTCACAAGAAGCGTGTTGGGCAAAAAAGGCGCAAAACAACTGCCCATGAATTGAGGAAAATCAAGCGTGAAGCTGCCAAGATGCCATTTGCCACCAGTTTTGCCATATTTCAGAGCTGCAATGTTACTGGAGTAACACAAAGCACAAGGTGTGCGATACTCAGGGACATGGCCAAGGTAAGGAAGGCTGAAAAACGACCACCTCTGAGCAAGAAACATAAGATAAAACGTCAAGACTGGGCCAAGAAATATCTTAAGACTGACTTCTCAAAGGTTTTATGGACGGATGAAATGAGAGTGACTCTTGATGGGCCAGAGGCTGGATCAGTAAAGGGCAGAGAGCTCCACTCCGACTCAGACGCCACAAGGTGGAGGTGGGGGACTGGTATGGGCTGGGATCATCAAAGATGAACTTGTGGGACCTTTTCGGGTTGAGGATGGAGTGAAGCTCAACTCCCAGACCTACTGCCAGTTTCTGGAAGACAACTTCTTCAAGCAGTGGTACAGGAAGACGTCGGTATCGTTCAAGAAAAACATGATTTTCCTGCAGGACAATGCTCCATCACAAGCCTCCAACTACTCCACAGCGTGGCTGGCCAGTAAAGGTCTCAAAGAACAAAAAATAATGACATGGCCCCCTTGTTCACCTGATCTGAACCCCATAGAGAACCTGTGGTCCCTCATAAAATGTGAGATCTACAGGGAGGGAGAACAGTCCACCTCTCGGAACAGTGTCTGGAGGCTGTGGTGGCTGCTGCACACAATGTTGGTCGTAAACAGATCAAGCAACTGACAGAATCTATGGATGGAGGCTGCCGAGTGTCATCATAAAGAAAGGGGGCTATATTGGTCAGTCATTTTGGGGTTTTGCTTTGGCATGTCAGAAATGTTTATTTCTAAATTTTGTGCAGTAATATTGGTTTACCTGATGAAAATAAACAAGTGAGATGGGAATATATGTGGTTTTTATTAAGTTGCCTAATAATTCTGCACAGTAATAGTTACCTGCACAAACAGATATCCTCCTAAGATACCCAAATCTAAAAAAAACCACTCCAACTTCCAAAAATATTAAGCTTTGATATTTATGAGTCTTTTGGGTTGATTGAGAACATAGTTGTTGATCGATAATAAAAATAATCCTCTAAAATACAACTTGCCTAATAATTCTGCACACAGTGTAAGGATCTGTAAGGCAGTGTGCACACGTTCGGATTTTTCGTGTTTTTTCGCTACAAAAAAAAAGCTATAAAAACGCATACATTATACATCCCATCATTTAAAATGCATTCCGCAATTGTTGTGCACATGATGCGGTTTTTTTCCGCAAAAAAATGCATTGCGGTAAGAAACGCAGCATGTTCATTAATTTTGCGGATTTTTTTGCATTTTTCCCACTATTTAATGCATTGGGAAGCTCTGGAAAAAAACGCGCAAAAAACGCATGCGGATTTCTTGCAATTTGTAATTGTACTGTAGATACGATAGTTGTCTTTTTATACTTCTGTAAACACTGCCTACCTTTTAGGAGTAAAATATATATAATTACTAGCTTGTCTCCCCTTGCTCTATAACGTACTGTCACGTCCTCTGAAGTGAATTACGCTACTAATCTGGGTTGGCTCCGGACCCGTTAACAATTAAGAAATCAGAGCTGGTGGCAGCGGATTTGTCTTGTGCGTTTGGGAGGCGTTGATAATTATTGTTCCCGCCTGAGTGGGAGTAGTTATATCACCCTCGCTGCAGTGTGCCCGTTAGCCAGTACATAGCAGGCAGCCTTTATGGCGGCTAATTATCCTAGGTGCAGTACCTGGTCTGACCTGACGGTAAGGGGGGCGCCAGAGAGCTGCAAGTTCTAAACCGGAACTGGGAAAAGTACCAGGTGCAAGCAAACAACCCCGGTTCATGGCATATTAGAGTGATTGGTAGGGATGATAACGGTATCCTCCCTGGGATCCGTGACACGTCACGAGGCCAACTGTTGTCATTCCATGCGGCTGACTCTTGGCTTTTCCGGGCAGATTCTGCAGGTCAGCGCTGTCACGTTTTTCTCTGTAGGAAACTTTCTGTTACATGTGATCACGGTGGTGAAGACGCCATGCACATGCGCAGGATGAGACTTGTCGATGTGACAGTGCAGCTGACAGAACTATGAATGCTGCTCTGGATGTGAGTGGTACGGAACCATACTGGTCGATCTGGTGGCCATGTTATTGCTGCTGCTCACCTAGTGCCGACTTCTGCTTCCAGTCTGCCATCTTCAGGCTCGGTTCTTTACTGTAGATACCCTCTCGGTGTTTGGGTATATAGGGGTCTGGTAACTTTTCTGTAGCGGACCCCAAAATGTCGGGGGGAAACTTTGGGGAAATGGCGTCATTGGAGCCTGTAAGAAATAAGGAAGAGGAGCAACTGTTATTATCGAGTTCAAACAACCACTGCAAGGACAGCGTGGGGACGTCACTGTGGGGAGGGAGTGGGTGCAAGGAGGGCATGGGGACGTCACTGTGGGGGGGGGGGGAGTGGGTGCAAGGAGGGCACGGGGACGCTGATGTGGGGAGAGGAAACAGCAGCGAGAGGAGGGTTTGTGTGCAAGGACGAGCGGCGAGAGGAGGGCGCGGGGAGGAGCATCGAGAGGAGGGCGCGGGGAGGAGCGGCAAGCGCGGGGAGAGGAGGGCGCGGGGACAAGAGGAGGGTGCGGGGACCAGAGGCGGGAATGGGGATGAGAGGAGGCAGAGGGGGCGAGAGGCGGGAGTGGGGATGAGTGGTGAGAGGAGGCAGAGGGGACGAGCGTCGAGGAGACGTCAGCGAGAGGAGGGCTCATGTGGGAGAACGTCGACAAGAGCGGGGATGGCGGCGACAGGAAGGCTTGGGTTCGAGACGCTGATGTGAGGGCAGCACTGCCGGGAGGGAGAGGATGTTGCTACGGGGAGGGCGTGAGTGCAAGCACAGCACGGGGACGTCATTGTGGGATAATAATAATAGCCTTAATATATTGGCAATATTATAAAATGCTGCAGAAGTAACATTGTGCGCACATCACAGGACAGCGGCCCCTCTAGTGCGGAGCGGACTGCTGACCAGTGAGAGAAGTGTTAACGCTGCGCACCTCCATATACAGCGGAGGAAAGAGGCCCAGATCCAGGACCCATTACAGAGACATTACAGAAACACTCTGAGGGCCGTTATATGTCAGCGCCATAAAGCGATGAACCAGCGACAATATTACAGCATCAGCAACACCTGCACTGAATACTAATTAACTGAAATGACTGCACGCAGAGGTGTAAAGCATGGTGGACTAGGAAGGATGTAGGTGTAACTGCGCAGTACATGACGTCACCGGACACCGGGGAGTTTCAGGTTCTTCTCAGAATCACAACAATGAAACACCAGAACGGAGGAAAGTTCTGTACGTATCCGAGAAAGGAAGTCATTGTAATGGTCAACTGTGAGGTTATGGGGTGACAGAGGCCTCCATTACCTGGGTGGGAGCTCTCGACGGTGCTGACGGGGGACATCCTGGATCCTCCCTCCATGAAGGGCACATAGAAGAGTTCTGGGCTCCCCGGGGGTCGGTACGGCAGCAGCAGAGGTTGATCTGTAACACGGGGAACAGAGATGATCACAATGTTACCCTGTGTGATCTATGGGGGAGCTAGATCTAGGGGGTCTAACAGATCTAGGGGGTCAAACAGATCTAGGGGGTCAAACAGATCTAGGGGCAGTCAGATCTGGAGCGCAGATAGATATAGGGGGCAACCAGATCTAAGAAGTCGCCAGATCTAGAGGGTCAAACAGATCTATAGGGTTAAACAGATCTAGGGGGCAGCCAGATCTAGGGGTCAGCCAGATCCTGCTGTGGGGAACAATGGTCTCTACCACCAGTATAAACACAGATTATAGAGGCCGGACCCTCACTATAGAGTCTACATTGAGACCACAGGCCACAAGTCATCTCTCTGTTGGTGCAGTCATTCTGCCCACCCTACAGTAATAAGGCAAACCCCTCCCACCTACATGTGATGGCGCCCCGGCAGTGTGGGGTAAGACCTGGCTGCCCACCATGAGGATAACAAGGTTACACCGAGCTGCTGACTAGGAGAGAATGATTATATCTGGATCTGACGACAACACAGGAGTGATGTCACATCTGCATCTAACAAGGAACATAGAAGATTCAGCGCTCACCGGTAGCTCGGGACAGGCAGGACAGCGGAGTTCGAGATGTCGGCTGTCGTTCTGGCTTCTGGCTGACTTTTCGGACTGATGACCTTGAGGCCTCTCTTACTGACCCTTCCACGAAGATCTCGGCAGAGAAGGTTGTCTTCTCTGGACTTTCGGTGGTTATCTGGGTAGTGGCGTCAGATAATGGTGAGCGTTTTCTGTCGGATGGTATAGGTCTTTCGGGAATGTTTTCTTTCTCCATAAATTGGACACCACCTTCATGAATAGCTTTGTTGTCTCCCGTAGGGGTTATGATCGGACGGCTGACTGGCGCTGGTCCAGCAGAGTGGTCCCTATTGCTCAGGTCATTCCTGGACAGGTCTGCAGAAGGTGACCGGGATGTATCGTCATTTGTTTTTGGGTCATAAGGCAAAGATCCAATATCTGATGTCACCAGGACCCTGGACACGTCAAGAACTTTCATGTCGTCCTTCGGAGAGATCGTCAAGTGGATACAAGAAAGGGCTTTCAGAGTCGGAGACGATATTGTTGGTTTGGGTAGGAATTCCTGAGATGATGAATGTGAGCCATCTCCTCCAGCTTCAAGCCCACTGGACATTATTCGATGGTTGCCGCCAACATTACTCATTGGAAGATCATGATAAATGACTGAAGAACCTTCCAGATTTACATTTCCAGGAACAATATTTTCCTTTTGAGGACATGGGAATGGACTGAACCTCTCAGCAGATGGAGCAGACGTCCGCTGTGTGGACGCAGCAGTGGAATATTCTGTGGTCCAGGAACGTGTCGAGGATTCACTGGGCCGACACAGTTTGGGATCCACAGCAGCCGGGAGAGACAGTGACGGGTCTTTATGACGACTGTGATGGACGTTATGTGATGGCGCAGGATGAGGATGGATCTCTGAGCTTTGGGGGGCTGGCGACTTATCAAGGACAGAGAGAAGCGGCGGAGACCCTCCATCCGGAGGAGTGGAGAGAGGTGAGGAGCGTTTTCGGGAGGAGAATGTGATAGAAGATATTGGTTTCGTGGCCTCTTCGGTGGATTTCATCGGCAGTACGTCATGTTTCTCCAGCTTGCCAACATTTCTTCTTGACGCTTCTTCACTATGATGCTCGGATATTGGATCTTGGTATGATGTTGGCGGAGGCTGATCGGTCTCCATAGAGGACACGTCCTTAGTCATTGCCCCATGTGTTATATTGGGCTGAGCCTCGGAAGTTGTGATTTCCATGTGGTTCACGGGGTCACCAGCGCTAGTGTTGGGTATCAGGAAAGGGGACGGCGTCAGTCGTAAGCTGAATGCTCCCGTGTCCCCTGAAGACGTCGGCTTGTTGGGATGGGAATAACCCTAGAATGACAGAACAATGAGAGGAGTGTAGGTGCGAGGAATAAGCTGGCGAGACCCCGCCCCAATAACACATCCCTGCGCGGCTCTGGGATCGCGGGACTGGCAATGACACGTGAAGGGTTAACATCAGCTATTCACGGCACGGAGTGGAGAGCTCGCTGAATATGGCCGCCTACGCTTCCTTTCTTTGTGTGAGGACAGAATCTCACGTTCTGAGCTTTTACCGTGGTTATAAATATCTCTCGTGGGATAAAAACAAAACATTTTCTACAAGGACAAAATAATATGAGAAAACGGAGATAAAAGAGGGAACGAAGCTAGAAATCGAGCTTCCGGTGCCGGGGTCACGGCCGGCGGCATCACGGCAGGACGAGCGGCTTTGTAATCTCCGCTGGCAGCGGGCGGCCTTCACTAACTGCGGCTTCTAGAAATCCCCCCGACTTATGAAGAGACCCCCAGAGTACACGTCAGACGATGGGGAATCTCAGGGCCACTCACAGAACACGAGGCAAAACAATGGCGGCATCACATGGAGAGGACACTGCGGGAGCCGAGGGAAGAGCTGCTGCCCGCTGGTATCAGCCGCTGGTATCAGCCAGGAGTCTGCTGAACGCACGGCCCCGATCATTAACATTGTCAGGGCATGCTGAGACTTGTAGTTTCACACCAGATCACACACTACAGACACAGCACGCAGGAATCACACCCCGAGCAGACGACGGCATCGTACCGGTTCACAGATACCACATGCTGTATAATGTTTCACCCGCTCAGCGGTGTAAGATCTCTGCTTGCAGTCAGTGACCTCAAACTGCAGCTTGCTCCATCCTCCGTCACATGAAGGCGTTTTACATGCACCGGTACATTATAGTGAATCCTCAGATCAGTGCCGGCCGGAGGACTGCCCTGCATGATACATGTGAACGTCCCTGTTCACTGACAGCAAGCAGGGAGCACACGGTGATGAATGGAAACACGAGGCTGAGAAACAGTCGCAGGAGTGGCCCCTATAAAAGCAGGTGGACTTGCAAAGACCCCTGAACTACAAGGTGCCCCCTGGTGGCCAGATGAGGTAATTTGCAGCTGGTCCCCCCCGAGCAATGGTGCCATCATGCAGAAACGCACGGCACGCGGCACAATGTGCACTTACCTGCGATCCTCCGCGGCCGCTGCGTCACAAGCAGAGAAGCGTTACTGGAGAAGCTAATAACCGCGATCTCCCCCCAGCCCCCGATGCTGTATCACACTGGTCCCCCCTTATCCCGCTCACTGTTGCCCTCTTATACAGCGGCTGGTTATTGTCTAACATCGATGGTCACCTTCTCCGCGGCTCTGCCCAGCAGTTCTCTCTTGATTTCCTCGATCCGTCTTCTATCCTCCTCGCTCAGCTCTGTGTCCGGCGTCATGGACTGACTCGTCAGCTTCAGCTTCACCGACCCTACAAGAAAGAGTGGCGGGACATTCAATGTGAGAGGCCGGGAGTCTGGACCCGCCACCCTGTAATACCCGCCGCCGCAGGACAATCCCGCTCCGCTGATGGCCGAGCCGTACTTACGTGGTCCAGGACCAGCCTCACCTCGAGCCTTCCTTTCCTCCTCGTCGGCACTCTGCATAGCTCGCGACGTATGAGTGAAAGGTGCATTGCTCTTCAGGAGGCTCGTAACCCGCGCGGCCAGGGAGTCTCCGCTACTTTCATCGCTTTCCGCTTCCCTCCTCGTAAGGTAACCCGTCCCGGTTAGAGCCAAGGTGTTCCTCAGGGCTCCCACGGAGCTCGAAACGTTGCTCAGAAGCTGTTCACTGTGCTGCACCCTTTCAGGCAAGTCCACCCGTATATTAGATGGCATCGCCTTATTTGCGGGGGCTTTACTGCAGCCTTCTGGCTCTGACCTTCCCCACTGTCGCTGTAGGCTGAATGGCACAGGATGGGCACTTCTGCTGTCTACGAGTTCCCCTAAATAAGAGTTGTCCATAGCAGAACTCTGGAGAGAGTCGCTCCTCCAAGTCACCGATGAATCCTTGAAGTGGTCTCCCGTAGAGCCACTCTTAAAGGAAGAATCCCAGGACATGTCCTTCACTTGGAGATCCTGAGAGCTTGCTGATCGGCTACTCAGAGACTCCTCTAGATTGAGGCATCTTGGATCCTTGGTGTACGGATCCCCGACTGGAGATGCTCGGTGTGAAGTAGACATCGTTCTATCAACACCAACATCTGCTTCAGCCAACAGTTTCTGGATCTCCTTCAAGGTGTTGGATCCCACAAATGAATCGTTGACAGGATTCATGGTGGGAAGATTCATGGGGTAACCTTGTAAGGATGTGGCCTGTTCATTATCCTCCCGTGTGGAGGACTCGTCGATGCCATCAGACTTAAACTGCTGGGTCAGCTGCTTCACCTGTGTGGACCCCACACTGTCATCAATGAGGACATGTTGGGCGGTCATACTACTGCAGGTAAGATCATCGACGGGTTGGGCCATCTCTACATACGGAGAGAGCACCTCTAAATCGCGGCCAACACCCCGCACCATCATATCATCCTGGCTGATCGGTCTGTCGTTACCGGATCCAGAGCCGAACGGTGGAGACGTGTCAGTGGGTAATGGTGACTCCGGGCCAACTTCTGATCCCATGGGGATAGACACACTGGTGGTGGAGGTGGAGGAATACAGGCTGGACTGGGAGACATTCACTGCGCTCTGAGAGCCCCCTGACCAAGAAGAAAGAAGGAAATCATTGTAGGCAGTGACTGGATGTGAAGAAAAGCACAATTACTAGTGATACACGGGGAAGCTGTGCGTGGCACTGCTACTACTACTAGTGATACAAGAGGACGATGTACGGGGCACTACTACTAGTAATACAAGAGGAGGCTGTACGGGGCACTACTACTACTAGTGATACAAGAGGAGGCCGTATGGGGCACTACTACTACTAGTGATACACGGGGAAGCTGTACGGGGCACTACTACTACTAGTGATACACGGGGAAGCTGTACGGGGCACTAATACTGCTAGTGATACAAGAGGAGGCTGTACGGGGCACTACTACTACTAGTGATACAAGAGGAGGCCGTATGGGGCACTACTACTACTAGTGATACACGGGGAAGCTGTACGGGGCACTACTACTACTACTAGTGATACACGGGGAAGCTGTACGGGGCACTACTACTACTAGTGATACAAGAGGAGGCTGTACGGGTCACTACTACTACTACCAGTAATGCAAGAGGAGGCTGTAAGGGGCACTACTACTACTACTAGTGGTGCAAGAGGAGGCTGTACGTGGCACTGCTACTACTACTAGTGATACAAGAGGAGGCAGTACGGGGCACTACTACTACTACTAGTGATACAAGAGGAGGCTGTACGGGGCACTACTACTACTACTAGTGATACAAGAGGAGGCTGTACGGGGCACTACTACTACTAGTGATACAAGAGGAGGCTGTACGGGACACTACTACTACTAGTGATACAAGAGGAGGCTGTACGGGGCACTACTACTAGTGATACAAGAGGAGGCTGTACGGGGCACTACTACTACTAGTGATACAAGAGGAGGCTGTACGGGGCACTACTACTAGTGATACAAGAGGAGGCTGTATGGGACACTACTACTAGTGATACAAGAGGAGGCTGTATGGGGCACTACTACTACTACTACTAGTGATACAAGAGGAGGCTGTACGGGGCACTACTACTACTACTAGTGATACAAGAGGAGGCTGTACGGGGCACTACTACTACTAATGATACAAGAGGAGGCTGTACGGGGCACTGCTACTACTACTAGTGATAGAAGAGGAGGCTGTACGGGGCACTACTACTACTAGTGATACAAGAGGAGGCTGTACGGGGCACTACTACTACTAGTGATACAAGAGGAGGCTGTACGGGGCACTACTACTAGTGATACAAGAGTTGGCTGTACGTGGCACTACTACTACTAGCGATGTAAGAGGAGGCTGTACGGGGCACTACTACTACTAGTGATACAAGACGAGGCTGTACGGGGCACTACTACTAGTGATACACGGGGAAGCTGTACATGGCACTACTACTACTAGTGATGCAAGAGGACGATGTACGGGGCACTACTACTAGTGATACAAGAGGAGGCTGTACGGGGCACTACTATTAATAGTGATGCAAGAGGAGGATGTACGGGGCACTACTACTACTAGTGATACAAGAGGAGGCTGTACGGGCACTACTACTACTACTAGTGATACAAGAGGAGGCTGTACGGGGCACTACTACTACTAGGGATACAAGAGGAGGCTGTACGGGGCACTACTACTACTAGTGATACAAGAGGAGGATGTACGGGGCACTACTACTACTAGTGATACAAGAGGAGGCTGTACGGGGCACTACTATTACTAGTGATGCAAGAGGAGGATGTACGGGGCACTACTACTACTAGTGATACAAGAGGAGGTTGTACGGGGCACTACTACCACTAGGGATACAAGAGGAGGCTGTACGGGGCACTACTACTACTAGTGATACAAGAGGAAGATTACGGGGCACTGCTACTACTAGTGATACAAGAGGAGGTTGTACGGGGCACTAATACTACTAGTGATACAAGAGGAGGCTGTACGGGGCACTACTACTACTAGTGATACAAGAGGAGGCTCTACGGGCACTACTAGTAATACAAGAGGAGGCTGTACGGGGCACTACTACTACTAGTGATACAAGAGGAGGCTGTACGGGCACTACTACTACTAGTGATACAAGAGGAGGCTGTACGGGCACTACTACTACTAGTGATGCAAGAGGCTGTACGGGGCACTACTACTACTAGTGATACAAGAGGAGGTTGTACGGGGCACTACTACTACTAGTGATACAAGAGGAGGCTGTACGGGGCACTAATACTACTAGTGATACAAGAGGAGGCTGTACGGGGCACTAATACTACTAGTGATACAAGAGTAGGCTGTACGGGGCACTACTACTACTAGTGATACAAGAGGAGGCTGTACGGGGCACTACTACTAGTGATACAAGAGGAGGTTGTACGGGGCACTAATACTACTAGGGATACAAGAGGAGGCTGTACGGGGCACTACTACTACTAGTGATACAAGAGGAGGCTGTACGGGCACTACTACTACTAGTGATACAAGAGGAGGCTGTACGGGCACTACTACTACTAGTGATGCAAGAGGAGGCTGTACGGGCACTACTACTAGTGATACAAGAGGAGGCTGTACAGGGCACTACTACTACTAGTGATACAAGAGGAGGCTGTACGGGGCACTACTACTACTACTAGTGATACAAGAGGAGGCTGTACGGGGCACTACTACTACTAGTGATACAAGAGGAGGCTGTACGGGCACTACTACTACTAGTGATACAAGAGGAGGCTGTACAGGCACTACTACTAGTGATACAAGAGGAGGCTGTACAGGGCACTACTACTACTAGTGATACAAGAGGAGGCTGTACGGGGCACTACTACTACTACTAGTGATACAAGAGGAGGCTGTACGGGGCACTACTACTACTAGTGATACAAGAGGAGGCTGTACGGGGCACTACTATTACTCCGGCCCTCAGACATTTACCTTCAGACAGTCTCATACTCCGGCTCGGTGTTGCGGTGGATCCCTTGATTGTTCTCAGATCTGTTGGGGAAAACTCTGGTTCCCGAATGGGGCCCTTTGGAATAAAAGGTGTGAGGATAGTGGTGGGGGACTGATCAATCCCGAGGTTCCTGAGATAAGTCTGGAAAACAAGAGCATCCTGTGTATAAGCAGCATCTCCACAAAGGCCTGAAGTGAAAAACCTACTATCATAGTGACCCCACCAGCAGAATAGTGAGCGCAGCTGTGGAGTATAATACAGGAGGTAACTCAGGATCAGTAATGTAATGTATGTACACAGTGACTGCACCAGCAGAATAGTGAGTGCAGCTCTGGGGTATAATACAGGATGTAACTCAGGATCAGTAATGTATGTACACAGTGACTGCACCAGCAGAATAGTGAGTGCAGCTCTGGAGTATAATACAGGATGTAACTCAGGATCAGTAATGTATGTACACAGTGACTGCACCAGCAGAATAGTGAGTGCAGCTCTGGAGTATAATACAGGAGGTAACTCAGGATCAGTAATGTATGTACACAGTGACTGCACCAGCAGAATAGTGAGTGCAGCTCTGGAGTATAATACAGGATGTAACTCAGGATCAGTAATGTATGTACACAGTGACTGCACCAGCAGAATAGTGAGTGCAGCTCTGGAGTATAATACAGGATGTAACTCAGGATCAGTAATGTATGTACACAGTGACTGCACCAGCAGAATAGTGAGTGCAGCTCTGGAGTATAATACAGGAGGTAACTCAGGATCAGTAATGTAATGTATGTACACAGTGACTGCACCAGCAGAATAGTGAATGCAGCTCTGGAGTATAATACAGGAGGTAACTCAGGATCAGTAATGTAATGTATGTACACAGTGACTGCACCAGCAGAATAGTGAGTGCAGCTCTGGAGTATAATACAGGATGTAACTCAGGATCAGTAATGTAATGTATGTACACAGTGACTGCACCAGCAGAATAGTGAGTGCAGCTCTGGAGTATAATACAGGATGTAACTCAGGATCAGTAATGTAATGTATGTACACAGTGACTGCTCCAGCAGAATAGTGAGTGCAGCTCTGGAGTATAATACAGGAGGTAACTCAGGATCAGTAACGTAATGTATGTACACAGTGACTGCACTAGCAGAATAGTGAGTGCAGCTCTGGAGTATAATACAGGATGTAACTCAGGATCAGTAATGTAATGTATGTACACAGTGACTGCACCAGCAGAATAGTGAGTGCAGCTCTGGGGTATAATACAGGAGGTAACTCAGGATCAGTAATGTAATGTATGTACACAGTGACTGCACCAGCAGAATAGTGAGTGCAGCTCTGGAGTATAATACAGGATGTAACTCAGGATCAGTAATGTAATGTATGTACACAGTGACTGCACCAGCAGAATAGTGAGTGCAGCTCTGGGGTATAATACAGGAGGTAACTCAGGATCAGTAATGTAATGTATGTACACAGTGACTGCACCAGCAGAATAGTGAGTGCAGCTCTGGGGTATAATACAGGAGGTAACTCAGGATCAGTAATGTAATGTATGTACACAGTGACTGCACCAGCAGAATAGTGAGTGCAGCTCTGGTGTATAATACAGGATGTAACTCAGGATCAGTAATGTAATGTATGTACACAGTGACTGCACCAGCAGAATAGTGAGTGCAGCTCTGGAGTATAATACAGGAGGTAACTCAGGATCAGTAATGTAATGTATGTACACAGTGACTGCACCAGCAGAATAGTGAGCACAGCTCTGGGGTATAATACAGGAGGTAACTCAGGATCAGTAATGTAATGTGTGTACACAGTGACTGCACCAGCAGAATAGTGAGCGCAGCTCTGGGGTATAATACACGATGGAACCCAGGATCAGTAATGTAATGTATGTACACAGTGACTGCACCAGCAGAATAGTGAGTGCAGCTCTGGGGTATAATACAGGATGTAACTCAGGATCAGTAATGTAATGTATGTACACAGTGACTGCACCAGCAGAATAGTGAGTGCAGCTCTGGAGTATAATACAGGATGTAACTCAGGATCAGTAATGTAATGTATGTACACAGTGACTGCACCAGCAGAATAGTGAGTGCAGCTCTGGAGTATAATACAGGATGTAACTCAGGATCAGTAATGTAATGTATGCACACAGTGACTGCACCAGCAGAATAGTGAGTGCAGCTCTGGAGTATAATACAGGAGGTAACTCAGGATCAGTAATGTAATGTATGTACACAGTGACTGCACCAGCAGAATAGTGAATGCAGCTCTGGAGTATAATACAGGAGGTAACTCAGGATCAGTAATGTAATGTATGTACACAGTGACTGCACCAGCAGAATAGTGAGTGCAGCTCTGGGGTATAATACAGGATGTAACTCAGGATCAGTAATGTATGTACACAGTGACTGCACCAGCAGAATAGTGAGTGCAGCTCTGGAGTATAATACAGGATGTAACTCAGGATCAGTAATGTAATGTATGTACACAGTGACTGCACCAGCAGAATAGTGAATGCAGCTCTGGAGTATAATACAGGATGTAACTCAGGATCAGTAATGTAATGTATGTACACAGTGACTGCACCAGCAGAATAGTGAGTGCAGCTCTGGAGTATAATACAGGATGTAACTCAGGATCAGTAATGTAATGTATGTACACAGTGACTGCTCCAGCAGAATAGTGAGTGCAGCTCTGGAGTATAATACAGGAGGTAACTCAGGATCAGTAACGTAATGTATGTACACAGTGACTGCACTAGCAGAATAGTGAGTGCAGCTCTGGAGTATAATACAGGATGTAACTCAGGATCAGTAATGTAATGTATGTACACAGTGACTGCACCAGCAGAATAGTGAGTGCAGCTCTGGGGTATAATACAGGAGGTAACTCAGGATCAGTAATGTAATGTATGTACACAGTGACTGCACCAGCAGAATAGTGAGTGCAGCTCTGGAGTATAATACAGGATGTAACTCAGGATCAGTAATGTAATGTATGTACACAGTGACTGCACCAGCAGAATAGTGAGTGCAGCTCTGGGGTATAATACAGGAGGTAACTCAGGATCAGTAATGTAATGTATGTACACAGTGACTGCACCAGCAGAATAGTGAGTGCAGCTCTGGGGTATAATACAGGAGGTAACTCAGGATCAGTAATGTAATGTATGTACACAGTGACTGCACCAGCAGAATAGTGAGTGCAGCTCTGGTGTATAATACAGGATGTAACTCAGGATCAGTAATGTAATGTATGTACACAGTGACTGCACCAGCAGAATAGTGAGTGCAGCTCTGGAGTATAATACAGGAGGTAACTCAGGATCAGTAATGTAATGTATGTACACAGTGACTGCACCAGCAGAATAGTGAGCACAGCTCTGGGGTATAATACAGGAGGTAACTCAGGATCAGTAATGTAATGTGTGTACACAGTGACTGCACCAGCAGAATAGTGAGCGCAGCTCTGGGGTATAATACACGATGGAACCCAGGATCAGTAATGTAATGTATGTACACAGTGACTGCACCAGCAGAATAGTGAGTGCAGCTCTGGGGTATAATACAGGATGTAACTCAGGATCAGTAATGTAATGTATGTACACAGTGACTGCACCAGCAGAATAGTGAGTGCAGCTCTGGAGTATAATACAGGATGTAACTCAGGATCAGTAATGTAATGTATGTACACAGTGACTGCACCAGCAGAATAGTGAGTGCAGCTCTGGAGTATAATACAGGATGTAACTCAGGATCAGTAATGTAATGTATGCACACAGTGACTGCACCAGCAGAATAGTGAGTGCAGCTCTGGGGTATAATACAGGATGTAACTCAGGATCAGTAATGTAATGTATGTACACCGTGACTGCACCAGCAGAATAGTGAGTGCAGCTCTGGAGTATAATACAGGATGTAACTCAGGATCAGTAATGTAATGTATGTACACAGTGACTGCACCAGCAGAATAGTGAGTGCAGCTCTGGAGTATAATACAGGATCAGTAATGTAATGTATGTACACAGTGACTGCACCAGCAGAATAGTGAGTGCAGCTCTGGGGTATAAGACAGGATGTAACTCAGGATCAGTAATGTAATGTATGTACACAGTGACTGCACCAGCAGAATAGTGAGTGCAGCTCTGGAGTATAATACAGGATGTATCTCAGGATCAGTAATGTAATGTATGTACACAGTGACTGCACCAGCAGAATAGTGAGTGCAGCTCTGGAGTATAAGACAGGAGGTAACTCAGGATCAGTAATGTAATGTATGTACACAGTGACCAGCAGAATAGTGAGTGCAGCTCTGGGGTATAATACAGGATGTAACTCAGGATCAGTAATGTAATGTAATGTATGTACACAGTGACTGCACAAGCAGAATAGTGAGTGCAGCTCTGGGGTATAATACAGGATGTAACTCAGGATCAGTAATGTAATGTATATACACAGTGACTGCACCAGCAGAATAGTGAGTGCAGCTCTGGAGTATAATACAGGAGGTAACTCAGGATCAGTAATGTAATGTATGTACACAGTGACTGCACCAACAGAATAGTGAGTGCAGCTCTGGGGTATAATACAGGATGTAACTCAGGATCAGTAATGTAATGTATGTACACAGTGACTGCACCAGCAGAATAGTGAGTGCAGCTCTAGAGTATAAGACAGGAGGTAACTCAGGATCAGTAATGTAATGTATGTACACAGTGACTGCACCAGCAGAATAGTGAGTGCAGCTCTGGAGTATAATACAGGAGGTAACTCAGGATCAGTAATGTAATGTATGTACACAGTGACTGCACCAGCAGAATAGTGAGTGCAGCTCTGGTGTATAATACAGGATGTAACTCAGGATCAGTAATGTATGTACACAGTGACTGCACCAGCAGAATAGTGAGTGCAGCTCTGGGGTATAATACAGGATGTAACCCAGGATCAGTAATGTAATGTATGTACACAGTGACTGCACCAGCAGAATAGTGAGTGCAGCTCTGGGGTATAATACACGATGTAACCCAGGATCAGTAATGTATGTACACAGTGACTGCACCAGCAGAATAGTGAGTGCAGCTCTGGAGTATAATACAGGATGTAACTCAGGATCAGTAATGTAATGTATGTACACAGTGACTGCACCAGCAGAATAGTGAGTGCAGCTCTGGGGTATAATACAGGATGTAACTCAGGATCAGTAATGTAATGTATGTACACAGTGACTGCACCAGCAGAATAGTGAGTGCAGCTCTGGGGTATAATACAGGAGGTAACTCAGGATCAGTAATGTAATGTATGTACACAGTGACTGCACCAGCAGAATAGTGAGTGCAGCTCTGGAGTATAATACAGGAGGTAACTCAGGATCAGTAATGTAATGTATGTACACAGTGACTGCACCAGCAGAATAGTGAGTGCAGCTCTGGGGTATAATACAGGATGTAACTCAGGATCAGTAATGTAATGTATGTACACAGTGACTGCACCAGCAGAATAGTGAGTGCAGCTCTGGGGTATAATACAGGATGTAACTCAGGATCAGTAATGTAATGTATGTACACAGTGACTGCACCAGCAGAATAGTGAGTGCAGCTCTGGGGTATAATACAGGATGTAACTCAGGATCAGTAATGTATGTACACAGTGACTGCACCAGCAGAATAGTGAGCGCAGCTCTGGGGTATAATACAGGAGGTAACTCAGGATCAGTAATGTAATGTATGTACACAGTGACTGCACCAGCAGAATAGTGAGTGCAGCTCTGGAGTATAATACAGGAGGTAACTCAGGGTCAGTAATGTAATGTATGTACACAGTGACTGCACCAGCAGAATAGTGAGTGCAGCTCTGGAGTATAATACAGGAGGTAACTCAGGATCAGTAATGTAATGTATGTACACAGTGACTGCACCAGCAGAATAGTGAGTGCAGCTCTGGGGTATAATACAGGATGTAACTCAGGATCAGTAATGTAATGTATGTACACAGTGACTGCACCAGCAGAATAGTGAGTGCAGCTCTGGGGTATAATACAGGATGTAACTCAGGATCAGTAATGTAATGTATGTACACAGTGACTGCACCAGCAGAATAGTGAGTGCAGCTCTGGGGTATAATACAGGATGTAACTCAGGATCAGTAATGTAATGTATGTACACAGTGACTGCACCAGCAGAATAGTGAGTGCAGCTCTGGGGTATAATACAGGATGTAACTCAGGATCAGTAATGTATGTACACAGTGACTGCACCAGCAGAATAGTGAGTGCAGCTCTGGGGTATAATACAGGAGGTAACTCAGGATCAGTAATGTAATGTATGTACACAGTGACTGCACCAGCAGAATAGTGAGTGCAGCTCTGGAGTATAATACAGGATGTAACTCAGGATCAGTAATGTAATGTATGTACACAGTGACTGCACCAGCAGAATAGTGAGTGCAGCTCTGGAGTATAAGACAGGATGTAGACCCCAGTTTACATTAATAACTGTCATGTTGTCTGAACCGTGAGCAGCATGTATCAGCTCCTGGGTGATTGCAACCAGGTGTTACTCTGACAATCAGGGGTCATATGAATGGACACCTTTCTGGTCTACCGCTTCCCCCGGTAGGCTTCTCCCTGCACCCCCTCCAGCTGACAGGTCTCTCCCTAGTGTGTACATAGTAAGCAAATGGAGGGAAGTGGGAAGAATCCGGCCCTGGACCAGTCAGGTCTCTCCCTACTGTTCCTGGCAGGCTTTCAAACTATCTTTACTCAGCAACGCCGCTGCAATACCAGGCTGAAATCGAGGAGCTGTGCTCTGGTTCTGGTTCCTGCTGCCCATGGTTCGGTCAGCATGAATCTAGTGACAGGTTCCCTTTGACACCTCTAAGAACATGTTACCGTATATACTCGAGTATAAGCCGAGATTTTCAGCCCAAATTTTTGGGCTGAAAGTGCCCCCTCGGCTTATACTCGAGTCATGATCGGTGGTGGGGTCGGCGGGTGAGCACCGTCATATACTCACCTGCTTCCGGGGCTCCTGTCGCCCCCCCTACACGTCCCACGGTCTTCGGTGCCGCAGCCTCTTCCCCTGAGCGGTCACGTGGGACCGCTCATTAGAGAAATGAATAGGCTGCTCCACCTCCCATAGGGGCGGAGCCGCCTATTCATTTCTCTAATGAAGCGGTGCCGGTGACCGCTGATAGAGGAAGAGGCTGCGGCACCGAAGACAGGCAGGGGGAAGGAGCGGGACGCCGGGAGCAGGTAAGTATCGCATATTCACCTGTCCTCGTTCCACACGCCGGGCGCTGTCTCCATCTTCCCGGCATCTCTCCGCACTGACTGTGCAGGTCAGAGGGCGCGATGACGCATATAGTGTGCGCGCCGCCCTCTGCCTGATCAGTCAGTGCGGAGAGACGCCAGGAAGATGGCGCCGAGGAGCTGCAAGCAAGACAGGTGAGTATGTGTTTTATTATTTTTATTGCAGCAGCAACAGCACAGCTATGGGGCAATAATGGACGGTGCAGAGCACTATATGGCACAGCTATGGGGCAATGGTGCAGAGCACTATATGGCACAGCTATGGGGCAACGGTGCAGAGCACTATATGGCACAGCTATGGGGCAATGGTGCAGAGCACTATATGGCAGAGCTATGGGGCAATAATGGACGGTGCAGAGCACTATATGGCACAGCTATGGGGCAATAATGGACGGTGCAGAGCACTATATGGCACAGCTATGGGGCAATGGTGCAGAGCACTGTATGGCACAGCTATGGGGCAATAATGAATCGTGCAGAGCACTATATGGCACAGCTATGGGGCAATAATGGTGCAGAGCACTATATGGCACAGCTATGGGACAATAATGGTGCAGAGCACTATATGGCACAGCTATGGGGCAATAATGGTGCAGAGCACTATATGGCACAGCTATGGGACAATAATGGTGCAGAGCACTATATGGCACAGCTATGGGGCAATTATGAACGGTGCAGAGCACTATATGGCACAGCTATGGGGCAATTATGAACGGTGCAGAGCACTATATGGCACAGCTATGGGGCAATAATGGTGCAGAGCACTATATGGCACAGCTATGGGGCAATAATGAACGGTGTAGAGCACTATATGGCACAGCTATGGGGCCATAATGAACGGTATGGAGCATCTATTTTTATTTTTGAAATTCACCGGTAGCTGCTGCATTTTCCACCCTAGGCTTATACTCGAGTCAATAAGTTTTCCCAGTTTTTTGTGGCAAAATTAGGGGGGTCGGCTTATACTCGGGTCGGCTTATACTCGAGTATATACGGTACTTACAGGTATTCTCTCTTCTATGTCGAGCTCCTCTTTCTCAGACGTTTCTTCAGCCGCAGACCAATCGTTCCCTCCTCCGGTCAGGTCACGCTCTGCAGAAGTCAGAGACCTCAGGAGCTTCTCCTTCTCGTGGTGACTGGAATGAGAGCTATTGGCGTAATCTTGATCCAATGAGACATCACTGAACTGATCCATTGTTACAAAGCTGCGTCTCTGAGTCATTGATGTCTCCTCTTCTCTTCCACGTGAATTGTCCTTAATTCCTGATGACATTTGCTCAGCAGGAATATCATGGCCTCCACCACTTGATCCTCTGAAGTTATTTTCCACCCACTTACCAGAGGCTGAAGAGGAACCTCTATGTGGGATGCAGGATTGCGATACTTCAGACTTGCCCATCTCTTGAGCTTCTTCTACGGGTTCTCTATCTGTTTGCTGATGATCTCTACCAGGTAAGACAGAGTTGTAAGACTGAGATCTGGTGATGGTGGAGGACGACTCTTTTTCCACCACACTCAGGTTGGTCATAGAAGCCGTGGCCTTGAACGAGGCGGAGAGGCCTTTCTTTGGTGCGGTGGTACTCATTTGTTTGGAGAGCATGTGGTTCAAGGTATCGGCCACGGCGTTATAAGCCAACTTTTTCGGTGACACTCCAGTTAAGCCACGGAGAACCAAAGCATCGAATGACTGGTTTGTATTTGTATTCCAGGCTCCAACCTTCTCGATATAATTTAGACTTGGCAGAGACTGAATTCTCCTTCTTTGTGGAGATAATGACCTCTGAGAGTCGCTGCTCTCAGGATATCCTTGGCTGCTCTGTACAGATTGGGGCATAGCCGAAGGAGCTACATTAGGGCGAGAAGTCTGAGTGGAAGGCTCCTCATGTAACGACATGTCAGAACCAGTCAGCTTGGCTTTGATTTGCTGTATTCTACCCGAGAGCAGTTTCCGATTCATTGTGAAGATCCCAGGTGTCGACTGGGAGATGGGATGGGGTATTCTGCCAAGGAAGGAAGCCTCGTCAACCGGAGTGTTTCCTGCATGTGACATCTCTGTGTCTTTATGCCCCCGTTCTATACTACCACGAGAGGACATGCTTAGCTCATCCCTCAGGTGGGCTTGTACTGCTGTGTCTTCTACCTTGCTGGTCGCTTCAGTTTGGCTTTGCTTGAGGGCTGGGATGCTTTCTAGTCCAACGGCCTCGTTCCCGCTTGTGGTAGCGTCTGACGTCTCTCTCTCCTGGTATCTCTGCTGGATTTCAGAGCAGAGCTGCTGGTGGAGATCTGCCCTCAATGGCCGGAGCGTCACCCCAGACTGGTGTCGCTGGCTAGATTCATTGGGATCTTCTATTTCTCTCTCGGTCTCAAAATTGATTTCACTGGAGTCTCTAAATGACTCTTCTGTTAATTGTTGAGAAGTTGTCCTGGGATCAATGGTGCTAAGGTTCTGGTGTCCTGGTCCAGGCCCCTGTTTCATAACATTGATGTTTTCTGACCCCCCAGCGGACGATGACTTGGAGGAACGTCTGGAGGATCTCCCACTGCTGCTCGACATTCCCACCTCTTTCTCCAACAGCCCCAACAAAACAGTTGCTGGAACAGTGGAACCCAAAAATGAGCCGTCTTCATCCCCCAAACCTCTGTCTGGTTCAATGATAGCATCGGGTGAGGCAAGTGTCAGGGCTGACGATTCCACCTCCTTGTCTCCACGGATTAAAGGGCGAGAGCCACCATCATCTCCACCACCATCCAGGATGGTCCTAAAGCAATTCTGGGGCACGGAAATGTCTCCCTCCCCATGGTCCATCGTTATCTCTTTACTGGCCAGCTCCACCGCGTCACTCATCTGCAACGACTTTGATGGCGGTCCAGGGAACTCGGACATGTCTAGTGAAGCTCTGCAGAGATACAAAGCACAGGGAACATGACAGGTCTGAAGTTGTTGTGTTTGGTCGCCCTCCATTACCGGGCCGACATAAGACTGTATCCCACCCTCTGGGTGTAAGTATAGATTTCTCACGAGGTTAATGCACAAGCAGATGCCGGTTTTTTGAAGCCCAAATAATTTCTTTATTGTCCCACCTCCTTATTTTACCTCAAAGGAGCAAAGTCGTCCATCTGTGTCTTCTGGAACAAGGTGTCTTCAAAGAACCTGTGTCCTGCAGATGCGTCCTCGATTAGAAGGGGCAGGCAGGGAGACAGACGGCTGTCCTGGACCTCTGTCAGATAAAAACATACAGCCATCAATGCCTGCATCTACTGAGGAGAGAGCCGCATGTAACTGCTCCATACCCAGCTGTAGAGAGTGCGTCCGGCGCAGAGAGAAGCTGCTCCGCAGCTCAGTGTCCGACAGCAGAGTTCCCTCCTCCAAGCTTGGGAAGTCAGTGTGCTCCCCACGGGTGACAATCTCACTAAGTGTCGGGAAGGCAATGCTGGCATCATCCTCTGCCGGGAGCTGGTACCACGACTCGGCCGCCTGGGTGACATTCAACAAAACAGAGGTCAGTCAATATGGCGGTGCGCAGCAGACTGCAAGGGGATCAGTCAGCATACAGCATGAAGTATAGAGGGTCCGGCACAGACTGCAGGGGGATCAGTCAGCATACAGCATGAAGTATAGAGGGTCCGGCACAGACTGCAAGGGGATCAGTCAGCATACAGCATGAAGTATAGAGGGTCCGGCACAGACTGCAGGGGGATCAGTCAGCATACAACATGAAGTATAAAGGGTGCGGCACATACTGCGGGGGGATCAGTCAGCATACAACATGAAGTATAGAGGGTCCGGCACATACTGCGGGGGGATCAGTCAGCATACAACATGAAGTATAGAGGGTGCGGCACAGACTGCGGGGGGATCAGTCAGCATACAACATGAAGTATAGAGGGTCCGGCACAGACTGCAGGGGGATCAGTCAGCATACAACATGAAGTATAGAGGGTCCGGCACAAACTGCGGGGGGATCAATCAGCATACAACATGAAGTATAGAGGGTGCGGCACAGACTGCGGGGGGGGGGGGGGAGATCAGTCAGCATACAACATGAAGTATAGAGGGTCCGACACAGACTGCGGGGGGATCAGTCAGCATACAACATGAAGTATAGAGGGTGCGGCACAGACTGCAGGGGGATCAGTCAGCATACAACATGAAGTATAAAGGGTGCGGCACAGACTGCAGGGGGATCAGTCAGCATACAACATGAAGTATAGAGGGTCCGGCACAGACTGCAGGGGGATCAGTCAGCATACAACATGAAGTATAAAGGGTGCGGCACAGACTGCAGGGGGATCAGTCAGCATACAACATGAAGTATAGAGGGTCCGGCACAGACTGCGGGGGGATCAGTCAGCATACAGCATGAAGTATAGAGGGTCCGGCACATACTGCGGGGAGATCGGTCAGCATACAGCATGAAGTATAGAGGGTGCGGCACAGACTGCGGGGGGATCAGTCAGCATACAACATGAAGTATAGAGGGTCCGACACAGACTGCGGGGGGGGATCAGTCAGCATACAACATGAAGTATAAAGGGTGCGGCACAGACTGCAGGGGGATCAGTCAGCATACAACATGAAGTATAGCGGGTCCGGCACATACTGCGGGGGGATCAGTCAGCATACAACATGAAGTATAGAGGGTCCGGCACATACTGCGGGGGGATCAGTCAGCATACAACATGAAGTATAGAGGGTCCGGCACAGACTGCGGGGGGATCAGTCAGCATACAACATGAAGTATAGAGGGTCCGGCACATACTGCGGGGGGATCAGTCAGCATACAACATGAAGTATAGAGGGTCCGGCACAGACTGCGGGGGGATCAGTCAGCATACAACATGAAGTATAGAGGGTCCGGCACATACTGCGGGGGGATCAGTCAGCATACAACATGAAGTATAGAGGGTCCGGCACAGACTGCGGGGGGATCAGTCAGCATACAACATGAAGTATAAAGGGTGCGGCACAGACTGCGGGGGGATCAGTCAACATACAACATGAAGTATAGAGGGAGCGGCACAGACCGCGGGGGGGGGATCAGTCAGCATACAGCATGAAGTATAGAGGATCCGGCACAGACTGCAGAGGGATCAGTCAGCATACAACATGAAGTATAGAGGGTCCGGCACAGACTGCGGGGGGATCAGTCCGCATACAATATGAAGTATAGAGGGTCCGGCACAGACTGCGGGGGGGATCAGTCAGCATACAACATGAAGTATAGAGGATCCGGCACAAACTGCGGGGGGATCAGTCAGCATACAACAAGAAGTATAAAGGGTGCGGCACAGACTGCAGAGGGATCAGTCAGCATACAACATGAAGTATAAAGGGTGCGGCACAGACTGCGGGGGGATCAGTCAGCATACAACATGAAGTATAGAGGGAGCGGCACAGACCGCGGGGGGGATCAGTCAGCATACAGCATGAAGTATAGAGGATCCGGCACAGACTGCAGAGGGATCAGTCAGCATACAACATGAAGTATAGAGGGTCCGGCACAGACTGCGGGGGGGGATCAGTCAGCATACAACATGAAGTATAGAGGGTCCGGCACAGACTGCGGGGGGATCAGTCAGCATACAGCATGAAGTATAGAGGGTCCGGCACAGACTACAGGGGGATCAGTCAGCATACAGCATGAAGTATAGAGGGTCCGGCACAGACTACAGGGGGATCAGTCAGCATACAGCATGAAGTATAGAGGGTCCGGCACAGACTGCAGGGGGATCAGTCAGCATACAACATGAAGTATAGAGGGTCCGGCACAGACTGCGGGGGGATCAGTCAGCATACAGCATGAAGTATAGAGGGTGCGGCACAGACTGCAGGGGGATCAGTCCGCATACAGCATGAAGTATAGAGGGTCCGGCACAGACTGCAGGGGGATCAGTCAGCATACAGCATGAAGTATAGAGGGTCCGGTACAGACTGCGGGGGGATCAGTCAGCATACAACATGAAGTATAGAGGGAGCGGCACAGACTGCGGGGGGATCAGTCAGCATACAACATGAAGTATAGAGGGTCCGGCACAGACTGCGGGGGGGATCAGTCAGCATACAACATGAAGTATAGAGGGTCCGGCACAGACTGCGGGGGGATCAGTCAGCATACAGCATGAAGTATAGAGGGTGCAGCACAGATTGCTGGGGGATCAGTCAGCATACAGCATGAAGTATAGGGGGTGCGACACAGATTACTGGGGGATCAGTCAGCATACAACATGAAGTATAGAGGGTGCAGCACAGATTGCTGGGGGATCAGTCAGCATACAGCATGAAGTATAGAGGGTGCAGCACAGATTGCTGGGGGATCAGTCAGCATACAGCATGAAGTATAGGGGGTGCGGCACAGATTACTGGGGGATCAGTCAGCATACAACATGAAGTATAGGGGGTGCGGCACAGATTACTGGGGGATCAGTCAGCATACAGCATGAAGTATAGAGGGTGCAGCACAGATTGCTGGGGGATCAGCCAGCATACAGCATGAAGTATAAGGGGTGCGGCACAGATTACTGGGGGATCAGTCAGCATACAACATGAAGTATAGGGGGTGCGGCACAGATTACTGGGGGATCAGTCAGCATACAGCATGAAGTATAGAGGGTGCAGCACAGATTGCTGGGGGATCAGCCAGCATACAGCATGAAGTATAAGGGGTGCGGCACAGATTACTGGGGGATCAGTCAGCATACAGAGGGCGCCACATGTAATATATCCGTCGCTGTTCTCATTATCACCGATCACTGACCGCAGGACGTCTCTGGAATATCTGCAATGTGAGGTGATTCCATCTATGAGACCGAACACCAGATCTATTGTCCCCATTGCACAGATCCATGCTGAGGGTCTTCACGTCACCTGTCCCCAGATGAAAACCACCTAACTGGCCTCTGTCATCCGCAGCAACCAATCAGATATCAGCTTTCATTAGTTTTATTTTTCAGTGCAAATCAAAAATGAAAAGCTGCTCTCTGATTGGTCAAACAACAAATACTCAATAGGCCTCAGCTGTGAGAGAAGGCCCGAGGAATAGATCAGCTGCCCACATGAGCCAATCAGACGCCAGCGTTCATGGTCTGACTTGACAGTTGTGCTGTGATTGGTTGCCAGGGGTCATGTTCTCCCCTATGACCAGTTGCACATGTGGCCGTGCTTTAGGCCGGATGTTCCCCTGCCGCACACAGAGCGATGACGCAACCTGCTGATAATTAGCGCACAACACGTGACACCGAGGAGGAGAGGAGCCGCCACGTCCGCTCAGATCAGGCGGCTCTATAGTGAGGATTAATAAGAAACTAATTCATTAGCAAACATTCGCTTGTTTTGTTTCCATCGATGCGGAGCCGCAGGTGTCAGAGCCGCTAATTATAGAAACTCGTTACCGGCGAGCGCCACGACATCTGACAACCGACGCTCAAAACAATGAACGCATGGAAAGAGGAGGGCCAGAAACACGGGGGGTGAAACGGGGACAGGATCCGGAGAGGACGGAGGCCGCGGCGGAGGGGTCAGAGGACGGAGGCCGCGGCGGAGGGGAACGGAGAGGACGGAGGCCGCGGCGGAGGGGAACGGAGAGGACGGAGGCCGCGGCGGAGGGGAACGGAGAGGACGGAGGCCGCGGCGGAGGGGAACGGAGAGGACGGAGGCCGCGGCGGAGGGGAACGGAGAGGACGGAGGCCGCGGCGGAGGGGAACGGAGAGGACGGAGGCCGCGGCGGAGGGGAACGGAGAGGACGGAGGCCGCGGCGGAGGGGAACGGAGAGGACGGAGGCCGCGGCGGAGGGGAACGGAGAGGACGGAGGCCGCGGCGGAGGGGAACGGAGAGGACGGAGGCCGCGGCGGAGGGGAACGGAGAGGACGGAGGCCGCGGCGGAGGGGAACGGAGAGGACGGAGGCCGCGGCGGAGGGGAACGGAGAGGACGGAGGCCGCGGCGGAGGGGAACGGAGAGGACGGAGGCCGCGGCGGAGGGGAACGGAGAGGACGGAGGCCGCGGCGGAGGGAAACGGAGAGGACGGAGGCCGCGGCGGAGGGAAACGGAGAGGACGGAGGCCGCGGCGGAGGGAAACGGAGAGGACGGAGGCCGCGGCGGAGGGTAACAAAGATAACAAAGGTAACAAAGGACGGAGGCCGCAGCGGAGGGGAACGGAGAGGACGGAGGCCGCGGCGGAGGGGAACGGAGAGGACGAAGGGGGCACCGGAGGGGAACGGAGAGGACGGAGGCCGCGGCGGAGGGGAACGGAGAGGACGGAGGCCGCGGCGGAGGGGAACGGAGAGGACGGAGGCCGCGGCGGAGGGGAACGGAGAGGACGGAGGCCGCGGCGGAGGGGAACGGAGAGGACGGAGGCCGCGGCGGAGGGGAACGGAGAGGACGGAGGCCGCGGCGGAGGGGAACGGAGAGGACGGAGGCCGCGGCGGAGGGGAACGGAGAGGACGGAGGCCGCGGCGGAGGGGAACGGAGAGGACGGAGGCCGCGGCGGAGGGGAACGGAGAGGACGGAGGCCGCGGCGGAGGGGAACGGAGAGGACGGAGGCCGCGGCGGAGGGGAACGGAGAGGACGGAGGCCGCGGCGGAGGGGAACGGAGAGGACGGAGGCCGCGGCGGAGGGGAACGGAGAGGACGGAGGCCGCGGCGGAGGGGAACGGAGAGGACGGAGGCCGCGGCGGAGGGGAACGGAGAGGACGGAGGCCGCGGCGGAGGGGAACGGAGAGGACGGAGGCCGCGACGGAGGAAAACGGAGAGGACGGAGGCCGCACCGGAGGGTAAGAAAGATAACAAAGGTAACAAAGGACGGAGGCCGCAGCGGAGGGGAACGGAGAGGACGGAGGCCGCAGCGGAGAGGACGGAGGCCGCAGCAAAAACTAAATAGACCCTGTACTACACTTCAGCTGAAAATTAGCGTGTATATGTGTGAGGATATCGGCCCCGACCCCCGTTGATGACATCACTGATATAATAATGAGACCACGCCCCTTTTACTCCAGCCCGGAGTACATCCGTCCTCCAGTGTTATCGTGGCCTCAGATCCGCCTCAGCCTCTGATTGCCAGGACCCTCCTGACGCCGCCTGATGAAGGGATTCTCGACCCGAAATGTTGCAGGTAATTGCTGTAGACTCTGATAATCCGCCTCTGGTTGCGGTCCGGCCTGCCTCTCGGATCAGGGGTGACCACCCCACACTATGGTGCTTCTCTGCTGCCTGGTACAAGGACACCGATCAATCCTCGCCCCTCACGTGTCACTAGTGTGCCTGGCCGCACGCGCTGCTGAGGTCCAGGCCATACAGATGGCGCCCCCCACTGGGAGCTCCCGCAGGCACAGGGCTCATCATTAGGGAATCTCTGCAAGTTGTCGGGGAAGGGGAGACGCGCGCCGGGGCTGTTGGGGGAGGGGAGAGACGTGCGCCGGGGGCTGTCGGGGAGGTGAGAGATGCGCACCGGGGCGGGGGAGTTGAGGTGAGAGATGCGCGCCGGGGCGGGGGGAGGTGAGAGATGCGCGCCGGGGCTGTCGGGCCGGTGAGAGACTTGCGTCGGGGCGGGGGAGGGGTGAGAGACGCGCACCGGGGCTGTCGGGGAGGGGGAGACGCGCGCCGAGGCGGGGGGAAGGTGAGAGACGTGCACCGGGGCTGTTGGGGAGGGGGGAGACGCGCGCCGGGGCTGTCGGGCCGGTGAGAGACATGCGTCGGGGCGGGGGGAAGTGAGAGATGCGCACCGGGGCTGTCGGGCCGGTGAGAGACTTGCGTCGGGGCGGGGGGGAGGTGAGAGACGCGCACCGGGGCTGTCGGGGAGGGGGAGACGTGCGCCGAGGCGGGGGGAAGGTGAGAGACGTGCGCCGGGGCGGGGGGAAGTGAGAGATGCGCACCGGGGCTGTCGGGCCGGTGAGAGACATGCGTCGGGGCGGGGGGGAGGTGAGAGACGCGCACCGGGGCTGTCGGGCCGGTGAGAGACTTGCGTCGGGGCGGGGGGGAGGTGAGAGACGCGCACCGGGGCTGTTGGGGAGGGGGGAGACGCGCGCCGGGGCTGTCGGGCCGGTGAGAGACATGCGTCGGGGCGGGGGGAAGTGAGAGATGCGCACCGGGGCTGTCGGGCCGGTGAGAGACTTGCGTCGGGGCGGGGGGGAGGTGAGAGACGCGCACCGGGGCTGTCGGGGAGGGGGAGACGCGCGCCGGGGCTGTCGGGGAGGGGGAGACGCGCGCCGGGGCTGTCGGGGAGGGGGAGATGCGCGCCGGGGCTGTCGGGGTGGGGGAGAGACGTGCGCCGGGGCTGTCGGAGAGGTGCGCGTCGGGGCTGTCAGGGAGGTGAGAGACATGCGCCGGGGCGGGGGGGAGGTGAGAGACGCGCACCGGGGCTGTCGGGGAGGGGGAGACGCGCGCCGGGGCTGTCGGGGAGGGGGAGACGCGCACCGGGGCTGTCGGGGAGGGGGAGATGCGCGCCGGGGCTGTCGGGGTGGGGGAGAGACGTGCGCCGGGGCTGTCGGAGAGGTGCGCGTCGGGGCTGTCAGGGAGGTGAGAGACATGCGCCGGGGCGGGGGGGAGGTGAGAGACGTGCACCGGGGCTGTCGGGGAGGTGGGAGACGCGCGCCGGGGCTGTCGGGCCGGTGAAAGACTTGCGTCGGGGCGGGGGGGAAGTGAGAGACGCGCACCGGGGCTGTCGGGCCGGTGAGAGACTTGCGTCGGGGCGGGGGGGAAGTGAGAGACGCGCACCGGGGCTGTCGGGCCGGTGAGAGACTTGCGTCGGGGCGGGGGGGAGGTGAGAGACGGCACCGGGGCTGTCGGGGAGGGGGAGACGTGCGCCGGGGCGACAGTTGGGGGCGATGTGCATAGGGTCTGCACACAGGGATACAGCCATACACTCAGCTGGTGACAGCCGCACTCCACTGTACACACCGTGCTCACTACGTGCCGCTGCGGCTCCGGTACACTGTGTCCGCACTCATTACCCCGCCCTCTGCACACTGTACATGACCTCAGTGCAGACATGACACACAGACTGTAGGGGGCGCTATAACACACCGGTGATGACGTACACGGACATTATACACGTACACCGTCGCCACTCACCGCCGCAGCCGCCGCTTCTTTGCTCTCCATGTCCGCTCCGCTCCCGTCCCCTCCAGCGCCTGCGCACTGCGCTCTGCTCTCCCGCCGCTCACAGCCGCCCGTTACTATGGACGCGGCCCGAGGGCCTGAGCGGGAGGAGAGGAGGGAGGAGGTCGCCATCTGCCGGAGAGAAGAAGCATCAGCAGCACTATAACCAGACAGAGGACAGCGACACCTGCCGGGAACTCACCGCATCTTACCGCACTGGTAACATCCGTGCGCCCTCTAGCAACATATCTTGGAACTACAGAAGCGAGTGATGAGACTCAAATTATCGCCATCCGGCACCATTCACCAAGACAACAGCGACATCTAATGGAGGCATTCAGTATGACACCAGCCTATAAAAAACAGCTGTACATGCGTGGCTGTATTATTATTATTATTATTATTATTATTTATTATTATAGCGCCATTTATTCCATGGCGCTTTACATGTGAGGAGGGGTATACATAATAAAAACAAGTACAATAATCTTGAACAATACAAGTCATAACTGGTACAGGAGGAGAGAGGACCCTGCCCGCGAAGGCTCACAATCTACAAGGGATGGGTGAGGATACAGTAGGTGAGGATAGAGCTGGTCATGCAGCAGTTTGGTTGATCGGTGGTTACTGCAGGTTGTAGGCTTGTCGGAAGAGGTGGGTCTTCAGGTTCTTTTTGAAGGTTTCGATGGTGGGCGAGAGTCTGATGTGTTGTGGTAGAGGGTTCCAGAGTAGGGGTGATACGCGAGAGAAATCTTGTATACGATTTTGGGAACAGGAGATAAGAGGGGAGTAGAGAAGGAGATCTTGTGAGGATCGGAGGTTGCGTGTAGGAAAGTACCGGGAGATGAGGTCACAGATGTAAGGAGGAGACAGGTTGTGGATGGCTTTGTACGTCATGGTTAGGGTTTTGTACTGGAGTCTCTGGGCAATGGGGAGCCAGTGAAGGGATTGACAGAGGGGAGAGGCCGGAGAATAGCGGGGGGACAGGTGGATTAGTCAGGTAGCAGAGTTTAGAATAGATTGGAGGGGTGCGAGAGTGTTCGAGGGGAGGCCACAGAGCAGGAGGTTGCAGTAGTCAAGGCGAGAGATGATGAGGGCATGGACTAGGGTTTTTGCAGATTCTTGGTTGAGGAATGAACGGATTCGTGAAATATTTTTGAGTTGAAGTCGGCAGGAAGTGGAAAGGGCTTGGATATGTGTTTTGAATTAGAGATCAGCGTCAAGGATTACCCCGAGGCAGCGAGCTTGTGGGACTGGGGAGAGTCGGCAGCCGTTTACTGTAATGGATAGGTTCGTTGGGGGGGTCACGTGAGATGGGGGAAAGATGATGAATTCTGTTTTGTCCATGTTAAGTTTCAGAAATTTAGCGGAGAAGAAGGATGAAATAGTGGACAGACATTGAGGGATTCTGGTTAGTAGGGAGGTGATATCTGGTCCAGAGATGTAGATCTGTGTGTCATCAGCATGGAGATGATACTGAAAGCCATGAGATTCTATGAGCTGTCCCAGGCCAAAGGTGTAAATGGAGAAGAGCAGGGGCCCAAGGACTGAACCTTGTGGGACTCCGACAGAGAGGGGGCGAGGTGAGGAGGTGGTGTGTGAGTGGGAGACGCTGAATGTCCGGTCTGTTAGGTATGATGAGATCCAGGATAGGGCCAAGTCTGTGATGCCAAGGGATGAGAGGGTCTGTAATAATAGGGAATGGTCCACTGTGTCAAAGGCAGCCGACAGGTCGAGGAGGAGGAGAACAGAGTAGTGTCGCTTGCTCTTGGCGGTTAAGAGGTCGTTGGTGACCTTAGTTAGGGCAGTTTCAGTGGAATGGTGTGACCGGAAGCCAGATTGTAAGCGGTCAAAGAGGGAGCAAGAAGAGAGATGGGAGGACAGTTCAAGGTAGACGTGTTGTTCCAGTAGTTTTGAGGCATAGGGGAGAAGTGATATAGGGCGATAGCTAGATACAGAGGATGGGTCAAGAGAGGGATTTTTGAGGATAGGTGTGATGGAGGCATGTTTAAAGCTTGAGGGGAAAACACCAGTTGTTAGTGATAGGTTGAAGAGATGGGTTAGGGTTGGGATGAAGATTGTGGTGAGGTTTGGGATGAGGTGGGATGGGAGCGGGTCAAGTGCACAGGTGGTGAGATGCGATCTTGAGAGTAGAGTGGTGAGTTGATCTTCTGTAATGGAGGAGTAGTTGGTTTTGGAGGTGGAGGGTAGGGAAGCTGGGAGGAAGGGCTCTGGGGCTTGTTGACCAAAACTGTCTCTGATGTTATCAATCTTCTGCTTGAAGAATGAGGCAAAGTCTTCAGCAGAGATAAGTGAGGAGGGAGGAGGCGCTGGGGGACGGAGGAGAGAATTGAAGGTGTTGAATAACTGTTTAGGGTTGTGAGACAGGGAGGATATGAGAGATGAGAAGTAGGTTTGTTTAGCTGTGGCGAGTGCGGTCTTGAAAGTAGTGAGGGACTGTTTGAATGCGATTAAGTGGTCGTTGGAGTGGGATCTTTTCCATCTGCGCTCAGCAGCCCTGGAAGCTCGCCTCAGTTCTTTGGTCAGGCTGGTGTGCCAGGGCTGTCTGTTGATTTTGCGAGCTTTGGTATGTGTAAGTGGGGCAGCAGATTCCAAAGCTATAGCTATTGTGGTGTTATATAGAGCGGCAGCGTCATCCGCGTTGTGTATGGAACTTATGTCTGTGAGAGGGAGGAGGGATTCAGAGAATGAATGTAGATCAAGATGTTTAAGATTTCTGCGAGGATGTGAAAGTTTGTGGGGTGGGGACTCTAGACATGGAGTGGAGAGAGATGAGAATGTGAGAAGGTTGTGGTCAGAGAGAGGAAGAGGTGAGTTAGAGAGGTTAGATAGGGAGCAGAGGCGGGTGAAGATGAGGTCCAGTGTGTGACCATCTTTGTGAGTGGCTGCAGAAGACCATTGAGTGAGGCCGAAGGAGGAAGAGAGAGATAGAAGTTTAGTGGCAGCTGAGAGGGAAGTGTCAATGGGGATGTTGAAATCGCCCATGATGATAGTGGGGATGTCTGCAGAAAGGAAATGAAGTAGCCAGGTGGTGAAGTGGTCAAAGAAGATGGTGGCTGACCCTGGGGGGCGGTAAATGACAGCCAGGTGGAGGTTGGAGGGGGAGTAGATGCGCACAGAGTGCACCTCAAAGGAAGGAAGGGTAACAGAGGGTGGCAGTGGGATTGGGGTGAAGGAGCAGTTATCTGACAGGAGAAAACCAACTCCTCCACCATGCTTGCTGCTGGGGCGGGGTGTGTGAGAAAGGTGGAAGTCACCGTAAGAGAGTGCAGCAGGAGAGGCTGTGTCAGAAGGGGTGAGCCAGGTTTTGGTGATGGCGAGGAAGGAAAGTTTGGTAGTAACAAAGATCATGGATGTAGGAAAGCTTGTTGCAGACAGAGCGAGTGTTCCACAGAGCTTCTGTTAGTGGGACTGGGGAAGCGGGGGCTGGGCGAATGGGTATAAGGTTAGAGAGGTTTGTGATAGAGCGTGGATGGGAGATAGAAATGACTGTGGGGATGTGGTGAGGAGGACCAGGATTTGGAGAGATATCACCAGCAGTGAGAAGGAGCAGAGATAGTGTTAGCAGGTGGGAGCAGGAGAGAGCGTGAGGTGGCTGTCTGTGTTTGGAGTCAGAGGATTGTATGTTAAGGAACAGTTCTGAGGAGGAGGTGAGATGGATGGGGAGGATTGAAGAGGAGATGAACAGTTCCTTACTTGGTGTGGGGATCAGGGAAGTTAAAAGAAAGTGAAGGATTATAGGGGTAAAAGTGACAACAAACAGAAACATTGTTTGCAGTGACAGGCCAGTTACCTTCAGTTCCAATTCAGGTTTTAATTCTAATGTAATCCACACTTTCAGAACACACTTCTAGAAATCACACTGCAGACTGAAGTCCTGCAGACTTGTGCTATGCAATATATGGAAAACTAAGTGCGTTCAGGTGTGGAGCAGAGAGGAGTGGTCTCTGCTCATCTTGGTCAGAGAATTAAGAGTGGACCAGATGCATACAATCAAGACTAAGTAAACGGGGTCATAAATATCACAGGGCAAGCTGGGGTTAGCTGAAAGGCATACCATATGAAAACAAAGAAGAGGGAAGTCTACGTGCAAAGCTGGGTGATGTATTATGTGCACTTCATAGTAGGAGAGCTGGATGAACATACCATATGAAAGCAAAGAGCAGGGAAGTCTATGTGCAAAGCTGGGTGGTGTATTATGTGCACTTCATAGCAGGAGAGCTGGATGAACATACCATATGAAAGCAAAGAGCAGGGAAGTCTATGTGCAAAGCTGGGTGATGTATTATGTGCACTTCATAGTAGGTGAGCTGGATGAACATACCATATGAAAGCAAAGAGCAGGGAAGTCTATGTGAAAAGCTGGGTGGTGTATTATGTGCACTTCATAGTAGGTGAGCTGGATGAACATACCATATGAAAACAAAGAGCAGGGAAGTCTATGTGAAAAGCTGGGTGGTGTATTATGTGCACTTCATAGTAGGTGAGCTGGATGAACATACCATATGAAAGCAAAGAGCAGGGAAGTCTATGTGAAAAGCTGGGTGGTGTATTATGTGCACTTCATAGTAGGAGAGCTGGATGAACATACCATATGAAAGCAAAGAGCAGGGAAGTCTATGTGAAAAGCTGGGTGGTGTATTATGTGCACTTCATAGTAGGAGAGCTGGATGAACATACCATATGAAAGCAAAGAGCAGGGAAGTCTATGTGCAAAGCTGGGTGGTGTATTATGTGCACTTCATAGCAGGAGAGCTGGATGAACATACCATATGAAAGCAAAGAGCAGAGGGAAGTCTATGTGCAAAGCTGGGTGATGTATTATGTGCACTTCATAGTAGGTGAGCTGGATGAACATACCATATGAAAGCAAAGAGCAGGGAAGTCTATGTGCAAAGCTGGGTGATGTATTATGTGCACTTCATAGTAGGAGAGCTGGATGAACATACCATATGAAAGCAAAGAGCAGGGAAGTCTATGTGAAAAGCTGGGTGGTGTATTATGTGCACTTCATAGCAGGAGAGCTGGATGAACATACCATATGAAAGCAAAGAGCAGGGAAGTCTATGTGAAAAGCTGGGTGGTGTATTATGTGCACTTCATAGTAGGAGAGCTGGATGAACATACCATATGAAAGCAAAGAGCAGGGAAGTCTATGTGCAAAGCTGGGTGGTGTATTATGTGCACTTCATAGCAGGAGAGCTGGATGAACATACCATATGAAAGCAAAGAGCAGAGGGAAGTCTATGTGCAAAGCTGGGTGATGTATTATGTGCACTTCATAGTAGGTGAGCTGGATGAACATACCATATGAAAGCAAAGAGCAGGGAAGTCTATGTGCAAAGCTGGGTGATGTATTATGTGCACTTCATAGTAGGAGAGCTGGATGAACATACCATATGAAAGCAAAGAGCAGAGGGATGTTAGAGGGAGGCTGTATAAATCTCTATGTAGTGAACTCTTTTATTATAAAAATACAAAACTTACAATAAATAGCAAAAATCAAAACCCCAGCAAAAGCAACTGTCCGAGTCCAACATTACCCCCCCCCCCAGTCCAAAGCAAAGTCCGAGTCCAGCATAACTGCCCCCAGTCAAAACAACCCCGCAAAAGAAAACAAACTGCCGCCTTCTTTCTCAGAGAAGCTTCCTCCATCTTTCCTTCTTATGCTGTTTCTGTCCTTTACTTGTCTTTTCACTTTTTGATTCCTCCAGATTTCCTCCTCCCCAGGTTACCCCACCCAAGGAGAGAAGAAACATTTTATTAATACACACGCACATACACACTTCACACCAAACCTGACAAAGAAAACTCTGGTCCATCGCCCAAAAAGAAACATTATAGCCACCTGGCTTAAACACATCTATCTAAATCACACCATTTTTTTTTTTATTTGTTTATTTTATAATTTTTTTAATTATTTCATTTTTCCATTTTTTTTATTTTTTTTTATTTTACACAGCAAACACAATTATAAACAACCTACCACCAAACCCAGACAATACAAAAATAAGCTCACCGAGTAACTCCTAACCTCCTGCTTACAAGACAGGTGCATTAACCCCGTAAGCCACAGGATCATCACCTTACAATACAATACTACATAACTCTATATACAACACTTACCCAGAGCCAGGATTGGTGCCTGTAAGCCCTATATCAATAATTCACTTCTGCAAAACAAAAATCTGATAGTGAAAAGCCCCAGCCCGCCACCGGGAAACCGGAGATGACAGGCTTCTACCCTAACAATCCTTACCCTACCAGCCGTCACTACCTGTCTAGACATCTGCCCCTATTCATCTACCTACCTTTCCCTGTCTCTCCCTGCCTGACCCTACGACCCTACCTAACTCACCGCGTGCCTACCTAACTGTCCCTGGGCTGTCCCTATCCTGTCCCTAACTATCTACCTGTCCCTACTGAAGCTATCTACCTGTCCCTATCATTTACCTGCTCATCTAAGCCCTAGGTACATTAAATGAGAACCCTCTCCAGAGAAGAGAGGCCCTCGCTGCACCCAGCCTGTCATACTCCAGAGAGCGCACCTTCACCAGGCCACCAAGAATGTTCCTAACAACCTCATCCCGGGGGAGGATTTTCTGCTGAGTTGACACTAAAGGCCCCGTCTCACATAGCGAGATCGCTGCTGAGTCACAAGTTTTGTGACGCAACAGCGACCTCAGTAGCGATCTCGCTATGTGTGACACGTACCAGCGATCAGGCCCCTGCTGCGAGATCGCTGGTCGTGTCGGAATGGCCTGGACCTTTTTTTGGTCGTTGAGGCCCCGCTGACATCGCTGAATCGGTGTGTGTGACACCGATCCAGCGATGTCTTCACTGGTAACCAGGGTAAACATCGGGTTACTAAGAGCAGGGCCGCGCTTAGTAACCCGATGTTTACCCTGGTTACCAAAAAAAACAAACACTACATACTCGCCTTTCGGTGTCCAGGTCCCTTGCCGTCTGCTTCCTGCTCTGACTGAGCCGCCGTACAGTGAGAAGTGAGAGCACAGCAGTGACGTCACCGCTGCGCTCTGCTCTCACTGTACGGCCGGATCTCAGTCAGAGCAGGAAGCAGACGGCAAGGGACCTGACGGACATCAGATGGTGAGTATGTACTGTTTGTTTTTTTTGGTAACCAGGGTAAACATCGGGTTACTAAGCGCGGCCCTGCGCTTAGTAACCCGATGTTTACCCTGGTTACCCGGGTGCTGCAGGGGGACTTCGGCATCGTTGAAGACAGTTTCAACGATGCCGAAGTCGTTCCCCTGATCGTTGGTCGCTGGAGAGAGCGGTCTGTGTGACAGCTCCCCAGCGACCACACAGCGACTTACCAACGATCACGGCCAGGTCGTATCGCTGCTCGTGATCGTTGGTAAATCGCTTAGTGAGACGGGGCCTTAAGCACCGTGCGTTCCACGTGTAAAACCTGACGACTAAACTGACTAGAAATAAAGTGCCCCGATCTCGGCCACCCAGGGATCCGAAGGCCCCATACGCCCACTCCGCATAGGAAAGGTGTGCCAGCCGAGGCCAGCCTATGGAAGCACCCACCCTGTTGTAGACCCCTGTATTAAAAGGACACTGAAGGAGAAAGTGCTCCATGCTTTCCAGCGTGTCGCAGCACCCCTCACGGGGACAACCCCGATCATCGGAGTTCCTACACTTCAGGTTGTCCCTTACATACAGTTTCCCATGGAAGCAGCGCCAAGCCAAGTCCCAAAACTTCAAGGGGACCCGTGTAGAATTCAATAACCTCAGCCCACCCTCCAGATCCCGACTTGGGCAATCTTTGAGCACCAGAGGCTTCTGGAAATGGGTCAACAGGACCCTCCTGTCAAGGAATTTCTTCGACATGGTCCTGATCTCCCACATTCCCAGACCCCACCGGCGGATCACCTTCAGAACCGGGGTAGAGTAAGCCGGGAGATGCCCGTGCGGTGTGCGCAGGTCCTTCACTTGCCCTCCTGTCTCCCATTCCTGGAAGAAGGGTCGAAGCCATCCCCTGCAGGAGAATACCCACGGAGGAGCCCTCTCTGACCAGAGGTTGGCGATGTTAGTCTTGACAAAAGTGTTTATTAGAAACACCACTGGGTTGACCATACCCAACCCTCCTAGTCTCCTTGTGCGGTATGTGACCTCCCGCTTGACTAGGTTCAGCCTATTTCCCCATAACATCTGGAAAAACAGGCTGTAGACCCGTGTCCAGAGCGGCTCTGGCAACATGCAGACACTGCCCAGGTATATTAACAAGGGTAGCAAAAAACCCTTAACCAGGCTAACCCTTTCCCTCAGGGTCAAAGACCAACCCTTCCATTGGTCCACCTTCTGGGCGGCGATCTTAAGTCTGCCCTCCCAATTTTGCTGGGGGTAGTCCACAGGGCCAAATTCGATGCCTAGGATTTTTGCCGATGCCTGGGGCTCTGGAAGAGTGTCCGGGAGACAAAAACTAGGGTCTCCCCCTCCCAGCCAGAGACTCTCACACTTTTCCTGATTAATTCTGGACCCAGGAGCCTCCGAGTAGCGATCAACCTCAGACATGACCCATTCCGCCTCCTCACCCGAGGACACGAAAAATGAGACGTCATCGGCATACGCTACCACCCTCAGAGTGGCTTCCGGGGCCACCTGGTCCATCCCGACTCCCGCCAACAGCCCACGCTCAATCCTCCTTAAAAGGGGATCTATTGCGAACACGTATAACAGCGGGCTCAATGGACAGCCCTGGCGGACCCCAGACCCAACCTCAAAAGGGCGGCCAGACCAACCATTCACGAGCGGGAAAGTCTCTGCGCCCGCGTACAAGATCTTTAGCCAATTTACAAACCCCCCAGGCAGACCGTACCTCAGAAGGACGGACCAGAGGTAATCGTGGTTAACCCAATCAAAAGCCTTCGCCTGGTCTAAGGACAGCAAGTACCCCTTCCAGTGACCTGCCCTGCTCCACTGCCTCTCGGACACCGAGCACAGCACTAAACGTACTGCGGCCTGGAACAGAGCAGTGCTGGGCCCCTGAAAGGAGCCGGGGTGCAAACTTCACCAGCCGTTTGAACAGCACCTTTGCCAGAACCTTCTGGTCTGTATTGAGAAGCGCTATGGGACGCCAATTCTCAATACGGGACGAATCCTTACCCTTTGACAGGATAATCAGGGCCGACTGCCTCATTGACCAGGAAAGAGCGCCCAAGGAGAGACACTCGTTAAACACCTCAGTCAAGAGGGGGACCAAGGAGTCCCTAAAGGTCTTATAAAACTCGGATGTTAAGCCATCCGGACCTGGCGATTTCTTAGGCCGAAGCCCATCAATGGCCAGTCGCACTTCCTCTTCCCTGATTGATTCTGTCAAAACGTGAAGCAAGGGGTCATCTCCTGGCTCAGGGATGGCCTCAACCAGGAAAGCCGACATCACGTTCCGATCCAGATCCCTCTTCCCCAAAAGGTGTGAGTAGAAAGATCTGATCACCTCCAGGATCTCTGATTTGGATCTGTTCAGGGAACCCGTATCGTCGACCAAACCTGTCACCACCTTACAACTCACTGACATCTTACAGTTTCTGTAGGGGTCAGGCGAGCGGTACCTCCCGAAATCCCTCTCAAAAACCAAAGATGTGTGCCTATCGTACTGACACCTCTTGAGTAAAGACTTCACTCTGGAGATCTCCTCACGGTCACCTCCAGCCGAGACGAGATGTTCGAGTTTCCTCCTCAGTTCCTGATACAGGCGGTACCTGCTCAGGCTCCTGAGGCTCGAGAGCTGGCGGAAGAAACTCGCAACCCGATCCTTGAACATGTCCCACCACTCTGACTTATCGCTACAGAGATCCAAAAGCGGTACCCGACTCTGAAGAAAGTCCTCAAAGGATTGTCTTATCTCTGCTTCTTCCAAGAGGGACGAATTCAACTTCCATAGTCCCCTTCCCATCCGAGGGGTTTCTGAAACATTCAGAGAAAAAGAAATCAGACAGCGATCGGAGAACTCCACCTCAACAACGGACACTGCTGAAGAGATGGCTTCCTCCTTTAAAAAAAACCTGTCTATCCTAGACCTACAATTACCTCTATGAAAGGTGAAACTACAGTGACCTGGGGTGTGCCGGATGTGGACATCCACCAGGCGAGCGTCACTAGCTATGCTATTGAGAGTATTACTATCATAAGCCAGCCGGTCAATGGAGCCTCCCCTATCATGAAGCCTTGTGACTGTGTTAAAGTCACCTCCAAAGACCACCTGCCGACTCGTAAAAAGATAGGGCTTAATCTTCAGGAAGAGACATTTACGGTCCCACTTTGACTGCGGACCATAGATGTTAATGAGCCGAAGCTCCTGTCCCCTCATGAAGACGTCTAAGACCAGGCACCTCCCCATTTCTACCTCGATAACTCTCCGGCATTCAACCGATGCAGTCTTAAAAAGGACTGCCACCCCACTACACGGCTCGGCCGCAAGAGACCAGTACGAAGACCCGCACCTCCACTCGCTCTCCGCCTTGCGTATGGCCCCCATATCTGTAAGCCTGGTCTCCTGCAAAAACAAAATTTCAGCCTCAAATCGGGTGAGAAAATCAAAGGCCGCAAATCTAGCCGCATCAGACTTTATACTAGGGACATTAATGGTCGCTAGAGTCAACGGGGTGGGTGCCGCCATCATGAGTGATCGAGTTAGATGGCCTTTTTCTTCCCCCCACCCTTTTTCTTAGCCCGCTCATCTCCGGACGATGAAGCCCCCCCCTCTTCTTTTCAGAGAGACCAAGGTATCCATCCCTCCCACCTCTTTCTCATCTCCGGACCCAGGGTCGTCCCCACCTCCTGAGGAAGACACACCCCCTGGAGAAGGGACTCCCCCGCCTCCCAAAGGCCCTCCCGATGTTACCTCCGGAACCTCACCCCCGACTCCCGTCTCAGCAGGATCGTCAAGGGCTTGGAACCGGTTGGAGAGGGGGATCAGAGGGGAGTCGGTGGGACCTTCCTTAGGCACCTTGGTCAGGGGAGAAGATTTTCCACCTTTTTCCTTCTTTTTTTTACTTTTGGCACTCTTGGTACCCTTGTCACCCATTTCTTTTGGCTGTTCCCCTCCATCCTCATCAAAACTTTCATATTGAGAGGCATCTGAGAGATCAGCCACTTCCTCATTCTCCATCCGTCTGATCTCCTCATTCACCGCTTCCTCCCCCGGGGCCTCAGTGACATGAGCTGTCGCCTCGGAGGAGGGGGCAGCCATTACCCCAGTTTCCCGAGGCTCCTCCTGCCCTCCTGACGCCTTGCCTGCCTCCGCTGGTAAGAGGGGCCCCTAGCCCTGCCATTCCTCATCGGCCCCTCAGCTCCTCCCCCGCTGCCACCCCCAACCCCTGCAAAAGTTGCACCGCCAGGAACTTCCTCGCGGCTCCCCTCTGCACGGCTGGCCCTGGCATTAGAGAAGGAACGAGGGCAGCGGCTGAACGGGTGACCTAGATCACACTATGGCTTACACTATGGCTGGTCCAAATAACTAAAGCAATTGTTACCATCCACCTCTTGTGTCTCCCCTTTTCCTCATAGATTGTAAGCTTGCGAGCAGCAGGGCCCTCATTCCTCCTGGTATCTGTTTTGAACTGTGATTTCTGTTATGCTGTAATGTCTGTTGTCTGTATAAGTCCCCTCTATAAGTTGTAAAGCGCTGCGGAATATGTTGGCGCTATATAAATAAAATTATTATTATTATTATTATTATCACCACACAGGTGACATCGAATGACACCACAGGATGCGGCGAGGTGACCCACCTCGCCACACAAGGCACATTTCTGCACCTTGCTGAAGTGGCGAGGATCACCGCACCTGTGGCATACCTTCAGCTGCCCCTGGTAGAAGACCAGAATCCGATCCCTTCCCAGGAAAGCCGAGGAAGGGATGTGGGTGACAGTGCCACCTGAACGCTTCAACTTTACCATGAAGGTCCAGCCTCCTGACCAGATACCAAAATCGTCCCGGTTCTTCTTAGGGACCTCCACAACCTCGCCATAGCGGCTCAACCAGGTCATTATGTCAACGCCAGAAAGAGACTCATTACATGTTAAAACGGTCACTTTCTTCGGCCCACTTTGGCGAGAAATTGCTTCCACGGCGAACCCTCGCCAGCCGGGCTCCTCTTTTACCAGCTCATAATTCGACCAAAAGAGCTCCAAGCCCTCCAGCCGAACAAAGCTGATATCAAAGGTGGAGGTCCCAAAAGGATGTATCAGAGCAAAGATGTCAATAGCCCTGAAGTCCATCTTCATGAGGAGCTTCACCACATTTGTCCTGGACGGACACGCCTCATCGCCCCTCCAGCGAAGACGAACCACATTTCTCCTGGAGACCCCCTGCCCGGCTGTCGGGAGGGACCACACGGTCTCCCCCCCCTTTTTCTCTTGGAAGGCAGCTAGACCAAACTTATCTAGCCAGTAGGACAACGCCACGTCTCTTCCCTCTACATTGATCGTCCGCTCCCCTTTTTTGAGGGCCTCCAGGAAACGGCGGCGAAAAGCCTCATTCCCTGGGTCCGGAGATGAGGAAGACCCCTGTGGAACCCCAGCGGCAGCAGCCGCATAACTAATGGCGGCTGCAGGTAAGGTGGACGATGGACCAGCCCCTATATTCCCTGAACCCTCAACCTCACAGTCAACCATCTCCACCTCACTTACCTCAGCCTCACCATTTTCACTGGTAGAAATCACCGCACTGGCACCATTCACACCAACCATACCTCCAGCAGAAACCGCCCCTGACCCGTCACCATTATCACAGACACTATTCACACCACTTGCACCACTTCCATTCTTATTTACATTTTTGTTTGCACTTTTTTTTCTGCTTTCTGCTGGGGTTGTTGCTATTTGCAGTGCAGCTGCCCCTTTAAGATCCATACTGCAGGGTTTGATTACCACACCCTGCTTTTCAGCAGAGCATGTGCTGGCAGCTGCAGACTGTTGCTCCTGCCTCTCCTGCAGACCATCTCCACGCTGTGTGCACTTCACCGCCGGGTCCCCCACAGATACAGGTGACACACATGCAGAGGACCCCAGCGGTGCGGCCCCCTCCGGCGAGGGTGTGATCCGGGCCGGCATTACCGCAGCCATTACAGCTGCACCCGAGATGATAACCGGTGCCGGGGTCCCGGATTTTGACCCAGCATCGGATCTGCATGTGGGGGACCCCGACACCACAGCACACGCCGCCGATGATGCGGCCCCGGCTGACAGCGCACCGCCAACACTGCGGGGAGCGGCGACCACCGGTAAGGTACCCACAGCCTCCACCCCCCCGAGCGTCAGCGGGTGCAGCAAGCACCAGGCCGTCCCCCGTTTCCACAGAGGATCGGGCCTGGACACCTCCACAGATCTTATTACCGCCCGCCACAGGGCCACACTCCAGACCATGCACACTGTCCGGCTCTGCAGCCGCATGCCCACTCTCGCCCCCTCTGCTACCACCAGCAGAGACGGCGACCTGCCATACGACTTGTACTCTCCCCGCTCCCTCGCACCGGAACCACTGCAGGTCCCGGGCCGGGGTGGGTAGCGGGCTCCACACAGCGGGACCGGGGGGTCCCAGGAAGGGGGACAAACACCAACCTCTCCTCTGATGTTTTCTTCCTTTTTTTGCTTTTCTTTTTCCCCCTCCTGGTTGCCTCGTCCCCGCAGACCTCATCCCCAAACTTCAGGTGGGCATAATTTACTGGGGACTCTAGCTGACGGATCTGCTGCAAGACGAGGCAACCCCATACCTCCCAACTTTTGAAGATGGGAAAGAGGGACAAAGGGGCAAATTTTAGGCCACGCCTCTGACCACACCCATTCATAATTAGTCACACCCATATCCACGTCCCAAGCACACCCATTTAGCACTGCTGATCACACTGTTTCATATACAATAGTTATAAACAAAAAAATATGGCCACACAGTGCTCCATACTGTATAATGACCACACATGATGCCCCATACTGTATAATGAACACACATGACGCTCCATACTGTATAATGACCGCATGCATACTGTATAATGGCCGCACATGATGCTCCATACTGTATAATGGCTGCACATGATGCTCCATACTGTATAATGAACACACATGACGCTCCATACTGTATAATGACCGCATGCATACTGTATAATGGCCGCACATGATGCTCCATACTGTATAATGGCTGCACATGATGCTCCATACTGTATAATGACCGCACATGATGCTCCATACTGTATAATGACCGCACATGATGCTCCATACTGTATAATGACCGCACATGATGCTCCATACTGTATAATGGCCGCACATGATGCTCCATACTGTATAATGACCGCACATGATGCTCCATACTGTATAATGACCGCACATGATGCTCCATACTGTATAATGGCTGCACATGATGCTCCATACTGTATAATGACCGCACATGATGCTCCATACTGTATAATGACCGCACATGATGCTCCATACTGTATAATGACCGCACATGATGCTCCATATTGTATAATGACCGCACATGATGCTCCATACTGTATAATGACTGCACATGATGCTCCATATTGTATAATGACCGCACATGATGCTCCATACTGTATACTGGCTGCACATGATGCTCCATATTGTATAATGACCGCACATGATGCTCCATACTGTATAATGACTGCACATGATGCTCCATACTGTATAATGACCCCACATGATGCTCCATACTGTATTATGGCCACAGTTCTCCATACTGTATAATGACATACAGGCACGCAGCTCACACACATGCAGCATCACACACACAGTATCACACATACACACGCAGCATCACAAACGCAGCTCACAAACACATGCAGCTTTGACACAAATGCATCACACATGCAGCCATCACACACACACAGCCATCACACACACACGCAGTCATCACACACACACGCAGCCATCACACACACACAGCCATCACACACACACGCAGTCATCACACACACACGCAGTCATCACACACACACGCAGTCATCACACACACGCAGCCATCACACACACACGCAGCCATCACACACAGACACGCAGCCATCACACACACATGCAGCCATCACACACACACACACACGCAGCCATCACACACACACACACACACACGCAGCCATCACACACACACACACGCAGCCATCACACACACACACGCAGCCATCACACACACACGCAGCCATCACACACACATGCAGCCATCACACACACACGCAGCCATCACACACACACGCAGCCATCACACACACACACACACACACACGCAGCCATCACACACATGCAGCCATCACACACACCCAGCCATCACACACACACACACACACACCCAGCCATCACACACACACTCAGCCATCACACACACACACCCAGCCATCACACACACACACCCAGCCATCACACACACACACCCAGCCATCACACACACACCCAGCCATCACACACACACACCCATCACACACACACCCATCACACACACACACCCATCACACACACACACCCATCACACACACACACCCAGCCATCACACACACACACCCAGCCATCACACACACCAGATACCTCATACACACATGACACACACACACAAATGCAGCATCACACATCTCACACATCACACACACACAATCTCCTCTGTGGTGCAGGGGCGGCTGATCTGTCCATGTGCAGCTCTTCAGTTTCTCCGGCTGCTCACAGCTCTGCACTGTCCCGGCACCTCCCCCGTCTCTCCTTCTCTGCCGGGATAGCAGCTAAGAGCAGGAGAAGCCGGAGCTCCGTGCACACAGGAGGTAGTGAGTCGCTGACCTCTCATCTTGATCGCTGCTGGCTCTCTTCCTCAGCGTGGCAGCGCCGCACACACAGGGGGCGGGGGCGGGGGCGGGATCGGTCGGGAGGAGACCCAGCATGTATAAGAAAAAAAAAACAGCCACAAACCTAAGCTACTCAGGTGCCGCCCCCTGCATTGTCCCTGCCCTAGGCACGGGACATTAGTGTCCCGCCCGGGATCCCGGGGCTGGCTGTCAAAATCAGGACAGTCCCGCGGGATCCGGGACGGTTGGGAGGTATGCAACCCCCACTACTGCTGTTATCGCTGCTGCTATCATCCGCATCACCCCCATCATCCTCTGAAATGCTGTTGCCTGATGGGAGTGGGACCTGCACTGGATCTATCCCGCTGTGTGTGGCCTGGAGATCACTTACCAAGCCCCCAGGTGGGTACAGTGCCTCCTCCATCTCCTCATGGTCCACCTCCTCCACCTGGGTCGGACGCCGAGACCCCTCTGGCTCCTTTGCAGCAGCCATGTTGTGGAATCGGTCCTCATTTTCCAGCTTTTCCCGGAAGGGCCCGCTGTTATCCAATATAGCCGCTCTCCGGGCTTCCATGCCCTCAGTGCAGATCCCCAGGCTGGATATCCTGGCTGTCAGGGCAGACTTCTCTGTGCGGGAGGCTCTGCTTGCAGCTTGCCTCACCTCCTTCAGCTCCTCCCGGAGTCTCCTGATGGTCTTCCCAGCCTCATCGTACTCGCCGAGGTACGTATGGACGCGGGAGCCATAGCTGGTAACCGGCTCCCGTGCGGCCCTAGTGCCCCAATCCTTCTGCACCGCCACTGCTGCACCTCTGCGAGTACTCCGCTCACCTCCGGGAGGAGACACCGCAGTGGCCCTCGCCTCAGCCTTAGGGGCTTTACAGCCCTCCTGGGTCTTCCTGGGCTCCTCCATGTTCTGGGCCTTGCCAGATCTGGTGACCCTCTTTGCCTGTAGCAATGAGCTCCCACCCCTCGCCGGCTTAGACTGAAGGGTGGGAGACGGGGACTCAGCCCCACAGTCCATCCACTACACCCCTCTCTTTCCTAGGTCAGAGAGAGGGGGAATTACTGGGTGGAAAAAACTGGTTACTCTCCTGGAGCAAACAGAACAGCACCTTCCTCCACAGACTACAGGCTCCTAGTGGTGGCTGTAGAAATCTGTATGTAGTGAGCTCCCCCTAGTGGTGGCTGTATAAATCTACAGTATATGTAGTGAACTCTTTTATTATAAAAATACAAAACTTACAATAAATAGCAAAAATCAAAACCCCAGCAAAAGCAACTGTCCGAGTCCAACATTACCCCCCCCAGTCCAAAGCAAAGTCTGAGTCCAGCATAACTGCCCACAGTCAAAGCAACCCCGCAAAAGAAAAAAACTGCCTTCTTCTTTTTCAGAGAAGCTTCCTCCATCTTTCTTTGTTAGGCCGGCGTCACACTAGCGAGTTTTACGGACGTATGAGCGCCGAAAATACGTCCGTAAAAAACGCATTACACACGGCCCAATTATTCTCTATGGGGCTGCTCCTATCAGCCGTATATTACGCATCCGTAATATACGGTCTTGTACGGCTGTAGAAAATCGCAGCATGCTGCGTTTGTCACCGTATTGCGCAAAAAAAACGCCAATGAAAGTCTATGGGGGCGAGAAAAATACGGATTCCACACGGACCAGCAGTGTGACTTGTGAGAAATACGCAGCGGTGTTAGTGACAAGCCTGTAATTCAATTGCCGGCTTTTCATTTCTCCTTCACAAACCCGACAGGATATGAGACATGGTTTTCATACAGTAAACTATCTCATATCCTATTTTTTTTCATATTCCACACTACTAATGTTAGTAGTGTGTATGTGCAAAATTTGGGCGCTGTAGCTGCTAAAATAAAGGGTTAAATGGTGGAAAAAATTGGCGTGGGCTCCCGCGCAATTTTCTCCACCAGAGTGGTAAAGCCAGTGACTGAGGGCAGATATTAATAGCCTAGAGAGGGACCATGGATATTGCCCCCCCCCCGGCTACAAACATCTGCCCCCAGCCACCCCAGAAAAGGCACATCTGGAAGATACGCCTATTCTGGCACTTGGCCACTCTCTTCCCACTCCCGTGTAGCGGTGGGATATGGGGTAATGAAGGGTTAATGCCACCTTGCTATTGTAAGGTGACATTAAGCCAGATTAATAATGGAGAGGCGTCAATTATGTCACCTATCCATTATTAATCCAATTGTATGAAAGGGTTAAAAAACACACACACATTATTAAAAAGTATTTTAATGAAATAAACACACAGGTTGTTTTAGTATTTTATTGCTCTCTCAATCCACCTGAAGACCCTCGCTTGGCAAAATAATAAACCCACAATATACATACCCTCTGATGACCTGTCACGTCCTACTAGGTAAATCCATCTGAAGGGGTTAAATCATTTTACAGCCAGGAGCTGCGCTAATGCAGCTGTGCTTGTGGCTGTAAAAACCCCGGGTACTGAATGGAAAGCTGAGTGATCTGTACTTACATTGAGTCGCGGTGAGGCGCCCTCTGGTGGATGTCCTCATGAACTGGAGCCTTGGAAAAGTTCCCATGCTCGAGTTCATATGAGGACATCCACCAGAGGGCGCCTCACCGCAAATCAATGTAAGTACAGATCACTCAGATTTCCTTTCAGCACCCGGGGTTTACAGGTACGAGCGAGTGCTTTAGCACTGCTCCTGGCTGTAAAATGATTTATCCCCTTCAGATGGATTTACCTCGTGGGACGTGACAGGTCATCAGAGGGTATGTATATTGTTGGTTTATTATTTTGCCAAGCGAGGGTCTTCAGATGGATTGAGAGAACAATAAAATATTAAAACAACCTGTGTGTTTATTTCATTAAAATACTTTTTAATAATGTGTGTGTGTTTTTTAACCCTTTCAGACAATTGGATTAATAATGGATAGGTGACATAATTGACGCCTCTCCATTATTAATCTGGCTTAATGTCACCTTACAATAGCAAGGTGACATTAACCCTTCATTACCCCATATCCCACCGATACACGGGAGTGGGAAGAGAGTGGCCAAGTGCCAGAATTGGCGCATCTTCCAGATGTGCCTTTTCTGGGGTGGCTGGGGGCAGATGTTTGTAGCCAGGGGGGCCAATAACCATGGACCCTCTCCTGGCTATTAATATCTGCCCTCAGTCACTGGCTTTACCACTCTGGCGGAGAAAATTGTGCGGGAGCCCATGCCAATTTTTTCCGCGATTTAACCCTTTATTTTAGGAGCTACAGCGCCCAAATTTTGCACATACACACTACTAACATTAGTAGTGTGGAATATGCAAAAAAAAGGGGATATGAGATGGTTTACTGTATGTAACCATGTCTCATATCCTGTCGGGTTTAGGCAGGAGAAATGAAAAGTCGGCAATTGAATTACCGGCTTTTCACATACATCGCGCTGAAGTAAATATAAATACAGTATATATATATATATATATATATATATATATATATATATATATATATATATATATATATATATATATATACAGTATATGTGTGTCTCAATTACATATATATATACTGTATATATGTTTTACCGAACATTTGAGCACATAAATCCATTAGATGTTGGTTTTGCAAGCCTGCGAGAAAATATCGCAGTACGGATGCCATACGGATTACATACGGAGGATGCCATGCGCAAAATACGCTGACACACCCTGACTATGGATGATACGGATCACTATTTTGGGAACATTTCTCCCGTATTGTCTTACGCTGAGTGTGACTCCAGCCTTATGCTGTTTTCTGTCCTTTACTTGTCTTTTCACTTTTTGATTCCTCCAGATCTCCTCCTCCCCAGGTTACCTCACCCAAGGAGAGAAGAAACATTTTATTAATACACACACATACACACTTCATACCAAACCTCACAAAGAAAACTCTGGTCCATCGCCCAAAAAGAAACATTATAGCCACCTGGCTTAAACACATCTATCTAAATCACACACAAAAAATTTTTTTTATTTTTTATTTTTTTTTATTTATTTTTTACACAGCAAACACAACTATAAACAACCTACCACCCACCCACACAATACAAAAAAAAAAGCTCACTGAGGGACCCACAACCTCCTGCTTACAAGACTGGTGCATTAACCCTGTAAGCCACAGGATCATCACCTTACGTTACAATACAATGCTACATAACTCTCTATATTACAACACTTACCCAAAGCCAGGATTGGTGCCTGTAAGCCCTATATCAATAATTCACTTCTGCAAAACAAAAATCTGATAGTGAAAAGCCCCAGCCCGCCACCGGGAAACCGGAGATGACAGGCTTCTACCCTAACAATCCTTACCCTACCAGCCGTCCCTACCTGTCTAGACATCTGCCCCTATTCATCTACCTACCTTTCCCTGTCTCTCCCTGCCTGACCCTACTACCTTACTGTGACGATAATGTATAATATGATTTTTAGTTTTCCCTGTTAGCACACATGCTGTAGGCTCTGACCCCCCTTCTCTCTGTGCAGCTGCTTGCTGAGATTTGTGTGTGTGGATCCCAAATCCCTCATGGCACCCACTAAAAGAATGTTTATTGTGCCTGTAGCTGCACAATTTTCCCATCTAGTATCAGCTGAAACTGGTCTAGTATTTCTCAAAAGACATGAAGTTCTTTGTTCTATTATAGGAAGATATTGGGCCACCGATTTGAGCTAGAAAAATAAGGAGTACATTTTGTGAATTTACATGGGTAGATCTGTCAACCACTGTAAGCGCTAGCAGGTAAACACAACAAGTACAAAGTGCGGATTTCTCCGGTACCGTGTGGAACAACTAGGATGAATTTGGTATCATTAGAAAGCCAATTTTAATATATGAGGAATGATGGGTGTGCTGTGACTCTGCCATGTTCTGAAGCCAACATATGAGAATTATAAGTATTGCTTGTACAATCTGTAACTTTGAGGAGAGGGGAGGGTGCAGGTAAACCAGCCCCTTTAGTGATGTCACAAGCCTGCAGTTATAAGTTACTGCACCCAACCCAGACTTCATTCTTGCCTGGGACTTCAATACAGACTCCCTGATGCACTGCGATATTTGGCTCCGCCTACCAGCATGGTTAGCTGAAATTATCTAAGCTAATGTGAGTTTTATCTTTCTTTAATCCATGTTTTTTTATAATTGCTGTACATACTTTAAATTGTCTCATATTCTAAAATCTTGATATACCTTTTATAAACACTGCCTAATCTTTTATGGAGTAAAAGTTATAATATTTACTAGTTTCGTTCCCTTGCTCTTTAACGTACCCTAAGTCTTCTGAAGTTAATTACGCTACTAAATTGGGTTGGCTCTGAACCCCTCAGTGGAGAAATCTGAGCTGGTGGCAGCCAAGTGTATTCTGGGCTAAGTGGTGCCGCTGGCAGCTACGGAATGGGGTTTTATAAGCTATTGTCTGGCTTCGGCCTGAGCATTTATAATTCCCTCGCTGCAGCGTGCCTGCTAGCCAGTCCACAGTGAAGCGGCCCGTCCGCCGACTAATTACCCAAGGTGCAGTACCTAACCTGACCTGAGGGTAAGGAGGGTGCCAGAGAGCTGAAAGTTCCGAAGCCGATCTAGAAAGCGGGATATACATAAATCCCTGCAGTTCGTGATATTGTAGCAGCGGTGGGATAACTAAAATAAGCCCCTGCGGTAAATTGACAGGTCAATAGCATTGTTTGTGTTTTCATCACATTGTAGCAGTGGTGGGATAACTAAGATAAGCCCCCTGCACACGTGATAGCCGTGTGCTGGCCGAAGGCCACCCATGATCCGTGACCTATTGGTGTTGGCACAGTGGGAATCGTGACATATTGGTGGCAGCGGTGGGATCATAGAGCATTAGTGATTTTGTTTGAGCAATTATTCCTCTCACTAAAACTTGCAAAGTTCTTCCTTTCCCTTCGTTTTTGTTTCCTATGTTTTATTTGGCAACCATGGCTGTGATGGGAGAAGGGAGAAGAGTGGTATAAGCAGCTTAAGAAGGACGCTCTTATTGACCTTTGCGGGGTGTGGCAGATCGACGCCACGAACAAAAACAAAGGCCAACTGGTTGCGGCTCTGGTGCAACGGGAAAACGACCAGAGCCCAGGAGGCACAGAACCCGGCCCAAACACAGGTGGTACTGCAGCAGAGGTTCAACCACTGAATGCCGGCCGTACTAGCAACCAGAGCGAATTGGACCCCCACCTGCTGGTGACCTTGGAAGAACTCCCCGCTGACGACCATGATGGACGTCTGCAGCTGATTCAGCAATACCAGCAGGAGGCCCAGCGAGCCGAGCAAGAGGCCCTGGCCCAGCGAGCCGAGCGCCAAGCCCAGCGAGAATATGAACTCGAGATGGTCTGGCAGGGGGGATGCCCTCCACCGCCCGGAGCCGTGAGCCCAACAGCGCTCAGATACCGAAGCCCCGGCCTGAGCACTTTTCTGTGATGGAAAAGGACGGGGACTTGGACACTTTTCTGCGGGCCTTTGAGAAAGCCTGCAGACAGTTCCAGCTGCCTACGGAAGAATGGCCATGATACTTGACCCCAGGGCCGAGAGGCAAAGGCGTTTGCTGCCCTTCCCCAAGAACAAGATGGTGACTATGAGGCCAACAAGTGCAGCGCCCCAGAGTCCTGGTCGTTGCAGTACTGTTGCTCCGCCGCTAAGGGGAGTGATGGTATGTCTGATGGCACCTAAGGAGTTCACCTGACCAGGTATCACAGTCACACCTCACACTCTGGCCACCAGGGGGAGCAAAGGGTTCTATGCATTAGGCCACTCCTCACAATCTGGTAAAACTGGGGGTCAGACAGAAAGTTAGTTAGAAGCTGACTGGGTTGGAACCAGGCAACACCCTGTGGCAGAGGGTGTTGCGGGGAAAGATTCGGGGGGGTCTCTGTCAGGGGTGGGATCCTGGCAGTGGCCTAGCGAAAAGGACAGAACGTTACGGAGCCGCGCCTGCACTACATCGCAGCTGCATCCCAAGAAAGGACACGAAGCAAAGTTTATTGTGGAGAAGTGAGAAACGAGATTGCAGCATTAAGGAGATAAAGCCAGTAGGAGTCGTGCCGTAAGATCGAGGCAACATCCTACTGAGGCGCGTAGCCGGTGGCCGGAACGCCGAGGAAGTATTGGGCTCCAAGCATTACTTTAAACAGTGGCAGGACAGTTAATTATAGGTTGGCTGTCTCACCTAAATCACCTAATCAGACATAGGAGGCAATTGTGGGAGAGGGGCGACTCTAGGGTCCCGGAAGAACTCCAGGCCTACCCGTCATACGGGTGCGTCCTAGCCATATCATCTGGGGGACAGAGAAAGAACATCAGAACAGATATGAGTTGTGAGAAAGAACACCAGAAACACACAACAGTTGTGAGGACTATCCCGTGGTGCTCAGCAGGGAGGTACCACAACACACAGGCGCTAGAAGGTAGGCACTGATTTCCACCTGCAAAGGGAACTCTGGATGTGCCATCGGACCGGCCGGTCTCAGCCAGCCCTGTTGGCAGTGCTCTGGATTGCGGATCCTGAAGCCTTCAGTAAAGAGGTAAAGAGACTGCAACCCTGTGTCCTCGTTATTCATCGCGCCTCGCACCACGCACCAGCATCACACCTTTCATTGGACGTCCCTTAGCATGGTCACGGACCGGGTCTAGCCACCAAGACAACCCCAAGACAGAGACTGAGAGGCCCGGTACCGAGTAGCCCGCGACCCTGCATCTGGGGGCGCTCCAACTTGGCGTCACGAACAGGATCTACTTAAGCCTGAAGAATCAGGTCATGTGTGCCTTGGAATTGTGTATGGATTGTGCTTGAACTGAGATTTATCGCAAATACTGTGTATTGCCATTTGCCGCCAGAAATTCCCGCCAAAATTGCCGCCATTGCAGCGCCACAAGGAGCGCAGGAGAAGAAGAAGGGCGTGGAAGTGGGCGTAGACAAGCTGAAGAGCGCGAAAGACAATGGCCGCCCAATCTAAATGTTACTGTATCCTGAGGACGTGTCCGTCAGCAGCGGAGGTCCGCCTTCTTATCCTCTTTGGAGGGTGGAGACCATGGAGACGGGGCTGCCCACGAAAGAGAACGCGGGAAGACGATCTAGAAGAAGGGACAGACATGGCGGCCTCCAAGCAGCCATGTGGGGACGACCCGACCCGATGCCAGCCCGCATCGTCCGGAGCGAGCCAGGACCTACCGCTACAGCGGGTGCTGACCGCTGCGGAGCTGCTTGCGAGAGGAGGACCCAGCAGCCGCCCGCCGGACGAATGGGTGGTTGCGGCCGGAGCCCAGCAGGAGGCGCGGTGCCGAGAAGCCCACGCCCGAGTGAGTTCCCAGTTGGTCTACTCCGCAGAGATCCGCCTGTCCCCAGCGTTCCCCTCTTCACCCAACCCGACCACGGAAGGCCCACGGACTCCGCCACCGGGCCACGAACCGCGGGAGCGGGATCTGAAGCTGACGCCATGGACGGAGCACCGGCGGCACCTGGTGGCCGCGTGGCGAAAGGAGAAGGAAAAAGAAGCCCGACTAGTGGCCGTGATCGATCTGAGGGCCGAAGTGAAAGATCCTCCGCCGAAGTGGGGTGTAGTGGTCACCTTTAACTCCCAGGAGGGAAGGGGAGTTATTCAGGAAATCGGAGAGCCGCTGAAGGTGCATGTCGCCCGGGGCAAGGTGGAACCCTGCTATGGGGAGATTGACGCGGACCGCGACCTGCAGCCTGGAGATGCCCTAGTCTACACCCAGTGGCAGCGAGGGACTGGTTGGAGGGCTCAGAATGTCCAGCGGTGTGCGGCTCTTCAGGCTGCCCCTGAGGCCCAGGAGACTGGACCCCTTGTTGAGGAGCCGACTGCCGCCTGCGTTACGGATCCTCCGGCGGTCTTGACCCAACGTGTGACCTTGGGTTCCACCCGTTCTCGGCTAAGAGGAACGGTATGTGAGGTGAGGCCGCTGTAGTTACCAGAATGGACTCCAACGCTTTAAAACTGTAAATAGTTAACCGTTTGTTTCCCTGCTTTTTGCTGCTAATACCCGACCAGAAAGAGAGCATGCGGCTATGACAGCCACACCAAAGAAACGACCAAAAACAGTCCATGGATGTATAAAAGGGCAAATACTTTATTTGTAAATAATAAAGACAGACAGTACAACAGGTAAGGAGACAGCATGCAATACAGATATCCAAGGAATTAACAGCGGTAAAACATGCACAGGTGTGCACACATACAGGGACCCACCAAAAATAAATACCATTACAGAGTAGCCACCATTAGCAAAATTGCAATATGGAAAAAGGTGCCTAGGAAAAATTCCTGCACACATCCAGGAACCCCCAATCTGGTGCCTTTCATCATATAGGTATAATTGTCAATGTTCATGTCTTTTTAATTGTAAGGTTATTCTGTTTTCTCAGAACATTATTTACCTAGTGAGTTTCCGTGAATTTTTCCTAGGCACCTTTTTCCATATTGCAATTTTGCTAATGGTGGCTACTCTGTAATGGTATTTATTTTTGGTGGGTCCCTGTATGTGTGCACACCTGTGCATGTTTTACCGCTGTTAATTCCTTGGATATCTGTATTGCATGCTGTCTCCTTACCTGTTGTACTGTCTGTCTTTATTATTTACAAATAAAGTATTTGCCCTTTTATACATCCATGGACTGTTTTTGGTCGTTTCTTTGGTGTGGCTGTCATAGCCGCATGCTCTCTTTTTGTGTCATGTTCAGCGACTAGTCCATATTTAGTTAGTCCTTTTCATTTAGCTGGCTATTCATTATTATGATTGATTGTTACACAGTCTTTACATTCACGTATTTGCCATGCTGATTTTCTTTGTAAGTACCTTTTTTGTTTTTTTTTTAATACCCGACCAGGGCTATTCTTAAAGGGATCCCTTTGTTTACCGGGGATCCCTATTGTTTTTTATTTTTGCTCTTGTTTTATTTTATTTTTGCTTTTTGTTCATCACTGGTTACAAAGACTGCCGAATCATGGATGGTGAATGGTTCAAAAACTGTGTTGTAAATAGTTCGCACCTTCTTAAAGGTGCCCCTTACTGGTTTTACAAAAGAGAGAGCTTTGTGAAGAGACTGTTCCTGAGTACAGCGTGGAAGCTCCTGCCTTAACTGGACTTGCAGATAGAGAGAGTCTGCATCACCTCAGAGAGACTTGGTTCCCCCTTGAAGGGAACGTTCACCAGCTGCATTGAAAGTATAATGTTGCCTTAGAGAAAGTAGATGGTAATAATGTTTTACATAGAAATAATATGTAGTTAGCTAGATAGTTATAGAGAATGGTTTAATAATGTTACTAGAGAATGAGGACAGGAAAGTAAACCCGTGGGGGTTAGAGAGTGAGTCCTTCTGAGAGCCATAGAGAGATGGCTCGGTGATCCTGTACTAAGAAAAGAGGCAGTAGGCCTGGGCAGATAGACAGGCGGTCCTGCATATGAAGAATCAGAGAGTAAACAGAAGAGTGTTGCACTTAGAAAAAAAATAATAAAGAAAAAGTTAATTTATATTTCAGAGTTTTATAGTAAGTCTTTAGTGGGTTCAGCCTATACGCCCTTAAAGGAAAGTTAAATTATTGTTCAGAATTTTGCACTTGATAGGTAGAATACCCGGCTGGGTAATAGAAGTTATTTATAGTCTTATTTAAAATATTTAACCATGTTTTGTTTGTAACGTTCAAGAGTCCTCACCTCCCATAAAGGGAAGCACTGTTATATTTACTTGTTCATTGCATTTCAAAAATTTGTATGTCTTTTGCTGACATGTATTGTTGTTTTCTTCCCAGTCCGGGAGTACTGGATTTAACCGGGGGGGGAGTGCAGCGCCCCAGAGTCCTGGTCGTTGCAGTACTGTTGCTCCGCCGCTAAGGGGAGTGATGGTATGTCTGATGGCACCTAAGGAGTTCACCTGACCAGGTATCACAGTCACACATTACACCTCACACTCTGGCCACCAGGGGGAGCAAAGGGTTCTATGTATTAGTCCACTCCTCACAATCTGGTAAAACTGGGGGTCAGACAGAAAGTTAGTTAGAAGCTGACTGGGCTGGAACCAGGCAACACCCTGTGGCAGAGGGTGTTGCGGGGAAAGATTCAGGGGGGGTTCCTGTCAGGTTTGGGATCCTGGCAGTGGCCTAGCGAAAAGGACAGAATGTTACGGAGCCGCGCCTGCACACCTTGCGGCGGCATCCCAAGAAAGGACACAAAGTGAAGTTTATTGTTGAGAAGTGAGAAACGAGATTGCAGCATTAAGGAGATAAAGCCAGTAGGAGTCGTGCCGTAAGATCGAGGCAACATCCTACTGAGGCGCGTAGCCGGTGGCCGGAACGCCGAGGAAGTATTGGGCTCCAAGCATTACTTCAAACAGCGGCAGGACAGTTAATTATAGGTTGGCTGTCTCACCTAAATCACCTAATCAGACATAGGAGGCAATTGTGGGAGAGGGGCGACTCTAGGGTCCCGGAAGAACTCCAGGCCTACCCGTCATACGGGTGCGTCCTAGCCATATCATCTGGGGGACAGAGAAAGAACATCAGAACAGATATGAGTTGTGAGAAAGAACACCAGAAATAGGCACAACAGTTGTGAGGACTATCCCGTGGTGCTCAGCAGGGAGGTACTACAACACACAGGCACTAGAAGGTAGGCACTGATTTCCACCTGCAAAGGGAACTCTGGATGTGCCTTCGGACCGGCCGGTCTCAGCCAGCCCTGTTAGCAGTGCTCTGGATTGCGGATCCTGAAGCCTTCAGTAAAGAGGTAAAGAGACTGCAACCCTGTGTCCTCGTTATTCATCGCACCACGCACCAGCATCACACCTTTCATTGGACGCCCCTTAGCAGGGTCACGGACCAGGTCTAGACACCGTGACAACCCCAAGACAGAGACTGAGAGGCCCGGTACCGAGTAGCCCGCGGCCCTGCGTCTGGGGGCGCTCCACAAGCAGGCCCTGATAACCAAGTACCAGCTTACACCTGAGGTTTGCTGTAGAAAGTTCCGGAACCTCCAACGTGGCCCACACGACAGTTACAGTGATGTGGCGCATGGACTCGAGACCCTCTTTGACCAGAGGATCCAAGGACTATCAGTGACCACCTTTGCACAGCTGCGAGACCTGATGATCAAAGACGAGTTCTTACATCTTTGCCCAGCTGAGGTGCGACAGTTCGTGATGGACCGAGAACCCAAAGACTGACGAAAGCAGCGCAGATTGCCGATACCTACGAGGCCAACCGTAAATCGGAAGTGCGGAAGCCAGTCACCGCTAGCTGGAGAGTGGGTAAGCCTGCAACCAACGCCAGTTCCCCTGCCAGCCAACACAACAGAGGCCCTGTCCCTGTTGCCAACAGCACCAGACCTACCACCGACCGCCAGTGTTTTTCCTGCAAACAGGCTGTTCATATCAGTGCCTGCTGTCCAGCGAAACAGAAGAACCCCCCAGCCAAGGCCTGAGGGCCTAATGCAGCAATTATTTTGGTGGGTGGGGTGGTTGGGAGGGTGTGTGACAACATGCAGCACGTCACCGTGGGAAGCCATGTCGCTACAGGCCTCAAGGACACCGGGGCTGAACGGACCCTCATCCGACCCGAACTTGAGGCCCCTGAAGAGATCATTCTGGGGAAAACCCTGACTGTCACTGGGATTGGGGGCATCAGCTGTCCCTTGCCAATGGCCCGGGTTTATATTGATTGGGGTGCCGGGAGCGGGGTGAAGGAAGTGGGGCTGTCTGATAACTTGCCCACTGATGTTTTGTTGGGGACTGACTTGGGGAGGATGGTTACATACTACGTCCCTGACACCCCTCCCCAATCCGCTAATAAGGGTAACGTTAACCCTGATGATGATGATGATGATGATGATGGGAAATCGTATGTGTTACCTGACCATGCTTTATCTAGTAATGATGCATCTGATAACCATTTTTCCTTAGGAATGTTGCTGAAAATGATGTAAATGTGCCAACTGAACCTGATAACCATTTTTCTGCCAAGGTTGATGTGTCCACAGGTGCAGGAGTGCTCAGCTACGTCACTCCGCGGGGTGGGATGGCTGAGGAACCCCTAACAGGAGCAAGCGTCGGTGCTCAAGAAAAGGGGGAGATGCATGGGAACCGTGAGGAAGGTGATGCCATGCAATTGACCAGTGCCACTGAGGAAAGTAACTGGCCCATAAGTAGCACTGCTCCTGAAGTAATGGGGGTGGTTGGGGAGGTAGCACCCATAGCAGCGCCGGCTGATGGGTCTGTGGAAATCCCCGGGGAGACAGCCTACGTAGCTGCTGTCACCCACAGTCAGAGTGCCCGGAACAAAGATAACATTCTGCCTTCCGGACCCTCCTCAGTCATTGTTGTGACTGAACCAGAGATGGACTCAGAGCAGGTCCCAGAGGGTTCCCGTGGGGAAGGGACCCTGACATCGTTTCTGGCTTCCCCTAGCCAGGAGTTTCAGGCCGCTCTGCGCGCAGATGTGAGCCTAGAATCCTTGAGACAACTTACCAAGACGCCCACCTCCGTGACTGATAAGGAGAGGGTGTTCTGGGAACGAGGGAGGTTGTACCGGGAGACAGAACCCAGAAAATCGCAAAAGGAGTGGTTGAGGAAAAAACAGCTGGTCGTCCCGCAACTCCGGAGTGAGTTGTTGTGGATTGTCCATGAGATCCCGCTTGCTGGACACTTGGGGATCAGCAAAACTAAGGCCCAATGTCTCAACACTTCTATTGGCCTAAGATGGGGACAGATGTGACAAACTACTGCAGCTCCTGTGTCACCTGTCAAAGAGTGGGGAAGGCGGGGCCTGCTCTTAAGGCTCCCCTGATCCCTTTGCCAGTGATAGAGGAGCCTTTCCAGAGAATCGCGGTGGACATTGTGGACCTGCTGGCCGTCCCCAGCAGCTCTGGAAAGCAATTCATCTTTACTGTGGTAGACTACGCTACCCGGTACCCAGAGGCAGTAGCTCTGTCCTCCACTAGGGTAGATAAGGTGGCAGATGCGCTGTTTGCTATCTTTTCACGTGTAGGATATCCCAGCGAGATGCTTACCGATCAAGGGACCCAATTCATGTCTCGCCTAATGGATTATCTCTGTACGAGAATGCAGGTGAAGTGTTATGACCCCAATGGCAGAGGGTCTCAGGAATAATGCTAAGTCAGTAAATACAGAAAACCAGCTCATAGGGCAGTGGTAACTGGGCTGACCATATAAATAATCCTAGCACCACAAATACCAGCAGCCGGGGAACGTTCCTACGTTGATCCTAGACGTCTCGCGCCAGCCGGAGAGCTAACTACCCCTAGAAGGGAAAAGAAAGACCTTTCTTGCCTCCAGAGGAAATACCCCAAAAAGTTGGATAGAAGCCCCCCAAAAATAATAATGGTGAGGTAAGAGGAAAAGACAAACATAAGAATGAGCTAGGTATTTAGCAAAGAGAGGCCCACTAGCTAATAGCAGAATATAGAAAGATAACTTATATGGTCAGCAAAAAATCCTATCAAAAATATCCACACTGGAAATTCAAGAACCCCCGAACCGTCTAACGGCCCGGGGGGAGAACACCAGCCCCCTAGAGCTTCCAGCAAGGTCAGGAATCACATTTAGTACAAGCTGGACAAAAATGATAGCAAACAAATAACCCAAAAAACAAAGAAGCAAGACTTAGCTTAATTTAGCACGAACCAGGACCAGCAAACAGGAGCAAACAGAATGTGTCTGATAACACCGATGCCAGGCACCGGACTAAGGTTCCAGGAGGTTTATATAGCAACACCCCTGAAGTAACGACCCAGCTGGGTGCAAACAGAGGGAAGGAAATCCCAGAGTCATATCACTAGTAACCACTAGAGGGAGCCAAAAAAGTCTAATTCACAACAGTACCCCCCCCTTAAGGAGGGGTCACCGAACCCTCGCCAAGACCACCAGGGCGATCAGGATGAGCAGCGTGAAAGACACGAAGCAAATCGGCCGCATGCACATCAGAGGCAACCACCCAGGAATTATCCTCCTGACCATAACCCTTCCACTTGACCAAATACTGAAGCCTCCGCCTGGAGAGACGAGAATCCAAGATCTTCTCCACCACATACTCCAACTCGCCCTCAACCAACACCGGAGCAGGAGGCTCAGCAGAAGGAACCACAGGCACAACGTAGCGTCGTAACAAAGACCTATGGAACACGTTGTGAATGGCAAACGAAACCGGAAGATCCAAGCGAAAGGACACAGGATTAAGGATTTCCAATATCTTGTAAGGACCGATGAAGCGAGGCTTAAATTTAGGAGAGGAGACCTTCATAGGAACAAATCGAGAAGACAGCCACACCAAATCCCCAACACGAAGTCGGGGACCCACACCGCGGCGGCGGTTGGCAAAACGCTGAGCCTTCTCCTGTGACAACTTCAAGTTGTCCACCACATGATTCCAGATCTGCTGCAACCTATCCACCACAGAATCTACTCCAGGACAGTCAGAAGGCTCCACATGTCCCGAGGAAAAACGAGGATGGAAACCAGAGTTGCAGAAAAATGGCGAAACCAAAGTAGCGGAACTAGCCCGATTATTTCGGGCAAACTCAGCCAACGGCAAGAAGGTCACCCAATCATCCTGATCTGCTGAAACAAAACACCTCAAGTAAGCTTCCAGAGTCTGATTAGTTTGCTCAGTTTGTCCATTAGTCTGAGGATGAAAGGCAGACGAGAACGATAAATCAATGCCCATCCTAGCACAAAAGGATCGCCAGAACCTGGAAACAAACTGGGATCCTCTGTCAGACACAATATTCTCAGGAATGCCGTGTAAACGAACCACATTCTGAAGGAACACAGGAACCAGATCGGAAGAGGAAGGCAGCTTAGGCAAAGGCACCAAATGGACCATTTTTGAAAAGCGATCACATACCACCCAGATGACAGACATACCCCGAGACACCGGGAGATCAGAAATGAAATCCATGGAAATATGTGTCCAAGGCCTCTTCGGGACAGGCAAGGGCAAGAGCAACCCGCTGGCACGGGAACAGCAAGGCTTAGCTCGAGCACAAGTCCCACAGGACTGCACAAATGACCGTACATCCCGTGACAAGGAAGGCCACCAAAATGACCTAGCCACCAGATCTCTGGTGCCAAAAATTCCCAGATGACCTGCCAACACCGAGGAATGAACCTCGGAAATGACTCTGCTGGTCCACTTATCAGGAACAAACAGTCTGTCAGGTGGACAAGAGTCAGGTCTACCAGCTTGGAATCTCTGCAACACACGTCGCAAATCAGGAGAAATGGCTGACAAAATAACTCCTTCTTTAAGAATACCAACAGGTTCTGTGACTCCAGGAGAGTCAGGCACAAAGCTCCTTGAAAGAGCATCAGCTTTCACATTCTTTGAACCTGGTAAATACAAGACCACAAAGTCAAAACGGGAGAAAAACAATGACCAGCGGGCCTGTCTAGGATTCAAGCGCTTAGCAGACTCGAGATACATCAAATTTTTGTGATCAGTCAAGACCACCACACGATGCTTAGCACCCTCGAGCCAATGACGCCACTCCTCAAATGCCCACTTCATGGCCAGTAATTCCCGATTGCCCACATCATAATTCCGCTCAGCAGGCGAAAACTTCCTAGAGAAGAAAGCACATGGTCTCATTACCGAGCAACCAGGGCCTCTCTGTGACAAAACGGCCCCTGCCCCAATCTCAGAAGCATCCACCTCGACCTGAAAGGGAAGTGAGACATCAGGCTGGCACAAAACAGGCGCCGAAGTAAACCGGCGCTTCAACTCCTGGAACGCCTCCATGGCTGCAGGAGCCCAGTTAGCAACATCAGAACCTTTCTTGGTCATATCCGTCAAAGGTTTAACAACGCTAGAAAAATTAGCGATAAAACGACGGTAGAAGTTAGCAAAACCCAAGAACTTCTGAAGACTCTTAACTGACGTGGGTTGAGTCCACTCATGAATAGCTCGGACCTTGACTGGGTCCATCTCCACAGCAGAAGGGGAAAAAATAAACACCAAAAAGGGAACTTTCTGTACTCCAAAGAGACACTTTGAGCCTTTAACAAACAAGGCATTCTCACGCAAAACCTGAAACACCATCCTGACCTGCTCCACATGTGAGTCCCAATCTTCAGAGAAAACCAGAATATCGTCCAGATAAACAATCATAAATTTATCCAGATACTTCCGGAAAATATCATGCATAAAGGACTGAAATACTGAGGGAGCATTAGAAAGCCCAAAAGGCATCACCAACTACTCAAAATGACCTTCGGGCGTATTAAATGCAGTCTTCCATTCATCACCTTGCTTAATGCGCACAAGGTTGTATGCACCACAAAGATCTATCTTGGTGAACCACTTGGCACCCTTAATCCGGGCAAACAAGTCCGACAAGAGAGGCAAAGGATACTGAAATTTTACAGTGATTTTATTCAGTAGCCGATAGTCAATACAAGGTCTCAAAGATCCGTCCTTCTTAGCCACAAAAAAGAATCCCGCACCAAGAGGGGAAGAGGATGGACGGATATGCCCCTTCTCCAGAGACTCCTTGATATATGAACGCATTGCGGCATGCTCAGGTACTGACAGATTAAATAATCTTCCCTTAGGAAATTTACTACCTGGAATCAAATCTACGGCGCAGTCACAGTCCCTATGAGGAGGCAGAGCACTGGATCTGGACTCACTGAATACATCCTGATAATCAGACAAATACACTTCAGCTTCATCCTGACCCTGAGAAATAGCCAGCAAGGCTTTTTCTGCCTGAATTTCAAGATTGGGTTCCTCGTAAAACAATCCGAGCGCCAGAAAAAACGCATCAATATTCGCCAATGCCGGATCTCCTGGCGCTAACGAGAAAGCCCAATCCTGAGGGTCGCCCCGCAAAAAAGAAATAACAATTTTAACTTGCTGAGCAGAATCTCCAGATGAACGGGGTCTCAGAGAAAGAAACAATTTACAATTATTCTTGAAATTCCTAAACCTAAATCGATCTCCAGAAAACAATTCCAGAATAGGTATTTTAGGTTCAGACATAGGACTACTGGTAACAAAATCTTGTATACCCTGCACACGAGCTGCCAGCTGGTCAACACTTGTAATCAAGGTCTGCACATTCATGTCTGCAGCAAGCACACGCCACTCAAAGGTAAAGGGGAGGAAGAGAAGGAAGGAAAAAAAAAAACTCAGAATTTCCTTTCTTATTATCCCACATCTGCAATGCTTTAAACATTCAATATTGGCCTGGCATACTGTTATGACCCCAATGGCAGAGGGTCTCAGGAATAATGCTAAGTCAGTAAATACAGAAAACCAGCTCATAGGGCAGTGGTAACTGGGCTGACCATATAACTAATCCTAGCACCACAAATACCAGCAGCCGGGGAACGTTCCTACGTTGATCCTAGACGTCTCGCGCCAGCCGGAGAGCTAACTACCCCTAGAAGGGAAAAGAAAGACCTTTCTTGCCTCCAGAGGAAATACCCCAAAAAGTTGGATAGAAGCCCCCCACAAATAATAACGGTGAGGTAAGAGGAAAAGACAAACATAAGAATGAGCTAGGAATTTAGCAAAGAGAGGCCCACTAGCTAATAGCAGAATATAGAAAGATAACTTATATGGTCAGCAAAAAATCCTATCAAAAATATCCACACTGGAAATTCAAGAACCCCCGAACCGTCTAACGGCCCGGGGGGAGAACACCAGCCCCCTAGAGCTTCCAGCAAGGTCAGGAATCACATTTAGTACAAGCTGGACAAAAATGATAGCAAACAAATAACCCAAAAAACAAAGAAGCAAGACTTAGCTTAATTTAGCATGAACCAGGACCAGCAAACAGGAGCAAACAGAATGTGTCTGATAACACCGATGCCAGGCACTGGACTAAGGTTCCAGGAGGTTATATAGCAACACCCCTGAAGTAACGACCCAGCTGGGTGCAAACAGAGGGAAGGAAATCCCAGAGTCATATCACTAGTAACCACTAGAGGGAGCCAAAAAAGTCTAATTCACAACAGTGAAGCGTCTGGTATCGAGCGCGTATCACCCACAGACCAATGGCTTGTGTGAGCGCTTCAATGGTACCCTCAAACAGATGCTCTGAATGCTGGTTGAGACCCAAGGACGTGACTGGGAGCGGTACCTCCCACACCTGCTGTTCGCTTACCAAGAAGTCCCGCAGACCTCGATGGGGTTCTGCTCCTTCGAGCTCCTGTATGTCAGGCGAGTCCGGGGATCCCTTGGGTTAGTAAGATAATCCTGGGAAGAGGAGCCAAACCCTTCTGAAGTGTCCATAGTGGAGTATGTCATGCGCTTCCGTGACGAGATGCAGACCTTGACGCAGTTGGTGCATGACAACATGACGCAGGCTCAGGCTGATCAGATGCACTGGTACGACCAGAACTCCTGGGAGCGGACCTACTACGTGGGTAAAAAGGTGTGGGTGCTGGTCCCCATACCAAAGGATAAGCTTCAGGCAGCCTGGGAGGGCCCAAACGTCATCCACCAACAGCTCAACGCGGTCACCTACGTGGTCACGCTTGACCACGCTCGGGGTAGGCGAAAGGCCTTTCACGTCAACATGATGAAGGAGCATCACGAATGTGAACCTTTCATCCTACCGGTCTGCAGCATGCCCGAAGACGGGGAGGAAGACCCCCCTCCTGGACATGCTCGCCCAAGCCATGGCCGGTGGGTGAATTGACGACGTGGAGGTAAGCGCCTCACTAACCGAACCCCAGCGGTTGCAGTTGCGGACCAAGCTGGAACCCTTCCGGGCCGTGTTCTCCAACCGACCTGGAAGGACTGCATTAGCAGTCCACGAGGTGGACACCGGGAATCATGCCCCACTACGGCGAACACCCTATCGAATCTCCGACCAGGTGCAGCAGGTTATGCGCCAGGAGATCGATGAGATGTTACAGCTGGGGGTGATTCAATGGTCGAATTGTGCTTGGACCTCACCTGTAGTCCTCGTGCCAAAGAAGGATCGGACTACCCGGTTCTGCGTGGATTACAGGGGGCTCAACGCTATCACAGCCTCTGACGTGAACCCAGTGCCATGCATCGAGGAGCTGCTTGAGAGGCTAGCTGGCACAAAATATCTGACCATAATGGATCTGAGTCGAGGATACTGACAGATTCCCCTGATCCCCGAGGCGCCAGAGAAGTCCGCCTTTATCACACCCTTTGGACTGTACGAGTCCACGGTCATGCGCCTCGGCATGAAGATTGCCCCTGCCACTTTCCAGCAGATGGTCAACCACCTGCTTGAAGGACTGGAGAAGTACGTGGTGGTGTACTTAGATGACATTGCCATCTTCAGTTCCTCCTGGTATGAACACCTGCAGCATCTCGAGGAGGTGCACAGGCGAATTCACCAAAGCGGACTGACTATCAAGCTGGGAAAGTGCCAGATGGGCATGAGTGAGGACCACTACCTGGGGCACCGGGTAGGTGGGGGCACCCTAAAGCCAGAGCCTGAGAAAGTGGGAGCGATCGTGAGCTGGCCCACCTCCAGGACCAAGAAACAGGTGATATCCTTCCTGGGCACTGCAGGGTACTATAGGCACTTCATACAGCACTATAGTAGCCTGGCAAAACCCTTGACGGACCTCACCAGGAAGAAGCTACCCCACATCTTGAACTGGACCGACGGCTGTGAGGGGGCCTTCCAGGCATTGAAAACAGCACTGTGCAACGCCCCTTTTTTTTTAAGCAGTCGACATCAGTCAACCATTCTTGGTGCAGACCGACGCCAGCGAGTTTGGCCTCGGTGCTGTGCTCAGCCAGGTTGACTCGAAGGACCAAGAGTACCCCGTGTTGTACCTGAGCCGGAAACCTCTGCTGAGGAAAGTGGCCTACTCCACCATCGAGAACGAGTGCCTGGCCATAGATTGGGCCCTGCAGTGCTTGCAGCCCTACTTGTACGGTTGCACCTTTAATGTGGTGACTGACCACAAACCTCTGCGCTGGCTAAACGCCATGTGTGGAACCAGCAGAAAGTTGCTACCCTGGAGGCTTGCCCATCAGCAGTTTGACTTCACCATTGAACACAAAACAGGCAGGGAGCATGGCAATGCGGATGGTTTGTCCCACCAGGGTGAACCTGCTGAGGTGCGCATGGCAGAGTACCGAGAGGTCCTGCCTCCGTAGCGCACACCAGAAGGGGGAGGTGTGACGATAATGTATAATATGATTTTTAGCTGTGGGCTCTGACCCCCTTCCTCTCTGTGCTTCTGCTGGCTGAAATGTGTGTGTGTGGATCCCAAATCCATCATGGCCCTCACCAAAAGAATGTTTATTGCGCCTGTAGCTGCACAATTCTTTTATATTGTACCAGCTGAAACTGGTCTAGTCTCTCTCAAAAGACATGAGGTTCTTTGTTCTATTATATTAAGATATTGGGCCACCGATTTGGGCTAAAAAAATGAGTACACATTGCTAACTTCCATGGGTAGATCTGTCAACCACTGTAAGCGCTAGCAGGTAAACACAACGAGAACAAAGTGCAGATTTCTCCTGAACGGTGTGGAACAACTAGGATGAATTTGGCATCATTAGAAAGCCAATTTTAATATATGAGGAATGATGGGTGTGCTTTGATTCTGCCATGTTCTCAAGATAAGATATGAGAATTATTGTATTGTATGAGAAGTATTGTTGGCAAAATCTGTAACTTTGAGGAGAGGGGAGGGTGCAGGTAAACCAGCCCCTTTAGTGATGTCACAAGCCTGCAGTTATAAGTTACTGCACCCAACCCTGCCTTCATTCTTGCCTGGGACTGCAATACAGACTCCCTGATGCACTGCGATATTTGGCTCCACCTACCAGCATGGTTAGCTGAAATGATCTAAGCAAATGTGAGTTTTATCTTTCTTTAATCCATTTTTTTTTATAGTTGCTGTACATACTTTAAATTGTCTCATATTGAAAAATCTTGATATACCTTTTATAAACACTGCCTAATCTTTTATGGAGTAAAAGTTATAATATTTACTAGTTTCGTTCCCTTGCTCTTTAACATACCCTAAGTCTTCTGAAGTTAATTACGCTACTAAATTGGGTTGGCTCTGAACCCCTCTGTGGAGAAATCTGAGTTGGTGGCAGCCAAGTGTATTCTGGGCTAGGTGGGTGCCGCTGGCAGCAACGGAACGGGGTTTTATAAGCTATTGTCTGGCTTCGGCCTGAGCATTTATAATTCCCTCGCTGCAGTGTGCCTGCTAGCCAGTCTAGAGAGATGCGGCCCGTCCGGCAACTAATTATCCCAGGTGTAGTTCCCTGGCTGACCTGAGGGTATGGTGGGCGCCGGAGAGCTGCAAGTTCCGAAGCAGAACTGGACAGCAGGATATACATAAATCCCTGCAGTTCATGATATTGGTGGCAGCAGTGGGATAACTAAAATAACCCCCTGCGGTAAATTGAAAGGCCACCCACGATCCGTGACCCATTGGTGTCGGCATGGTGAGAATCGTGACACCTACCTAACTCACCACATGCCTACCTAACTGTCCCTCGGCAGTCCCTGTCCTGTCCCTTACTATCTTCCTGTCCCTACAATTTACCTGTTTATCTAAGCCCTAGGTACATTAAATGAGAACCCTCTCCAGAGAAGAGAGGCCCTTGCTGCACCTAGCCTGTCATACTCCAGAGAGCGCACCTTCACCAGGCCACTCAGAATGTTCCTAACAGCCTCGTCCCGGAGGAGGATTTTCTGCTGAGTTGACACTAAGCACCGTGAGTTCCACGTGTAAAACCTGACGACTAAACTGACTAGAAATAAAGTGCCCCGATCTCGGTCACTCAGGGATCTGAATGCCCCATATGCCCACTCCGCATAGGAAAGGTGTGCCAGCTGAGGCCAGGCTATGGAAGCGCCCACCCTGTTGTAGTACTCCGAGATACAACAGATTTTCAAAATAAAACAATGTATAGATGGAGACGAGTTAATCTCCCTGGAAAAAAAGTATAGATCTCCATCGGTTTCATCGGCTTCCTCGTCTGGAGAGGTGTCTGATTCTTCCCAACATTCTATGCAAACCCGTTTTGGGAATACTGGCAAACGTAAATGGGAACGGAAAACTGGTAATAACAAATGGGGTCAGGATTATTTTGCTAAGAAGAATACTCCTAAGGTAATTAATCTCTCTGACCATACTCTTAGTCCTGCAGACATATCTCTTCTTACTAAGGGCTTAACATTTTCACCCAGCATGCAGTTTGATCCTTTCATCGCCCTAAAAGACCTACATATGTTTGCACGAGCCTTATTGTTCAAGAAGTGGCATCACAATGAGGACATCCAACAAGCATTTCCACTACCTGAGGAACAGCTGACTTTACAGAACTTGGAGGAATTGGCCCGTGAGCATTTGAATCCATCATTGGGTAAGATGCCCTCCTCTCTACTCCCTAGGTCCAAGAAGTTTCCCCCCTTGTCACTATGTCCCAATATTGATATTTTTGTAAAACTAGTTTCTCAGGATTTTGGCCTGATTTCGACAACGGTTGGACATAGTAATTTATCATCCAGTGAATTGCAAGCTTTAAAAAAGCTTAAACAGCTTAAGGATGTAGTTATCAAGCCGGCTGACAAGGGGGGGAACATTGTGGTATGGCCCACTAAACTATACTTGACTGAGGCACAACGCCTCCTTAGGGATCCCAATTGTTATAAGAAGTTAACATACAATCCCTTGATTTCATTTAGAGAGGAGTTGGCTAAAATTTTACAGAAGGCCCTTTCGGATGGTGTGATTATGATCCAGGTTCATGATGTCCTGATGGGGAAGGATCACTGCATCCCAACCCTGTATTTGTTACCTAAAGTACACAACCACCTCCAAACACCACCAGGTAGGCCCATCATCTCTGGGGTGGGTGGTCTTACGGAAAACATTGGTAAATATGTTGATTCATTCCTCAAGCCCCTGGTGGAGACTATACCTTCTTATCTTAAGGATACGTCTGATTTTCTCAAAAAAATTGACTCCGTCCATGTTGATGAGGACATGCTCCTGGTCACATGTGACGTGGAGTCGCTTTATACCAATATTCGCCACCAGGATGGCTTGAGGGCTCTCTCGCACTTTCTTTCCATGACTAGTCTCTCCCCCAGTGAGATCAATTTTTTTTTTTGTCTATTTTGTTGAAATTCCTTCTTACGCATAATTTTTTTTTTTTTAACGGATCCTTCTTCCTGCAGCTCCAGGGAACAGCGATGGGCGCGGCTTGTGCGCCTTCGTACGCTAACCTGTTCCTGGGGCTGTGGGAGAGGGATCTGTTCTCGTCGGATCATGTGTCATCAATGGAGCGGGTCGTATTCTGGGCCCGCTACATTGATGACATATTTTTGATCTGGCGAGGTACATCTTTTGAGTTACAGACCTTTATACAGGATTTGAACAAAAATCAATTGAATATAAACCTCACTTACAAATGTGATTTTTCTCAAATTGATTTTTTAGATGTCCTGGTGGAGAGAGGTGTGGATGGCCTACTTTTGACCAGTGTTTTCCGTAAAGAGACAGCTGTGAATGCCGTTTTGCATGCATGCCTCATCCTCCCACCCACCCCATGTGATTGATGCGGTCCCCACAGGCCAATTCCTCCGACTTAAAAGGATATGTGCCACTAATGAAATATTCGAAACCCAAGCTGAAGATCTGAAGAACCGCTTTGTGGATCGTGGATATAGTAGAAGGAGTATTAAGAAAGCCTATAATAGGGCTAAACACTCAAACCGTCATCACCTTCTCTACTCACCCAAGCAAATCAAGTACACAAATCAGGTTAGACTTGTTACGCAATACCATTCTAGGTGGAGGGAAATGTCTGATATATTGGCCAAACATTGGCCGATTTTGCTCACTGATCCCGTGTTGAGGCAGTATTTGCCCTCCCACTCCTCTGTTACAGCACGCAGATCTAAGAATCTAGGTGACCATTTAGTAAGGAGTTACTTTCCACCTGTGTCTCCTCCAATTTTTTCCAGTGGAACTAGCACCTATCGCCCTCAGTGGGGTTGCAGACCCTGTGGGAGATGTATAGCGTGTCCGAATATTGATCATGCTACCCATTTTCTTTCCTCTGACGGTTGTGAGTTTGCCATTACTCATACCATCAATTGTTTGACAACTATGGTGGTATATCATGGGACTTGCCCTTGTGGCAAGATATATATTGGGCTCACGACACGCACCCTTAAGGTCAGAGCACGCGAACACGTTCGCGATATCTTTGCAGCTGCCAAAGAGGAGAATGTGGAATGTCTAAAAACCATCCCTAGACACTTTAAGCTTTACCATTCATGTGATCCTTCTGGCTTTAGGATCAAGGGCATTGACCGCCTGATTGTCAATCTACGTGGCGGTAATCTGAGTCGCCATCTGGCGCAGAAAGAATCACGGTGGATATGGAGACTTAATACGTTACATCCCCATGGCCTTAATGAAACCTTGAGTTTCGCCCCATTCCTATGATCATCAGTCTTTTACACTTTTTAATTGGCATTCTCTTCATTGTTTTGCTTTTTATCTATTTCTTTTGTTTTTTCAGTTTTGTAATTTTGCATTATTATCTTTGAGGCTTGGCCAATATTGGCCTTTTTATTCCAGTGGTATAGACAAATATTTCATATCTGTTTCGGATCTATGCAGGACGCTATTATGTGCACCAGAACTCTCATCACAAGAGGATCAAATACTATTGTCACTTGTCCTACTGTATATTTGCACTTATGTATATTATGTTTTTTTTATATATTATTCTATATTTGATGTTTCCTGTATATTTTCCCCGTTATTTTTGGGGGTACTTATATTGTAATATGTTGCACTATGCACTTTGCACGGTTTTGCACTATTTTCTATTAATACTTATATGGAATAGTCTTTTGCGCTGTATATGGTCCGACCTTATATTATATCCAGCTTATACTCTGTTTTTAAATTCGTTGTTTGGATTTGACTGTAAAGACATTATTATTGCGTGTTGTGTTTACTTACCAGACCCTGTGCACATGCGCGCCGGCGCTCCATTGCTGGGCAACTCTGGTGGCGTCTCCAAGGCTTGGTGAGGGTTGCGCCATCTTTGCCGCTCACGTGATTCCATGTGGGCGGTATTTTGGTGACGCTTCCATCTCCTCGCTTGACGTCTTCGGCGTCGCTCCAGCCGCGGTATGTGATCCGACTGCGCATGCGCCGACATATGGGCTGGTTTCATTTTCGATTGGCCGCTTATTCTTATAAAAAGCTGACCTTTTCCCATGATGCCATACCCCCGGAAGAAGGCACGTAGCCGAAACGCGCATTGGGGTGGGTGGCATCGTGGTCCCGCAGGTAAACTTTGATGATTTATATTTACTATATGGCTGCGCATTTCTTTCACATTTAGTGGCAAGCTGCCTGTGACCTTTTCTTGTATAGTGCCTGATACATGGTGTAGTGACTTATATATATACTCTTAGGTCTTCTTGGCTTTTTGGTTCCATCTTTATGCTTGTCCATGTTATTAGCGCTTACCTTTTTACTGGTTACTGTTTGCTTGTCAGTGACCACCCTGCCACCCTATTTTGGTGTTCCCTGTCATTTCCTGTGCTTTTATCATTCATTGTTATTTCTTTTAATTAATAAATATTTTCTATGATTATTTGGTTCGTTTGGTGCTTTATTTTCTTTTTTGGTTTTCCTATATGCATGCACTGAACCGTCATATATCCTGGCACCCCAGTAACCTGTTGGTGAGGGTGTATGGTTGGTTTGGAATTTATGATTAAAAGGACACTGAAGGAGGACGTGCTCCATGCATTCCAGTGTGTCGCAACACCCCTCACGGTGACAACCCCGATCTTCGGAGTTCCTACACTTCAGGTTGTCCCTTACATACAGTTTTCCATGGAAGCAGTGCCAAGCCAAGTCCCAAAACTTCAAGGGGACCGGTGTAGAATTCAATAACCTCAGCCCGCCCTCCAGATCCCGACTTGGGCAATCTTTGAGCACCAGAGGCTTCTGGAAATGGGTCAACAGGACCCTCCTGTCAAGGAATTTCTTCGACATGGTCCTGATCTTACACATTCCCAGTCCCTTCCAGCGGATCACCTTCAGAACCAGGGTAGTGTAATCCGGGAGATGCCTGTTGTGAACTCTATTTTTGGGCTCCCTCTAGTGGTCACAAGCGGTACTGTGTAGTGTTGTCTTTCTGCAGGTTGGCCGCATCAGCTGGTTCGTTATCCTTGGTTGGTTTCCTATTTAACTCACCTGGATACTCAGTTCCTTGCCTGCTATCAATGTATTCAGTGCTCTTCAGATTCCTTGTGACTACCTTGCTCCCAGTCTCTCCAAGACAAGCTAAGTTCTTGTTTGTTCATTTTTCTGATTATCAGCGTTCATGTTTTTTTGTCCAGCTTGCTAAAATGTGATTTCTGTGCTTGCTGGTTGCTCTAGGGGACTGAGTTTCTCCCCCCACACCGTTAGTTGGTGCGGGGGTTCTTGAAATCTCAGTGTGGATATTTTGTAAGGGTTTTTTACTGACCGCATAGATCCCTTTTCTATTTTCTGCTATCTAGTATTAGTGGGCCTCATTTGCTGAATCTGCTTTCACCCCTGTGTATGTGCCTTCCTCTTACCTAACCGTTATTATCTGTTGGGGGCTTCTATATCTTTGGGAATTATTTCTCTGGAGGCAAGAGAGGTCTTTCTTTCTCTCTAGGGGTAGTTAGTTCCTCAGGCTGGCTCGAGACGTCTAGGATTTTAGGCACGTTCACCGGATACCTCTAGTGTATTTGGATAGGTTCAGATTTGCGGTCAGTCCAGTTTACCACCTCCCTAGAGCTTGTCCTATGTTAGTTACCTTGCTGGAGTAATTTGTGATCCTCAACCACTAAGGATCATAACAGATGCCCATGCAGTGTGCGCAGGTCCTTCACTTGCCCTTCTGCCTCCCATTCCTGGAAGAAGGGCCGAACCCATCCCCTGCAGGAGAATACCCACGGAGGAGCCCTCTCTGACCAGAGGTTGGCGATGTTAGTCTTGACAAAAGTGTTTACTAGAAACACCACTGGGTTGACCATACCCAACCCTCCTAGTCTCCTTGTGCAATATGTGACCTCTCGCTTGACTAGGTTCAGCCTATTTTCCCATAACATCTGGAAAAACAGGCTGTAGACCCGTGTCCAGAGCGGCTCTGGCAACATGCAGACACTGCCCAGGTATATTAACAAGGATAGCATAAACCCCTTAACCAGGCTAACCCTTTCCCTCAGGGTCAAAGACCAACCCTTCCATTGGTCCACCTTCTGGGCGGCGATCTTAAGTCTGTCCTCACAATTTTGCTGGGGGTAGTCCCCCGGGCCAAATTCGATGCCTAGGATTTTTGCCGATGCCTGGGGCTCTGGAAGAGTGTCTGTGAGACCAAAACTAGGGTCTCCCCCTCCCAGCCAGAGACTCTCACACTTTTCCTGATCAATTCTGGACCCAGAAGCCTCCGAGTAGTGACCAACCTCAGACATGACCCACTCCGCCTCCTCACCCAAGGACACGAAAAGGGAGACATCATCGGCATACGCTACCACAATCAGAGTGGCTTCTGGGGCCGCCTGGTCCATCTTGACTCCCGCCAACGGCCTGCGCTCAATCCTTCTTAAAAGGGGATCTATCGCGAACACGTTTAACAGCGGGTACAACGGACAGCCCTGGCGGACCCCAGATCCAACCTCAAAAGGGCGGCCAGACCAACCATTCACGAGCGGGAAAGTCTCTGCCCTGCATTCAATATCTTTAGCCAATTTACAAACCACCCAGGCAGACCGTACGTCAGAAGGACGGACCAAAGGTAATCATGGTTAACCCGATCAAAAGCAGTCGCTTGGTCTAAAGACAGCAAATACCCATGCCAGTGACCCGACCTACCCTGCTCCACTTCCTCTCGGACACCGAGTACTGCACTAAAAGTGCTGCGGCCTGGAACAGAGCAATGCTGGGCCCCCAAAAGGAGCCGGAGTAAGAACTTCACCAGCCGTTTAAACAGCACCTTTTCCAGAACCTTCCGGTCCATATTGATAAGCGCTATTGGACGCCAATTCTCAATACGGGATGAGTCCTTACCCTTTGACAGGATAATCAGGGCCGACTGCCTCACTGACCGGGAAAGAGACACTCGTTAAACACCTCAGCCAAGAGGAGGACCAAGGAGTCCCTAAAGGTCTTATAAAACTCTGATGTTAAGCCATCCAGACCTGGTGATTTCTCAGGCCAAAGCCCATCAATGGCCAATCGCACTTCCTTTTCCCTCATTGCCTCTGTCAAAATGTGAAGCGAGGGTTCATCCCCTGGCTCTGGGTGGCTTCGGCCAGGAAAGCTGACATCACGTTCCGATCCAGATCCCTCTTCCCCAAGAGGTGTGAGTAGAAAGATCTGATCACCTCCAGGATCCCTGATTTGGATCTGTTCAGGGAACCCGTATCTTTGACCAAACCTGTCACCACCTTACAACTCACTGACTTCTTACAGTTTCTGTAGGGGTCGGGCGAGTGGTGTCTCCCGAAATCCCTCTCAAAAACCAAAGATGTGTGCCTATTGTACTGACACCTCTTGAGTAAAGACTTCACTCTGGAGATCTCCTCACAGTCACCTCCAGCCGAGACGAGATGTTCGAGTTTCCTCCTCAGTTCCTGATACAGGCGGTACCTGCTCAGGCTCCTGAGGCTCGAGAGCTGGAGGAAGAAACTCGCAACCCGTTCCTCGAACATCTCCCACCACTCTGACTTATCGCTACAGAGATCCAAAAGCGGTACCCGACTCTGAAGAAAATCCTCAAAAGATTGTCTTATCTCTGCTTCTTCCAAGAGGGACGAATTCAGCTTCCATAGTCCCCTTCCCATCGGAGGGGTTTCTGAAACATTCAGAGAAAAAGAAATCAAACAGTGATCGGAGAACTCCACCTCAACAACGGACATTGCTGAAGAGATGGCTTCCTCCTTCAAAAAAAAACCTGTCTATCCTAGACCTGCAGCTACCTCTATAAAAGGTGAAACCACAGTGACCTGGGGTGTGCCAGATGTGGACATCCACCAGGCGAGCGTCACTAGCTATGCTATTAAGAGTTTTACTATCATAAGCCAGCCGGTGAATGGAGCCTCCCCTATCTCTCCTTGTGACAGCGATAAAGTCACCTCCAAAGACCATCTGCCGGCTCGTAAAGAGATAGGGCTTAAAGGGAACCTTCCCCCCCCCCCAGGCGTTTTTAACTAAAAGAGCCACCTTGTGCAGCAGTAATGCTTCATTCTGACAAGGTGGCTCTTTTAGTTCTGGGTGCTGTAACTTGAGAAATAATCCGTTTTGTAATTTGTCCTAAATACCTTTCTTCAGTCCTGGAGGCCGGCCTTTACCCCCTGCTGCAGGCGCCACTCAGCCGTCACTCACATCTTCTTGGCGCCGGGCGCCTCCTCCTCACCGCTGTTTTGAAATGAGCTGGCGCCTGCGCTCTTTTCCCCTGCCTGGTGCAGGCGCAGTGAGCGCTGCCCGTTTGTCCTCATATGCAGCCCAGCTGACTGCGCCTGCGCGGCCGCCCTGCCTGTGAATCCCAGCCCCGCAGTGTCTTCTTATTTATTCACATTGTGGGGCTGGGATTCACAGGCAGGACGGCCGTACAGGGCAGGAGAAAAGAGCGCAGGCGCCGGCTCATGTCAAAGAAGAAGATGTGAGTGACGGCTGTGTGGCGTCTGCAGCAGGGGAGGAAAGACTGCCTCCAGGACTGAAGAAAGGTATTTCAGTCAAATTGCAAAACTGATTATTTCTGCAGTTACAGCACCCAGAACTAAAAGAGCCACCTTGTTGGAATGCAGCATTACTGCTGCACAAGGTGGCTCTTTTAGTTAAAAACGCCTGGGGGGGGGTGACAGGTTCCCTTTAATCCTTAGGAAGAGATATTTACGGTCCCAGTTTGACTGCGGACCATAGATGTTAATGAGCCGAAGCTCCTGTCCCTTCATGAAGACGTCTAAGACCACGCACCTCCCCATTTCTACCTCAATAACTCTCCGGCATTCAACCGATGCAGTATTAAAAAGGACTGCCACCCCGCTACACGGCTCGGCCACAAGAGACCAGTACGAGGACCTGCACCTCCTACTCCCACCTGCAGGAAGCCTGCACTGTACTACCACCACTGCTGGTCATGCCCCCGGTTGTCTATAGACCTGTCTTCTCCCGGGGGTTTCCGGTGATGGTGCCTCCAGCAGGGGATGATGGCGTCTCTCCCGCCGGCTCCATACATGGTTCGTCTCCTGTTTACTCTCTGGATGATATTTATATATCGCTCTGATTCAGCTTCCAGCAGCTCGTACACAATAGTGCCGCCACTGAGTCTCCTGCTGGCAGTGGCCCAGGAGCGGCACAATATGTCTGCACCATGGACCATCTGGATGAGTAGCGGATAGCGCAAGAGATCAGCTGTGCAACCCCAGGGCCAGGGATGATGGGAGTAGTGATACATTGTGTGATAGGAGATTAGATTGTGAGCTCCGGGGTCAGGGATGATGGGAGTAGTGATACACTGTGTGATAGGAGATTAGATTGTGAGCTCCTGGGGCCAGGCATGATGGGGTGTGATGCTCCTTGCTGCTGTGCAGGTGTGTGCTCTGCAGCAGCTGCTCCTTATGTGCAGACGTCTGGTCCTGCGCCCCCCGCAGTGAGGGCAGACCCCTCCGCCTTCACCATCTGCAGGAGACACATGAGCTGGGGATCACCGCTCCTCCCCGGTGCTGGGGCGGCAGAAAACACTCATCATCCGGGGATTCCCTCTGATCGGCTCTATATATGGAGATGTGTCTATCTGCCCGGTTACAGATGCCATGTGAGACACGATCAGGCTCCGGCAGTACAGTACTGAGGGGGTCACATACTTATCACTTGTCTCACAGCTTCATGATATAATAAATGTCAGGGTCAAACATTGGATTTTAAGGCTAAGTTCACACTGGGCGTTTTTGCTGCTTTTTTTAATGCTAATTTTCACCTGCGTTTTACAATACCAGCCTATGAGATTTCAGAAATCGCATGCACACAGCTTGGTTTTTTTGTGTTTTGTATTTTTTTGGGGACATAGATCATTTCATTTCTTTCAGCGTTTGTCACCCATTGAATTGAATGGAAAAAAACAGATGAAAAATGCACCTAAACTGTACAAAAAACATGCCGCAAAACCTGCCTTTATGCTTCAGCTTCTTTCCTGCCAAGCGCTCAGGTTTTGCTGCAGAAAAAAAGCAAAAACACCCAGTGTGAACTTACCCTAAGGCTTCAGCTAATAAAAATCTTACCAGGGTCCAGTCATTGAAATTGCAGTGTTGATGCCCCCTCCTCACAAGCCCCGGCTCTGACGGCTTAACTTTAACCTAAAACTTTCACTGGACCTCAGCATCTCTTCGTGTAAGGGGGTTACCTTCTCTGCTCCATGCCTGGAACCACTTAGCTGTGCAGCAGGTTTCCCTGGGGGCACACTTAGAGACCAGGACAGGAAGGAAGCGGGGCTCAGAGAGAAAAAAGGCGTGCTTTCCAGGGCTAGAGCAGCCGAGAGAGCAGCAGGTGCAGCGGGGAGAGCAGCGGATACAGTGGACAGAACAGCACGCAGCTGCGCTCCGGGGAAGAGAGCGAGAGTTTCCGGTCAGAGGACTGAGACAGGGAGATTGTCCAGAAAGACTGCATCTTGTGAGTACATGAAAGCGGACTCTGCTGTGACTGGAGAGGTGCGCCCTGATACCTGTGCAGAGACAGTGACCCGTGCAGAGACAGTGGTCCCTAGCACCCACGGTATTAGTGCAGAGCCCCTGATTCCTGTTGGGAGAACCCAATAATAGACTGAGCATCGTTCTCCCGGGGTAGGCTGCACTGTTGAAGCAAAAGACTCAGAGCACAGGGGTCCCCGTTTGCCTAGCATCCCCTCTGCTCACCACAGTAACCCCTTAAACCCCAGGTTGCAGGTTCCTAGAGACTACACAGCTCATGGATAAAAGAGGGATGACAAGTCCCGCTGTTTCTCGGCACCTTCGCTGGAGAAGACGACCCTACAAGCAAGTCCTCATCAGACTGATAAGTCTTTTCCCAAGAGATTCCATTTACTACTGTTATACTGCTTGATTGTGTGGGAACTTATACTGCTTCCCATATACACCATTATTTTATCAGTTTATATCCTACTGTTTTCTCCCTGCGAGGAGAATATCGCCCCTGTTAATAAACCCCCCTCAACAGTTGGTCTGTCTGTTCCATGGTGACATACTCTACCCTGAACTCTATTACACCTGGGCCAAAGCTCCGGCTCCCTGGCGAAACTGTATGGCGAGGGCTCATCTGGTGAGGTGGACCCTCTAAGCACCAGGTCAGAGTGGACAACATGGAGCAAGGGCGATGGCAGGACTTACCAGAAGACCTGTGGAAGAGCAAAGAGAAGGTCTCACCAAGAGACACGGAGTCAGGAGGGAAACACACAGAAACTGAAAATCAATAGACAGTTAAGTATTTGAAACAGAGTTTGTAGTGTGAACAAGTCCAGAGAAGAGTTTGTTATTTTTACAGCAGAGGAAGGGTCATCTGCAGGTCTGAGCCAGGAAGTAAATGCAAAAAACAGGGTATTTGGTTTATACGTGTTTTGCATAAAATGTATTCTAAGCTGCTCCACCAAACGTCAAAGTATACCCATATCATGGCAGTCCTAACTGATGTATGCTATCCCTATCTGATGTATTTAAAAACCTGATAATCTGTATATTACCTGTATGAGCAGGGTTCAGAGAGGAAATGTCCATATGGACACGCTAAATGGAACAGCTTTTGTGCAGATAGCCTACAAGGAGTGGTGGATAACTCCCTAATCTTGTAGACACAAGAGAACAGTTATGGAAACAGAAACAGATGGGCTACTTGCACAGTGAACAAGTCTGTAGGAACATGTTCACACACCACCAAGGAACTTGAAGACACAAAAGAGCACATCTGTAGAGCACATCTCACGCTGTTCCATTCAGCGTGTCCACATGGACATTTCCTCTCTGAACCCTGCTCATACAGGTAATATACAGATGATCAGGTTTTTAAATACATCAGATAGGGATTGCATACATCAGTTAGGACTGCTCTATATGGGCATACCTTGACATTTGGTGGTGTAGCTTAGTATACATTTTTTGCAAAAAATGTATCAACCAAATACCCTGGTTTTTACATCTTTTTACTAGCACTTGCTGATTACTGTGATTTTTTTTGCAACAGAGTGTTTTTGGTTTTACTGTGCTCTTTTGTGTCTTTAAGAGAACTGGATGGCAGCAAACACCAAAGCACAAGGTAACGAAGGATCATAAGAGGAGGGGATGATACTCCTGAAAAGCCCTGGGCGTGATGTATCATTGATGCGAGACTTGGCTGCCACCTACTGTCTGTATGCCACTATGCAGAACCAACCAGAACACAAAGAATTGCAGGGAGAATTAATTTAAGTGTAACACTGGGTGAGAGGCCTTGGTGACCACGTTCGTGGATATAAAGGCTCTGCCCGCCAAACCACAGGGGACTTTGGCACCAAGAGAGTGTAAGGTGCAGATGTGCACAGGAGAAAACGCCACAGCCAGAGTGACAGGCCACAGCAGGAAGCGTGTGCCAGCAGGGTGCTGACTGCTTGTAGATGGGACCCAGACGACACCAAATCAGATCCAGCGTTCCGACCAGTCAACACCTGAAGACCTGATCCACGCTAGTCAAGGCTCAGAGTCCAGACTGCGTTGGTCAAGGCTAGAACACCAGAACTGCTCCGGTCAAGATACCAAACTCTCCCCAGATCCAGGAGACCGCTGTCGTCGGTCAAGGACCAAAGACTGCTGAGGAGACTCTGCTCAGATGAGGATGTCCACAGTGTTGGGATGAAGGTACAAGTGAGGCGGGCCATCGCTTCTAGCAATAACGTATGGTACAGGGGTTGGTCTGGGTTAAGGACCACAGGTGGGGATCAGTGGGACCAAATGAAGTTCAACCGCATTGGTAGGCTTTGTTAATAGAACTTATGGCCTAGTGGGAAAAGCCGGTGACCCCCGTTAGTGCCATTACTCCAGGAGGAGCCAAAGTAGGAGCACCTACAGGAATGAGTGCAGCACCTCTGTTGGAGGGACACAAGTAAAATCCTTAAGAAACTTTGCTTCCACTCCAATTGGACTCTAAATTTTATTATATGTTTTGCATTGTTTGTACAAATTTACGTGTGATTACGCTGTTCATATTGTTGAGCTGTTTTCTGACCTGTAAGATCCTGCCATATTGGGGAAAATAAATAGTTAATTGACTGTTCCCTCCTCGTGCGTTACATCCAGTCGCCTGCATTATATTTGGTGTAGTCAGCAGGATGCAACACTCAAGTGCAGAGATGGCGGACCAGTCAGTGACCATGCCCGCCAGGGGGAATACACCCATGGGGGCTATGCTCAGTTACCTTCCGAAGTTCACAGGAAGCAATTTATCACTTTGGGATTTGGTAGAGAGACTGAAGAGCGAGACTGAAAAGCATGCTGTGCATGTACCCCCTGACCACCGCAATATAGGCAGAGTTAGCCATTTTGACCCTCCCGTGAGAGGCCCAATAGACAGTCATGTACTGCCAACCTAAAGACTGTGACACTGTGGACAAAGTGATCCAAATTTTAGAGGACACGCAGAGTGACACTACAGACTACTTAGGGCACCCTCGAATGCATTTATTTTGGGTCCAAGGGTAGAGTGAGACTGTAGCTTTGTATGTAAATGCACTGCAGGAAGTGACAGCCCATATCACCGAGATGGGTACAGAAAGCTGGGTCCATTAGATGAAGTACTGCAGGATGAACTGGTTGATGCACTGAAGGACTCCTACCTGACACAGGCCTTAAAGGAGAGCCTACACCTGAATCCGAATCTGAGCTTTCTAGAAGTCAGGGCCGAGGCTCAGGTCCTAGCGCGAGAAGTCCCTGTCCTGACAGCTGCAGTGTGGAGTCATAAAGTGGCTGCTCCTGGGCTAGAAGTCATGGCCGAGGCTCAGGTCCTAGAACGAGAAGTCCCTGTCCTGACAGGTGCAGTGTGGAGTCATAAAGTGGCTGCTCCTGGGCTAGAAGTCAGGGCCGAGGCTCAGGTCCTAGAACGAGAAGTCCCTGTCCTGACAGGTGCAGTGCGGAGTCATATAGTGGCTGCTCCTGGGCTAGAAGTCAGGGCCGAGGCTCAGGTCCTAGAGCGAGAAGTCCCTGTCCTGACTGGTGCAGTGCGGAGTCATAAAGTGGTTGCTCCTGACATACAGAGCCTGACTAGGCCCGAGAGCTATGTCAGGAAATACGGGATATCCGAGGCGAGCTGCGTAGTATCAAGGGGACCCCGCTAGTGTTGCCACACCTGTCCAATGTGAAGGAAGGTCAGAGCGAGAAAACTGTTTCCCATGGGCCTCATCACTCCGCGTCCGCAGCCCAAAAGTGGCATGCATGCCAGAATGCTGGACCTGTGGTGGAAGGGGACATATATCGCAAGCCTGTCCAAACCGGGAGAGAAGGGTCATCTGTTAAACTATCGCATCTGAGATATTGATTCTGAGAGACCCATTACTTGGGCGGAGTTTAATGGACAGCATATCTACAGCCCGCTCCAAAAAGGAACCTACTAATTGACTAGTGGCGGCCAATGAACAGCCTATTCCAGTGGCTAGAATAGAGTGGATGTCCATATAGATATGTGGAAAAGAGCTGGGACAAAAAGGGTTAGTTTTGGTAAAGGACTCCGGAGGAGGGGGACCCATCCTGACCCTAGGGATGAATGTGTTGAAGGAGGTAGGGCAGTTCCTTACCATCTGCCTAGACAGAAACAGTTGGACCCGTGTCACCCATGACCAAGCCAAAGAAAGTGTTTCAGCAGCTTGTCCAGGTCAGTCTTAGGGTGTGTTTGCACGGTCAGGAAATGCTGCGGACTGGACGCTGTATAAAGCCGCAGCATTCAACCTGCAGTGTCCAGATGTTACAGCATAGTGGAGGGGATTTTATGAATCCCCATCTCCACTATGCGTTGAAAGATGCAGGTGGCAGACCTGCATATACACACATGCGGCACATCTTTATATACCGCAGCATGTCTATTTATCTTGAGGAGAAGCTCAGTCTCGGCAAGATAAATTACACAGTCTATGTATACAGGAAAGAAATACAGTGCCTACAAGTAGTATTCAACCCCCTGCAGATTTAGCAGGTTTAATAAGATGCAAATAGGTTAGAGCCTTCAAACTTGAAACAAGAGCAGGATTTATTAACAGATGCATAAATCTTACAAACCAAAAAGTTTTGTTGCTCAGTTAAATTTTTATAAATTTTAAACATAAAAGTGTGGGTCAATTATTATTCAACCCCTAGGTTTAATATTTTGTGGAATAACCTTTGTTTGCAATTACAGCTAATAATCGTCTTTTATAAGACCTGATCAGGCTGGCACAGGTCTCTGGAGTTATCTTGGCCCACTCCTCCATGCAGATCTTCTCCAAGTTATCTAGGTTCTTTGGGTGTCTCATGTGGACTTTAATCTTGAGCTCCTTCCACAAGTTTTCAATTGGGTTAAGGTCAGGAGACTGACTAGGCCACTGCAACACCTTGATTTTTTGCCTCTTGAACCAGGCCTTGGTTTTCTTGGCTGTGTGCTTTGGGTCGTTGTCTTGTTGGAAGATGAAATGACGACCCATCTTAAGATCCTTGATGGAGGAGCGGAGGTTCTTGGCCAAAATCTCCAGGTAGGCCGTGCTATCCATCTTCCCATGGATGCGGACCAGATGGCCAGGCCCCTTGGCTGAGAAACAGCCCCACAGCATGATGCTGCCACCACCATGCTTGACTGTAGGGATGGTATTCTTGGGGTCGTATGCAGTGCCATCCAGTCTCCAAACGTCACGTGTGTGGTTGGCACCAAAGATATCGATCTTGGTCTCATCAGACCAGAGAACCTTGAACCAGTCAGTCTCAGAGTCCTCCAAGTGATCATGAGCAAACTGTAGATGAGCCTTGACATGACGCTTTGAAAGTAAAGGTACCTTACGGGCTCGTCTGGAACGGAGACCATTGCGGTGGAGTACGTTACTTATGGTATTGACTGAAACCAATGTCCCCACTGCCATGAGATCTTCCCGGAGCTCCTTCCTTGTTGTCCTTGGGTTAGCCTTGACTCTTCGGACAAGCCTGGCCTCGGCACGGGAGGAAACTTTCAAAGGCTGTCCAGGCCGTGGAAGGCTAACAGTAGTTCCATAAGCCTTCCACTTCCAGATGATGCTCCCAACAGTGGAGACAGGTAGGCCCAACTCCTTGGAAAGGGTTTTGTACCCCTTGCCAGCATTGTGACCCTCCACGATCTTGTCTCTGATGGCCTTGGAATGCTCCTTTGTCTTTCCCATGTTGACCATGTATGAGTGCTGTTCACAAGTTTGGGGAGGGTCTTAAATAGTCAGAAAAGGCTGGAAAAAGAGATAATTAATCCAAACATGTGAAGCTCATTGTTCTTTGTGCCTGAACTACTTCTTAATACTTTAGGGGAACCAAACAGAATTCTGGTGGGTTGAGGGGTTGAATAATAAATGACCCTCTGAAAAGACTTTTCACAATTAAAAAAAAAGTAAACAAAGAAATAACATTCTTTTTTGCTGCAGTGCATTTCACACTTCCAGGCTGATCTACAGTCCAAATGTCACAATGCCAAGTTAATTCCAAATGTGTAAACCTGCTAAATCTGCAGGGGGTTGAATACTTCTTGTAGGCACTGTATATCTTCTACCAAGATACAGTCTATGTATAGGATGCGGTGATTTCGCATGTGTTCAATGAAAAGCCGGCAGCGCTTTGGGAGGAGCTGCATTTAAAGCGCTGAAAACCCTGACCGTGGAAACGTACCCTAATTCAGACGTTACCTGCTACCTCCCAACTATAACGGGGTTACCGCGACAGTGTGGAGCCTGAAGACTGCAGAGTCTGATTGCTCCTACTCCGGCGCTGAGAAGAAACACTTCTTCATTTTAAATGTGTTTGTTTCTTCTGGCAAAACAGGGGTTAATCGGCCTTGTTGGAAATCCTTGTGCTCACAGCTGAGCTCTGTTATCCACTCCTTTTCCCTTTTATAATCTGGGCTCTGTTACAAATCCTTGTTAGAGCTAGCTTATGCTCCATGGCTAACAGAGGAAGTGGAGTTCTTTTAGAAGGAGAGTTGGAGGAGTTATTATTGACTGTTGCTTGGTTCTGCGTGGTAATTCCATATCCTCCTCTATTTTGGTTTATTCCCCTACCTCGATGCCCTGGTACATTCCTCTGTTACATGTGAGTGAACATTTTGTATGCCTGGAGTTTTCTGTTAACCCTTGTTTGGGTTACCTTGTTTATTGGGTCGGTGTGCTACGGTGCACAGTAGCGCCCCTCTTCCCTGGGCAGGGGAAGAGAACAGATGGAGGGCTGACTCAGGACATAAGGCAGGGGTGGAGGCCCCAGCATCTTCACCCTCTGAAATATCCCAGGGAGCAGTGTGAGATAGGGCGCCCCTTAGTGTTAGGGTCAGGGAGGGAACCCCTGTTCCCGGGTCACCCGACAGCTGTGTTATGACCTTAGCTCTGACCGCTACCATTTTCTCTGATCCAAGTTGATTGAAGTCTCTGCTCTGATGGGGTGGCGGATTTATGCACAGTGGTTTTATAGCACCCTGTTATATCTGGTGTGTGGATCGCATCTCTCAGGCAAACCATAGTGGAGCCCAAGGTCGCTTTGCCGGACAGGTTCTCTGTGGGGCGTGACAAGTTTGTGTTCCGGGATGCCTATAAACTGTACTTCAGGTTATGTCCAGGATATCCTCAGGTACAGAGGAGCAATGTGTGGGGATAGTAATCTCGCTCCTTCAGGTGGACCCCCAAGCATGGGCGTTTTCTCTCCCGTCTGACTTGCAGTCACTTCAGACGGTGGAGGGATTTTTTCTGGCACAGCCTTATATATGATGACCCTGATAGCGTCTCCTTAGCTGAGTCCACACTATGCCAACTTCAGCAGGGAGACCACCCAGCGAAAGAATAGGAGGTGAGCCCCGTATGCTCGGAGTTCCAAAGGTAAACCCCGGATACCAAGTGGAAGAACCCCGCACTCCGTAGTCAGTTCTGTAAGGGGCTTACAGTAAGGGTGAAAGATGCCTTAGCTCTTAATGAGACTCCTTACTCCCTTGAGGTAGCCATGTCTCTGGCGAGCCGAGTTGATCGTCATCTTCGCCAGAGACAAAGGGAATCACCTCTGTGTGCGGGAGGTCTGGGGTCAAGGGAGGTCATCACTGAGCCTACTGTGAAACCCATGCAGGTGTGTGTGGCACTTCACTCTGGTAAATTGTCTGTTGTCTGGCGTAAGCAGGAAGTGTGTTTCTTTTGTGGTAAAAAGGGCCATTTAGTGAGCACATGTCCTTCCCGACCACATAGTAAGCAACTGCCAAAAAACTATGGCTCACGTTGCAGGGAGGTTAGCAACCCAGGTGTACGTATCACCTCTGTGGGTAGGACACAGTTTTTTCTACCAGCTGTAATCCACATGGGTGGAATTAAGGTGGACGTGTCTGCATATCTGGACAGTGGGACGAGGTTTAATTTGATCGACGCTAGGTTCATCCAGGTCCAAGACCACATCCCACATACTCTGTCCAGACCCATACCCATAATCGCCATCGACTCCGTCCTCTTGAGATAGGGGTGTGGCGCCCCAGGGTCCTGGTCGTCACAGTAGCATTGCTTCCCTCACGGGGGGGAGTGATGTTACGTTTGGAGGCAAGGAAGGATAACTGTCACAAGGTACACACAAGCATGCAGCATGTTCACACTCCAGGCCACCAGGGGAGCTTTTGATCCTATTTACTAGGTGACTCCCCATATATATGGTAGTTTGGAGGGAAAGTTAGTCAGTTTGTGCCAGGAAGCAGACTGGAGCAGTCTGTGGCAGAAGGTGTATGGAGCTGTGTAGCCGCAGTGCTGCAGCTCCTGGGAAGAGATTATATGAAAGCCGAATATATTGCAGTGAGCGTGCAGGAGAGAGAAGCAAAGGAGAGTAAGACCAGTGGGAGACCAGCCACGAGCAGGCTGCCTCCTTCTGAGGTGCAGACACCGGTAGCCGGAACACCGAGGTTGTAAGGGACTCCAGGACTTACATCAGAGACCGGCAGGACAGCTGAACTGCAAGTTACCTGTCCACCTTAACTCCCAGGAGGCACGGTGAAACACATAGAGCCCGGGGTGTGCTAGAGTCCCTGTAAAAAGGCTGAAGTCACCATTCATATGGGTTATGTCCTATCTTATACGGAGGACAGAGAGATGATCTGTGAGGACCTTATATGAAGCCATAGGCAGTAAGGAACTACAACACCACAGCGCTAGAGGAAGGCTTTAATTTTCACCTGGATAAGGGGACTCCCAACTTTCCTCCAAGCTGGCCGGACCCTGTCTGCCCTGTGATCTGGTGCCCTGGACTGTGGCTGCCTGAAGTCTTCAGTAAACAAGGCAAAGAGACTGCAAACCTGTGTTCTCGTTCTTTACTGCACCTTCCACCATCTTCCATCTACACACCGGGAGCCCTGGGGATATACTTCACCTGTGGGAAGTTATACCATCTAGTTGCCATAACATCACCCCAGAAGACCCCTTAAAGCAGCGTCGGTCCCCACTGACCGAATACCACAGGTGGCGTCACGAACATGAACTTTATTCACCAAATCCCTTTAAAGACTTTTCCACTTTTACATGGGTGCCCAGGGCCACGGAGCAGGTCACCGCCACCGTTACATCCCCTGTGAACACCAGACTCGGTACCAGGTACCCCACAGCCCTGGCGGGCGACTCAGGGGCGCTTTACTTAAGTCGTCCGAAAATTACAGCTTCATGTGGGGTGTGAGGATAATGTATAATATAAGTTTTAGTCTCTCATTGCCAGCACCTATAGGGTGGGCGTTGACCCCCCTTTACTTCAGGGTTTAGCTTTTCTTTTCAATGGGTGTAGAAGAGCTTTTATTGCTTCTTGCTGCAAATTCCTGACTTTGAGCAACAAACCCCTCCCAAAAGAATTTTTACGATCGCTTGTGTCGGCTCAAATCTTCCTCCAGCAGAAACTGGTCTGATCTCCTTCTTTAAAGGCAAGTCCTTTGTTCCATTATAGTGAGATATTGGGCCAACGGTTTAGGCTGGGAAAATGATGGGTCCAGTTTGTGAATCTCCATCGACGGTTCTATCAGCCATGGTAAGCGCGGGCTTCTAGTTCCAACAGGGACAGAGTATGGATTTCTCTGGAACTATGCATCCCATCAAGCCCAAATTTGGTCTCATTGGAACGCCAATGTCAATACAAGATGAATGCTGGGTGTGCTGTGATTCTGACATGTTCTGTAGCGGAGATACAGGCATTAGACAAACTTGTGTGAAATTTGGCAGGACTGAAGAGATGGGAGGGTCTGGGGAAACTAGCCCTGTTAGTGATGTCACGAAGCTGTGGTTATTTAAGTGACTCCACTTTACCCAGCCTTGAGAGTCTTAGTCTGAGCCTCACCAGAGGAGCCCTCACTGCCAGCCCTGATGCATTGGGACATTTGGGAGCTCCGCCCACTAGCCTAGTTGCCTGCAATGTCCTGAACACATGTAAGTTTTCAATTGTCTCATATTGTAACATCTTTATATGCCTTTTTGTAAACACTGCCTTAATTTCTTTTACGGAGTAAAATATCTAAATACTAGTTTCGTTTTCCTGTTCTAAAACGTACCCTAAGTCTTCTGAAGGGAATTACGCTACTGTTTTGGGTTAGCTTTGGACCCGTTTAATCGAAGCTGGTGGCAGCATACCTTTGCTCTGTGCCTTTGGGAGACGTTGTAGTGAAGGCGGCGTTGTTAATTATCATTCCTGCCTGAGTGGGAGTAGTTATATCGCCTCACTGCAGCGTGCCCAATAGCCAGTACAAAGCAGGCAGCCTTTCTGGCGACTAATTACCCTAGGTGCAGTACCTAGTCTTACCTGAGGGTAAGGGGGTGCCAGAGAGCTGCAAGTTCAAGCAGAACTGTAAAGTGGGATATACATACAGTAAATCCCTGCAGTTCATGGTATATTGAAGAGCAGTGGATACCTAAAATAAGCCCCTGCTGTAAACAAGAGGTCAATAGCCTTGTGTCGTTTTTTCATCACATTGTAGCAGTGGAGGGATAACTAAGATAAGCCCCCTGCACATGTGATAGCCGTCTGTTGGCCTAAAGTCACCCCGACCCGTGACGTAGGGGTGACGGTCACGGTGTGAATCGTGACAAATTGGTGGCAGTGCGGTGGGATCTTAGAGCATTAGTGATTTGGTTTGAGCAATCATTCCTCTCACTAAAAACTTGCAAAGTTCTTGCGAAGACTCTGCACAAATAAGTTTGGAGAACAAACTCAGTGTTTATTAGTCCTGAGACAATTGTGTGTACTGGTAATTATCCCTTCCCTTTCTCTTCGTTTTTCTGTCCTATCTTTTATTTGGCAACCATGGTTGTGCTGGGAGAAACCTTTTATGAGCAGCAGACCAGAGACACCCTTATTGCCTTATGCAAGTCACAGCACATTGACTTTGCAGGCAAAAACAAAGCCCAACTGGTCGCAGATCTGCTGCAATGGGAAGCGGCTCTAGTGGCCGCAGAAGGTAGCACAAGTGTTATGACCCCAATGGCAGAGGGTCTCAGGAATAATGCTAAGTCAGTAAATACAGAAAACCAGCTCATAGGGCAGTGGTAACTGGGCTGACCATATAAATAATCCTAGCACCACAAATACCAGCAGCCGGGGAACGTTCCTACGTTGATCCTAGACGTCTCGCGCCAGCCGGAGAGCTAACTACCCCTAGAAGGGAAAATAAAGACCTTTCTTGCCTCCAGAAGAAATACCCCAAAAAGTTGGATAGAAGCCCCCCACAAATAATAACGGTGAGGTAAGAGGAAAAGACAAACACAAGAATGAGCTAGGAATTTAGCAAAGAGAGGCCCACTAGCTAATAGCAGAATATAGAAAGATAACTTATATGGTCAGCAAAAAATCCTATCAAAAATATCCACACTGGAAATTCAAGAACCCCCAGAACCATCTAACGGCCCGGGGGGAGAACACCAGCCCCCTAGAGCTTCCAGCAAGGTCAGGAATCACATTTAGTACAAGCTGGACAAAAATGATAGCAAACAAATAACCCAAAAAACAAAGAAGCAAGACTTAGCTTAATTTAGCACGAACCAGGACCAGCAAACAGGAGCAAACAGAATGTGTCTGATAACACCGTTGCCAGGCACTGGACTAAGGTTCCAGAAGGTTTATGTAGCAACACCCCTGAAGTAACGACCCAGCTGGGTGCAAACAGAGGGAAGGAAATCCCAGAGTCATATCACTAGTAACCACTAGAGGGAGCCAAAAAGTCTAATTCACAACAGTACCCCCCCCTTAAGGAGGGGTCACCGAACCCTCACCAAGACCACCAGGGCGATCAGGATGAGCAGCGTGAAAGGCACGAACCAAATCGGCCGCATGCACATCAGAGGCAACCACCCAGGAATTATCCTCCTGACCATAACCCTTCCACTTGACCAAATACTGAAGCCTTCGCCTGGAGAGACGAGAATCCAAGATCTTCTCCACCACATACTCCAACTCGCCCTCAACCAACACCGGAGCAGGAGGCCCCGCAGAAGGAACCACAGGCACAACGTAGTGTCATAACAAAGACCTATGGAACACGTTGTGAATGGCAAACGAAACCGGAAGATCCAAGCGAAAGGACACAGGATTAAGGATTTCCAATATCTTGTAAGGACCGATGAAGCGAGGCTTAAATTTAGGAGAGGAGACCTTCATAGGAACAAATCGAGAAGACAGCCACACCAAATCCCCAACACGAAGTCGGGGACCCACACCGCGGCGGCGGTTGGCAAAACGCTGAGCCTTCTCCTGTGACAACTTCAAGTTGTCCACCACATGATTCCAGATCTGCTGCAACCTATCCACCACAGAATCTACTCCAGGACAGTCAGAAGGCTCCACATGTCCCGAGGAAAAAGGAGGATGGAAACCAGAGTTGCAGAAAAATGGCGAAACCAAAGTAGCGGAACTAGCCCGATTATTTCGGGCAAACTCAGCCAACGGCAAGAAGGTCACCCAATCATCCTGATCTGCCGAAACAAAACACCTCAAGTAAGCTTCCAGAGTCTGATTAGTTCGCTCAGTTTGTCCATTAGTCTGAGGATGAAAGGCAGACGAGAACGATAAATCAATGCCCATCCTAGCACAAAAGGATCGCCAGAACCTGGAAACAAACTGGGATCCTCTGTCAGACACAATATTCTCAGGAATGCCGTGTAAACGAACCACATTCTGAAGGAACACAGGAACCAGATCGGAAGAGGAAGGCAGCTTAGGCAAAGGCACCAAATGGACCATTTTAGAAAAGCGATCACATACCACCCAGATGACAGACTGTTGTGAATTTGGATTCTGGGCTCCCCCGGTGGCTACTGGTGGAATTGAACTGGTGTCTTCATCTTCTCTGTTCACCTGTTCCCATCAAGATGTGGGAGTCGCTATATAACCTTGCTGCTCTGTTAGTTGCTTGCCGGTCAACAATGTTATCAGAAGCCTCTCTGTGCTTGTTCCTGCTCCTAGACAACTACTAGATAAGTTGGACTCTTGTCCATGTTTGTTTTTGCATTTTTGTTCCAGTTCACAGCTGTAGTTTCGTTACTGTGTCTGGAAAGCTCTTGTGAACAGGAATTGCCACTCTGGTGTTATGAGTTAATGCCAGAGTTTTAAAGTAATTTCTGGATGGTGTTTTGATAGGGTTTTCAGCTGACCATGAAAGTGTCCTTTCTGTCTTCTGCTATGTAGTAAGTGGACCTCAAATTTGCTAAACCTATTTTCATACTACGTTTGTTATTTCATCTTGATTCACCGCCAATACATGTGGGGGGCCTCTGTCTCCTTTCGGGGTATTTCTCTAGAGGTGAGCTAGGACTAATATTTTCCTCTGCTAGCTTTATTTAGTCCTCCGGCTGGTGCTGGGCATCTAGAATCAACGTAGGCATGCTACCCGGCCACTGCTAGTTGTGCGTTAGGTTTAGTTCATGGTCAGCTCAGTTTCCATCTTCCAAGAGCTAGTTCCTATATATGCTGATGCTATGATCTCTTGCCATTGAGATCATGACAACAGACATACCCCGAGACACTGGGAGATCAGAAATGAAATCCATGGAAATATGTGTCCAAGGCCTCTTCGGGACAGGCAAGGGCAAGAGCAACCCGCTGGCACGGGAACAGCAAGGCTTAGCTCGAGCACAAGTCCCACAGGACTGCACAAATGACCGTACATCCCGTGACAAGGAAGGCCACCAAAATGACCTAGCCACCAGATCTCTGGTGCCAAAAATTCCCGGATGACCTGCCAACACCGAGGAATGAACCTCGGAAATGACTCTGCTGGTCCACTTATCAGGAACAAACAGTCTGTCAGGTGGACAAGAGTCAGGTCTACCAGCTTGAAATCTCTGCAACACACGTCGCAAATCAGGAGAAATGGCTGACAAAATAACTCCTTCTTTAAGAATACCAACAGGTTCTGTGACTCCAGGAGAGTCAGGCACAAAGCTCCTTGAAAGAGCATCAGCTTTCACATTCTTTGAACCTGGTAAATACGAGACCACAAAGTCAAAACGGGAGAAAAACAATGACCAGCGGGCCTGTCTAGGATTCAAGCGTTTAGCAGACTCGAGATACATCAAATTTTTGTGATCAGTCAAAACCACCCTCGAGCCAATGACGCCACTCCTCAAATGCCCACTTCATGGCCAGTAATTCCCGATTGCCCACATCATAATTCCGCTCAGCAGGCGAAAACTTCCTAGAGAAGAAAGCACATGGTCTCATTACCGAGCAACCAGGGCCTCTCTGTGACAAAACGGCCCCTGCCCCAATCTCAGAAGCATCCACCTCGACCTGAAAGGGAAGTGAGACATCAGGCTGGCACAAAACAGGCGCCGAAGTAAACCGGCGCTTCAACTCCTGGAACGCCTCCACGGCTGCAGGAGCCCAGTTAGCAACATCAGAACCTTTCTTGGTCATATCCGTCAAAGGTTTAACAACGCTAGAAAAATTAACGATAAAACGACGGTAGAAGTTAGCAAAACCCAAGAACTTCTGAAGACTCTTAACTGACGTGGGTTGAGTCCACTCATGAATAGCTCGGACCTTGACTGGGTCCATCTCCACAGCAGAAGGGGAAAAAATAAACCCCAAAAAGGGAACTTTCTGTACTCCAAAGAGACACTTTGAGCCTTTAACAAACAAGGCATTCTCACGCAAAACCTGAAACACCATCCTGACCTGCTCCACATGTGAGTCCCAATCTTCAGAGAAAACCAGAATATCGTCCAGATAAACAATCATAAATTTATCCAGATACTTCCGGAAAATATCATGCATAAAGGACTGAAATACTGAGAGAGCATTAGAAAGCCCCAAAGGCATCACCAAGTACTCAAAATGACCTTCGGGCGTATTAAATGCAGTCTTCCATTCATCGCCTTGCTTAATGCGCACAAGGTTGTATGCACCACGAAGATCTATCTTGGTGAACCACTTGGCACCCTTAATCCGGGCAAACAAGTCCGACAAGAGAGGCAAAGGATACTGAAATTTTACAGTGATTTTATTCAGTAGCCGATAGTCAATACAAGGTCTCAAAGATCCGTCCTTCTTAGCCACAAAAAAGAATCCCGCACCAAGAGGGGAAGAGGATGGACGGATATGCCCCTTCTCCAGAGACTCCTTGATATATGAACGCATTGCGGCATGCTCAGGTACTGACAGATTAAATAATCTTCCCTTAGGAAATTTACTACCTGGAATCAAATCTATGGCGCAGTCACAGTCCCTATGAGGAGGCAGAGCACTGAATCTGGACTCACTGAATACATCCTGATAATCAGACAAATACTCAGGAACTTCCGAAGGAGTAGAGGAAGCAATAGACACCGGCGGGGAATCAGCATGAATTCCCCGACAGCCCCAACTTGACACAGACATTGCCTTCCAATCCAGGACTGGATTGTGGGTCTGTAACCATGGCAGACCCAAAACGACCAAATCATGCATTTTATGCAGAACAAGAAAACGAATCACCTCCCGATGTTCAGGAGTCATGCACATGGTCACCTGCGTCCAAAACTGCGGTTTATTTTCCGCCAATGGCGTAGCATCAATACCTCTAAGAGGAATAGGATTTACTAACGGTTCAAGAACAAAACCACAGCTCTTGGCAAATGACAGATCCATAAGACTCAGGGCGGCACCTGAATCCACAAACTCCATAACAGGGTAAGAAGACAAAGAGCAAATTAAAGTCACAGACAAAATAAATTTAGGTTGCAAATTACCAATGGCGACAGGACTAACAACCCTTGTTAGGCGTTTAGAGCATGGTGATATAACATGTGTAGAATCACCACAGTAAAAACACAACCCATTCTGACGTCTATGATTTTTCCGTTCATTTCTAGTCTGAATTCTATCACATTGCATTAAATCAGGTGTTTGTTCAGACAACACCACCAGAGGATTAGCAGTTTTGCGCTCCCGCAAACGCTGGTCAATTTGAATAGCAAGCGCCATAGAATCATTCAGATTTGTAGGAATGGGGAAACCCACCATCACATTCTTAATGGCTTCAGAAAGGCCATTTCTGAAATTTGCGGCCAGAGCACACTCATTCCACTGAGTAAGCACGGACCATTTCCGAAATTTTTGGCAATACACTTCAGCTTCATCCTGACCCTGAGAAATAGCCAGCAAGGCTTTTTCTGTCTGAATTTCAAGATTGGGTTCCTCGTAAAGCAATCCGAGCGCCAGAAAAAACGCATCAATATTCGCCAATGCCGGATCTCCTGGCGCTAGCGAGAAAGCCCAATCCTGAGGGTCGCCCCGCAAAAAAGAAATAACAATTTTAACTTGCTGAGCAGAATCTCCAGATGAACGGGGTCTCAGAGAAAGAAACAATTTACAATTATTCTTGAAATTCCTAAACCTAAATCGATCTCCAGAAAACAATTCCGGAATAGGTATTTTAGGTTCAGACATAGGACTACTGGTAACAAAATCTTGTATACCCTGCACACGAGCTGCCAGCTGGTCAACACTTGTAATCAAGGTCTGCACATTCATGTCTGCAGCAAGCACACGCCACTCAAAGGTAAAGGGGAGGAAGAGAAGGAAGGAAAAAAAAAACCCAGAATTTCCTTTCTTATTATCGCACTTCTGCAATGCTTTAAACATTCAATATTGGCCTGGCATACTGTTATGACCCCAATGGCAGAGGGTCTCAGGAATAATGCTAAGTCAGTAAATACAGAAAACCAGCTCATAGGGCAGTGGTAACTGGGCTGACCATATAAATAATCCTAGCACCACAAATACCAGCAGCCGGGGAACGTTCCTACGTTGATCCTAGACGTCTCGCGCCAGCCGGAGAGCTAACTACCCCTAGAAGGGAAAAGAAAGACCTTTCTTGCCTCCAGAGGAAATACCCCAAAAAGTTGGATAGAAGCCCCCCACAAATAATAACGGTGAGGTAAGAGGAAAAGACAAACACAAGAATGAGCTAGGAATTTAGCAAAGAGAGGCCCACTAGCTAATAGCAGAATATAGAAAGATAACTTATATGGTCAGCAAAAAATCCTATCAAAAATATCCACACTGGAAGTTCAAGAACCCCCGAACCGTCTAACGGCCCGGGGGGAGAACACCAGCCCCCTAGAGCTTCCAGCAAGGTCAGGAATCACATTTAGTACAAGCTGGACAAAAATGATAGCAAACAAATAACCCAAAAAACAAAGAAGCAAGACTTAGCTTAATTTAGCACGAACCAGGACCAGCAAACAGGAGCAAACAGAATGTGTCTGATAACACCGATGCCAGGCACTGGACTAAGGTTCCAGAAGGTTTATGTAGCAACACCCCTGAAGTAACGACCCAGCTGGGTGCAAACAGAGGGAAGGAAATCCCAGAGTCATATCACTAGTAACCACTAGAGGGAGCCAAAAAGTCTAATTCACAACACACAAGCAAACATGGTGCTGCAGCAGAGGTCCAACCACTGAATACAGGCCCTACTAGCAACCAGGGCGGTTTGGACCCCAGTCTGCTGGCGGTCTTGAAACTACTCCCGATGACCGTGATGGATGTCGGTAGCTGATCAAGCAATACCAGGAGCAAGCCGAGCGAGAGGCCCGAGCCGAGCGAGAGGCCCAGCGAACCAGAGCGGGAGGCTGAGAGAGCCGAGCACCAAGCCCAGCGAGTCCACGAACTGGAGATGCTCCGGCAGGGGGGGATACCCTCCACCGCCCGAGCCGTGAACTCCACAGCGCTCAGATACCGAAGCCCCGGCCCGATCACTTTCCTGTTATGGAAAAGGAAGGGGACTTGGACACTTTTCTGCGGGCCTTTGAGAAAGCCTGCAGACAGGACAGCAGCCTACACAAGAATGGGCATGATACCTGACCCCAGGGCTGAGAGGCAAAGCTCTGGAGGTGTTTCCTGCCCTCCCTCAAGAACAAGATGGTGACTATGAGGCCATCAAGCCGGCCCTCATAGCTAAGTACCAGCTTACACCTGAGGTTTACCGTAGAAAGTTCCGGAACATCCAACGTGGCCCACATGACAGCTACGGCGATGTGGCGCATGGACTGGGGACCCACTTTGACCAGTGGACCCAAGGACTGTCAATGACCACCTTTGCACAGCTGCGAGACCTGATGATCAAAAACCAGTTCTTACATCTTTGCCCAGCTGAGGTGCGACAGTTCGTGATGGACAGAGAGCCCAAAGACGTGACGAAAGCAGCGCAGATTGCCGATGCCTATGAGGCCAACCGTAGATCAGAACTGCGGAAGCCAGTCACCACCAGCTGGAGAGGGGGTAAGCCTGCAACCAACGCCAGTACCCCTGCCAGCCAACACACCAGAGGTCCTGTCCCCGTAGCCAACAGCATCAGACCTACCACCGAACCTCGCCAGTGTTATGTCTGCAAGCGGACTGGTCATATAAGTCCCCACTGTCCAGACAAGCCGAAGAACCCCCCATCCAAGGCCCCAGGACCTAATGCAGCAGTTCTTTTGGTGGGTGGTGTGGCTGGGAGGGTGTGTGACAACGTACAGCACGCCACCGTGGGAGGCCATGTTGCTACAGGCCTCAAGGACACCGGGGCTGAACAAACCCTCATCCGACCCGAACTGGCGGCCCCTGAAGAAATCATTCCGGGGAAAACCCTAACTGTCACTGGGATTGGGGGCATCAGCTGTCCCTTGCCAATGCCCGGGGTTTATATTGATTGGGGTGCCGGGAGCGGGGTGAAAGTAGTGGGCTGATAATTTGCCCACTGATGTTTTGTTGGGGTCTGATTTGGGGAGGATGGTCGTGTGACGCCCGGGAGACCGAGGTACCCAGCACCAGATCAATGAGGTCTGTCTCTTAAGGGGGATGTCACTAGTGGCTTGACCCGGTGCTGTGGCCTCAGGCGATGCACAGTGTAAGGGATATCATGAAGGAACAGACACTTACTTGGTCAGCAGCAGGTCTTCTCAGCTATGATGGCCCCGATCCTGGACCGATGGTTATTGTCCAAATGAAAGACTGAGGCGTTGAAACGTTTAACCAATTTACTTCAACATAAAGGGATTTGCCACCAATACTGTCACCGGAGTCTGTATAAGAACCCTGAATTACTTTGACCCTGTCAGGATTTCCACCTCTTATTATGCGCAATTTCTGTATGGTCCTGCTGCTGTTTGTGAACTGGCTGCCGACCCAATCTGTCTCTTCTGTGCTCTGGTTCGACGGGCAACCCGAGTCCCTTTTTGTCGGCTTACCCCCTCTGGGAGTACTGCTGAACTCTGTGTCTGTTGCTGCGTCTTACCCTGGTGAAGCTGATATCACCTCCCTTCCGGTTGCTGTATTATATATAATGAATATAGCCACGGATCCGGTATCCGTCTCTGCGCCTATTCTGGGTAGAGGTTATTACTACCCGTTTCTCACAATGTCCTTTTTCTCTATTCCTCTTTTCCTACTATCGGTATTACGGTCCTATAATCTGTCATAGGGCTGTTAGGAGCTCAGTTATACGACCTCACACTTTCAGCTGCTCAACCCAACTGCCAATCTTTTTCTCAGACCAGAATAGATCAAGGGGAATCTCTGGAGCTCCCCCTTCTGGCCGGAGATGGTAGTGCAGCCTTGCTATTTTAACATTTATTTGTGTCAATAACTATTTTTGTGGCAAATACCCCTAGGGGCGCCACAGTTGCATACTACGTCCCTGACACCCCTCCCCAATCTGCTAATAAGGGTAACATTAACCCTGATGATGTTGATGATGATGATGGGAAATCGCATGTGTTACCTGACCATGCTTTATCTTATAATGATGCATCTGATAACCATTTTTTCCCTAGGATTGATGGTGAAAATGTTGTACCTGTGCCAACTGAACCTGATAATGATTTTTCTGTGAAAGTTGATGTGCCCATAGGTACTGGAGTGCTCAGCTTTGCGGAGTGAGACGGCTGAGGAACCCCTAGCAGGGGCAAGTGTCGGTGCTACAGGAAATGGGGAGATACATGGGAACCGTGAGGAAGGTGATGCCATGAAAGTGACCAGTGCCACCAAGGAAGGTAACTGGCCCATAAGTAGCACTGCCCCTGGAGTGTTGGGGGTGGATGGGGAGGTAGTACCCATAGCAGCACCGGCTGATGGGTCTGTGGAAATCCCCGGGGAGACAACCTACGTAGCTGCTGTCGCCCGCAGTTAGAGTGCCTGGAACGCAGATAACTGTCTGCCTTCCGGACCCTCCTCAGTCATCATGGTGACTGAACCAGAGGTGGACCCAGAGCAGGTCCAAGAGGGTTCCCGTGGGGAAGGGACCCTGACATCACTTCTGGCTTCCACTAGCCAGGAGTTTCAGGCCGCTCTGCACACAGATGCGAGCCTAGAGAGTTTGAGACAACTCGCCGACACGCCCACCTCCGTGACTGATAAGGAGAGGGTGTTCTGGGAAAGAGGAAGGTTGTACCGGGAGACAGTACCCGGAAAATCTCAAAAGGAGTGGTTGAGGGAAAGACAGCTGGTCGTCCCACAGCAATTCCGGGGTGAGTTGTTACGGATTGCCCATGAGATCCCGCTAGCTGGACACTTGGGGGTCAGCAAAACAAAGGCCCGGCTGTCTCAACACTTCTATTGGCCTAAAATGGGGACAGATGTGTCAAACTACTGCTGCTCCTGTGTCACCTGTCAAAGAGTGGGGAAGGCGGGGCCTGCTCTTAAGACTCCCCTGATCCCTTTGCCAGTGATAGAGGAGCCTTTCCAGAGGATCGCGGTGGACATTGTGGGCCCGCTGGCCGTCCCCAGCATCTCTGGAATGCAATACATCCTTACTGTGGTAGACTACGCTACCCGGTACCCAGAGGCAGTAGCTCTGTCGTCAACTAGGGCAGATAAGGTGGTGGCGGATGCCCTGTTGGCTATCTTTTCACATGTAGGATTTCCCAGGGAGATGCTTACTGATCAAGGGACCCAATTCATGTCTTGCCTAATGGAGGCTCTCTGTAAGAGAATGCAGGTGAAGCACCTGGTATCGAGTGCGTATCACCCACAGACCAATGGCTTGTGTGAACACTTCAATAGTACCCTCAAACAGATGCTACGCATGCTGGTTGAGGCCCAAGGGCACGACTGGGAGCAGTGCCTCCCACACCTGCTATTCGCTTACCGAGAGGTTCCGCAGGCCTTGACAGGGTTCTCTGCCTTCTAGCTCCTGTACGGCAGGCGAGTGCGGGGACCCCTTGGGTTGGTAAGAGAATCCTGGGAAGAGGAGCCAAACCCTTCTGAAGTGTCCATAGTGGAGTATGTCATGCCCTTCCGTGACAAGATGCAGACCTTGACGCAGTTGGTGCATGACAACATGACGCAGGCTCAGGCTGATCAGAAGCGCTGGTACAACCAGAACTCCAAGAGAGGACCTACCACGTGGGTCAAAATGTGTGGGTGCTGGTCACCGTGCCAACGGATAAGCTTCAGGCAGCCTGGGTGGGCCCGTACGTCATCCACCAACAGCTCAACCCGGTCACCTACGTGGTCACACTTGACCACGCTCGGGGTAGGCGAAAGTGTTATGATCCTTAGTTGGCTTAGGATCACAAATCTGACCAGCTAAGTAAGAGAACATAGGACGAGCTCTGGGGATGTGGTAACTGGACTGACCGCAAACCTGATCCTAACCGCACACACTATAGGCAGCCGTGGAACGTTAACTAAAATCCTAGATGACTCTTCACAGCCTGAGAAACTGACTACCCCTAGAGAGAAATAGAAGACTCACTTGCCTCAGAGAAATAACCCCAAAGTTTAGAACAGCCCCCCACAAATAATAACGGTGAGTAAAGGAGAAAGCACAAACGCAGTAATGAAAACAGGTTCAGCAAAGGAGGCCCGCTAATCACTAAATAGAAAGAGGACAGTAAAGAATCTATGCGGTCAGTACAAAACCCTATCCAAAAATATCCACGCAGAGGATGCAAGAACCCACACACCAACTAACTATGTGAGGGGAGAACGTCAGCACCCCAGAGCTACCAGCAAGCGAAAAGATCACATATTAGCAAGCTTGACTGAATTCATCATATACTGAGAAAACATATTGAACACAGATGAGCAAAAATGAACTAGCAAAAACTTAGCTTCTCTTGGAGAGCCAGATCACGAATGAAGTCAGGAGAGATCAAGAACAGCACTGAATACAACGACAGCAGGCAAGGAGTGAAGGTCCAGGTGAGTTAAATAGAAGACCTGAATAGCAGGTGACGAGGCAGCTGATCCCAGCCACAGACCCGCAGAATAACAAAAGAGCCACCAGAGGGAGCCCAAAGATAGAACTCACACAGTACCACTCACGACCACAGGAGGGAGTCCGAAAACAGTTCACAACAGTACCCCCCCCTTGAGGAGGGGTCACCGAACCCTCATCAGAACCCCCAGGGCGATCAGGATGAGCCACATGAAAGGCACGAACCAAATCGGCCACATGAACATCAGAGGCGACAACCCAGGAATTATCCTCCTGACCATAGCCCTTCCATTTAACCAAGTACTGAAGCCTCCGTCTTGAAATACGAGAATCCAAGATCTTCTCCACCACGTACTCCAATTCTCCCTCAACCAGCACTGGGGGAGGAGGATCAACCGAAGGAACCACAGGCACCACATACCTCCGCAACAAAGACCTATGGAACACATTATGAATGGCAAACGATGCTGGGAGGTCTAAACGAAATGACACAGGGTTGAGGATTTCCAAAATTTTATAAGGACCGATGAAACGAGGCTTAAATTTAGGAGAAGAAACCTTCATAGGAACATAACGAGAAGACAACCACACCAAACCGGCGGCGGTTAGCAAAGCGCTGAGCCTTCTCTTGTGACAACGTCAAATTGTCCACCACATGGTTCCAAATCTGCTGCAACCTATCCACCACAGAATCTACCCCAGGACAGTCAGAAGGCTCAACCTGACCCGAGGAAAAACGAGGATGAAAACCAGAATTACAAAAAAAAGGCGAAACCAAAGTAGCAGAACTAGCCCGATTATTAAGGGCAAACTCGGCCAATGGCAAAAAAAGTCACCCAGTCATCCTGATCAGCAGAAACAAAACATCTTAAATAAGTTTCCAAGGTCTGATTAGTTCGCTCTGTTTGGCCATTCGTCTGAGGATGGAAGGCCGACGAAAAAGATAAATCAATGCCCATCTTAGCACAAAAGGACTGCCAAAATCTGGATACAAACTGGGATCCTCTGTCAGACACAATGTTTTCAGGGATGCCGTGCAAACGAACCACATTCTGAAAAAACAGCGGAACCAAATCCGAGGAGGAAGGCAACTTAGGCAAAGGCACCAAATGGACCATTTTAGAAAAACGATCACAAACCACCCAGATGACAGACATTCTCTGAGAGACTGGAAGATCCGAAATAAAATCCATGGAAATATGTGTCCAAGGCCTCTTCGGAACCGGCAAAGGCGAAAGCAATCCACTGGCACGAGAACAGCAAGGCTTAGCCCGAGCACAAATCCCACAGGACTGCACAAAGGAACGCACATCCCGCGACAAGGAAGGCCACCAGAAGGACCTAGCCACCAAATCTCTGGTACCAAAAATCCCAGGATGACCCGCCAACACTGAAGAATGAACCTCGGAAATAACTCTGCTGGTCCATCTATCTGGGACAAACAGTCTCTCCGGTGGACAACGGTCCGGTCTATCTGCCTGAAATTCCTGTAACACCCGTCGCAAATCTGGGGAAATGGCAGACAAAATCACCCCCTCTCTGAGGATACCAGCCGGCTCTGAAACTCCAGGAGAATCAGGCACAAAACTCCTAGAAAGAGCATCAGCCTTCACGTTCTTCGAACCAGGAAGGTACGAGACCACAAAATCAAAACGGGAGAAAAACAGCGACCATCGAGCCTGTCTAGGATTTAACCGTTTGGCAGACTCGAGATAAATCAAATTTTTGTGATCAGTCAAGAACACCACACGATGCTTGGCTCCCTCTAGCCAATGTCGCCACTCCTCAAATGCCCACTTCATTGCCAACAACTCCCGATTACCAACATCATAATTCCGCTCGGCAGGTGAAAATTTTCTTGAAAAGAAAGCACAAGGCTTCATCACAGAGCCATCAGAGCTTCTCTGTGACAAAACAGCCCCTGCTCCAATCTCCGAAGCATCAACCTCGACCTGGAAGGGAAGAGAGACATCTGGCTGACATAAGACTGGAGCCGAAGAAAATCGGCGCTTCAGCTCCTGAAAGGCCTCCACGGCCGCAGGAGACCAGTTAGTCACATCAGAACCCTTCTTGGTCAAATCCGTCAAAGGCTTAACCACAGCAGAAAAATTAGCGATGAAGCGACGGTAAAAATTAGCAAAACCCAAGAGTTTCTGAAGACTCTTAACCGATGTAGGTTGAGTCCAATCATGAATAGCCTGGACCTTGACTGGGTCCATCTCAATAGTAGAAGGAGAAAAAATAAAGCCCAAAAAGGAAACCTTCTGGACTCCGAAGAGACATTTTGAGCCCTTCACAAATAAGGCATTGGCACGCAGGACCTGAAATACCATCCTGACCTGCCTCACATGGGACTCCTGTTATGAACTATATTTTTGGGCTCCCTCTGGTGGTCACTCGCGGTATGGCTCTTGGATACTCTTTCCCCAGGTTGGTAGTCACCTGGTTCGTTAAGACTCTGGGTGTTCCTATTTAAACTTCCTGGAGTCTTAGTCCATTGCCTGGCATCCATGTAATCAGTCCTTGTCTGGTTGCTCTTGTCTACTGGTCCTGATTTTTGCAACATAAGCTAAGTCCTGCTTTCTTGTTTTTTGTTTATTTGTATTATTCTGTTTTTTGTCCAGCTTGTTGATAATGTGATTCCTGATTTTGCTGGAAGCTCTAAAGGGGCTGATATTCTCCCCCCATACCGTTAGTCGGTACGGGGGTTCTTGGATATTCAGCGTGGATATTTTTGTAGGGTTTTTCGCTGACCACATAAGTCCGCTTTCTATATTTCTGCTATTATTTAGTGGGCCTCTCTTTGCTGAATCTAGTTCATACTTACGTTTGTCCTTTCCTCTTACCTCACTGTTATTATTTGTTGGGGGCCTGTATCTACTTTGGGGTACCTTTCTCTGGAGGCAAGTGAGGTCTGTATTTTCTCTGAAAGTTAGTTAGATCTCCGGCTGGCGCGAGACATCTAGAACCAACGTAGGTACGTTCCCCGGCTGCTATTAGTTGTGGGCTAGGATCAGGTATGTGGTCAGCTCAGTTACCACCTCCTTAAGAGCTAGTTTTTATGTTTGCAGACTTTGCTGAAGACCCTGAGATCCTCTGCCATTAGGATCACAACAGTATGCCAGGCCACTGAATAGTTAATGCATTGCAGAAGTGGGATTAAAAGAAAAGAAGTTCTGAGTTTTTTTTTTTTTTTTTTTTCTTCCTTCCCCTTTATCTCTGAATGGCTTGAAACGCTGCTGCTGACATGAATGTGCAAACTCTGATTACTAGTGTGGATCAGCTTGCTCCTCGTGTGCAGGGCATTCAGGATTTTGTTACTAGCAGTCCTATGTCAGAGCCTAAGATATCTATTCCTGAGCTGTTCTCTGGAGATCGATTTAAATTTAGGAATTTTAGGAATAATTGTAAATTGTTTCTATCTTTGAGACCTCGTTCGTCTGGAGCCTCAGCTCAGCAAGTTAAAATTGTTATCTCCTTCTTGCGGGGCGACCCTCAGGATTGGGCTTTCTCATTGGCGCCAGGAGATCCGGCATTGGCGAATGTTGATGCGTTTTTTCTGGCGCTCAAATTGCTTTATGAGGAGCCCAATCTTGAAATTCAGGCAGAGAAGGCTTTGCTGGCTATTTCTCAGGGCCAGGATGAAGCCGAAGTGTATTGCCAAAAATTTCGGAAATGGTCCGTGCTTACTCAGTGGAATGAGTGTGCTCTGGCCGCAAATTTCAGAAATGGCCTTTCTGAAACCATTAAGAATGTGATGGTGGGCTTTCCCATTCCTACAAGTCTGAATGATTCTATGACGCTGGCCATTCAGATTGATCGGCGTTTTCGGGAGCGCAAATCCGCTAATCCTTTGACGGTGTTGTCTGAACAGACGCCTGATTTAATGCAATGTGATAGAATTCAGACTAGAACTGAACGGCAAAATCATAGACGTCAGAATGGGTTGTGTTTTTACTGTGGTGATTCTACACATGTTATATCAGCATGCTCTAAACGCCTAACAAAGTTTGTTAGTCCTGTCGCCGTTGGTAACTTGCAGCCTAAATTTATTTTGTCTGTGACTTTAATTTGCTCATTGTCTTCCTACCCTGTTATGGCGTTTGTGGATTCAGGCGCTGCCCTGAGTCTTATGGACTTGTCGTTTGCCAGGCGCTGTGGTTTTGTCCTGGAGCCTTTAGAAAATCCTATTCCTCTTAGAGGAATTGATGCTACGCCATTGGCGGAGAATAAACCGCAGTATTGGACACAAGTGACCATGTGCATGACTCCTGAACATCGGGAGGTGATTCATTTTCTTGTTCTGCATAAGATGCATGATTTGGTCGTTTTGGGTCTGCCATGGTTACAGGCTCATAATCCTGTTCTGGATTGGAGGGCTATGTCTGTGTCAAGTTGGGGTTGTCAGGGAATTCATTGCGATTCCCCGTCGGTGTCTATTGCTTCCTCCACTCCTTCAGAAGTTCCTGAGTATTTGCTTGACTATCAGGATGTGTTCAGTGAGTCCAGGTCCAGTGCTCTTCCTCCTCATAGGGACTGTGACTGCGCTATAGATTTGATTCCTGGTAGTAAGTTTCCTAAGGGACGATTATTTAATCTGTCGGTACCTGAGCATGCCGCGATGCGTTCTTATATAAAGGAGTCTTTGGAGAAAGGACATATTCGTCCATCCTCTTCCCCTCTTGGTGCGGGATTCTTTTTTGTGGCCAAGAAAGACGGATCTTTGAGACCTTGTATAGACTATCGGCTTCTGAATAAAATCACGGTTAAATTTCAATAGCCTCTGCCACTATTGTCGGACTTGTTTGCTCGGATTAAGGGTGCCTGTTGGTTCACCAAGATAGATCTTCGTGGTGCGTACAACCTTGTGCGCATTAGGCAGAGAGATGAATGGAAAACTGCATTTAATACGCCCGAAGGTCATTTTGAGTACTTGGTGATGCCTTTTGGGCTCTCTAATGCTCCTTCAGTGTTTCAATCCTTTATGCATGACATCTTCCGGAAGTATCTAGATAAATTTGTGATTGTTTATCTGGATGACATTTTAGTTTTTTCTGATGATTGGGATTCTCATGTAAAGCAGGTCAGGATGGTGTTTCAGGTTTTGCGTGATAATGCTTTGTTTGTGAAGGGCTCAAAGTGTCTCTTTGGAGTGCAGAAGGTTTCCTTTTTGGGTTTTATTTTTTCCCCTTCTGCTGTGGAGATGGACCCAGTCAAGGTCCGAGCTATTCATGATTGGACTCAACCCACGTCTGTTAAGAGTCTTCAGAAGTTTTTGGGTTTTGCTAATTTCTACCGTCGTTTTATTGCTAACTTTTCTAGCGTTGTTAAACCTCTGACGGATATGACCAAGAAAGGTTCTGATGTCGCTAATTGGGCTCCTGCGGCCATTGAGGCCTTCCGGGAGCTGAAGCGCCGGTTTACTTCGGCGCCTGTTTTGTGCCAGCCTGATGTCTCACTTCCCTTTCAGGTTGAAGTGGATGCTTCTGAGATCGGTGCAGGAGCTGTTTTGTCGCAGAGAGGCTCTGGTTGCTCTGTGATGAAACCATGTGCTTTCTTTTCCAGGAAGTTTTCGCCGGCTGAGCGGAACTATGATGTTGGTAATCGGGAGTTGTTGGCCATGAAGTGGGCATTTGAGGAGTGGCGTCATTGGCTCGAGGGAGCTAAGCATCGTGTGGTGGTCTTGACTGATCACAAAAATCTGATGTATCTCGAGTCTGCTAAATGCCTGAATCCTAGACAGGCTCGTTGGTCATTGTTTTTCTCCCGTTTTGACTTTGTGGTCTCATACCTGCCTGGTTCGAAAAATGTGAAGGCTGATGCTCTCTCTAGGAGCTTTGTGCCTGACTCTCCTGGAGTCTCAGAGCCGGCTGGTATTCTTAAAGAGGGAGTGATTTTGTCGGCCATTTCTCCTGATTTGCGACGTGTGTTGCAGAGATTTCAGGCTGGTAGACCTGACTCTTGTCCACCTGATAGACTGTTTGTTCCTGATAAATGGACCAGCAGAGTTATTTCCGAGGTTCATTCCTCGGTGTTGGCAGGGCATCCTGGGATTTTTGGTACCAGAGATTTGGTGGCTAGGTCCTTTTGGTGGCCTTCCTTGTCACGGGATGTGCGGTCATTTGTGCAGTCCTGTGGGACTTGTGCTCGAGCTAAGCCTTGCTGTTCTCGTGCCAGCGGGTTGCTTTTGCCCTTGCCCGTCCTGAAGAGGCCTTGGACACACATTTCCATGGATTTCATTTCAGATCTTCCAGTGTCTCAGGGAATGTCTGTCATCTGGGTGGTGTGTGATCGTTTTTCCAAGATGGTCCATTTGGTGCCCTTGCCTAAGTTGCCTTCCTCTTCCGATCTGGTTCCTTTGTTTTTTCAGAATGTGGTTCGTTTGCACGGCATTCCTGAGAATATCGTGTCTGACAGAGGATCCCAGTTTGTGTCCAGATTCTGGCGATCTTTTTGTGCTAAGATGGGCATTGATCTGTCGTTCTCGTCTGCCTTTCATCCTCAGACTAATGGCCAAACGGAGCAAACTAATCAGACGCTGGAGGCTTATTTGAGATGTTTTGTTTCTGCGGATCAGGATGATTGGGTGACCTTCTTGCCATTGGCTGAGTTTGCCCTCAATAATCGGGCTAGTTCCGCTACTTTGGTTTCGCCATTTTTCTGCAACTCTGGTTTTCATCCTCGTTTCTCCTCGGGTCATGTTGAGCCTTCTGACTGTCCTGGGGTGGATTCCGTGGTTGATAGGTTGCAGCGGACTTGGAATCATGTGGTGGACAACTTGAAGTTGTCACAGGAGAAGGCTCAGCGTTTTGCCAACCGCCGCCGCGGTGTGGGTCTCCGACTTCGTGTTGGGGATATGGTTTGGTTGTCTTCTCGGTTTGTCCCTCTGAAGGTTTCCTCTCCTAAGTTTAAGCCTCGCTTTATTGGTCCTTATAGAATTTTGGAGGTCCTTAATCTGGTGTCGTTTCGTTTGGATCTTCCTGTGTCATTTGCCATTCACAATGTGTTCCATAGGTCTTTGTTGCGGCGGTACATTGTGCCTGTGGTTCCTGCTGTTGACCCTCCTGCTCCGGTGGAGAAGATCTTAGATTCTCGTCTCTCTAGACGGAGGCTTCAGTATCTGGTCAAATGGAAGGGCTATGGTCAGGAGGATAATTCCTGGGTGGTCGCCTCTGATGTTCATGCGGCCGATTTGGTTCGTGCCTTTCACGCTGCCCATCCTGATCGCCCTGGTGGTCGTAGTGAGGGTTCGGTGACCCCTCCTTAAAGGGGGGGTACTGTTATGAACTATATTTTTTGGCTCCCTCTGGTGGTTACTCGCGGTATGGCTCTTGGATACTCTTTCCCCAGGTTGGTAGTCACCTGGTTCGTTAAGACTCTGGGTGTTCCTATTTAAACTTCCTGGAGTCTTAGTCCATTGCCTGGCATCCATGTAATCAGTCCTTGTCTGGTTGCTCTTGTCTACTGGTCCTGATTTTTGCAACATAAGCTAAGTCCTGCTTTCTTGTTTTTTGTTTATTTGTATTATTCAGTTTTTTGTCCAGCTTGTTCATAATGTGATTCCTGATTTTGCTGGAAGCTCTAAGGGGGCTGATATTCTCCCCCCATACCGTTAGTCGGTACGGGGGTTCTTGGATATTCAGCGTGGATATTTTTGTAGGGTTTTTCGCTGACCACATAAGTCCGCTTTCTATATTTCTGCTATTATTTAGTGGGCCTCTCTTTGCTGAATCTAGTTCATACTTACGTTTGTCCTTTCCTCTTACCTCACCATTATTATTTGTTGGGGGCCTGTATCTACTTTGGGGTACCTTTCTCTGGAGGCAAGTGAGGTCTGTATTTTCTCTGAAAGGGTTAGTTAGATCTCCGGCTGGCGCGAAACGTCTAGAACCAACGTAGGTACGTTCCCTGGCTGCTATTAGTTGTGGGCTAGGATCAGGTATGTGGTCAGCTCAGTTACCACCTCCTTAAGAGCTAGTTTTTATGTTTGCAGACTTTGCTGAAGACCCTGAGATCCTCTGCCATTAGCATCACAACAGACTCCCAATCATCAGAAAAGATCAAAATATCATCTAGATACACAATCATAAATTTATCCAGATATTCTCGGAAGATGTCGTGCATGAAGGACTGAAACACAGAAGGGGCATTAGAAAGTCCAAAAGGCATCACCAAGTACTCAAAATGGCCTTCGGGCATATTAAATGCTGTTTTCCATTCACCGCCCTGCTTTATACGCACAAGATTATACGCACCACGAAGATCTATCTTGGTGAACCAACTAGACCCCCTAATCCGAGCAAACAGATCAGACGACAATGGCAAAGGGTATTGAAATTTGACCGTGATTTTATTTAGAAGGCGATAATCTATACAGGGTCTCAAAGTACCATCCTTCTTGGCCACAAAAAAGAATCCTGCACCAAGAGGGGACGAGGACGGGCGAATATGTCCTTTCTCCAAAGACTCCTTTACATAACTCCGCATAGCGGCATGCTCTGGCACAGACAAATTAAAAAGTCGTCCCTTAGGGAACTTACTACCAGGAATCAAATTTATAGCACAATCACAATCCCTATGAGGAGGTAGGGCACCGGATTTGGGCTCATCAAATACATCCTGGTAGTCCGACAAAAATTCAGGGACTTCAGAAGGAGTAGAAGAAGCAATTGACACCAAAGGAGCATCGCCATGAATTCCCTGGCAACCCCAACTTGACACAGACATCGCTTTCCAATCCAGGACTGGATTATGAGCCTGCAGCCATGGCAAACCCAACACGACAACATCATGCAAATTATGTAGCACAAGAAAGCGAATCACCTCCTGATGTGCAGGAGTCATGCACATGGTCACTTGAGTCCAGTACTGAGGTTTATTCTTGGCCAATGGCGTAGCATCAATTCCCTTTAATGGAATAGGGAACTGTAAAGGCTCCAAGATAAAACCACAGCGCCTGGCAAATGACAAATCCATCAAATTCAGGGCAGCACCTGAATCCACAAAAGCCATAACTGAGTAGGATGACAGAGAGCAAATCAAAGTAACAGACAAAATGAATTTAGGCTGTACAGTACCAATGGTGGCAGACTTAGCGAAGCTCTTTATGTGCTTAGAGCATGCTGAGATAACATGAGCAGAATCACCACAGTAGAAGCACAACCCATTCTGACGTCTATGATTCTGCCGTTCAATTCTGGTCAGAATCCTGTCACATTGCATAGACTCAGTTTTCTGTTCAGAAAACACCGCCAGCTGGTGCGCAGGTTTGCGCTCCCGCAAACGCCGATCAATCTGAATGGCCAAAGCCATTGACTCATTCAGACTTGCAGGCGTTGGGAACCCCACCATAACATTCTTAAGGGCTTCGGAAAGACCTTTTCTGAAAATTGCTGCCAGGGCACACTCATTCCATTGAGTAAGCACTGACCATTTCCTAAATTTTTGACAATAAACCTCTGCTTCATCCTGACCCTGAGAGAGGGCCAACAAAGCCTTTTCTGCCTGGTCCTCAAGATTAGGTTCCTCATAAAGCAATCCAAGCGCCAGAAAAAACGCATCCACATTCAGTAATGCAGGGTCTCCTGGCGCCAGGGAGAATGCCCAATCCTGAGGGTCACCACGTAACAAGGAAATAATAATTTTAACTTGCTGAGCAGGATTACCAGAGGAACGAGGTCTCAAAGAAAGGAATAACTTGCAATTATTCTTAAAATTCAAAAACCTAGATCTATCTCCAGAAAACAACTCAGGAATAGGTATTTTAGGCTCTGACATAGGACTGTGAATGACATAATCCTGAATGCTTTGTACCCTTGCAGTAAGATGATCTATATTAGAAGTCAAACTCTGAATATCCATGTCTGCAGCTGAATTCAGAGCCACCCAGAGATTAAGGGGAGGAGAGAAGCAAGACAAACTGCAGCAAAGAAAAAAAAATGCACTCAGGACTTCTCTTATCCCGCTTCTGCGATGCATTTAACACTTTTGGGCCTGCTGTACTGTTATGATCCTTAGTGGCTTAGGATCACAAATCTGACCAGCTAAGTAAGAGAACATAGGACGAGCTCTGGGGATGTGGTAACTGGACTGACCGCAAACCTGATCCTAACCGCACACACTATAGGCAGCCATGGAACGTTAACTAAAATCCTAGATGACTCTTCACAGCCTGAGAAACTGACTACCCCTAGAGAGAAATAGAAGCCTCACTTGCCTCAGAGAAATAACCCCAAAGTTTAGAACAGCCCCCCACAAATAATAACGGTGAGTAAAGGAGAAAGCACAAACGCAGTAATGAAAACAGGTTCAGCAAAGGAGGCCCGCTAATCACTAAATAGAAAGAGGACAGTAAAGAATCTATGCGGTCAGTACAAAACCCTATCCAAAAATATCCACTCAGAGAATGCAAGAACCCCCACACCAACTAACGATGTGAGGGGAGCAACTCTGCACCCCAGAGCTACCAGCAAGCGAAAAGATCACATATTAGCAAGCTGGACTGAACTCATCATATACTGAGAAAACATATTGAACACAGATGAGCAAAAATGAACTAGCAAAAACTTAGCTTCTCTTGGAGAGCCAGATCACGAATGAAGTCAGGAGAGATCAAGACCAGCACTGAATACGACAGCAGGCAAGGAGTGAAGGTCCAGATGAGTTAAATAGAAAACCTGAATACAGGTGACGAGGCAGCTGATCCCAGCCACAGACCCGCAGAATAACAAAAGAGCCACCAGAGGGAGCCCAAAGATAGAACTCACACAGTACCACTCACGACCACAGGAGGGACTCCGAAAACAGAGTTCACAACAGAAAGGCCTTTCACATCAACATGATGAAGGCTCATCATGAATGTAAACCTTTCGTCCTACCGGTCTGCAGCTTGCCCGAAGAGGGCGACGAAGACACCCTCCTGGACATGCTGGCCCAAGCCAAGGCTGGTGGGTCCATTGAGGACGTGGAGGTAAGCGCCTCTTTAACCGAACCCCAGCGGTTGCAGTTGCAAACCACGGTGGAACCCTTCCGGGCCGGGCTCTCCAACCGACCTGGAAGGAATGAGTTAGCAGTCCACGAGGGTCAAAATGTGTGGGTGCTGGTCCCCGTGCCAACGGATAAGCTTCAGGCAGCCTGGGTGGGCCCGTACGTCATCCACCAACAGCTCAACCCGGTCACCTACGTGGTCACACTTGACCACGCTCGGGGTAGGCGAAAGGCCTTTCACGTCAACATGATGAAGGCTCATCATGAATGTAAACCTTTCGTCCTACCGGTCTGCAGCTTGCCCGAAGAGGGCGACGAAGACACCCTCCTGGACATGCTGGCCCAAGCCAAGGCTGGTGGGTCCATTGAGGACGTGGAGGTAAGCGCCTCTTTAACCGAACCCCAGCGGTTGCAGTCGCAAACCACGGTGGAACCCTTCCGGGCCGTGCTCTCCAACCGACCTGGAAGGAATGAGTTAGCAGTCCACGAGGTGGACACCGGGAATCATGCCCCACTACGGCGAACACCCTATCGAATCTCCGACCAGGTGCAGCAGGTTATGTGCCAGGAGGTCGATGAAATGTTACAGCTGGGGGTGATTCGACGGTCAAAGAGCGCATGGGCCTCACCCGTAGTTCTCGTGCCCAAGAAGGACCGGACCACCCGGTTCTGCGTGGACTACAGGGGGCTCAACGCCATCTGTAATAATTATAGGGGATAACTCAGGAGACTCTTTCCGTGGAACAAGACAACTACAGGACACAGTTTTATAAGTGGTAAAGTCTATATTATCACACGGTGATTCAAACAGGTGAAGAGAGAAACTCAAGTCCACAACACTTGGTGCAAATAATAAACGCAGCTTAGCAGTCTATAGGAAACTTCAGAGCAAAATGCAATCAAGCAGAAAGTCTATGAAGCACAGTTATTTTTGAGGATACTTGACATGAATAAATCCTTGTCTTAGTCTAGACACAGATTGATATGCTTATAGGCAGTTCAAATCATATCTTAGCTCAACCAGGGAGGCCTGGTTAATAGTCTCAGGTTAGTGCAAAGCAGCAGCAGCTTACATGTCCAGCAAATGCAGGTGGAAGTAAACACGAGCAGCAGATGAAGGAGGATAACTGGAAACTTGTGTATGCAGCAGGAACTCAGAGCAGAGTAGCAAGATCACCACACAGGTTCACAGGAGCAGGTGTATAGCCAGGGAGTAATCAGAGATCAGGAGCTGGATGCAAGGCAGAATACTCTAGCACAGACTGAAGGCTGGGGTGGAGTTTTATAGCAGGAAGACACAGTCATATGAGACCAAAGACACCATCTTGGAAAAGGGCAGTAATGCACAAAAGGTAAAAAATGTTCAGAGTCCCGACATTACTCCCTTCTTAGAAGCGGCCTCAGGACGATCCTGGACCTGGTTTCTCAGGGAATCTCTGATGAAAACGAGAAATCTTCTGTTGGGCATTGATGTTTTCCACAGGTTCCCAAGAGTCTTCCTCAGGGCAATATCCCTGCCATCTTATCAGATATTGGAGCCGATTCCTGCGAATCCTGGAATCAATAATTTCCTTCACCGCAAATTGTTGTTGCCCATCAATCACCACAGGCTGCGGAGGTGGCACAACACGTCCCTGGAAGGTATTAGGAGATACAGGCTTTAGTAAAGATACATGAAAAACTGGGTGTACCTTCATTGTCCTAGGCAGCTTCAGCCGGCAGGCCACAGAGCTCACAATACCGTTGATCTTGAAAGGGCCAATGAATTTCTGTCCAAGTTTTTGTGAAGGAACGTTTAACTTCAGATTCTTAGTTGCTAACCACACGGAATCTCCTACCTTGAACATGGGTGCAGGTTTACGGAATCTATCAGCCGATCTCTTATAACGTTCTTGAGCCGTGGTCAGGGATTCCTTCAGAACCTCCAGATTTTGCCTCATCGCTGTCAGCCTTTCCTCCACTGCCGGAACCGGAGAATTAATTGGAGACCTAGGTAAAATACATGGATGATAACCCAGATTGGCAAAGAAAGGTGTAAATTTAGTGGAGGCGCTCTGAGAATTATTATATGAAAATTCGGCTAACGGCAACAACTCCAACCAATCATCCTGAAGATGGCTGACATAGCATCTTAGATATTGTTCCAGCGTCTGGTTGGTGCGTTCAGTCTGACCATTTGTCTGGTATGGTAAGTGTTATGATCCTTAGTGGCTGAGGATCACAGATCTGACCAGCTAAGTAACTGAACATAGGACGAGCTCTAGGGAGGTGGTAACTGAACTGACCGCAATCCTGATCCTATCCAATACACACTAAAAGTAGCCGTGGAACGTTTCCTGAAATCCTAGACGTCTCTTCACGGCCTGAGAAACTAACTACCCCTAAAGAGAGAAAGCAAAGACCTCACTTGCCTCAGAGAAAAAACCCCAAAGATATAGGAAGCCCCCCACAAATAATAACGGTGAGTTAAGGGGAAAACACAAACGTAGAAATGAAACAGATTTAGCAAATGAGGCCCGCTAATCACTAGATAGCAGAAGATAGATAGGAAACTGTGCGGTCAGTAAAAAACCCTATCCAAAATATCCACGCTGAGAGTTCAAGAACCCCCGCACCAACTAACGGTGTGAGGGGAGAAACTCAGCCCCCTAGAGCTACCAGCAAGCGAGGAAATCACATATTAGCAAGCTGGACAGAACTCATCATAAACAAGAAACATATTAAACACAGATGAGCAAAAAATGAACAAACAGAAACTTAGCTTCTCTTGGAGAGACTGATAACGAATGTAGTCAG